>NC_063177.1:41003170-41719944 GCF_023159225.1 Perognathus longimembris pacificus | reverse complement strand
TTTGAGTGCACAGGAAGGAAGAAGACTTCTAAGAAGAGTTTGCAAAGCCTCCAACCTCAGCATTCTCTGCCTCAATTTCTGTTTGGGAGTGGTAAATACTAAAATTTACACTGGGCTTTTTACACTACATAGATATCCCATACTATGTGCTCAGAACAGAAAGGATTACATTGGCCAAAAAGAGACAATGTGAACACATAAAAAAATAAAAAGACAGGGAGCAGTGGCTCATGCCTCAAATCCAAGCTACTCAGGAGGCTGAGATCTAAGGATCAACATTTGAAAGTTCCACTTGGACAGGAAAGTCTCTAAGACACTTACCTCCAACTAAGCACTAAATAAGCTGGAAGTGGAGCTGTGTCTCAAGTGGTAGAGTGCTAGCCTTGAGAAAAAATAAAGAGAGCCCAGCCACTGAGCTAAAGACCCGGGATGTGTCTGTGCTTGTGTATGCATTCTACACATTAACACACATACACACACACACACACATATACACACACACATACACAAAGAATAAGGAAGGCTAGGTATGCAACTCAATAGTAGTGTGCTTGCTTCCTACATTTAAGGCTCTAGATTTATTGCTGGCACTACACATGCAAATAACTAAATTGATAACAGGCCAGGAGAGAGCAATAGAAGGGGAGACCTGGTTCAAAAAGAATACTCATGGGATGAGAATATGGCCTAGCGGTAGAGTACTTGCCTCAGATACATGAAGCCCTGGGTTTGTTCCCTCAGTACCACATATATACAAAAAAGCCAGAAGTGGCACTGTGGCTCAAGTGGTAGAGTGCTAGCCTTGAGCAAAAAGAAGCCAGGGACAGTGCTCAGGCCCTGAGTCTAAGCCACAGGACCAGCAAAAAAAGAAAAAAAAAAAGAATACTCACGACTCATTCCTCATTCATATAACAGTAACCATTCTGTATATCAATTCTACAATAACAATAAAAATAGTGCAATGAAATAAAAGAAAATGATAATAGGGTATGAATAATATAAAGAGGAATCCATTAATCCATTGTGATACATTAAAAGATAGGGTGCTGTCCTGGAATACAATTATACAGCCTAATCAATATAGAGGAATGGGAGAATTCAAAAAATCACTGGGTACCAGTAGCTCACCATTGTAATCTTAGCTACTCTGGAGGTTGGGATCTGAGGGTCATGCTTCGAAGCCAGGCTGGACAGGGAAGTTCATGTGACTCTTATCTCCAATTAACTACCAAAATACCAGGAGTGGAGTTGTAGCTCAAGTGGTAGAGCACTAGTCTTGAGTTCAAAAGCCCAGGTGCTGAATTCAAGCCCCAGCACTGACATGAAAAAAATGTCATTTTGTGACCACCATCAATAATCATGATAGGATAGTATTAGACACATTAGTCTTTTGCCCTCCATATCTTGGGGAACACTGACACTCCATCTTGTGGGTAGGCCTCTTGCTTGGGACCAATTAGATCATATGAGCTATGTTCAAATAGCCTGCAGCCAGGCTTGGATATGCAGAAACCATCAGTTAACAATGTGTTCTGTGACACCCAGCCAGTGGTCCAAGAGGCTGGCAGCCACCATACATAACCATAGAGAAGGAAGTGTTGGCCTTCTGCCCCAGGAAAGCAACTTCATTGCCAGAAGGCCATTTCAGAAAATAAAGGATCTAGCTTCTGCTGGAAGAGAGTTGTGATAGTACTGAGTAGTGACTTTACACTGATTACTGGCAAGCAGATCACAACCAGGCAGGCTTTGGGGGTAAGCCATCATAAAGATGGTCTGGAAACTAAGAAACATTTGGTAACTAGAGAAGGCTGGGATACCCAAACTGGGCCCGGGTCACAGGCTAGAATCAGAGGCAAACAGAGAAAGAGATTGAGCTCAGGGTTTAGCAGTTGGCAGCAACTTCATTCTCCAAGGCCAAGACTACAGAGTATCAGTTTACAGTGATGCCTAGCAAATTGTCTGTATGACGGCAGTTTGTAGGAGTGAGCCAAAGAGGCTCAGAGATTACAGACTACAGTAGTGACATTTTAGGGATTTCTGTGTCACTTGGCTGTGCAATTTTGGCAGAAGAAAATGGCAATCACATTGACCACAGTGGGACATGTTAAGGGTTTTGTGAAGTGACAGAAGCCAAACCCAAAAGGCGACACATTCTATGATGTCATTGATAGGATGTTCCAGGAAAGGTAAAACTGTAGTTCCAGATATGATTGGAGGTTTGCAGGGGTTGTAGTGGGAGAAGTGGACTGACTGTAAAAGGCCTGATGGCCTTTTGCAGGTGATGGGAACGCGGTAGTGGTTACAGCTATGCAAACTCATGAAACTGTACGCTGAAAAAGTGTGACGCTAAATACATGAAAATGTCACCCCAGTAAACCTGACCTAAGACCGTAATAAAACAAACCTGACAAAACTAGTGACACAAAGCTAAAAACAATTAACTTACAGTTTTTCCAACACAAGGGTCATCATCAGGACATTCTGAACTGTTGTAAGTCGCACTTGTGGCATTCCTATATCTCTGCAGGAGAAAACCAGATATTCGTGAAAATTCCAACTCAAATATTGTGTTCTTTTTTTTAAAATTTAATTCAGGTTTTTTTTTGTTTTGTTTTTGCCAGTCCTGGGGGTAAAATCAGGGCCTGAGCACACTCCCTGGCTTCTTTTCTTTGCTCAAGGTTAGGACTCTACCACTTGAGCTACAGCGCCACTTCTGGCCTTTTCTATATATGTGGTGCTGAGGAATCCAACCCAGGCTTCTATACACGAGGCAAGCACTCTATCACTAGGCCATATTCCCAGCCCCCTCAAATGTTGTGTTCTTAAAAGACATCATTCAAGGTCATGAGGTTCTTTTTTTTTTTTTTTTGGCTAGTCCTGGGCCTTGAACTCAGGGTTTGAGCACTGTCTCTGGCTTCTTTTTGCTAAAGGCTAGCACTCTGCAACTTGAGCTACAGCGCCACTTCTGACCATTTTCTATATATGTGGTGCTGGGGAATTGAACCTATGGCTTCATGTATAGGAGGCAAGCACTCCTGCCACTAGGCCATATTCCCAGCACTGACATGAGGTTCTTTTAATCTCAGATTCCCTAAAAGTTATTCAGCTCAAGAGTGTCACTGAAAATAATTTAGAATGTTCTTTTTTATTGAAAAGATTTTAAGTTACCCTTTAATCAAATTATTGACCTTTCCTTTCTATAAGACCAATATTTTTTTTGGTTGTTGTTGTTCGGGGGCTTGCAGTCTGGGCCAGGGCACTGTCCTTGAGATGCTCAGCTCAAAGCTGGCGCTCTACCACTTGAGCCACAGCACCACTTCTGGTTTTCTGGTGGTTAATTGGAGAGAAGAGTCTTACGGACTTACCTGTCCAGGTTGGCTTTGAACTGTGATCCTCAGTTCTCAGCTTCCTGAATTGCTAGGACTATAGGTATGAACCACCAGTTCCTGGCCGAATATCTTTTTTCTTACCATTATCTTAGCATTTTCACAGTACAGTCACTATCAGTTTACTTGTGTTTTTCTTCATAAGAGAATGTACTATTTCTTTTTGCTTTCTGGGAAAAGTGATAGTTCTACAAGTATTCATCCTTCTGGCTGTTTTCTGCACTATAAATACTTTCTTATTACTTTCCTTTACCAATACCAATTTTATTCAATTAACTATTAAGTAAAATTATGACTTTCAACCTGGGTGCTGTTGGCCCATGCCTGTAATCCTAGCTACTTAGGAGGCTGAGAGCTGAGAATCAGGGTTGGAAGCCAGCTTGGGCAGTAAATTTTGTGAGATTATCATCTCCACTAAACTGTGAAGGAAAATATCTGGAAGTGGAGCTGTGGTTGACATTGTAGAGTGCTAGCCTTGAGCAAAAGAGGCTCAGGGACAGCCCCCAGGTCCTGAGTGCAAGCTGTAGAACCAGCACCAGTAGGCCTGAGTACCATCCCTGGCTTCTTTCCCGCTCAAGGCTAGCACTCTGCCACCTGAGCCACAGTGCCCCTTCTGGCCGTTTTCCATGTATGTGGTGCTGGGGAATGGAACCAAGAGCTTCATGTGTAGGAGGCAAGCACTCTTGCCACTAGGCCATATTCCCAGCCCCCTCACTTTATTTTTAGATGATACTTTTCCTTATGTGATTCCATTGGGTTTGAGTTACTGGTCTATCATCCTACCCCAGGGTATGCATATAACCATGGTCAGATAATGAGAGCATCCTGTTCCCTGCTCTATGACCCAATTAGGTGACAGGGCTTTGGAGGGCACCAATTTTTTCTGAGCTACTTCCAGACCTTAAGTATAGAGTTGCAATTAGGGATCACCACAGTAATCTACAGTCTTTCCATTGTTTGACACTTGTCAAATAATCACTGAGTAAAGGAGTTAGAAAGGGAGAAGATGCATGAGCTATAACACAAGCACCCTTAAGGCCTTTAATGTCCTCCCTAGGTGAGCCTACCAACTGCTACTCTCCCCCTTTCCCATTTTAGGCTTAATTATATTTTAGTTAGGATTTCTTTCACAAGCAAAATGAAAGCCTAAGTAAAATATTGTTTTTGAACTTAGAGAAGTTCTTTAGTCCCCAGGCCTCAGTTACCTTATCTGTTAATTGTATGAGAAAAGACTGGCCACCCACGTAGCCATAAGGTTTAAATAACGTGCCTACATAGTAACTACAGATGGCTAGAGTTATAAAATCATTTTATTTTGGAGAGACGAGACAGGATTTGTTTGATTTGCAAACAACAGGGGCCACACCTGCTTTCAGGGCACTTGTTAGGACTGACCCTGGAAGGATCTGCATTTACAGACTGGAAACCAATGCTCCAGGCGTTGCCTTTTGAACAGAGCAACTTGTAATCTCCTGTCTCTGCTTAGTTAGTGCATACTTTCTCTGATAAGGCTTGTGGCCAGTGAGAGAGGTTTCAAGTTTTTGTGGGAGGAAAGTTCCCACAGCACCCGGCCTTCCTTGGTCTCAGCAGGTGGAGGGGTAGAGGTGGCATCTCTATGGCTGTTTTGCTGAGCTTCCTGCAAAAGGAACAATGCCAAGCTTTCAGTCTTGAACTCCTCCCCCACCTATCCCCTTGTTAGCTAGGAAAGTTAAGTTGCTCCTAGAAACTCACCCATGTTTCTTCTGGAAAATCTCCTCCTTATCTGAGGAGTCCTTGTGATGTAGCTTCTTGGCCATGTTTTTCTTGCTTGAGGCACTGAGAGGTCTGTTCATATCCCTCAGCCATAGTGGCCACCCTAAAAAGAAGCCCGCCTGGGAAAGACAAGGGGAACATAATTAATTCTGCTTTTGCCTTCATTTTCTGGCCACAGCACCACGTCCTCTTCAATTTAACTTGCCTGACTCAAAGGTTCTGAGGAGCAGTGTCTTCCCAGAAACCCAAGAAAGTCCCTTGGGGGAAAAGTAGATAATTAGTAACAATTTATGCTATTTTATGTGTGACACTATGTATTTCTCAAATCTTATTAAAACAAACACCTGTGCTTTGGGTCATAATCACAATGAGCAAAGTCTCCCCTAACTTAAGGATTTGGAAGGAATTCCACCCACACAGACAGGACCTGCAGGAACTCTCCATGCCTGTCCCAAGGTCCCTACAATACCTCTAGGGAGACTTGTGTATGTGACTTGGCCTGCAGCATAGCTGGATTGTCAGCCCTGCTTATCTTCTTTCCCAAATATCCCTGTGCATAAGAGAGCCTTTCTCTCAGTCCCCTTTGGACTTAGTCTCCCATGGGTCATTTGCTGGGGTGAAGGAAGGAAGGATGGAAGAGGAGAGGGAGAGGTGCCTCCCTTCTCTTAGCTGCTTTATCCTACAAAGTGAATCACATAGCAAGCTCTTGCCTAATCCAAAGGTGTAATTTAGAGATTTTCATTTCTGGAAGGCTATCATGATGAGTGAGGTATGAAATTAGTCTATAAGACATGACTAACATTTAAAGATAAGCTATTAGTAGTTCTGAATCAAAACAGAACAGAAAAAATAACAGTTTGTTGTTCTAGAGACTGTGGGTGTATTTTTGACATGTGTGTACTGAGTAAATGTGTCCACAGTCCCAAAATCATGTAATAAGGGAAAGAAACCACAATCTCCTAAAACTTAATCGCAGTGCTACAAGATAGTTCCCCTTTCTCCTTCTCCACTGCTTTACTACAGATGGAAATAATAAACTAGTTTCTGATTCCACCCTGCCTAAAATCAAAGTTTGGGGTAAAAGTGAGAGGATGAGAAGGTACTTAAGTGTGCATGTGCACGAGTGTGCGTGCACTCTCACACATGCACACACTCAACACACATACCTTTCAAGGTTATCTGGCCTATCCAATGGTAGACTGTATATTCTAAATTAAGTAAATACTCGATTATATTTCATTGTGGAATTCAAGTAATGTTTTATCTCTCTCCTTTGACCATCATTCCTAGATACTACAAATAAAATACTAGAGAGAGACAGAGAGAGACAGAGAGAGAGACAGAGAAATACATGGTTGAAAGATGTACATAGAAAATAAAATCATCATAAGAGTATGTAAACATATTAAGGCAGGTCATGAACCTCTGAGAAATGCAAATGTCTTGCATTTATTTATGTAGTCAGGTATAATTTCCCAGAAGCCTTTGCAAACAGATTCCATGCTGATCACTGACTCCTTGGCACAAATTTGGACAGTACCCAAGAATAGAACATATTTCTTCATTTAAGAGTGGTCTCAGGCTGGGGATATGGCGTAGTGGCAAGAGAGCTTGCCTCGTATACATGAGGCCCTGGGTTCGATTCCCCAGCACCACATATACAGAAAACAGCCAGAAGTGGCGCTGTGGCTCAAGTGGCAAAGTGCTAGCCTTGAGCAAAAGGAAGCCAGGGACAGTGCTCAGGCCCTGAGTCCAAGGCCCAAGACTGGCAAAAAAAAAAAAAAGAGTGGTCTCAGTTAATTGATAGTACAGAAATAACAATGAGAAATACCATTTTATAGATAGAAAACTGTGCTGTCAATGAATTACTTTCTGGAGAGTAGGAAAATGGCTTTTTTTTCCCCTCCGGGTTATGCGATCTGAATCAATTATAAAGACAGGATATATTATGGAGACATGAATGAATTGTGGACCTTACCTCAATGAGACAGAAAATTTTAAGAAACATCATAACTAATAAAATCATCGATATTGACAGATGATTTTGTTGTTAAAGCTATATCCTGGAACTTCTTCTGTGAGCTACAGGGGAAAAAAGGACAATTTTGTTAAATAGTAAAGGGATGGGAAAGATAAAAACTATTCAAAATCTCATTATTCTATTGAGGATCTTGCCGATTCTTAAATCAAATGCCAAATTTAATGCATTGCAATCCTTTCTCAATTTGTAGTTCCTCTATCTTACTGTGTTTGAGGTTCAGTTCACTATAAAGGAGGAGAGTGGCTAACACTGTCCTAGTCACATGACTTTGGACTGGACTAAAGCTCCAGGTCTTCCTGCTTCAAGGTATATCTAAAGAATGGGGAAGTTGGGGCCTGAAGTTCTACAGCTGTCCTCACCTCACTTCACTCCTGTTCACATTGTATTTCAGCGATCCCTTATTGATGTAGTTGTCTGTTTTCCACTGGTCTGTATCCCACTCAGCCCTGGACAACTTGACTTGTGATTTGCTGAGAAGCTTCATCAGGAGGCTAGATCTGGAGATGATCTTGAAACAGGCCATCTGCACATGGGTCTCAGAACAGTCCATTTTCAAGGTTCAGATGAGACAGGAGCTTTCTTGTGTCAAATGCAGGTACTTAGCTGCATTTCCAAATGATCAGCAAACGATGAAAATTGGAATTGTGAGTCAATGCCCCAAATGAGGTATTCCCAGTGTGTCTCCTTGTTTGTTGAACAGGCAGCATTAAGTAGATTGCAGTCACAATAGATCCTGGAGCAGCAAGATTTTCCTGAATTGTGTCTTTAGGGAGACTTCCTTCTGGCATAGGGATATTTTCTGCAGGAATATTTCCTACCAAAACATTTGTTACAATCTGGTGTTTTACAGGAGGGCTGTCCATAGACACTTTGAAAGAGCACACAATTCTGGAAAAGGGTTCTCCTGAGAAATCAGCTCTCCCCAAGATGAAAAGTGCCCCCCCTGAGGCTCCTTACTGCAGAAAATGGAGGCTTCTGCAAGCAATGGTCTAGAGTGTGAAATTTTTCCCCTCAACTTTTGAGTTAGTTTAGCCTTGGATATTCTCTGGGCCACAGTCCTTATAAAAGCAGTAATTTGCCGGGAAAGAGATGATTGGATTAGAAGTCTCCATGTTTTAACTCTAGAATTTGCATCATCCCAAACAAAAATGGTGTAGGTTAAGGTTTTCTATTTCTGACCTCACACAGGGATTTGATAGTGGTGGACAGGGAAGCGCTGCCCACTGACTCTGGTTAAACAAAGAACTGTCCTAAACCCTGACAACAACTAAGGTATCAAAAACATAGGATTTACCCTCTGTAAATTCCTGACGTGATAACAGCCTTGCAAGTAAATACAGGAAAGAATTTTCAGAAAAAAACGACAGAACATAGAAAGGTTCAAATTATTTTTGTGTGTTTTTGCTTCATTCAAACATATAGCACATTTGAAGAATTATATTAATAAAATACTTCAAATAGATTATGAAAAAAATAAAGAAGAGGCTGCTGGCTTTAGTTGCTATGCAAGGAGTTTTCCACCAATTTCCTGGGCTCCAGCTCCCTTAGAGGTAGACTCCTAAACCCTTTTTCTTCTTCTTTTTTTTTAAATAAGATCTGGCTACTGTGTTTCCTCTAGGTATTCTACTTGCACACTTCCTTGAAGTGCCTTTCTGCATGCTTTTTGGACCCTTGAGGACTATGTTGACCCTCTACATCCTTTATACTCTCCATCTCTGCCTGGATTTTCTCCTGTGGCAGAACACACTGTCATTGGGGGGGAGGGGGTGTGTGCAGGATTTGCATAAAGATTTAGGGCCTAAAAGAGTAAGGTGTGCCTCCATATTTATTTCTTCTTTCCTTGTAACCTCATGTTCCAGACATTCAAGGTATGATTTCCGGTTCCCCAGAAGCCGATCATACTGGGGGAATGGGGCAGGATGCCACCTTTGGAAGCCACTTACACCTTCTGAAAGCACGACTGCCACAATGCAACACCAGCCACCCTCCTGCCCTTCCTGCCTGTGTCTCTCCTGTCTGTACAAATATATGTTAGCACCACACATGGAAATGGTTATGAATTATACACAATTTAATCTGGAAATTGTATATAAAATATTAACATATATTAGCAAAATAGGTATGTAATAAGCAATGCTGACAGGCTGAGTATAAAAGTATCAGAGTTATGAGGCAGGAAAGTTGCCACAACACCCAGGATCGGCGGTCTCACTTCCAGGAGGTGGTGGTAGTGCTGATGGTGGTGGAATGTCTATTTTGACTTCACTGGGCTTCCTGGGAAAAGAACAATGCTAATCTTTGAGTCTTGAAGGAAGAAACCAGATTTTCCATTGCCTCCCTTTGTTAGCTGGTAATGTGAAATTGACCTTCCACCCTAATCCACTTACGTTTTTTGCTTCTTATGGAAAATCTCTTCCTCATCAGAAGAGTCCTTGTCATGTAACTTCTGGACCATGTTTTTCTTGCGTGTGGCATTGAGAGGTCTGTACATATCCCTCAGCCAAATTGGTTGCATTAAGGAGAAGAAGCCCTCCTAGGAAAGACAAGGAGAAATATTAAGTCTGCATTTGCTTTCCTTTTCTGGCCAGAGAAATACGTTCTTAACTTGCCTGGCTTATAGTATCTGATGAGCATTTCCTTCGACGAAATCCAAAAAAGCTCCTTGGGGGGAAGAGGCAGTAGACAATTAATGAATGAAGCCATTTTCCACAATTCTCACATTGTACATCTCAGATCTTAGTAAGACAAACACATGTGCTTTGGTTCATAATCACAATGAGCTCTCCTGACCTGGGGCTTGAAAACAATTCCATGGGTGTAGGCAGAGGTTGAAGGAGCTCTACATGCTTGTCCCAAAGGGCTCTACAATGCCCCCCAGGGAGACCTTTAGAAATGACTTGGCCTGCAGTACCACTAGGAATGTCAGCCCCACTTACCTCCCTGGCAAAAATCCCTGCAAAGAAAACAATGGCACAAGCATTCTGGACAGAAGCACTTTCTCTCTCTAGAGCCTTTCACTTCAGTCCTCTTTGGACTTAGTTTTGTATGTGTCAATTGCTGGGGAGAGGGAGAGGTACCTCTGTTCTCTTAACTGTTTTCTCTTAGCTGTTTTATATAAGCTGAATCATAGTAGGCACAACTTGTAAAGTTGTGTAGTTTAGAGATTTTCATCTCTGAAAGGCTGTCATGGTGAATGATTTGTGATATCAATTTAAAGGACATGACTACCACTCAAGGGCAAGCTACCATTTCTAAATGCAAGCAGAACAGGAAAGATCAGTTTGTAGTTCTAGAGATTGTAGATGTCTGCATTGCATGTGTGTATTGGTAAAATGTGTCTGCATGTAATAAGGGGAAAGAACCATCTTCTCCTAAAACTCATGAGCAGTGTGGCCCTGCTGCAAGACATTCCCCCTTTCTCTTCCCCATGTCTTTATTACAAAAGCAAATGATAAAGTAGCCTCTGTTGAATGAGAGAGTGGGGATGAGAAGGTACCCAGCAGGAGGAGTTGCATTTTCTCGTCCCTGTACAGGAAGGATCCCTACAGTGCACCTTCCACCAGATCTGCATTGCAATATGCCAGGGGTTTCTCATGCTGTCTCCTGAGGCCCACCACTAGCAGGAGCAGACACAGCGGAACCTTTCAGTCTCATCCCCTCATTCACTGAGGGACTGGTGACAGACAGGTGTCCATGCTAGTACTGACCACCTCTTCCTCTGCTGGAGAACTACTTTTGCTAGAGCCAGGTAAGACCCCTGGGAAGCAAGAATTCTCTTATTGTAAGATTAAGGGAATAGAAATAGACCAGTTCTAGGTTCCTTCCAATCCTCAGGTGCTCACTCAAAGATTTACAGACTCCCATTTACCTTGAGGACTCTTCACTTTCTTCTGCTGATGTTCTGTGGGAATAAATCTGTTTGGAAAGAAAGTACAATCATGATTATCCACCAACATTACTACACTCAACTGTTCTTGCCTTTATTTGTTACCTACCTAGTACGTATATTTTCTGACCCCCAAAATTCTACCCTACTAATAGATCTTTTTCTCTTCCACAGTACCTAGCTGAGGTCTTGTCTGAAGCACTCCTATTGAAGAGGTCCCAACCAATGTAATAAGGACATGAATGAAGCATAAACGTTGGAAAGGAAGGAACAAAACTATTTTTAGTTGTATATGACATGATGGATAACCAAAAAGCCTAAGAGAGCCAGGCACCATGTCTCACACCTGTAATCGTAGCTATTTGGGAGGCTGGGATTTGACGATCAAATTTGAAGCCATTCTGGGCAGGAAAGTATGTGAGACTCTGACATTCTAATTAACCCAAAAGCCAGATGTAGAAAGAAACTAAGACCTGAGAATCAACAACTATTATTGGAGTAGTAACATGAAAATTCAGTGAAGTGGGTAGAAACAAATTAGGGAGATCAGCACACAATAGCTTTCCTATGTTCCCATAACAATGATAGGTGAAGGAACAATCCCATTTATAATAGCAATAAAGGTATAAAATCACTTTAGAACAAATATAAATTATATAAAAATCTATAAGGTAAAATTCTTAAAATTGTTAGGTGCTGGTGGCTCCTACCTGTAAACCTAGCTACTCAGGATGCTGAGATCTGATCATTGTGGTTCCAAGCCAGTACAGGCAGGAAAGCTTGTGAAACTATTATCTCCAATTAGCCACCAGGAAACCAGAAGTGGCCATGTGATAGAGCTTTAAGGTTGAGGGGGAAAGCTCACGGACTTCCTAGGCTCTGAGTTCAAAACAAAGAAATTAAAAAAGTATAAACCTAGGGGCCAGGCATGGTGTCACATCTTTAGTAAAAACTATTTGTGAACCTGGTTGCTAGTAACTCAAAGCCTATTATCCCAGCTACTCAGAAGGCTGAGATCTGAGCACCATGATACAAAGCCAGCCCAGGCAGAAAAGCCCTATAACACTCTTCTCCACAATTAACTACCAGTAGACCTGTGGCTCAAAGTGGTAGAGTGCTACCCTTGATGGAGAAAGCTCAGAGATGGCACCCAGGTGCTGAGTTCAAGCCACATGGCTGACAAAAACAAACGAAGAAAAACAAAAACCTATTTGTGAGGCAAAAATAAAAGGACTGTGGCCCTAAGACAGTCTCTAGCTGAAAAACATAAGTGAAAAAACTGGGGGCATGGATTAAGTAGTAGGTAGAAGCCTAGTAAATATGAGGCTCTAAATTCAAACTCTATTACCACAAAAAACATTTAGCAGAAATCTCAATCTACAATTTCAATATAAATATTTTTTTCAAATTAATGACCTTAAAAAAATCTCCAACAGGCTCTCTTTTGGAAGAGTATAGAAGAAGAACTATAAAATATATATAAAGAAGATCTAAGAGCAGAAGATTGATTACCTTATCGTTACATAATTTAATAAATTGCTAGAAGCATTACGAAACTACTAGGATTAACAGATATGAATAGCAAATACGTACTGGTGCAGGAAAGACAGGTGGATAAATAGAAGAGTTCTATATGGTATTTTAAATCAGTGAAGGAACCATTTAACAAGAATGGTATTATGACAACTGCACATTCTTTTAGAATGAAAAAGATTATCTACCTCAATCATCCTAAACTATGAATTCCAGGTTGGAAATATGGCTTAGCAGTAGAATGCTTGTCTTGCATGAATGAAACCCTGGGTTCGATTCCTCAGTAACACATAAACAGAAAAGGCCGGAAGCAGCACAGTGGCTCAAGAGGTAGAGTGCTAGCCTTGAGCAAAAAGAAGCCAGGGACAGTGCTCAGGCCCTGAATTCAAACCCCAGGACTGGGAACGAAAAGAAAAGAAAAGAAGAGAAGAGAAGAGAAGAGAAGAGAAGAGAAGAGAAGAGAAGAGAAGAGAAGAGAAGAGAAGAGAAGAGAAGAGAAGAGAAGAGAAGAGAAGAGAAGAGAAGAGAAGAGAAGAGAAAAGAGGAGGGGAGGGGAGGGGAGGGGAGGGGAGGGGAGGGGAGGGGAGGGGAGGGGAGGGGAGGGGAGGAGAGGAGAGGAGGAATTTCAGGAAGACTGAAGCTGTAAATATCAAGACAAGCTTAGGAACACATTAGAGCCGACCTTTATTCCATGAGATGACAAAGACTTCTCCATCAAGAGCACATACCATAAACTAAGAGGCAATGCTGGGGGTCGGGCACAGGTGGTGTTGGAAACTAGAAAAATGCACATGTTCTCCCAAGTCCTGGCCCCCTCCACTGGATTGTTGTCTTTTTCTTAGACAACATTCTTTTTTACATTACCTCTTCAATAGTTTGTGATACTTCATATCATATTTTGATGTTTGATATATTTCCTGGTATTATTTTCTCTTACCAGGCAAAGAGATCAGAGCTAATAAGGACAGCAAATTAGTATTTCTGTCTTTGATTTTGCCACTGGAGCCTTAAGTAACTTAGTAGGCATCCAATTCAACTCTTACTAACAAGAGAACTCACTTCCTCCTGTAGGAGCAGTCATACCTTGTTACCACAGTCTAGCAATGATAAATACTATTCTATCGAGACCACGCTATACACCTTCAAAGAATTACCTCTGGAGAGTGGGAAAGGGCTTTGGTGATAGAAACAACATATATTCTGGGAATGGGCATGAATGGTGGTTCTTACCTCAATGAGACAGAAAATAATAATCAAAACCATTACTACTACAGTCACAGATATTGCCAAGATGATTTTGTTGTTATAGCCATATCCTGGGACTTCTTGTGTTAGCTAAAAAAAATTAAAAGGATAACTTTGTTAAGTAACAAGGATAATAGGGGGAAGAAAACTATTCAAAAACCCATGCTTCCAGAAAGGAGCTTGCACATTCTTAAAGGATATTCTTAAATTTAATGTGTTCTATGCCTTACTACTGTGCAATTTCTCTATACTTTTTCTGTGTTTCAATCTGCCCTGCTCTATAAAGGAGAAAGAAGAGTGAGGAACACTCTCCTGGTCACATGACTGGGGACTGGATTAAGCCCTGGTCTTCCTCCTTCGAGGTGTATCTAAAAGGAAGCCAGGGCATGCAGTTGTATAGTTGTCCTCACCTCACTTGACTCCTTCCGTTCACCTTGAACTTCAGTGCTCTCATTGATGTAGTTATCGGTTTTCCAATGGTCTGTATCCCAGTCAGCTCTTGACACCTTGATTTCTTGCTGTTCATTGAGAAGCTTCATCAGCAGGCCTGTTTTGGAGATGAGCTTAGAACAGGCCATCTTCACGTCAGTCTCTGAACAGTCAATCTTCAATGTCCGGATAACATGTGACAGGAGCTTTCTCACCTCTTTATTGGGAATAAGGGGTGTCAGCTGCTGGTTTAACTGCATTTCAAAATGGTCAGCAAAGGATGGAAATTGGGAATGGGAGATTGTGTCCTTGACAGGTGAGTCAGTACCGGAGTTGGAGTTGAGGTATTCCCATAGTGCCTCCTTGCTTCCTACTGGCAACATTAAGTTGAATGCAGTTTCGTTGAATTCTGGTGCAGCAGCATTTTCCTGAATTGTGTTTTTAGGGAGGCTTCCTTCTGGTACAGGGGCATTTTGTGCAGGTATATTTCCTATCAACGCATTTGTTACAATATGGTGTTGTGTAGGTGTTTTGTCTATAGAAGGGTTTGAAAAAGCATAGAATTCTGGAACAGGGTTCTCTTGAGACCTCAACTCTCCCAAAGAAGAAAAGTCCCTTCCTGAAGGGGAATCTATGAGGCTCCTTACTGCAGAAAATGGAGGCCTGTTTGCCAGCATTGGTCTAACATGTGAAGTTTTCTTTCTGAGTATTCGACTCAGTTTGGCCTTGGATATTCTGTGGGCCACAGGAGAGCCAGTCTTATGAAAGTGGTGATTTTTCTGGGAATAGATGACTGGATTAGAAGCCTCCATACTTTTTACTTTAGAATTGGCCTCTTCTAAAACAAGCATACTGTAGGCTAAGTCATTGTCTTTATTTCTGGCCTCTTGTAGGATTCTTACAGGGATGGATAAGGAAGTCCTGCCCACTGAGTCTTGTTTCTGGAAAGAAGAGGCTACTGCCTTATGTTTCTTTATGAATGAGGGCTCTGTGTGCAAGGAATTTCCCACCAATTTCTTGGGCTCCTGAGCCCCGTGAAGCAGCGCCAGCGCCTGTGTTGGAGGTCTCCGAAGCCTTCTTTTTTTACCAGTATTTTCCACAAGGTGCTGGGCACTCTGTTTCCTCCAGCTGTTGTGTTTACTCACTTTTTTGGAGTGCCTTTTCTGTGTGCTTTTTGGTCCCTCTAGGGCTCTGTTGAGCCTTGGCAGTCTCTCCTCTGCGCTCTCCATTTCTTCCCAGATGCTTTCCTGTGGTTCAATACTTTGCACTTTCGGGGGCAAGATTTGACGATTAAATTTGGGACCTAAAAGACTAGGTTGCAGGAACAGTGATGCTTTCTCTTTCTTTTTAATTTTATTATATTTTCTCCGCCTTCCTGTACCTAACAGATTTTCTAAACTATGAGTCTTTAGTTTCCTTTTGTAAACAGAGGAGAATGATGGCTGTATAATTGGGGGAATCTCTGTTTTGACTTTTATATCATTTCTGGAGGTATCTCCATTTTGCACACTTGAGAAAAGCAGTTTAATGAATGGTAACTCTGTTGACTGTATATCTTCTATATGTCCCTGTTTGAAATAGGCCAATATGTTGCTTAGTGCAGTAAAAATGTCACTCCCATCAGTAATTTCTGGCTGCTCATTCATGAGTCCTGAGTAGCTAACATCATTTTTGTCGGAATATTCTCTTTCTGGTTCAATAGTCAGCTCTGTACTTGTATTCTTCTTCCGGGATTTTAACACCTTCATGAATGTTCCGTCTGGGCTCCCTATTGATGCTTCTTCAACTGTCAGGAAGAAAGAAACTGTTTTGTAAGTATATATCAATAGTTTCTTCCTCCTCCCACATCTCAACCCAGTTGAATAGGTTCAGAGTCAACAAAGATTTGACTGTCACATACAAGGGAAAATAAAAAGAGCAAACATAAGCCTCTGAAATGTCAACAACTAAGAGAAATAAGGCGAACCTTAACAAAGCGTTTACCCACTCAGAACATCTGAGTACATAATTTTGTGTGAAATACAAGATCTCTCTTAGAAAAAAACATGCCAAATGTCTAGTGCTCAATAACAGCCCAAGGCTGACAAACAAATATTCATCCCCTCAGTAGCTTCCATGTAGAACAGCCATGCCTCTCCACATGCAGATTCCACACACCCTGTCCTGACACAGCTGCAGAAGGAGCACAGGCTTCTTCTCTCTACCTCTTCTGTGTGATGTTTTCTTCCCACCACACAGGCAATCACGACAAAGCACGTGGCTCAGGATAGCAAAGGCAGAGATGCTAACCCAGAGGTCTCTCTCCTTTTGATACAGGTACTCAACTGGACTTGTTTTTATTCAACTACCTTTCCAGTACTTTCACTTCAGCTCTGATTCTGTATGTCCTGCTTCCCTAATAGTAGGCGTTATGCTATAGGAAAATAATTGGAACAGGTTATCGTGGTGTGTTAAACAATTTTCAGTTTTCCTGGTTGTATGTTCATGTATAATACATAAGAAATCAATAGAGCAATAGCAATTCTGGATAAATATGACTAGATGTTCTAAAATGTGCAAAGGAAAAGGCTACACATTTGTTTTGCATTACTGGGATTTGAACTCATGTCCCTGGCTTGAGAAGTATTTGGCCACTGGAGTCCCACAGCAGTATCCTTTTTGCTTTAGTTATTTTTTGTTGGGATTTTGTGTCTTTGCCCAAGTTGGCCTCTATCATCAGCCCTCCTGTTTATAGGTTCCCACCTAGGATCATCCGCACTGCTTCCACCATTGTCTTACTGGATGAAATGGGGGCTTGCTAAATGTTTTCCCAGGCTTACTTGGAACCATGGTCTCCCTTATGTGTCCCTTCTGAGTAGCTGTGGTTATCGGCATGAATAACAGTATGGGCTATGAACGCCACTTTTCATTTCAAACACTCCAGTGTCACTGGGAAGCGTCCAAAGCAACATAGAACATAAACATTTAGGGTATCATCCTGTGCTTAGGAGAATTAAGATATTTTTCTTGGTAGTGAGGGTCACAGAAGGAGTTTAGGTGATGGAATAGGAACACTGACCTCTTGTTAGGCAAGATTTGGCATGAGGCTTCTGTAAACTAATAAATTCCTCAGCTGTAAAAGATGAAAACTCCTTGCTTTGCCCGTCAATATCAGAGAAGTTGATATCACAGATAGAGACAATGGCCTAAGTGAAAACTGGTTTTGAAAACAAAACAACATACTATTCTAAGTAGCAGTGCTTTATGACATATTTTGTACTGAATCACCAGTGAAACCTGTATTTAAGCTACTATATTTCATATCAGTCATGTTTTGGCAGTCACAAAGTTCACTGTAGTAATATACAGAAACAATGCATTAAAATACCTGAATATTTTGTAGATAGGAAAGCCTGAGAATGAACCCACTTCAGAATTGGGCAGTCTAAGCCTCGAAGTGCACTTTGGTTGACAAAAGCTAGGTAACAATTGCTAGGTGAAGAATTAGAAATACGGAGAGTCCAAATACAAGATCGCTCATATACCTTTTTAGAACGATTTAAAAACAAAGCAGAACCTAGCTATACCTCTCACAGAAGAAAAGAACATTTGAGGCTCAAAGCATCTCACAGTCTGCCTGGCACCATTTGAATAAATAATCATTGGAAACAGAATATCAAGCAGAGACCACACTACACAGAGGGTAGCCCGTGATAATCTCGATTTCATCTTCCATTCCCTTCTTTGGTTCTTATGCATTTAGACAATTAAAACATTGAATTATACAATGAATACTGAAAGCATGACTGTCAGCAAGGAAACAGTTCAGAAATGTAGAGAGATTAACTGGATAAATGAATCAAAAACATTATTAGTTTAGAAACCATCACTGGGGAATAGTTAAAAGTGAAACAATAAATATTATACACCAGACTCACGGCAGTGTGTGTTGTTTGCCAGCAAGGCACTGTCGCAACGTAGCTTGACTGTCTTACAGATAACCTCAATATTGTTTTTAAATTGGCAGAGGCAGCTGGCCATAGTGTAAGGCAAGATCCTGTAAAAGGAGACACCAAGAATTAAGTTCACGGGGAAGTGGTTACTGAGTGATAGAAGAACCAGAGCAAGGCCAGTAACCCCATTTTCCTCCTTCTTAGTTTTAGTTTTTTTACACTTAGCATAAAGGTGATACATCAACAGGTTATAATTAAATAAGACCATGGACAGTATCACCTCTTCCCTCACTCTCTTCCAGTTTTTCCCTCTTATCTATCCACAATTGCCATAGTTCAGTTTCATCGTAATGTCTAAGGAGTGCTACTGCTATCTTTGCTCAACCCATAAATTTTTTCAGTTGTACAGAATGCAGCTGTTGAAGTACATGACCTGGACAGTTGAAGAGGAACCCTTTGGGTAATCTACTGCTCTTTAATATTGAAAACAAGCAGGAAGGAAGAGACGTGCCCAACAAAACGTTTAGCACAGGAGTGGATGTGGTTCTGACTCAAATCAAGGTAAGAGATTAGAACCGAGCGATCTAGCTTTGTCGTTTTTCTCAGAAGCAGGTCCTGTCAACTCAGAGGCCTCTGAGTTTTGAGTGCACAGGAAGGAAGAAGACTTCTAAGAAGAGTTTGCAAAGCCTCTAACCTCGCATTCCCTGCCTCAATTTCTTTTGGCGTGATAAATACTAAAATTTACACTGGGCTTTTTACACTATATAGATATCCCATACTATGTGCTCAGAACAGAAAGGATTACATTGGCCAAAAAGAGACAATGTGAACACATAAAAGAATAAAAAGACAGGGAGCAGTGGCTCATGCCTCAAATCCAAGCTACTCAGGAGGCTGAGACCTACGAATCAACATTTGAAAGTTCCAACTGGACAGGAAAGTCTCTAAGACACTTACCTCCAACTAAGCACTAAATAAGCTGGAAGTGGAGCTGTGTCTCAAGTGGTAGAGTGCTAGCCTTGAGAAAAAATAAAGAGAGCCCAGCCACTGAGCTAAAAACCTTGGACATTCTAGACATTCTAGACATTAACACACACACACACACACACACACACAAAGAATAAGGAGGGCTAGGAATGCAAATCAATAGTAGAGTGCTTGCTTCCTACATTTGAGGCTCTAGATTTATTGCTGGCACTACACATGCAAATAACTAAATTGATAACAGGCCAGGAGAGAGCAATAGAAGGGGAGACCTGGTTCAAAAAGAATACTCATGGGATGAGAATATGGCCTAGCGGTAGAGTACTTGACTCACATACATGAAGCCCCGGGTTCGTTTCCTCAGTACCACATATATACAAAAAAGCCAGAAGTGGAACTGCGGCTCAAGTGGTAGAGTGCTAGCCTTGAGCAAAAAGAAGCCAGGGACAGTGCTCAGGCCCTGAGTCTAAGCTGCAGGACTGGCAAAAGAAGAAGAAAAAAAAAAGAATACTCGACTCATTCCTCATTCATGTAACTGTAACCATTCTGTATATCAATTCTACAATAACAATCAAAAAACTGCAAGGAAATAAAAGAAAATGATAATAGGGTATGAATAATATAAAGAGGAATCCATTAATCCATTGTGATACTTGAAAAGATAGGGTGCTCTCCTGGAATACAATTATATAGCCTAATCAATATAGAGGAATGGGAGAATTCGAAAACTCGCTGGGTGCCAGTAGCTCACCACTGTAATCTTAGCTACTCTGGAGGTTGGGATGTGAGGGTCATGCTTCAAAGCCAGGCTGGACAGGGAAGTTCATGTGACTCTTATCTCCAATTAACTACCAAAATACCAGGAGTGGAGTTGTAGTTCAAGTGGTAGAGCACTAGTCTTGAGTTCAAAAGCCCAGGTCCTGAGTTCAAGCCCCAGCACTGACATGAAAAAATGTCATTTTGTGACTGCCATCAATAATCATGATAGGATAGTATTAGACACATTAGTCTTTTGCCCTCCATATCTTGGGGAACACTGACACTCCATCTTGTGGGTAGGCCTCTTGCTTGGGACCAATTAGATCATATGAGCTATGTTCAAATAGCCTGCAGCCAGGCTTGGATATGCAGAAACCATCAGTTAACAATGTGTTCTGTGACACCCAGCCAGTGTCCAAGAGGCTGGCAGCCACCATACATAACCATAGAGAAGGAAGTGTTGGCCTTCTGCCCCAGGAAAGCAACTTCATTGCCAGAAGGCCATTTCAGAAAATAAAGGATCTAGCTTCTGCTGGAAGAGAGTTGTGATAGTACTGAGTAGTGACTTTACACTGATTACTGGCAAGCAGATCACAACCAGGCAGGCTTTGGGGGTAAGCCATCATAAAGACGGTCTGAAAACTAAGAAACATTTGGTAACTAGAGAAGGCTGGGATACCCAAACTGGGCCCGGGTCACAGGCTAGAATCAGAGGCAAACAGAGAAAGAGATTGAGCTCAAGATTTAGCAGTTGGCAGCAACTTCATTCTCCAAGGCCAAGACTACAGAGTATCAGTTTACAGTGATGCCTAGCAAATTGTCTGTATGACGGCAGTTTGTAGGAGTGAGCCAAAGAGGCTCAGAGATTAGAGACTAAAGTAGTGACATTTTAGGGATTTCTGTGTCACTTGGCTGTGCAATTTTGGCAGAAGAAAATGGCAATCACATTGACCACAGTGGGACATGTTAAGGGTTTTGTGAAGTGACAGAAGCCAAACCCAAAAGGCGACACATTCTATGATGTCATTGATAGGATGTTCCAGGAAAGGTAAAACTGTAGTTCCAGATATGATTGGAGGTTTGCAGGGGTTGTAGTGGGAGAAGTGGACTGACTGTAAAAGGCCTGATGGCCTTTTGCAGGTGATGGGAACGCGGTAGTGGTTACAGCTCTGCAAACTCATGAAACTGTACGCTGAAAAAGTGTGACGTTAAATACATGAAAATGTCATCCCAGTAAACCTGACCTAAGACCGTAATAAAACAAACCTGACAAAACAAAGTGACACAAAGCTAAAAACAATTAACTTACAGTTTTTCCAAAGCAAGGGTCATCATCAGGATATTCTCAACTGTTGTAAGTCGCACTTGTGTCATTCCCATATCTCTGCAGGAGAAAACCAGATATTCGTGAAAATTCCAACTCAAATATTGTGTTCTTTTTTTTTTTAATTGAATTTCATTTGTTTTTGTTTTTGTTTTTAGCCAGTCCTGGGGCTTGGACTCAGGGCCTGAGCACTGTCCCTGGCTTCTTTTTGCTCAAGGCTAGCACTCTGCCACTTGAGTCACAGGGCCACTTCTGGCCATTTTCTGTCTATGTGGTGCTGGGGAATCGAACCCAGAGCTTCATGTATGTGAGGCAAGCACTCTTGCCACTAGGCCATATTCCTAGCCCTATTGTGTTCTTTTATTAAAAAAATTAATTTAGGTTCTTTTGTTGTTTTATTTGCCAGTCCTGGGGGTGAAATCAGGGCTTGAGCACTCTCCCTGGCTTCTTTTTTTTGCTCTAGGTTAGGACCCTACCACTTGAGCTACAGCGCCACTTCTGGCCTTTTCTATATATGTGGTGTTGGGGAATTGAACCTAAGGTTTCATGTATAGGAGGGCAAGCACTCTTGCCACTAGGCCATATTCCCAGCCCCGACATGAGGTTCTTTTAATCTCAGATTCCCTAAAAGTAATTCAGTTCAAGAGTGTCACTGAAAATAATTTAGAATGTTCTTTTTTATTGAAAAGATTTTAAGTTACCCTTTAAATAATCAAATTATTGATCTTTCCTGTCTATAAGACCAATATCTTTTTGTTGTTGTTGTTGTTTGGGGGTTTCAAGTCTGGGCCATAAGAGAATGTACTATTTCTTTTTGCTTTCTGGGAAAAGTGATAGTTCTACAAGTGTTCATCCTTCTGGATGTTTTCTGCACTATAAATACTTTCTTAGTTCTTTCCTTTACCAAAACCAATTTTATTCAACTACCTATTCAGTAAAATTATGACTTTCAACCTGGGTGCTATTGGCCCATGCCTGTAATCCTAGCTACTTAGGAGGCTGAGAGCTGAGAATCAGGGTTGGAAGCCAGCGTGGGCAGTAAATTTTGTGAGATTATCATCTCCACTAAACTGTGAGGAAAATATCTGGAAGTGGAGCTGTGGTTCACATTGTAGAGTGCTAGCCTTGAGCAAAAGAGGCTCAGGGACAGCCCCCAGGTCTTGAGTTCAAGCCGTAGAACCAGCACCAGAAAAGAAAAATAGAACTTTCATAGGCTCACTGAAAAAAATTTAACCTTTCAAACACCTAATCAAGGAGAACAGATATCATCTCAAGACCCTTAAGATTATTGAAATACTTACAGATATCTTAGTGCTGGCAATTTAAAAAGATAGGAATCTTCAACAGCTGTTAGAGGATTACGATTGAGAATTCTGAAAAATGCAATGGAATTGAGCAGTTCAACATTTTCCATATGCAGTACTCTTCATGAAAATTTATATTCATTTATTTGGCTTGAAACTTTAGATTTAAAAAAATCTCTGTCTTTACTCTAAGTCCCACTTACAATCCACAAAGCATACTTCCTTTTGAAACTGCCCAGGATTCTAGAAAAGAGTATGGAGAAAGAGAAAGGGTATCGAAATAGAAAATGCTTTGGATAGCAGAGACTAAGCCAGGATTCTAGTCCAAACCATAAGTGATGATGCAAACTTCTGTGTACCTACAGTTCTCAATAGAAAACCAATGCTACTGAACTGGTAGGACTTGGTGATCGATGTTGCTCTTTGCAGCTCTGCTTCACAGACATTAGAGCAGTTAGAAGCAATTAGTGTTAACCTCATACATATCAGAGCAATCACAGGCTTCCATGACAGAGCTCATTTGAAGGTTACTTGTGTGAGGTCTTCTATTTTCCAGGCCAAAGATCAGAACTAGGGAAAGAGAACCCGGCACTTGTGTGACTTAGTCATTCAAGTCTCCTAGCCATGCGCACCTTATTTTGTTCCCTCATTTGAAAAGATAATAAATATTTTTGGGGCATCTACCCAGCCCATCACAAGTTAGCATAGGTAAAGACAGTTGCACATTCATGTTTTGTTTTTTTTTTTTTTTTGGCCAGTCCTGGGGCTTGAACTCAGGGCCTGAGCACTGTCCCTGGCTTCTTCTTGCTCAAGGTTAGCACTCTGCCTCTTGAGCGACAGCGCCACTTCTGGCCATTTTCTGTATATGTGGTGCTGGGGAATCGAACCCAGGGCCTCATGTATATGAGGTAAGCACTCTTGCCGCTAGGCCATATCCCCAGCCCCACATTCATGTTTTTGCTGCAGTACACACAATAGCCAAGTTACAGAAACAGCCTGATGTTCTTCAGCAGATGACTAGATCCAGAAAATAGGGTACCTAGACACAAAGGAATGTTTCTCATCCATTAGAAAGAGTAAGATTTTGTCATTTGCAGAAAAATGGATGGACCTAAAAAAATATCATGTTAAGTGAAGTAAGTTAGGGTCAGAGAGACATATCTCACAAGTTTTCTCTCACTTGTAGAAATTATATCTAAAATACAACTAGGCATGAGAGCATATACATAGATGAATGCATTTTTACACACACATGTACTGACTAAAGGAAGATTTCATAATTCCTCTGAAGTACTATTCATCAAAACCAATACCACTGAAATTGAAAGAAGGTTTGTTTTGTTTGGAGTTGGGACACAGGAATGGTTGGAGGAAGGGTAAGTAAATGCAGTCATTGTATTCAATATACACAATGTCAAAAATGAACTATGTAACTTGTGGTGGTGGTTGGAGGGGGAAAGTGGGGGAGAATGAAGGAAGGAAGGGGTGGCATTGTCAAGAAGCACTGTACTCATAACCTGATATGGACCTGAAACTTCTTAGTAAGCAAGTACTTAATAATAACAATAAAATACTTAGAAAATGAATGGATCCTAAAGACATACATTTGAGAGTTCTTATAGTCCCTATACCTAGCTTATTAATAAGGATATTAGGTTTTCAATATACAAGGTTTTAGTTAACATGCTTATCTTCTATACCACTTACATCTGGTGTAAAAACGGCATTTCATGCCATGCCTGGAATGTTCCAAAGCTCAGTTCTGTGATTAAATTGCAACCAAGATTTCTAAAAAAAAAAATACAGAGAGAAAAAAGCCAAAAAAATAAAAAAGATATAAGCCAAAGAAGGGAAAAAAGATTCAGAACATTTATGGTTTCACAGTGATACTAATTTTTACATACAATGAAACATAATTCTTTTAGTTGTCCTTGCTTTAGAGAAATCCTCCTGTGGACAATACTGGCTTGTGATTTCCACATTCATATTTACACATGAAGTGTCAAGTGACCTTCATTTATGGAGAACAGTTTGTTTGTTTTTTACTTAAATAAAGGTGCTTTTTTTACTTCAATGGTAAATTTATAAAAAGCTAACATATCTTGATGTATCCAAAGTTATAATTTATGTTAACACAATTGACAATGGTGTGTGTGGAATTCACAGTGCATACCAGACTCAAGGGATTCACTAAGATTAAAAAACCACAATGCCTTGAATAGCATAATTACAAATAGATACTATCTAAAATTTGCAAATGCTGGTTTTACATCTTCCCACTACTTCAAAATCTTATTGATTTAATTAACTTGTTTTTACTTAAAAAGTGATTCTGTACTTTTGAGAACAGATTTTTGTATATCCACTCTATTGACATTTTGGGCAGCACAGTTCTTTGCTGTGGCGCCTTGTCCTGTACACTGTAGGATACAAGTAGGACACCAGCATCCCTCTAGACCTGTCTGCCCACTAGATGTCTATAACATATCCACCACTGCCAAATGCCTCCTGGTTACACTTCATTGGTGAGAACCACTGCTTTGCAATGGTTCTGTCTGACTTATGATTCTCATACTCATCGTTGCTAGTCTAAAAGAATTTCCCATATTTTATAGTAACTTTTCACGAGCAAAATTTTAATTCTAATTCAAAATGAGCTAATACATGTGATATAATGGAGTTCTATTTGCAACTTACACAAACTTCAGAAAAGGCAATGATTCAAATGTACGTCTTTCAATAGACTGTATCTTATTGCAGGACAAATCTCTAGAAAAGAAAGAGGAAAATATTGCATGCTAAATCTATCAGATATCTAATGAGAATGAATAAATAATAGACTTTAGGATACATAATATTGAATACATATCAATTATTTCTAAGTGATAAATCTTTGCATTTGCACTTACTTAATCAACTAAGTCTGAGCATGCCTGGAAAAGTTACACCTATTTATCATGGTCATCATCAATGAAACATATAATTATAGATACTCATGGATTCTGGATAATCTTTCAAGATAGCAAAACAACAATTACATAATATTTTGTACTCTCAGAAAATCTGATTTTAGATCTAAAAGTTTTAAGCTCTGTATATAATATATGCTGGAAAGTTCTATATATTTCTACATATGTTTATATATAATATGTAAGATATTCATTGCATATCTGTTATATGTATAATATGTAGGCCTGTACTGGGGCTTGAACTCAAGGCCTTGCACTCTTACTAGGCTTTTACATTCAGAACCTAGTGCTCTGCCACTTGAACCATACCCCACCCCACATTCAGCTCTTTGCTGGGAGTACATCTTTTCTGTACTTCTACTGCACTGTGGTTTGAGCATTTAAGCCCATGAGTTTTTAGAGGATAGGGTCCTTGCCTTAATTTTGTGCTCCAATCTAGGCACAGTGAATTTTATCTCCTTTTTATTGGTGAATGATGATGATAGACATGCTAGTGTAACATCAATAGCTTGTGAGGTATTTTACGGTAGGTAGGAGAAGCAACAGAATGCTTTCATGGAGAGCTTTCTTGTTTGTTTTCTTCTAACTCATGTTTGGAAGGTTTGAGAGCCCAAGTGACAGAAAGGCCCCCAAAAGTCAATATAAAACTGGTCATCACCTTAGAACTTAGAAGGGTTGATAATTCAAAGAATTATTTTTTTGTGTTATGTAAATCTGATATTCTCTTTTATTTGTGCAAGAATTACTTAAAAATAGCTCATTAGCATAGGAAGCTAATTAATGAAAACATTAATAAGTTTAGTGAATAGATCTTTGGATGTCTGGACAAAGGATAAAAATGAGGCAAAAACATATATATGTATACATGTATATGGTATGTATATGCATATACATATACACCCACATATGAGTTTTTGTGGGTTCATTTGTGCCAGTACAGGGGCTTGAATTTAGGGCTTGGATGCTGTACCTTACTTGAACACTGTTTCCTTGATCAGGGCTATTGCCCTACCACTAGAGCACAGTTTCACTTCTGTGCATGTGCATGTGTGCATGTGTGTGTGTGTGTATGTTTGAGTGTGTGTGTCTGTGTGGGCAACCTTATGCATGCCCACCCTGGTGTTGGGGCTTCATTCTAGGTTCTAGCCACTGACCTTAGATACTTTTTCTCAAGACTAGTTCTCTTCTACCACTGGAGCCACGTTTGGTGGTAAACTGGAGTCTCATGGACTTTCCTGCCCCAGGTGGCTTTGAATCATGATCCTCCGATCTCAGCCTAATGGGTAGCTAGGATTATAGACATGACTCCCCTGCACAAGGTTAGGCTGTGCATTTTTAAGACAACATTTGTGTATCAGCAGTTGCTGAGGTTCCATAACCATTTTCTTGGTAACGACAGTTTGTTCCTTATCTATATGCTGCCTGTATAATTAACCTGATAATGAATACTAAGTTTATTGCTAGAGATGAGCTGAGATAGACACAGACTTACACAAGTGCAGAATTTATTGCTGGGAGAGATGTCAGGGATTAATCTGAATATATTTTATGCATAGTTACTCACAAATATTAATGATGTAATAAAGATACTGACTTACAAATATTCAAGGGATAGGAGGCCTTCAAATGTATCCTTATGTAATTCACTGAGACTATTTTCGCTGAGAATCCTGGAAGATAAAAAGGTTACTTCTGGATGTAAATTCATCCAGCTTTGGGGAATATATTGACTAGAGAGATAACATATGGGACAAGAAAGGATATCAGTTTCTTTCTTTTTCTTTTTTAAGGCTGTCATTTTCTGTTGCCCACAGTGTATGGTGGCAAAACTTTTTTGAAGGCAATTAACATTTCATGTCTACAGAATGACTTGTCTAGGTTCACAAAGAAGTATGGATGGATGGGGATGTTCATTGTAACCATGAACACCACACGCTAACTGGGCATACTCTAAACAATACTATGGGAAATATTAAATAAAGCATGATGTACCCACACTATGGAATATTATGCAGAAGATGAAAGGAATAGGATAATCCACTATGTATATAAAGGAAAGTTAAGATTAAAAACATAAAGTATGAAATGGAAAGATCAAGCTGCAAAATATTATCATTTATATAAAAAGTAAAAACCCAGTAAGAAAATGATACCACAAACGTATTCAGCTATGTGTAAAGAGAGTAAATTCATATATAAATGTCGTAAAATAGTGCACGAGTGCCTGGGAAAATAGTTCTTTCTACTATACTCTTAATTCAGGTATAGTTTTCACTCTGTATTTCATTTGTATCCATGAGGAATGTAAGTATCCATCACTTGTACAATAGAGAATAATTTCAGCTTATCATCACATACTTAATTCAAAGACGGTCCGTGAAACTTTATTTTGCATGAGAACTCCAAGGCCTCCTCATGCATGCAAGACAAGCACCCTGCCACTTAACAATACCCTGAGTACCCATTAAGCTTCAAGTTAAAAATAATTGCAGAATTTCAGTCAGTAGAACTTGTTTAGGATGTGGAGAGACAATGGCTTTTCTCAGAGCTATTCTCTTCAGATTTCTGGACCAAGAGGGGTCCAACAGTACAGCATTGCATTCATATTTGGAGAGAATATACTCACAGTTTCTCAGTCCAACGGTACCATCCCCATATATTTTTGTCAATATAAGAGATATCGTTTCCTTGGAAATTTCTAGGGAGAAATAGTTTATATCCATGAATAAGGAGGAAAAGAAAGATCAGAATAAGAAAGAGTCATTGCAACCTCAAGGGGCATAATCAAATGCAGAAAACCCCCCAACTTTTTCTATTTTATGAAGCTATGAGCTTCCCACATTTGCTTAGACCACTCAATGACGGCCAGGAGAGGAAAGAACTCTGTAAGACTCTTATTTCTAAACAACCACCAGAAGACCAGACATGGCACCTTGGCTCAGAGTGGTAGAGCCTTGACCTTGAGTAAAAGATAAAAGAGTTCAGGGATAGCATCCAGGTCCTGAGTTCAAGCCCCTTTGTTAACCAAATCAACCAAAAATTAAAAAGAAAACAAATGTGGGTTGAAAAAATTTTGTGCCAGTCTTAGGCGAACTTTCTTGGGCGTGGCTACTGTATATGTTCTTGATACATTGTATATTGTATATATGTCTACCTGACCTAGAGAAGAGATAGAAAAACAGGACGTAAGATATCACAAGAAATGTACACACTGCCCTACTATGTAACTGTACCCTTTTTGCACAACACCTTGTCAAAAAATTTGTGTTCAATTAATAAATTTAAAAAAAATGCATTGTTCTCCAATCTGTCCTTATTCTTGGTCCTAACTCTCCTGCTCAGTTTATATATACTTTGTCTGGTAGTGAGGTAGAGGAGATTTAATTCTGCTCATCTGCCTAATGGATTTTTCCATTCAACCACAAGCCTTCTGACTGTTTACAAATAAAAATGCCCAAAACTGAACTTCTTTCTCATAAACTGACTTTCCTTCCTAATTGCTGTGTTTCTATCACTGTCATGTTCATTCAGGACAAAGTGTGGAGTCGTTTCATACACTCACGCCCAATTTTTTTCAGTCAATGATTCCGCTCTGTTCTTCCTTTTAGAGAAGGTTACAATTTTCTATTCTCATGTGAACTTCTGTGACTCACTACTTTCTTGGAAAAAGGTAGAGCAACCACAAATAAAAGCATGGATAATGGATACAATACAAAGAGGAAGAAAAGTAAAGACAAGAAGTGAAAATTAAAAGTCAGATGGGCATGGGTGCCTCATGCCTGTAATCCTAGCTACGCAGGAAGCTGAGATCTTAAGATTGCAGGTTGAAGCCAGACCAGGCAGAAAAGTCATTGAGATTCTCAGCTCCATTAAGCACTGGAAACTAGAAGTGACATTATGAGTTAACGGCTTAGAGCACTACTCTTGAGCAAAAGAGCTCAGGGACAGTGAGTAACACAAGCCCTGAGTACAAGCCTCACGACTAACCTATAAAAATTAGAAAAAAGTAAAAGTGGACATCACTCAATGTGGACTGGAGAGAGGAGGAAGACCTTGAGAACAGAGTGTCAGGCAGAATTCCCAGCACAAAGGAGCTAAGGTGATACTTGCAAGACAGTAAAAAGTTGCTTTTTGGGGTCGATATCTGGCACAGGAACTTGGAGGAGTCTCTGCATTGGGCTGAGATCCACACATGACAGTGTCCGGTCTTGGCAGTTACAGAGTTCACATACATTGGTGCTTGGAGGGGCATTCCGTTCAGTTTTCACACCTACAGCATTTTCTGTGGTGGGTCTTGTTGAGAAAGGAGTTCTTACAGTACGCCGTTCCAGACTCAAAGATTTAACTGTGACTTCTGTCAGGGTTGGATGCTGAGTCTGAGACTGGTATGGAGGTGGAAGTGTCACCTTACTGTGCTTTGAAGCCAAAGTTATCGTATTCTTCAGGATAGTACCAGGTGCAGTCTTTGTAGTTCGTGACATTGGCTGAGATGTTGGAGGTTCAGCCACAATTGGATGTGGCTGTCGAGGGTGAATTGGGGTCTTCCTGTGAGGCTGAGTTAGAGTCCTCCTGCGAGACCGCCTTGAGGTCTTCCACAGAGGCTGAGCTGAAGTCTTCAGCAGAGGCATGCTTGGGGTCTTCAGCTTAGGCTTAGTTACAGTCTTCTGCAGGGGTTTAGTTGGCCTCTCCTGCAGAGTCTGAGTTGTGGTTTCCTGGCGATTCTGAGTTGTGTTCTTCTCCTCGGGATGGTTAGCTGGGGTCTCCTCCAGAGGCTGAGTTGAGGTCTCCTCCAGAGGGTGAGTTGGGGTCTCCTGGGGATGCTTAGTTGGGGTCTCCTCCAGAGGCTTAGCTGGGATCTCCTCTACAAGCTGAGTTGGAGTGTCCTCCTGAGGATGCGTTGGAGTCTTCTGCAGATTCTGAGTTGAGGTCTCTTGTAAAGTCTGAGTTGGGGTCTTTTGCAGATGTTGAGTTGGAGTCTCCTGCATATGCTGAGTAGAGGTCTCCTGTAGTGGCTGAGTTGGGGTCTTTTGCAGATGTTGAGTTGGCGTCTCTTGCCGATGCTGAGTTGGGGTCTCCTTCAGATGCTGAGTTGGGGTCTCCTGCAGATGCTGAGTTGACGTCTTTTGCAGATGTTGAGTTGGGGTCTCCTGCAGATGCTGAGTTGACGTCTTTTGCAGATGCTGAGTTGGGGTCTCCTGCAGATGCTGAGTTGGGGTCTCCTGCAGATGCTGAGTTGACGTCTTTTGCAGATGTTGAGTTGGGGTCTCCTGCAGATGCTGAGTTGACGTCTTTTGCAGATGTTGAGTTGGGGTCTCCTGCAGATGCTGAGTTGGGGTCTTTTGCAGATGTTGAATTGGGGTGGTCTGCAGATGCTGAGTTGGGGTCTTTTGTAGATGCTGAGTTGGGGTCTCCTGCAGATGCTGAGTTGAGATCTCCTGTAGAGGCTGAGTTGGGGTCTCCTGCAGATGTTGAGTTGGGGTCTTCTGCAGAGGCTGAGTTTGAGTTTTATGCAGATGCTGAGTTGAAGTCTCCTGCATATGTTGAGTAGGAGTCTCATGAATAGTCTGGGTTCGGATCTCGTGCACATGCTGAGTTGGAGTTTCCTGCAGATGCCGAGTTGAAGTCTCTAGAAGATGTTGACCTGAGGTCTCATGGAGATGCTGAGTTGAGGTCTCCTGCAGAAGCTGAGTTAAAGTCTCCAGCAAATATTGATATGGGGTCTCCTGCAGGGGCTGAGTTGAAGTCTGAAATGTCACATGAGGAGGAGCTGTAGTCTTAGGGGATGGAGAATATTCAGCCTCAGAAGTGGGTTGTGAAGTTGAGGAAAGCAGCAGGCCCATTGCTTCAAAGGTGACCTTGTGTGTTACTGGAGTCGGGCCTATGACGGATAATGGGGCTTGGGATGTGAAATCATTGGGTGGTGTTGAAAGATCACTTAAGGTATCCTGTATGCTTGGAGAAAGTCCAACCTCCATATTAGATTCTGGAGTTAGGGTAATTTCCACATCAAAAGGTGGAACTGTGACTTCAGTCAGATCTGGATTCTGAGACTGATTCTTATCTGGGTGTAAAAGGGTTACCTCAGGGTGTTTTGGAGTTGTCTGCTTCAGAGATGAAGATTGTTCAAGCTCTATGTTGAATTCTGGAGTTAGGGTAATTTCCACATCAAAAGGTGGAACTGTGACTTCAGTCAGATCTGGATTCTGAGACTGATTCTTATCTGGGTGTAAAAGGGTTACCTCAGGGTGTTTAGGAGGAGGTGTCTGCTTCAGAGATGAAGATTGTTCATACTCTATGTTGAATTCTGGAGTTAGGGTAATTTCCACATCAAAAGGTGGAACTGTGACTTCAGTCAGATCTGGATTCTGAGACTGATTCTTATCTGGGTGTAAAAGAGTTACCTCAGGGTGTTTTGGAGGAGGTGTCTTCTTCAGAGATGAAGATTGTTCAAGCTCTATGTTGGATTCTGGAGTTAGGGTAATTCCCACATCAAAAGGTGGAATTGTGACTTTAGTCAGATCTGGATTCTGAGACTGATTCTTATCTGGGTGTAAAAGGGTTGCCTCAGGGTGTTTTGGAGGAGGTGTCTTCTTCAGAGATGAAGACTGTTCAAGCTCTATGTTGGATTCTGGAGTTAGGGTAATTCCCACATCAAAAGGTGGAACTGTGACTTTAGTCAGATCTGGATTCTGAGACTGATTCTTATCTGGGTGTAAAAGGGTTACCTCAGGGTGTTTTGGAGGAGGTGTCTTCTTCAGAGATGAAGACTGTTCAAGCTCTATGTTGGATTCTGGAGTTAGGGTAATTCCCACATCAAAAGGTGGAACTGTGACTTCAGTCAGATCTGGAGTCAGATCTGGATTCTGAGACTGATTCTTATCTGGGTGTAAAAGGGTTACCTCAGGTTGTTTTGGAGTTGTCTTCTTCAGAGATGAAGATTGTTCAAGCTCTATGTTGGATTCTGGAGTTAGGGTAATTTCCACATCAAAAGGTGGAACTGTGACTTTAGTCAGATCTGGATTCTGAGACTGATTCTTATCTGGGTGTAAAAGAGTTACCTCAGGGTGTTTTGGAGGAGGTGTCTTCTTCAGAGATGAAGATTGTTCAAGCTCTATGTTGGATTCTGGAGTTAGGGTAATTCCCACATCAAAAGGTGGAACTGTGACTTTAGTCAGATCTAGAGGCTGAGATTGATTCTTATCTGAGTGTAAAAGGGTTGCCTCAGGGTGTTTTGGAGGAGGTGTCTTCTTCAGAGATGAAGATTGTTCAAGCTCTATGTTGGATTCTGGAGTTAGGGTAATTTCCACATCAAAAGGTGGAACTGTGACTTCAGTCAGATCTGGAGTCAGATCTGGATTCTGAGACTGATTCTTATCTGGGTGTAAAAGGGTTACCTCAGGTTGTTTTGGAGTTGTCTTCTTCAGAGATGAAGATTGTTCAAGCTCTATGTTGGATTCTGGAGTTAGGGTAATTCCCACATCAAAAGGTGGAACTGTGACTTCAGTCAGATCTAGAGGCTGAGATTGATTCTTATCTGAGTGTAAAAGGGTTGCCTCAGGGTGTTTTGGAGGAGGTGTCTTCTTCAGAGATGAAGATTGTTCAAGCTCTATGTTGGATTCTGGAGTTAGGGTAATTTCCACATCAAAAGGTGGAACTGTGACTTCAGTCAGATCTGGAGTCAGATCTGGATTCTGAGACTGATTCTTATCTGGGTGTAAAAGGGTTACCTCAGGTTGTTTTGGAGTTGTCTTCTTCAGAGATGAAGATTGTTCAAGCTCTATGTTGGATTCTGGAGTTAGGGTAATTTCCACATCAAAAGGTGGAATTGTGACTTCAGTCAGATCTAGAGGCTGAGATTGATTCTTATCTGAGTGTAAAAGGGTTGCCTCAGGGTGTTTTAGAGAGGGAGCTGTTGTCTTCTTCGGAAATACAGGTTGTTCGTGCTCTATATTGGAGTCTGGAGTTACTGTAATTTCCAGGTCAAATTGCTGAAATGTCACAGTGGGCAATGTTGAATGCTGAGTTTCATTTTGACCTCTTATTAGTACTGTCAGCCCCTGATACTCTGCAGATTGTGAAACCATCTGGGTAGGGGGCTTTGTAGGCTGACTTGGGACCTCATCTACTGTTGGAGGAAGTTCATCTTCAACAATATCCTGTACAGTTACAGTTACTTGGATGTCCACAGGTTGGACTGTCACCCAGGGGCGCTTTTTTGTGACCTTAGAATGTTTAGCTATAGTAGAGAGTTCTGGAGTAATTGTGAGTGCCATGTCAAAAGGTTGAGCTGTGACACTGGGCAATACTGGACTCTGAGTCAGATCTGGATTTGGTGTGGGAACTGTCATCTCATAATGCACTGGAGCTAGGGTCACCAGTTCAGGAGGCGGCACTGGAAGCTGAACTGGACTCAGAACCTGCGCTGAAGAAAGTTCTACGTCCATTGGAAGCACTGGAGAGGGTTCTACCTTCTCAGGTAGCTGTGCAGGCTGAGATGAAGCCATTGGAGGAGCTGCAGAAGCATTTTCCTGCTTCTGGGAATCTGGAGTCTGAGTTGGACTCTCTTGCTGGACTGAAGGAGATTCAACCTCTTCAGGGACTTTAGTAAGGAGATCAGACTGGGTTGGAGAAAATTCAACTTGTTCGTTAGCGTCTCTAGTCTGTGGGGTTATGGTCAAAGCTGTGGGTTTAGGTGAATTTCGTATATTATGGCTTTTGAACATCATTTCCAGATCTATAGGTGAAAATTCCCAAGCATCTGAAGACGGAGGAAAAGTATAGTCCATGCTGGGTATTTGCTGGCTGCCTGGAAGTTTAACATTCTCAAGGGGTTGGGGGAGCACAGTTGTGTTCTCTTGCTGGCCTAGAGAAGGTTCCTCAGGAAGCTCTTCAGGCTGTGGTGAGATTCCTGGATAGACTGGAGATTGTTCATCCACTGCAGGGGGTGTTGGCTGCTGAGTTGTGACCTGGTTCTGGTCTTTCAAAGGACCAGACAGTTCAGAGAACACAGATGACTGATCAGGGATCTCCTGTTCAGGTGAGGTCGTAATCTCAACAGCATTCGTCTGTGGAGGTTTAATAGTGTTGTTCTGTAATAGTGCAGGTGGAAGGGGTTCAGAAACCTCATGTTCTGGAGATGGAACTGTAATTTCATTAGGAAGCTCTGGAGGCTGAGCTGGCACCTCCTGCTGGGTTGAAGGAGGCAAATCCTCCTCAGAAGTCTGTGCATTCTCTGCTGTGGCTTCCTGTTGGGTAGAAGGCTTCTCATTTCCACTAGGTCCTGGAGCTGGAGGTAAAACCACTTCAGAAGGCTCTGGTGGCAGAGTTGGGGACTCTTGATGGGTTACAGAAAGTCCCATATCATTTATTTGACCAGAGTGATAACCTGGAGCCTCACTGGAGATTGGAAAACTCCCCATCTCAACTGTTGACTGTGGTGTTATGGTAATCACCACATCTGGAGGTTTACCACTCACATTGCCCAAGTTTGAATACTGAGATTCATTCAGACCTGGGGGTGAAACTGTCCACTCATGATGCTCAGAAGACTGAGCTGGTTGTTCCTGCTCAGTTAGAGAAGGCTCAAGATCCCCATCATGCTGTGAAGCCTGAGCTGGGCCTTCAAGCTGTATCCCAGAAGGCTGATTCTCCCCAAGAGACTCAGAAGGCTCAGATGCTTGCTCCTGCTCGCCTAAAGAAGCTTCTACCTCTTCTCCATAACCTGCAGGCCCAGCTGGAGCCTCATTGTGGGATAGAGAAGAATCAATCTTACTAGGCATGGGAGTTATGGTAACTATCACATCTGGGGGCTTATCTGTAACATAGGAGGCATTGGCATGGTGAGCTTGGACCTCCCCTAGAGACTGAACTGTCAGCTGATGTTTTTGTAGACTTTCATCTATGCTCTCCATGGGGGACTCTGAAGATTGAACAGAAGCCTCCTGCTCAACAGGAGCTGTGACTTCCTCAAAAGGCTTTTCAGGCTGAGCTGAGACTTCTAGTTGGCTTTCAGCAGGTTCTGCGAACTCTGGGAGAGCTGAAGGCTGAGCTGGCACCTCTTGTTGGGTAGATGACAGTTCTTCCTCCTGAGGGCTCTCTAGAGGCTGACCTGGGGTCTGTTGGTGACTGGGAGTGGTGAAGGTAATCTGCACATCTGCATGATGAACTGTGACATTTGGCAATTTTGAATGCTGAGTTTTATTGCTGCTTGGAAATGGAACACTTCCATCTTCTTGCACGGATGACACAGCCTCCTCCCTATCGAGCTGTTGTGCTGGGGTTTCTTCCGGAGCTCCAGGGGACTGGAGCTTCTCAGGAATCCCAGGGTTCTGAGTATGGGTCTGCAGCTGGAACTCAGAAGATTCACCTTCCTCAAGGGGTTCTGGAGGTTTATCTGCATTCTCTTGGGCTTTCTCAGGTACACTATCAGCAGAAGCCACATTTATACTTGGGTCTAGCTGAGATTCTGCAAATTGGTTTTTACTTCCCAGCTCATGTACTTCATGTACTTGCCGTCTTAGACGACGTAGCCAAATCCAAAGTGGATCCTTTCTTAGGTTCTGGGGTAAAACAACCACTGGTTTAACTTCTGAACTCTCAGTATACAGAGGTGGGGAAAGTATTTCAAGTGACGGGTGGGCTGAATCCTCAGCTAGAGCTGTACTATGCATATTACTTTTGAGTGGATGAGGCAGAAGTTGGGCCTGGTTGTGATCCTCACCTTGCACTGTCACCATCTCTAGGAGTCTGTGCTGCAGACTCAACTTGTCTGGTAGATCTTGATGAGAAGCAGGAAACTGATGTGACCCAGGAGGTAGCTGTCCAGCAGAATATGTACTGGGCAATGTAAGCAAACTGTGAGTCGGCTCCTGAGGTCCAGCAAACATCTGAGATGGAACAGGGGATCCTAGGTCATCAAAGCCTCCCAGGTCCATCTTGTGGTTGAGCATGGCTGAAAGCTCAGGTGAGATGTGTGAAACGGGTGAAAACCCGGGCTCAGTAGGTCCAGCTGGATCAGAGTTAGGCTCGAGCCTCTTGTTGGCCCACGGTGGTATTGGCCTGGCTTGAACTAACAGCCATAAATCTATTGATATGAAGAACATCTTCGTAGCAAAGGTATTCATCAGGGACATCGTAGGCAAAAAGGACATCGTAGGCAAAAAGGACCTTGTAGGCAATAGGGACATGGCATGCCAAGTCACTGCTAGTAGCAAGAGACAAAGCATTATGGTAGGTTCTTAACTGGGGCCCTGAGGTCTCTGCCCCGCCCCTTGTTTATGACATGGTTGTTTATGAAACTGACACCTTTGTTCATAAAACATAAACACTTGGGCTTGGGGATGGGCACAGGACTTTCCCACGGGGCCATGGCTTGGATCTCCTCTTCCTAAGAGCAGGGCCCACCTGTTTCTGCAGGGCCCCTTCTCCATAGCTAGGCAGGATTTGGGCTGCAGACTTGGATGTCCCCACAGGCCAGCAGCTGATGGGGTGGGGCAGGGCAGAACTTTCCAAGGAAATCACATGGTGGGATTTCTGGCGTTATGCAGAAATGCCAGTCCAATTCTGGGAGCCTCAAGTCCTTTTCTTTCATGCTCAAGTCTGAGAGATTTTCTTCCTCCCCTTGGTAGTTGGCTTCCAGGAAAATAAGTGCTACAGTTAGGGTGTTGAGCCTGAGCATACACGTTATGATTATTTATCCCACAATGCTGTCATTTGATCTAACGTTTCATCACTTGTTCCATGATTGATAATCTATCACTCTGTTAGCTGACTTCACCACAGAGGCAGTGATGACTCCAAAATTTCTGCAAGAACTGTTGGGGCATGGAGGGCAGCAGGCTATTCATTGAGAATGAACATTGATTCTGAGACAACCCTTTACATGGGCCTGGGAGAAACAACCCCATTTCACCTTGTCTGAACACAGCCTTAAAGTAGTCATGGAAGTTTACAACTAGAGGTTACACCAAGTAACTAATATATACAATGCAATTTTCCTTAAAGAAAATTAATTTGATTTTACATAAGACACCATGACACATTAGGGATAATAAACAATCTAGAATGACTGATTGCCTTTTATGTAACGGTTTTTGTGCTGGTTCATGTTTAGCTGATGCCCTATTACTTGAGACACACTTCCAGGCTGCTTTATTTTTTTTATTTTATTGACACGGTGATGTATAGCAGGGGTACAGTTACATAATAAGGTAATGAGTACATTTCTTGTCATATTTGTTACACCCTCCATTTTTCTTTCCCTTCCCTAGTTCAGGTAAGCATATATACAATATCCAGTGTACCAAAATCATATACAGTAACCAGATGGGGAACACCAAGGAAATTCACCTAGAACATTAAACTTGACAACAACAATAAAATCCTCCTGTTTCCCTCTCTTGGACTTCACCCTGCTCAGCTTCATCGTATACAATCATATGCACTTAGCTGTTGAGCTACTGTGATCCTCTAGCCTAGACCTTTTTATGTTTGTTTGCCAATTGTTTGGTTTTAGATACACAATGCAAATTCACTGACCCAAACATGGAAAATCCATTCGGAAAGAAGTTTGCCAACCTGCAGACCTGGTTTCCACTGTTCTCCTCCCCCACCCCAAACAATCATATATCAAGGTTTTTGAGACAAGAGTTAATAAACATATTAGCTTGTACATATGAGAGAAAAGTTGTGAGATTTGACTCTCTGACCCTAACTTACTTCACTTAATATTTTTCTAAGTCCATCCATTTTCCTGCAAATGACAAAATCTTACTCTTTCTAATGGATGAGAAACATTCCTTTGTGTCTAGGTACCCTATTTTCTGGATCTAGTCATCTGCTGAAGAACATCAGGCTGTTTCTGTAACTTGGCTATTGTGTGTACTGCAGCAAAAACATGAATGTGGCAGGTGACTTTACCTATGATGACTTGTGATGTTCTGGGTAGATGCCCCAAAAATATTTATTATCTTTTCAAATGAGGGAACAAAATAAGGTGCACATGGCTAGGAGACTTGAATGACTAAGTCACACAAGTGCCGGGTTCTCTTTCCCTAGTTCTGATCTTTGGCCTGGAAAATAGAAGACCTCACACAAGTAACCTTCAAATGAGCTCTGTCATGGAAGCCTGTGATTGCTCTGATATGTATGAGGTTAACACTAATTGCTTCTAACTGCTCTAATGTCTGTGAAGCAGAGCTGCAAAGAGCAACATCGATCACCAAGTCCTACCAGTTCAGTAGCATTGGTTTTCTATTGAGAACTGTAGGTACACAGAAGTTTGCATCATCACTTATGGTTTGGACTAGAATCCTGGCTTAGTCTCTGCTATCCAAAGCATTTTCTATTTCGATACCCTTTCTCTTTCTCCATACTCTTTTCTAGAATCCTGGGCAGTTTCAAAAGGAAGTATGCTTTATGGATTGTAAGTGGGACTTAGAGTAAAGACAGATTTTTTTAACCTAAAAGTTTCAAACCAAATAAATGAATATAAATTTTCATGAAGAGTACTGCATATGGAAAATGTTGAACTGCTCAATTCCATTGCATTTTTTCAGAATTCTCAATTGTAATCCTCTAATAGCTGTTGAAGATTCCTATCTTTTTAAATTGCCAGCACTAAGATATCTGTAAGTATTTCAATAATCTTAAGGGTCTTGAGATGATATCTGTTCTCCTTGATTAGGTGTTTGAAAGGTTAAAATTTTTTCAGTGAGCCTATGAAAGTCATATTTTTCTTTATTGGTGCTGGTTCTTGAACTCAGGACCTGGGGGCTGTCCCTGAGCCTCTTTTGCTCAAAGCTAGCACTCTACAATGTGAACCACAGCTCCACTTCCAGATATTTTCCTCACAGTTTAGTGGAGATGATAATCTCACAAAATTTACTGCCCACACTGGCTTCCAACCCTGATTCTCAGCTCTCAGCCTCCTAAGTAGCTAGGATTACAGGCATGGGCCAACAGCACCCAGGTTGAAAGTCATAATTTTACTGAATAGGTAGTTGAATAAAATTGGTTTTGGTAAAGGAAAGAACTAAGAAAGTATTTATAGTGCAGAAAACATCCAGAAGGATGAACACTTGTAGAACTATCACTTTTCCCAGAAAGCAAAGAGGAAGAAATAGTACATTCTCTTATGAAGAAAAACACAAGTAAACTTGATAGTGACTGTACTGTGAAAATACTAAGATAATGGTAAGAAAAAAGATATTGGGCCAGGCACTGATGGTTCTCGCCTACAACCCTAGCAACTCAGGAGGATGAGATCTGATTATCACAGTTCAAAGCCAACCTGGACAGGTAAGTCCGTAAGACTCTTCTCTCCAATTAACCACCAGAAAACCAGAAGTGGTGCTGTGGCTCAAGTGGTAGAGCGCCAGCCTTGAGCTGAGCATCTCAAGAATAGTGCCCTGGCCCACAGTGCAAGCCCCAGGACCAATAACAAAAAAGATACTTGTCTTCTAGAAAAGGAAGATCATTAATTTGATTATGTAAAGAGTAACTTAAAGTCTTTTCAATAAAAAAGAACATTCTAAATTGTTTTCAGTGCCACTCTTGAGCTGAATTATTTTTAGGGAATCTGAGATTTAAAAATCCTCATGTCCTTGAATGTCTTTTAAGAACACAATATTTGAGGCAGCTGGGAATACGGCCTAGTGGTAGAGTGCTTGCCTTGTGTACAGAAGCCCTGGGTTGGATTCCTTAGCACCACATATATAGAAAAGGCCAGAAGTGGCACTGTGGCTCAAGTGATAGGGTACTAACCTTGAGCAAAAAAAAAAAAAACAGAAGCCACGAAGAGTGCTCAGGCTCTGATTTCACCCACAGACTGGCAAAAATAAGTTAATTTAAAAAAACAACAATATTTGAATATTTGAGCTGGAATTTTCATGAATGTCTGTCTACTTCAGAGATATAGGAATGACACCAGTGTGACTTACAAAAGTTGAGAATGTCCTGATGATGACCCTTGCATTGGAAAAACTGCAAGTTAATTGTTTTTAGCTTTGTGTCACTTTGTTTTTTCAGGTTTGTTTTGTTATGTTCTTAGGTCAGGTTTACTTATTATGGAATATCTGTGTAGTAAAAAGTCCAGTGTAAATTTAATATTTACCACTCCAAACAGAAATTGAGGCAGGGAATGCTGAGGTTGGAGGCTTTGCAAACTCTTCTTAGAAGTCTTCTTCCTTCCTGTGCACTCAAAACTCAGAGGCCTCTGAGTTGACAGGACCTGCTTCTGAGAAAAACAAAGCTAGATCTCTCGGTTCTAATCTCTTACCTTGATTTGAGTCAGAACCACATCCACTCCTGTGCTAAACCTTCTGTTGGGCACGTCTCTCTTCCTTTCTATTGTTTTCAATATTAAAGAGCATTAGTTTACCAAAGGATTCCTCTTCAACTGTCCATGCTCTTCAACAGCTCTTTTCTGTCCAACTGAAAAAATTTATGGGGTGAGCAAAGGCAGCAGTAGTACTCCTTAGACATTATGATGAAACTGAACTATGGCAATTGTGGGTAGATGAGAGGGAAAAACTGCAAGAGAGTGAGGGAAGAGGTGATATTGTCCAAGGTCTTATTTAATTATAATCTCTTGATGTATCAACTTTATAGTAACCGTAAAATAACTAAAACTAAGGAGGAAAATGGGGTTACTGGCCTGGCTCTGGTTCTTCTATCACTCAGTAACCACTTCCCCGTGAACTTAATTCTTGGTGTCTCCATTTACAGGATCTTGTCTTACACTATGGCCAGCTGCCTCTGCCAATTTAAAAACAAAATTGAGGTTATCTGCAAGACAGTCAAGCTACCTTGTGACAGTGCCTTGCTGGCAAACAACACACACTGCCGTGAGTCTGGTGTATAATATTTATTGTTTCACTTTTAACTATTCCCCAGTGATGGTTTCTAAACTAATAATGTCTTTGATTCATTTATACAATTAATCTCTCTACATTTCTGAACTGTTTCCTTGCTGACAGTCATGCTTTCAGTAGTCATTATACAATTCAATGATTTAATTATCTAAATGCATAAGAACCAAAGAAGGAAGGGAAGAAGAAAGGGAGATGATCACAGGCTACCCTCTGTGTAGTGTGGTCTCTGCTTCCAGTGACTACTTATTCAGATGGTACAAGGCAGACTGTGAGATACTTTGAGTCTCAAATGTTCTCTGCTTCTGTGAGAGGTGTAGCTAGGTTCTGCTTTGTTTTCAGACCTTTTTAAGAAGGTATATGAGCGATGTTGTATTTGGACTCCTAAGAATTTCCAATTCTTTACCTATCAAAAGTTACCTAGCTTTTCTAAACAACCAAAGGCCTCTTCCAGGCCTAGGCTATCCAATTCTGAAGTGGGTTCATTCTCAGGCTTTCCTATCTACAAAATATTCAGATATTTTAACACATTATTTCTGTATACTACTAGAATGAACTTTGCGACTGCCAAGACGTGACTGATAATAAATATAGTAGCTTGAATACAGGTTTCACTGATGATGCTGTGCAAAATATGTCATAAAACACTACAACTTAGAAAACTATGTTGTTTCATTTTCAAAACGATTTTTCACTTAGGTCATTGTCTCTATATCAGTTATACCATCTTCTTCAGCACCACATAAACAGAAAAAGTCAGAAGGGGCGCTGTGGCTTCAGTGGTGAAATTCTAGCCTTTAGCAAAAAGAAGACAGGGACAGTGCCCAGGCCAAGAGTCAAAGCCCCAAAGTAGCATAAATAAATAAATAAATAAATAAATAAATAAATAAATAAATAAATAAATAAATAATGATAATTTTTAAAGTCATAAAACACTGCTACATAGAATATTATTATTATTTTTTTTTTTTTTGGCCAGTCCTGGGCCTTGGACTCAGGGCCTGAGCACTGTCCCTGGCTTCCTTTTGCACAAGGCTAGCTAGCACTCTGCCACTTGAGCCACAGTGCCACTTCTGGCCATTTTCTGTATATGTGGTGCTGGGGAATCGAACCCAGGGCCTCATGTATACGAGGCAAGCTCTCTTGCCACTAGGCCATATCCCCAGCTACATAGAATATTACAGTTTCATTCTCAAAACCAATTTCACTTACTCCATTGTCTCTATCAGTTGTACCATCTTCTATATCAGTGATGGACAAAACAAGGAGTTTTCATCATGTACAGCTGAGGAATTTATTAGTTCAGAGAAGCCTCATACCCAAATCATGAAGCCCCTATCTTCACTAACAAGAAGTTAGGGTTCCTATTTCCTTCACCATCTAAATTCCTTCCATGACCCTCACTACCAACAAAAATATTTTAATTCTCCTAAGCACAGGATGACACCCTAATTGTTCATGTTCTCTGGTGCTTTGGATGCTTCCCAGTGACACTGGAGTGTTTGAAATAAAAAGTAGCTTTCAAAGCCCATATTGTGATTTATGCCAATAACCACAGCTACTCAGAAGGGACACATAAAGGAGACCAAGGTTCCAAGCAAGCCTGGGAAAACATTTATCAAGCTCCCACCTCATCCAGTAAGACAATGGTGGTAGCAGTGCCGCTGATCCTAGGTGGGAAGCTATAAAGAGGAGGGCTGATGATAGAGGCCAACTTGGGCAAAGACACAAAATCCAAACAAAAAATAACTAAGGCAAAAAGGACACTGCTGTGGGACTCCAGTGGCCGAATACTTCTCAAGCCAGGGACATGAGTTCAAATCCCAGTAATGCAAAACAAATGTGTAGCCTTTTCCTTTGCACATTTTAGAACATCTAGTCATATTTATCCAGAATTTCTATTGCTCTATTGATTTCTTACATACTACACATGACAACTAGGAAAACTGAAAATTGCTTAACATACCGCAACCATTTGTCTGAATTGTTTTCCTGAAGTGTAACGCCTACTATTAGAGAAGCAGAAGATGTAGAATCAGAGCTCAATGAAGGTACCGGAAAGGTAGTTGAATAAAAACAAGTCCAGTTGAGTACCTGTATCAAAAGGAGAGAGACTTCTGGGGTAGCATCTCTGCCTTTGCTATCCTGAGCAACATGCTTTGTCGTGATTGCCTGTGTGGTGGGAAGAAAACATCACACAGAAGAGGTAGAGAGAAGAAGCCTGTGCTCCTTCTGCAGCTGTGTCAGGACAGGGTGTGTGGAATCTGCATGTGGAGAGGCATGGCTGTTCTACAGGGAAGCTACTGAGGGGATGAATATTTGTTTGTCAGCCTTGGGCTGTTACTGAACACTAGACATTTGGCATGTTTTTTTCTAAGAGAGATGTTGTATTTCACACACAATTATGTACTCAGATGTTCTGAGTATGTAACTACTTTATTAAGGTTTGCCTCATTTCTCTTAGTTGTTGCCATTTTAGAGGCTTATGTTTGCTCTTTTTATTTTCCCTTGTATGTGACACTCAAATCTTTAATGATTCTGAATGTATTCAACTTGGTTGAGATGTGGGAGGGACAAGAAGTTGTTGACCTTACAAAGCAGTCTGTTCCTTCCTGACAGTTGAAGAAGCATCAATAGGGAACCCAGAAGGATCATTCATGAAGGTGTTAAAATCCTGGAAGAAGAATACAAGCACAGAGCTGACTATTGAACCAGAAAAAGAATATTCTGATAACAATGATGTTAGCTACTCAGAATTCATGAATGAGCAGCCAGAAATTACTGAAGAAAGTGATATATTTACTGTACTAAGCTATATATTGGCCTATTTCACACAGGGACATATAGAAGATATACAGTCACCATTCATTAAACTGCTTTTCTCAAGTGTGCAAAATGGAGGTACCTCCATAAATGATTTAAAAATCAAAACAGAGATTCCCCCAATTATACAGCCATCACACTATTTATAAAGTGAAACTAAAGATTCTTAGGCTAGAAAATCTGTTAGGTACAGAAAGGCACAGAAAATATAATAAAGTTAAAAAGAAAGAGAAAGCATCACTGTTCGTGCAACCTAGTCTGTTAGGTCCTAAATTTATTCATCAAACCTTGCCCCCCAAAGTGCAAAGTATTGACTATAGTAGTAATGATTTTGATTATAATTTTCTGTCTCTTTGATGTAAGAACCACCATTCATGCAAATTCCCAGAACATATCTTGTTTCTATCACCAAAGTCCTTTCCCACTCTCCAGAGGTAATTCTTTGAAGGTGTATAGCATGTTCCCGATAGAATAGTATTTATCATTGTTAGACTGTGGTAACAAGGTATGACTGCTCCTACAGGAGGAAGTGAGTTCTCTTGTTAGTAAGAGTTGAATTGGATGCCTACTAATTTACTTAAGACTCCAGTGGCAAAATCAAGGACAGAAATACTAATTGCCCTGACAATAAAGTTTGCTGTCCTTATTAGCTCTGTTATCTTTGCCTGCTAAGAGAAAATGATACCAGGAAATATATCAAACATCAAAATATGACATAAAGTATCACAAACTATTGAAAAGGTAATGTAAAAAGGAATGTTGTCTAAGAAAAAGACGACTTGCTGGGAATATGGCCTAGTGGCAAGAGCACTTGCCTCCTATACATGAAGCTCTGGGTTCAATTCCCCAGCACCACATATATGGAAAACGGCCAGAAGGGGCGCTGTGGCTCAGGTGGCAGAGTGCTAGCCTTGAGTGGGTGGGACAGTGCTCAGGCCCTGAGTCCAAGGCCCAGGACTGGCAAAAAAAAAAAAAAGAAAAGAAAAGAAAAAGACGACATTCCAGTCCATGGGGCCAGGACTTGGGAGAACATGTGCATTTTTCTAGTTTCCAACACCACCTGTGCCCGACCCCCACCACTGCCTCTTAGTTTATGGTATGTGCTCTTGATGGAGAAGTCTTTGTCACCTCTTTGAATAAAGGTCAGCTCTAATGCATTCCTAAGCTTGTCTTGTTATTTATAGCTTTAATCTTTCTGGAATTCGTTCATATCTTAGTATGGTTGAGGTAGAGAATCTTTTTTCAGCCTGAATGAATATCCAGTTGTCATCAAACAGATCTTATTAAGTGGTTTATTCATTCTTCACTCATCTAAAACACCATATTGAACTCTATTGATTCAACTATATTTCCTGCATCTGTACTAGTGTCAGCTATTAATAACTGACCTTCTAAGTACTGTTAATCCTTGTAGCTTCACAATGCTACTTTAACAACTTCTTAAGTTGTATAATGGTAAGGTAATCATCTTCTTTTCCATAAATTTCATAGTTCTTCTTGGATATCTTTTCTTCCAAAAGAGAGCTTGTTGGAGTTTGTGTGTTTGTTTGTTTTTAAGTCCAACAATTTGAAACAATAATTGGAGCTGAGTCTCAGGGACTGTTCTGCCCAGGCTGGTCTCCTCAGTATATTATCATAGGCAGGAAGACACTAGAAGCTGGCTTTACAAATAGTTTTGATTAAAAGCATGATGCCTAGTCCTAGATTTTTCTTTTCTTCTTTTTGACAGTAATAGGGCTTGAACTCAGGGCCTAGTCATTGTCATTGAGCTCTTTTATACTCAAGGCTAGTGCTCTACCACTTCACTGCTTCACTTGCAGTTTTCTGGTGGTTACTTGAAGATAACAGTGATACTGACTTTCGTGCCCCAGCAGTCTTTGAACCATGATCCTCAGATCTAAGTAGCTAGGACTATAGGAACGAGCCATCAGCACCCAGTGATTTTAAGGATTTTATCTCAGAAAGTTTTACATAACTTCAGTATGTTTATTCTAAGGTGCGTTCTACACTTTTATTGCTAGTATAACTTGGATCTTTCATCTCTAATTCCTATGGGTACATAGGAAAGCTATTGTTCGTGTGCTGATCTCCCTATTGTCTTTCAACCCAATTCAATGAATTTTCATGTTATTAGTCCAATAATAGTTGTTGAATTTCAGGGTCTTTGTTTCTTTCTACATCTGGCTTTTTTGGTTGATTGGAGTGTCAGAGTCTCACATACTTTCCTGCCCACAAACTTTGATCCTCAGATCCCAACCTCCCAAGTAGCTACAATTACAGGTGTGAGGTGCCTGGCTCTCTTAGGCATTTTGGTTACCCATCATTTCATATACAACTAAAAATAGTTTTGTTCCTTCCTTTCCAACATTTATGCTCCATTTACGTCCTTATTACATTGGTTGGGACCTCTTCAATAGGAGTGCCTTGTGACCGTAATAATTGTAATAAAGACAGTAATCTTGTCTTTGATAGTAACCGTGTTCTTTTGGAAAGACAGTAATCGGTTAGGGGCATTTCCTTTACTGTTTTAAAGGTTATCATGGGGAATGTTCTGTTGAGTTTTACCAAAAGTAGTGAATGCCATGTGTTAAATTCTAGCTTCAGACAAGACCTCAGCCAGGAACTGGGGAAGAGGAAAAGATCTACTAGTACGATAGAATTCTTGGGGACAGAAAAGATACCTCCTGAGTAGATAAGACATAAATAAAGGCAAAAACAGTTGAAAGTAGTAATGTTGGTGGATAATGATGACTGTACTTTCTTCCCAAACAGATTTACTTCCACAGAACATCAGCAGAAGGAAGTGAAGAGTCCTCAAGGCAAATGGGAGTCTGTAAATGTTTGTGTGAGCACCTGAGGATTGGAAGGAACCTAGAACTGGTCTATTTCTATTCCCTTAGTTTTACAATAAGGGAACTACCTGAAGTCAAGAGAACTCTTGCTTCCCAGGGGTCTTACCTGGCTCGAGCAAAAGTAGTTCTCCAGCAGAGGAAGACGTGGTCAGTACTAGCATGGACACCTCTCTGTCACCAGTCCCTCAGTGAATGAGGGGAGGAGCCTGAGAGGTTCCAGCTGTGTCTGTTCCTGCTAGTGGTGGGCCTCAGGAGACAGCATGAGAAACCCCTGGCATATTGCAATGCAGATCTGGTGGAAGGTGGACTGCAGGGATCTTTTCTGTACAGTGATGAGAAAACTCAATTCCTCCTGCTGGGTACCTTCACATCCCCACTCTCTCTTTTATACAGAACTCCACATCATTTTACCTGAGAGAGGCCTAGAGGCTACTTTATCATTTGCTTTTGCAATAAAGACATGGGGAAGAGAAAGGGGGAATGTCTTGCAGCAGGGCCACACTGCTCATGAGTTTTAGGAGAAGATGGTTCTTTCCCCTTATTACATGCAGACACATTTAACCAATATACACATGCCATGCAGACATCTACAATCTCTAGAACTACAAACTGATCTTTCCTGTTCTACTTGCGTTTAGAAATGGTAGCTTGGGGCTGGGGATATAGCCTAGTGGCAAGAGTGCCTGCCTCGGATACATGAGGCCCTAGGTTCGATTCCCCAGCACCACATATACAGAAAACGGCCAGAAGCGGTGCTGTGGCTCAAGTGGCAGAGTGCTAGCCTTGAGCGGGAAGAAGCCAGGGACAGTGCTCAGGCCCTGAGTCCAAGGCCCAGGACTGGCCAAAAAAAAAAAAAAACCATAAAAAAAACAAACATAGAAATGGTAGCTTGCCCTTAAGTGCTAGTCATGTCCTTTAAATTGATATCACAAATCATTCACCATGACAGCCTTTCAGAGATGAAAATCTCTAAACTACACAACTTTACAAGTTGTGCCTACTATGATTCAGCTTGTATAAAAACAGCTAAGAGAAAACAGTTAAGAGAACAGAGGTACCTCTCCCTTTCCCCAGCAAGTGACACATGCAAAACTAAGTCCAAAGAGGACTGAAGTGAAAGGCTCTAGAGAGAGTAAGTGCCTCTGCCCAGAATGGTTGTGTCATTGTTTTCTTTGCAGGGATTTTTGCCAGAGAGGATAAGTGAGGCTGACATTCCTAGTGGTACTACAGGCCAAGTCATTTCTAAAGGTCTCCCTGGGGGGCATTGTAGAGCCCTTTGGGACAAGCATGTAGAGCTCCTTCAACCTCTGCCTACACCCATGGAATTGTTTTCAAGCCCCAGGTCAGGAGAGCTCATTGTGATTATGAACCAAAGCACATGTGTTTGTCTTACTAAGATCTGAGATGTACAATGTGAGAATCGTGGAAAATGGCTTCATTCATTAATTGTCTACTGCCTTTTCCCCCCAAGGAGCTTTTTTGGATTTCTTCGAAGGAAATGCTCATCAGAAACTCTAAGCCAGGAAAGTTAAAAACTTATTTCTCTGGCCAGAAAAGGAAAGCAAATGCAGACTTAATATTTCTCCTCATCTTTCCTAGGAGGGCTTCTTCTCCTTAATGCAACCAATTTGGCTGAGGGATATGTACAGACCTCTCAAAGCCACAAGCAAGAAAAACATGGTCCAGAAGTTACATGACAAGAACTCTTCTGATGACAAAGAGATTTTCCAAAAGAAGCGAAAAGAGTAAGTGGATGGGGGCGGGGCAATTTAACATTCCTAGCTAACAAGGTGGGGGGCGGAGTGGCAAGGGAAAGTCTGGTTGCTTCCTTCAAGACTCAAAGATTAGGACTGTTCTTTTCCCAGGAGGCCCAGTGAAGTCAAAATAGAGATTCCACCACCATCATCACCACCACCATCATCATCCACACCAGCCCCACCATCACCATCCTCACCACCACCAGCCCCACCGCCTCCTCCACCTCCTGAAAGTGAGGAGAGCGGCGGCGATCCTGGGTGTTGTGGTGCTTTGCCTGCTTCATAACTCTGACAGTTTTATTTTCAGCCTGTCAGCATTGCTTATTACATACCTATTTTCTAACATATGGTAATATGTTTATATACAATTTTCCAGATTAAATTGTATATTATTCATAACAATTTCCCTGTGTTGTACTTACATATATATGTGCAAATAGCAGGGCCACAGGCAGGAAGGGCAGGATGGTGGCTGGGGCTGCACTGTGGCAGTCATGCTTTCAGGGGTAGGTGGCTTCCAAAGGTGGCGTCCCGCCTGCATTCCACAGTGTGATCAGCTTCTGCAGAACCAGAGAACATATCCTGAACATGGGGATTTTTTAAAAAATCTCAATTCTGCCTATTTTCTGGAAAGTTATGCTAGAAATCAAATGTGGGTAATCAAATTAAATGAAAAGGAGAGGCATCGATGCTTACAGAAGTTCTAAGGACACTAATAGTGGGACTGGAGGGGGTGAGAAAGGGGCCACATTATTTGTTATCGCTATAAATAGATGCACATGTGGGCCCCTGAGACTTATCTTCAAAGCAAAGCCTTTGCTTTGTGGGCTGCATGGGGGCAGCTGCCTGGCACTAATGGGAAATATCCAGGCAGGCTTTGGGTTCCCCAAGTCTCTTCCTCTATATGTATCATGGCTGATGTTCTTTTCTTTGAAGCTCAGCCTTCGAAAACTGACTCTGCCCACTTGGAGAAAGGCTTGTCACAGGCAAACTTGTCTGGATCTTTAAAGTCAAGGCCCAGTTTTGGTTCATGAAGAACCGGTCATTTACAAAGAACTTAACCTGTTTCCAGGCCATTGTCCACTTCTAGCCTCATTCACAAGATGTCGTGGTCACCAGAATATTTGGGTCAGTGAGACAACCACCCTCTGGAGCCAAGTCTTACCTTTTTGCTCAGGCCCTCAAACTCACAAAGGATTGTGTGTCCTGTCTTTTATGGTTTTGCTACCCAGATCAAGTCCGAAGAAGTTCACATTAGTTTGTTTTCCTTGCACAACTAGCAGGGAGGTGCTGGGAGGATCAGGGAAAGGACAGTATGCATTGGGCACTGATTTCCCATGATGGCCCTCCTCAGACCTTACTGCTGAGAACATACTGGTGAGGCCACATCCCCAGGCACATGGACTGCTCCAGCCTCTCCTGACCACACTGCAGGTCCCATGAGAGCTGCCCAGCTGGCTCCAGCTCCTATCAGCCCCACGCATCTCCTTCTGCCCCAGAGCCACACTGTGTGCTTCCAACTGGTAATTTTCAGAGGATAGAAAGGTTTTTCCACTCCGTGCTCAAGCACAGTGCCCACTAATAATTCATTTAGAAGGGAAAGCCTGAACACATTCATGAGGAAAACAGAATCAGAACAAACAAGAACAGAAAATTCACCTACTGACTACCAGAAGGTATGGACAGTCCCATGTTTCCCATCTCACAGGAAGGTGAGATGAAGGACGGATGAGCCTCCCTGGGTCCTGTAGTTGAGCAGTGAATGGAACAGAGCCCAGAATGTGCAGCTGGTCAGTTCCTCCTCTGGATGGCCACTTAGCCAGTGCTGGCCTCAACACCCCTGTTCTCTTGATGCCTCCCAAAGCTAACTCCTCATAATAAAAGTCAACGTTTCTCCCTATATGGTTATTGAGGTGAGTGGGAAAAAATACTTTTTTACTGATTTTAAAGCACAAAACTAAATACTAGTAATCACAAGCAGCAGCAGCAGCAGCAACAGCTACCAGCTATACAATTGAATTACTTGATGACAAGCCTTATCCCAGACATTCCAGTTCTGTATCATTTAGACATACAATCCATAGAGGCATACGGTGCTTTTTGTTTTGAGATTCCAAAGCCACCTAATTATTCCACTGCCTGGCTGTAGGGTACAGGCGTATGGAGACATACAAGCAGTGCTGCCAGCAAAAATGATAGCAGTGGCTATGTGGCCAGTGATGATGAAAATACTGAAGGGGGAGTATGATGGCCATTACTTTACTGAGAACCACTACTCGGTATTTGTTCAGTGTTACAATGACCTAAACTCCCCAGGCCAGCATATACTCTTACAATGGCAACACAGGTGTTTCTCTTAACAAGACTATTGGACAAATAGACAGGAGCTCACAATAAAGCAATTCTATTGCTGGACTTTCAAAGACTGTGCCAGGATTAGAGGCAGTATTGGGTTCCTCTTTTGACACATTTCCCTTTCAATGTGATACAATGAAAATTGACAATTAATTGAAACTGAAGAGATCCTGCATTGTTCAGCCAGTCCTAACTGTAGCATGGTGTATGTCCAAGTCTAGAAAAATCAGCTCTTAAGTGAAATCTGAATAAAAAAGAGAGATGGTCACCCAGACCAATAGCCTCTGTGTGAATGAAAATTCTCACAAATTCAGTGAAACATGTCAGAAAAAAAGATGTTTTTAATTAGATGATGGCATGAGGCAATAGTATGATTGGGATAAAACGGCTATGAGATGTATCTTTTTCAGAGGCGAGAAATCAGAGTTCCTAACAAGAGTCCATGAAAGAGATGAAAAGTGAATGGAAGCCTTCATGATAAATCAGACACCGTGCCTGGTGTTGAGGAAAAGACTTGACTAGGTGAGAGTCCCTTGGTTCTCCTAGACTGGAAGATGACTCAACGATTTATACTGAAATTAGTGTAAATCGGTTATGACAACGGCCATGGACCATGAGTGGTTCAGCTCTGGGTTAGCTAGAAAGGAGTCAATGTAAGGGTATATTTGGAGGAAGGTATAAGGTTAGCCAGGAAGGAAACCCGCCACATGGTTCAGGCAAAGAAGAGTTTACTGGAGGGGAGGGAAAGAAAACTGACAGCCCACACATGATGGAGGCATGGGGAGGTAGAGGGGAAGGAAGATGAGAGTAAGAGAGGAAAGGAAAGAAAAGGAATGAAAGAGAAAAGGAATCAGAGTGAGGACTTGTGTCGAGCTGGTTTATATCAGAAAAAGTGGGAGATATGGCCAAGAAGATTGGAGGTGATCTCAGAGAAGGGGGAGATAACTGCCTCCAGGTGTGTCAGTTACCTAGCTAATTCAGGTACTGGGCGAAGACTTACAGGTGGGGGCATCTGCACGGAGCCCTCCCAGAGGTGGACATTACAGAAGGGATGTGAAATAAAGGGCTTTTTTGGCTGACAAGAGGCAAGCATCTAGAAAGTAGAGGAACAAGGGCACAGAAGCACAAATCCTCAAGGTATGCTTGACATGCAAGGAATAAAAAGAATAAATGCTACAGACTGCACAGGTAACGGGCCTATCCCACAGGTCCTGGTGAAGGCACAGGAACCACAAGATGAACAACTGATGGGTTGAACAGCAAAAACATGATCAGGCTTGGCTTTTCGGGTGGTCCTATAATGGTAGCTTAAGAGTGGAGAAAGAGCAGGGCTGGGAATATGGCCTAGTGATACAGTGCTTGCCTCATATACATGAAGCCCTGGGTTCAATTCCTCAGTGCCACATATATAGAAAAGGGCAGAAGTGGCACTGTGGCTCAAGTGGTAGAGTGCTAGTCTTGAGCAAAAAGAAGCCAGGGACAGTGCTCACTCAGGTCTTGAGTTCAAGCCCCAAGACTACCAAAAGAAGAAAGTAACAGTAAGAAATAATGAGGGTCAGGAGGTCCAGAAATTACAGGAATTGGGACAAAATGGGGTGTCAGGCAAGCTTGATACACTATGGGCTTTGCAAGCTCAGTAAGTCAATGAAAAAATTAGGTTCCCCTTGCTAATGAGATCATCTTCCTCAACCACGCACTGTCTATTAGTGGTAAGATGTTTCCTGTTTCTCCAGCCATCTAAAGATGTGATGTATTCCCAAACAGGCTCCCTCCCTGCAAAAACCCATAGCGCTGCTAAATCTGGTCTGACCTTTTCAGAAAGCTTGGGAGATTGAGCGTACTCTGTTGTCAGACTCTGTAAGTGTACTAGCCTGCAGCTTAGCCTAACATGCAAGGCCTTAGCTTCCATTGCTGGCACCTCCTCCACACACCCCCTACCCACCCCATCCCACTCCCCCCAAAAAGCACTTGGCACTCAAAGCAGAAGTGACAAGGGCAGCCTGTTAAACAGTAATGTTGGGAGGAGGATTTGGCACCACATTGTGGAAGGCTTGGCCTTGCAGGGCTAAAGGACAGAGATTTACTGACACTGTGAAAGTCTTATGTAGATGAGAGCCAGGCCTTGGAAGATGAAGCAATGACACAGTGGCTGGGTTGCTGATACTAAAGCCACCAAGCTAGCCCTGCCTGGACTTCTTAACTGAATTATTACCTGAGAATTCAATATGCTTCTCACTCAACCCACTGTTTGTTAGATCTCTCTTTGTAACAGCTGTCCCTACAAGATATGAGTTAGATAGCTGGGCATAGTAGTCCACACTTGTGATCTCAGTTACTATGAAAGCAGAGATAGGGAGGATCATAGTTTGAGGTCAGCCCCAAATTCAGAAATTTAGAAACTCCCCTATCAAGAAACAAGCTTGATATGTTGAATAGGGCTATAATGCTATCTATAATTTACATCTATATGAAAGAGGTAAGTAGAAAGATGGCTGTCCAAGCTAGAAGAAAAGCACTGGATTCTATCATTAAGAATAAGTGAGGGCTGGGGATATGGCCTAGTGGCAAGAGTGCTTGCCTCGTATACATGAGGCCCTGGGTTCGATTCCCCAGCACCACATATACAGAAAACGGCCAGAAGTGGCGCTGTGACTCAAGTGGCAGAGTGCTAGCCTTGAGCAAAAAGAAGCCAGGGACAGTGCTCAGGCCCTGAGTCCAAGCCCCAGGACTGGCCAAAAAAAAAAAAAAAAAAAGAATAAGTGAAGGAGCTATTTGCCGATGGCTCAAGCCTATATTCCTAGCTAGTCAGGAGGCTGAGATCTGAGGATCTCAGTTCAAAGCCTGCCCAGGCAGAAAAGTCCATGAGACTCCAATAAAACACACAGAAAACCCGAAGTGGCACTGTGGCTCAAATAGTAGAGCACTAGCCTTGAGCTAAACAGCTCAAGGACAGCACCCAGGCCCAGAGTTCAAGCATCATGGCAGACCAAAATAAATATATAAATAAATAAATAACGGAAGGGAAAAATGGGTTGGAAGTGTGGCTCCAGTAATACCGTACCTGCCTAGCAGGTGTAAGACCCTGGATTCAAAATCACAGTACCACAAAATAAAGAAAGGAAAGAAGGAAGAGGAAGAGAAAGGATGGAAGGAAAAAGGAAGAGAAAATAGAGGGTTTAGAGTGGTTGTGGTGGTACATGCTTATGATCCCCTCTACCCAGGAGCTGGCGGTAACCCATCACTGTTCATGGTTTGCCTGGGTAAAATTAGCACGAGACCCTATCTAAAAAGAAATGAACAGCAAAAAGATGAGGCTCAAATGACAAGAGTAATTCCGGCTGGAGGGCCTTCATTCATTCCTGAATACTGCCCCAAACTGAAAATACAAGTAAATACTTGAACCATATCTGCAATGATATGCTACAAACAGTCAGATTGGGATGATGTGCCCTGCAGGTAGCAGCAACTGGATGGCCCCTGCTCCCCCTGTGGTGCTGTTCCACCCATGTTCTTCCCTGGGTCCAGCCTCGAGAGGCAGTTGCTGCCCAGGGGAAGCTGCTTTTGTGTGAAAGGACACGTACTCATTGACCAGCAGATCTACATTATCCCATGGACCAATCCAAGCCACATGCGCAAGCCCAAATTCAAGGGACAGGAAAAGACAGTTCACCCATGATGAGACCATGGATTCTGCAAGAGGCAAGAAGCTGAAGGGAGTAATTCTATCCCAGTGTGAGATGTGCCCTGGTTTTGGCCGGCTCTTGTAGTAAGTAGATCACAGCGTAGTAAAGGAAGTGCCTACCTCTGTGGGGACTGTTCTCTATGAGCTCAGGGGCCCTGACCAAGGAAGAACCACATCTTCCTCCTCCCCACACAGCTCCTGCTTCCATCACCCAGGGCTTATCACCAAGCCCTGCCTCAGGCATGACTCAGGAATATTACTGAGTGCATTTGACTTTGTTCAGCTTCTTCATGTGATTCATTATGAAATACAGACTGACCTTCTGGCAGTCAGCATATGTAGTGCTATTTGCCTCATAACCTGTAAAGAGATGATGCCTTTTGGAGCTGAGATCTGTACTGACTGATGTGTGTGACGACAACAACTGGATCTGGGACCTCCCAGAGGCACCTCCTGAAGTAAGCGCTAAATACCCAGGCAGGTTTAGTGAAATTACTATCTCTATGAGCTGTGGGAAATTTCAAAGATTTATATCACCTGAAATATCCTAACAGTTATATCTAGGATCCATTTAAATTGGAAAAGATATATATCACCTAAAATATCCTAAGAAGAAAGCTATCAAGGGACTGGGAATGTGGCTCAGTGGTAGAGTGCTTGCCTTACATGCATGAAGCCCTGGGTTCACCTCAGTACCACATAAACAGAAAAAGCCAAAAGTGGCACTGTGGCTCAAGTGGTAGAGCACTAGCCTTGAGCACAGAAAGGTTCAGGGACAGAGCCCAGTCCTGAGTCCAAGCCTCAGGACCAGGAGGAAAAAAAAAAAAGCTATCAGAAGGCATAAAAGTAGTTAGGGATTTACATGGATTAAGAATAATAGTCTTGGGGCTGGGGATATAGCCTAGTGGCAAGAGTGCCTGCCTCGGTATACCCGAGGCCCTAGGTTCGATTCCCCAGCACCACATATACAGAAAACGGCCAGAAGCGGCGCTGTGGCTCAAGTGGCAGAGTGCTAGCCTTGAGCGGGAAGAAGCCAGGGACAGTGCTCAGGCCCTGAGTCCAAGGCCCAGGACTGGCCAAAAAAAAAAAAAAAAAAAAGAATAATAGTCTTGACTGAGATTTCCCTGCAAAACTCCCAGTGTTTTCAAGGTCCCTAGCTTACCTTAACTTCTGCCTTCCTCAGAGACTGATTTTTCCAAGCCTGGGGGGAGGGGGGAGGAAGTAATTAATCCTAAATAATCTCAACAACAGCAGACACAAACCAAAAAAGAGAGTATTACAGATCCCCTAGCCCCCCCAAAGCAACTACGCACTGTCACTAAACTCTCTGGCCGTGCCAGTTACAATCAATATGTCCCCAGAAAATTATTTCCTTCTCATCTTGTTTTAAAAGGATTTAACATGAAGAGAACATTTTGTGTAATCTTGTCTGTTCAACCTATCCACTGTTCCAAACACACTCACCTAGCCCAAAACCTAGAAGGGGGAGAGGTACTCCTGGCAGAATAACCCAACTGGCAGCCCCCAAGGAGGGAAGGGATACAGTCCTAGCAGTTAGAGACTGAGGGGCATAGGACTATGGGGCCCCAGATCAATGGAGCTTACCTTATGGAATTGGCCTGTTTCCAGCTACCCCAGAGCGCCAGGGTTCTGACCTCTCTCCAGCCCAGGCCCCAGGCTGTATTTGACCTCAACACAGAGGCTGCACCTCCTGTCCTGCCCTTTGCCGGTTGCAAGGCGCTGCTTTCCAGTTTCTTTCTGCATCCTTGGGAAAGGGCCCTGTCACCTCTTCCAGGGAAGGAGATGTGGTCAGAAGATCAGAGGTCCCGGGCCCTGTGCCGCGAGGGGCTGAGGAGCGGCTGTTAGTGCCAGGGAAGCCTCGGGGCGATCTTGGGGATGAGGTGAGGACCAAGCAGGTGTTCTTCAGGCTCCTCAGAACCCAGCCAGGGAAGGATGAGACCTGGGACGCGTTCTGCCCACCGGGCGGCGCCATAACCCACGGGGAGGCAGGCGGAGGAGGGTTGGTTCTTTGGCTCCAACCTGCGGCTGAGGGGAAGGCGTGGCAGCCCCCAGTCGCACAGTTGGTGCTGAGATCCAGCGAGATAAAAAGTCAGGAGGGAGACAGGCGTCGGGAGCGGGCGAGGGAACACTTCGCCCCGGCTCCGCGGGACTGGGCCCGGTGAAGTACGGGACGCGGAGCCTCAGTCGCGGGCAGCAGTCTCAGGTCCCCGCCCCCCGGGGTAGGAAGGCAGTTGGCCCCGCCCCGCGTCGTCTCCGGGCCTCCTCATTGGCTCCGCCTTCGGGAGGCGGGGCCCAAGTGCGGAGCCGACGTGATGGCGTCAGGCGCCGCGGTGCGGCTTCCTGTTGTTGGTGTCCGGGAAGCTTTGGGATTCCCGGTCCCGCGGCGGGGCTGCGGCGGCGGGGCTGCGGCGGCGGGGCGCGTCCGGTTCCCCCACCCTTTGCCCTTTGGTGAGTTATGAGGGCGGCGAACGGGGGTGGTGGGGCCGCCACGCGCAGGATCTGTGGGCGTCCGGCGGCGTGTCCCTGCTTTCCCTGCTCCTTGGCTGCCTGGAGACTGTCTGGCTTCCCGAGCCCTCAGCGCTTCTTCCTTAGCTGCGCCCCAAACCCGCCCTCACCTTCCGTGCGCCCACCCGCTGCTGACAGCCCCCCACCTGCTCCTAGCCCGACCTCAGTCCTCACTACCGTTAGGTGCGCCCCCCTCCTGACCCTTGCTTGGCCGGGTTGTAGCCCGCTCCTGGGCCACAGACCCTTTCTGACCCTTACCTCACTCATCCGCACCTCCGAAAGCTCCATGGCAAACCCAGTGCTCTGCCCAAGTCCTCAGGCCCTCCATTCGGGTTTCTGTTTTCCCAGCTCTCTGATCCCAGTCTCCCACATCTCATCTCCCCGAGATTTGCTCATCCCAAACGCCCTACCTCTGCCCATCGCTCATGGAAGAACCCACACCCGAAAGCCCTGTGGAGCCCTTCCCTTTCTTGTTAACTGTGACCTCTGCCTTACCCCAGCTCTTATAGCTGTCTTCTTGCCTCACATATTTGGCTCCTAACTTCCTAGTTCATCTCATAGTTCATTTCCCTCGCTTATCATCCCTAGGACATTCCTTCCCTAAGTCTTTACTAAACTGTCCCCAACTCTTACTGCCTCAGTTCCTACCACCCACTCCTAATCTTGTTAAGTGTGCGATCTCCATGTTCGTTTCCCTAAGGCAACTCGGGCATCCCAACTCTACCCGTTCTTCCCTTAGACCAGGTCTCATTCAATCTGAAAATCAGTGCACAGCCCCTACCACCTAGAGCTTTGACATTGCAGTTAGAACAGCTTGAGTAGCTGATAGGATGTTTCACTTGGTACATGAGTGTGTAAGATTAGTAGTCCCCTCCCCCGATGGGGCCAAAATTTCCTCTCCCTGCCCTGTGTGGCCTTCTGAATCTGTTCCCAGTAATTGCTCGTGTGGCATTCCTATTAAGGTATGTGTGCTGGGTGTTGGAATGGTGTCATTCAAACCTGGAAGATTATAGATGGCCACTCACCCAGCTCACTCAGCCTGGGGTAATGGAAGCCATCACTTCCTTTTGCTGGTGTTCTGGCCCTGCAGAACTTCAGGGAATGTCACTGTGTGGGGATCTCAGAGCCATGTCCTTGTGTCTTATCCTGGCACTTATGAAGAACCCTCTCCCAGTGTTCCTCTCTGCCAGTGTTGATTGCTAACCAGTCACAGCCCTGGATATAGGGAACATGATCTGGGCCAGAGGCATAGTATATATTGGGGAGATTATTATAGGTGAATGTGTTCTGGGGAGGCTGAGACCCAAATGGATACAAGAAGCTATTGAGTTGCTCCTTCTTTTGTAGGTGCTGGAACATTGAGTTTTAGCCATTTGGGTTCCATGAGCACTGGAAACTGAATTCTATCTTTCAGTAATTGAGGTAGAAGGACATTTCTGAGGCACCCATGTTCCTCCCACTCTTTAGAGGCTCCTAGGGGCTTTTTGTTGTACTTTTTCTCTGAATTCTGATGACCCGGTTATATAGAGAGATCAGCCAATTGAGGACTGTGTGTGTGTTTATGTGTATGTGTTGTTATTGTTGTTGATGATGGTGAAGGAACCTAGAATCTAGCCTTAGGCAAGTCTTTTCCAGTAAGATACACATGCCCCACCCCTCAGCTACAGTGACAATTTTAAAGGGTCCAGGAGGACCCATTGTCCATGCTTTCTGTTGAAAGCAGAATGCAATTCTATCTTAAGTCCAATCCTTCCACTTGGGTGCTGTCCTCTGTCTAGCTCACAACTTATTGATAGCTTGGTTCACAGCTTGGTTTAGTGGCAGTAGTTTCACAGTCGCTCCACCACATCAGTATGGTATATTTCAGTTTCCCAGTCTGTGAAATGGATGGACCTTCCCTGTGCCTGGAACATGTATAATCACCAAGTCATTCAACAAGTATTTTTTTTTTCAGATTAGTGTTGTGCCAAGCACTGTTCCAAGTAATAAGAATGCAATGGTGAATGAGTCATGCAGTTTTTGTTTTCATTTGCTTCTTTTTAGAATACTATTGCATATGGGACAAGAATATTGGGGGAGATAGGAATGGAAAGAACTATAGAAGAAAGATAGATATGCAGGGTTCCCCAACCTCACAGTTTTGCTCAGACAGTCTATTAGATTGTTGAGGTCTAAGCATCTGATTTCTGGCTTTGTAGCTCACTGAAGTAAGGGCAACTGTGGAGCTTAAGGGACGCTTAAGGGCTCGAGTTCCTTAAGCTCCAGTGTCTAGAACACTCGACTTGAAGGAGAGGCTTTGTTTTTGTTTTTTGTGTCTTGGGTTTTTTTTTTTTTGCCAGTCCTGGGGCTTGAACTCAGGGCCTGAGCACTGTCTCTGGCTTCTTTATGCTCAAGGCTAGGGCTCTACCATAGCCATAGCACCACTTCTGGATTTTTCTATATATATGATGCTGAGGAATCGAACCCAGGACTTCAAGTATACAAGACTCTACCACTAGGCCATATTCCCAGCCCTTTGAAAGAGATGCTTTGGGCCATAGATTGGCATTGGAGCCCAGGAATCATGAGCTAAACGCTATTGCTTCAGAGGCCTTATACCCCCTTTCCCAACACCAAGTCTTCCACAATACTTATCCAAAATTCAAACTTTCTTCACATGGCAGGAGATACTATTTACTCACTCAGGACTCACATGTCTGAAAGATCAGCTGCCTTTTTGAATCAGAAGATAACTTTGTCATTTTTTTTCCAACTGAAATACCATGACTCATCAGTACAGCAGCTGGATGAGATAAAAGCCTGACTGTTGTTCTGAATAGCCAGGTTCATAATCCAGGCCGTAGAGACAAGCTGTGGTGAGTGGCTGAGAAGTCTCTAAGGAGAAGCCATTGGTGTTTACAGATGGTTCAAGTGTTTTGGGAGCCCTGACACCAGGTTAACCATTTCTTTTCATGTAAGTCTCATTGAAACCACTTGTTTTTCTTTCATTCCTGGGACTCTGGGAAGTGAAATCAAACATACTATATATAGCATGACAAGCCAGAAGTGGCACTGTGGCTCAAGTGGTAGAGTGCTTGAGCCAAAAGAAGGCAGGGACAGTGCTCAGGCCCTGAGTATAAGGCCCAGGACTGGCAAAAAAAAAAAAAAAAAGGCTGTCTTCATTTAGGCCTTAATCAATATGATGGAGCCTCTCAGTACCTCTGAAAAGTCTATAGGTAATAGTTTGTCTGAAATATTTTCAAACTTGAGTCCAGAAATAGTTTGATCTGGTAAAGGGAGGGAGGAAATCAGATAATTCTGTCTCTTACATCAGGGTTGGTTTGTTGTTTTTTTTAATTCAGGCTTGTTTTTAATGAGTCTCTGTTTGTTTCTCTATAAAAGTTGAGAGAACGGTCTCACAAGATTGTCCAAAGAATTCAGTAAGTTTGAAAAATGAGATCAAAGAAGCTGGCTTGGTTCCCTCTGGAAAGCTGTAGAAGAGCGAAATGATGCCTGGAGTGCGAGTAGAGTTGGTGCCATTTGAGGTTTCCTAGATAAAGTAGGAGTTGCCTTTCTTCTGCTACCCCAAGTAATGTCGGTAGCCCCCGTAGAATGCCCAAGTATGTTCCTTTTTCCCCATCAGTGTAGGTGTCCTGGAAGCTGTACCCATCTCTCACTTCATTCCTAGTGTCAGTGTAGACTATTCCGAGGACAGAAAATGACCCTAGTCTCATACAATGGTAGATTTGGGGTCTTGAGCTACCAGGTGGATAATGGGTGCACTACCCAGAAGTCTAACGCTTTGTTCCATTTCTACCAGTATGTTCTTAGATCATTGATGGTCACATTTCTGCCTCCCCAAAGCATGATAGGACAAATGTGAACAGGTAAGATATTGTCCTGGGGTGGGGGGTGGGGGGAAGACAGAGAAAATGGGGGAAGTGGTGACCCTGCCTGACTTACGTAACTGTAACCCCTCTGCACATCACCTTTACAATAACAATTTTTTTTTAAAGATATTGTTCTGAATTGTGGCCTAAACCCCAAAGTCTTGTTCCTAATTGTGGAATGGCTGCTCTGGATTCATGAGCCCACGTGGAGTCACTCAGAATGAGCAAGTCAGTCCTTCTGTGGCTTTTTTGACACTGAGTTTTAGGCAGCAGTCAGTTGTCTCTTGTGAAGCCCTCCCTGCTCTGACTCCTCTTAGCTTCACTGTGTTGTTTTTGGTTCTTTAGCAGACTGTGATTTAGGCAGAACTCCTATTTACTGATAGCCCTCCCCAGTGAATATTCTCAGGTAATTAGTTAGGACTTACTGGGCCTAGGCTCTTATTTAGATTGTTGAGGTCTACGCCTCAGGGTCCTGAGGGAAGGGCACCTCTGGAGCTTACAGACAGGCTTGAAGGAGAGGAAGTGTGGATTGGGGTTGGAACCCAGAATCTTAGAGCCAGAGAGTCTGAATTTTAACTTCTAGACCTCTCAAGGGTAACCTGGAAAGAACCTAACCTCCAGGACCAGGCATATTGCCAAGTGTGACTGTTTGGGCACATCACATACTTTTCCCCATCGTCCTGGTGACTGGAGTATGGAGCTGGTGTTGGTGGCCCTGAGACTCTGGTAGGTGTAGTAGAGGGGTTGAAGGGTGAGGAGTCAGCAGGGGCTGCCATGGAGCCAAGGGCTCTCCCAGAGGGTCTGCACACACACCTGCCTCCCTCCTTGTGGCATCTTAGGAGGCCCCCTCAGATTCCTAACGCCTTGTGCCCTCTTTACTCTCTGCCAACCTCAAAGACTGACTCGCTGCTCCACTGAGGACTACTCTGTTTTCTCTCCTTCCCCGATCTCATGCTCCACTGCTCTCCTGTAAGCCTTGCTTGCCAGACTGGCCTTAATGTTTTTCCTACATCTTCTTCCTGGCCCCCCAGCCAAAGTGTGGGAGTCCACCCTTTGAGTCCCACAACCATTCAGGACTGGGTTTTCCTCTGATCTAGGCTTGACATTGCTCTGCTGACTGGCATAGGAACTAAGTTACTCTCAGCCATGACATTTGTGGTAGTTCCTTGACCTAAGTCAGAGTCCTTATCCTTATGTATCAGGTGAAAATAATAAAATGGCATTCCTAGGACAATTAGGAAGATATAAATGTGGCCATCATGTAACTTCTTAATATGGTGTTAACTTCTTTGGGTTATAATTCCTTGAAAGCAAAAACAGCCATAATGGTTTTTGTTGTTATTGTTGTTGGGGTGTGGGTGCGCACGCACATATGAGCATGCATGTGCACGGGCCAATCTTGAAGCTTGAACTCAGGGCCTGGGTGCTGTCCCTGTGCTTTTTCACTCTACCAATTGGGCCACGGTTGCACTTCTGGCTTTTTGGTGATTAGTTGTAGATAAGAATCTCAGACTTTCCTGCCTGGACTAGTTCCACACTCCAATCCTCAGATCTCCACCTCTTGATTAGGATTACTGTGGTTATGAGCCAGCTGTACCCAGCAGCACCCATAACTTTCAAAAATTCCCCTGATGCTCAGCAGACTGTTCCCTTATTTGGGTGTGAATAACCCTGGGTAGCTGAGTTGCTGGGGCCAAAGGAGGAAGCCAGCAGCCCTAAGGGATTGAGTGAATGGCTGGCAAAGGATTCTTCACTTGTAGATTTGGATGGTTACATCCACTGGGATTATAGATATGGTTAATAGTGGGAACGCTTCAGGTCAGTGCTGGGCATTTTTCATTGTCAGACTGTCTGCCTGAGTGATCTGCTGTTGGGCCAGCATAACTTGCTTGTTAGTGGCCTATTGTAGTCAGAACCTTTCTGGGTCCATTTGGATGTCATTGTACAGGCTATATTCTTACAGCCCAGTGGAGAAGCAGAAGTGTGAAAAAAGAACTTTTTCTTTTTTGTCAGTTGTGGGGCTTGAACTCAGGGCCTGAGCAGTGTCCATGAACCCTTTTGTGCTTAAGGCTAGCACTCTACCACCTTATCCACAAAGCCACTTCCGGTTTTTGAGTGGTTAATTTGAGTTTATAAAGAGTCTCACTGGGACTTTTCTGCCTGAGCTGACTTTGAACCTCAATCCTCAGATCTCAGCCTCCTGAGTAGCTAGGATGACAGGTGTAAGCCACTGGCGCCCAGCAAGAACTCTTCTCTTAAAGCTGCTTTGAGTACACCTTCTACCACTTAGTTGGAAGACCCTGGACTGGGACAGGATTTGGGGAGTGCTACTGGGCCCAAGCTTTGAATGTGAATTATGAGCTCCTGCCTCCCAGTCCCCATGGTTCTTGGCACCTTTAACTGAAACACCACTCTTGTGCCCTGAAGTTATCTTTGGTTCCCTGGCTCCCTCCACTATCCCACCAGCCCTGATTTCCTGTGCAGCTTCTGGTGTGGAGGGATGTTATCATCACCCACTCCTGGCACGCAGGACTTGTTGCCTCTCAAGGAGCCCACCTCTGGCTTTTTCCTTCCTCATTTCCTTCCTTAAAATCTACTCTTAGCTTTTGCTTTTGTGTTGCCCAAACTCCTTTTGGTTGCGATTTGAGTGAGCTGAGATGACTGCCTGCTGCATGCTGGGAGGGGACTGTGGCTGCAAGGGATGTCGGGAGCATGCTCATCTGGTGCCATCTGTCCCTACAGGTGACATGTGAGTCTCTTTGGGAGCAGCTGCCTGAGTGGAAATGCTCTCAGTGGTGGAGAATGGGCTGGAGTCCCGGGCTGCCATCCCGGTAAGTGAGTAGCAGAGGATCAAGGCTGGGAAGGGCTCCAGGGAGCTGCCATTGCATCATCCGCTTTTCTCTTGGAAATGAAAGGATACTATCCACAAAGACACCCAGGTAGAGAACATTTTTCCAGCAAAAGAAGCTCTGAGGAGATCCTCCCCTTTTATGTTTGCACAGTGGGCGTGTTTGTAAAGCACAGTGGGCATTCAAAGTGATTTATCTGAAGACAAAGGATTTCTATATAGCCCTTTGCCTCAGTCTGTGATTGGGTCACAGTTTGTTCAAGGCATTGATTTGGTCTAAAATAGCTATTCCTGGCACTGGTCTTCTGTTTCACTAATGGGGGTACAGTGGCAGCTTACATATATCTTTGAACACTTACTATTTTTCAAACAGTTGTTAGTGACCAGTTCACCACAGCCCCTCAGATCCCCTTTCTTGGAGAACTGTGCTTGGTACTGGTCCTGGGCTGTCTTGGGCACTCTGGTTTGACTCTTGGAGAGACAGCAGACTGAAAGCTTAGTAGCACTGGCACTGACATGGCTTTTGTGGTAGAAGCCACGATTTCTCTTTCTTCTGCTAGAGCTATAGCCTTAAGAAGTGTATGTTCTGAACAAGATATTGATGGCTTACGCCTATAATCCTAGCTACTCGGAGGCTAAGATCTGAAGGTCACAATTCAAGGCCAGCCCTGGCAGGAAAGTCCCTGAGATTCTTTTTTTTTTTTTTTTTTTCAAATTTTTATTATCAAACTGATGTACAGAGAGGTTACAGTTTCATACGTTAGGCATTGGATACATTTCTTGTACTGTTTGTTACCTTGTCCCTCATACCCCCCTCCCTCCTCCCACTTTCCCTTTCCCCCCCTGAGGTGTTCAGTTCACTTACACCAGTTTTGCAAGTATTGCTTTTGTAGTTGTCTTTTTTTACCCTGTGTCTCTCAAGTTTGGTATTCCCTTTCAGTCCCTGAGATTCTTATCTCCAGTTAACCATGAAAAAGTTGAGTGAAGCTGTGGCTGAAGTGGTTAGAGCACTGGCCTAGAGGAAAGAAAAAGCTGGAGGGGAGGGATCAGGGGGAGAGAGGGAGAGAGTGTGCATTTTCCCAGATGGCCACTAGAGGTCAGCACCATTTGTCTCCCTGCTGGTTTTCAAGCAAAAGCTCCTTTCTCTTTTCCTGATCTGGGACCTGGCCCTAAGCCTAGACCAGTTCAGCCTTCTAGCAAGGTCTTACTTGGACTGATCCCCTGATGGTATGGGTTTCTTGAGGGTGTGTGCCTATTTTTATTTTATTTACTTATCTTTTTTTGTCAGTCCTGGGGCTTGAACTCAGGGCCTGGGCACTGTCCCTGAGATGCTTTTTGCTTAAGGATAGCACTCTAGCTCTTGAGCCACAGCGCCACTTCCAGCCTTTTCTGTTTATATGGTACTGAGAAATCGAACCCAGTGCTTCATGCATGCTAGATAAGTACTCTACCACTAAGCCACATTCCCAGCCATGTACTTTCAATATAACCTAATAGTATCTTGCATTTAAAAAACATTTACAATTGGACTTTAAGATTAAAACCTTTTGTGAGGGCTGGGGATATGGCCTAGTGGCAAGAGTGCTTGCCTCATATACATGAGGCCCTGGGTTCAATTCCCTAGCACCACATATACAGAAAATGGCCAAAAGTGGTGCTGTGGCTCAAGTAGCAGAGTGCTAGCCTTGAGCAAAAAGAAGCCAGGGACAGTGCTCAGGCCCTGAGTCCAAGCCCCAGGACTGGCCAAAAAAAATAAATAAATAAAACCTTTTGTGATTCAAGGGGCACTCTCGAGAAAGTGAAAAGACAGTTTATACAAAAAGAGAAGATAATTTTATCAGGTCTATAGAACTGTTATAACTCAGCTATAAAAAGATACTCAAAGGCTGGGAATGTGGCTTAATGGTAGAGTGCTTGCGTAGCATGCCTGAAGCCCTGGATTCAATTCCTCAGCACCACATATACAGAAAAAAAGCCAGAAGTGGGTACTGTGGCTCAGGTGGTAGAGTGCTAGCCTTATGTAAAAAGAAGCCAGGGACAGTGCTCAAGGCTGAGTCCAAGCCCTAGGACTGGCAAAAAAAAAAAAAAAAATACTCAAAGATACTCAAAGCCTGGATAGCTTCAGATCGAGATCCTCAAGTCTCAACCTCCAAAGTAGCTGGGATTACAGGCATGAGCCACTGGTGCTGGCCCTTGAGACTCTCATCTCCAATTAATGACCAGAAAGCAACTCTGTGGCTGGCAGTGGTAGGGCGGTACTTGAGCAACAAAGTTCAAGCCCCTCAAATGGGAAAAAGGAAGACAAAAGATACTCCAAATATAAAATGGATGGGTGGATAATTTGAACAGATATTTCTCCAAAGAAGATAAATGACTAGTATATACATAAAAAGGTACTTATTAGGTTCAAAGAAATGCAAATCAAAACTACTACTGTACATCCACTAGAATGGCTACAATGAGCAAGACAATGACAAGTTTGACAAAAAATGGGGGAAAATTGCCAGCAGGCAGTGGCCCATACCTGTAATCCTAGCTACTCAGGAGGTTGAGACCTGCCTGCAGGATTGCAGTGTGAAGCCAGCCCAGGTAAGAGATTCCAATCTCAAATCAGCAAATCAAAACCAACAAAAAAGAGAAGCAGAGGTGTGGTTCAAGAGGCTGATTGCCAACCTTGAGTGAAGCTAAGCAAAATCAAGAGATCGTGAGTTCCAGCCCCACTACCAACAGAAAAGAAAGGGAGCAGAATGAAATATTGATATATTCTGTAGCACAGATAAACCTTAAAACCATTGTGCTCAGTGAAAGAAGCAGGCTGGGATATAGCTCAGTGGCAAAGCACTTGCCTACCCAATGCAACATTCTCGATTAGATCCCCGATACCAAAAAAAAAAAGCTACTGTTCTAAGTAAAGGAAGCAAGACACAAAGGATCATGTGCTGTATGAAGGCATTCATAGAAATTGTGCACAACAGGCAAATCTGTAGAGACTGAAATTTGATTAATGACTGCTATCACTCCCAGTTCCCCTCTCCTACAGTCCCTGGAAATCACTCATACACATGGCCCTTAAAAAAAAAAATTCTTCTGGTGTCACTCCTGGGGCTTGAACTCAGGACCTGGGCACTGTCCTTGAGCTTCTTTTGCTCAAGATTAACACTCTACCACTTGCACCACAGCTCCACTTCCATCTTCTTTTGGTAATATGTTGGAGACGGGAGTCTCACAGACTTTCCTGCCCAGGCTGGCTTCAAACTACTATCCTCAGATCTCAGCCTCCTGAGTAGCTAGGATTACAAGCATGAACCACTGGTGCCTGGCTTGAATTTTTCTTAATATAACAGTACTTCTGTGTTTTTAACACGGTGCTAAGCACACTGTCTTACCACTGAACCACACCTGTAGCCATTTCTGGATATTTTTGGTACTTGAGTACAATAATTCTTTTTTTTTTTTTTTTTTTTTTTTTTTTTTGGCCAGTCCTAGGCCGTGAACTCAGGGCCTGAGCACTGTCCCTGGCTTCTTCCCGCTCAAGGCTAGCACTCTGCCACTTGAGCCACAGCGCCACTTCTGGCCATTTTCTGTATATGTGGTGCTGAGGAATCGAACCCAGGGCCTCATGTATATGAGGCAAGCACTCTTGCCACTAGGCCATATTCCCAGCCCCAGTACAATACTTCTTATACCTTTGCTTACCTCTGCAGAACCTTGGTCATGTTAACCAGCTAAGAAACCTCACCCTTGTTTTGCCCAATCTCCAGGTAGCTGTACCTGTACTGGAGCCAGTATTTAAACACAAGATTGTAGGGCTATAAATCTACTGAACTTTAGTTCGAAAATGAAAAGAATTCAAAATTCTGCAAAACAAGTTCTTCTGTATCTTTATTTAGTATAATTATCATGCACTAATTTTTCAGAAGGAATCTACACACTGATGATTAGGCAATGTGGTTGTACAGATATTGAGCAACAGGCCAAGGGTTCTATTCTAGGGACTGTAGGGTTTTCTTCTAAAGATGTCTTCTGTGTGGCCCTGCCTAGGTCATCAAGAAGAAGCTGGTGGGCTCCGTGAAAGCACTGCAGAAGCAGTATGTGTCCCTGGATACGGTGGTCACGAGTGAGGACAGCGAAGCAAACACTATGTGCAGTGCCCTGGAGGCTGTGTTTATCCACGGCCTGCACGCCAAGCACATTCGTGCTGAGGCTGGAGGAAAAAGGAAGAAACATGCACACCAGAAGCCTCTGCCTCAGCCCGTCTTCTGGCCCCTCCTGAAAGCTGTCACCCACAAGTGAGATCCGCTGGAGAGGCTTTGCTTCTGGGAGGAACTTTGGTGTGGGACTCTTGGCTCTTCCTCCCCGGCTCTGCAAAAAGGAACAGATAGTCTGTGTTCTAGTGTAGAGACAGCGCCAGATAGGATGCGAGAGAGAAAGACAGAGACAGAGACAGAGACAGAGCCTGAAGGAACAGCTTATCTCCAGACCTAGTTGCCCAGACAGCCACAAGACCCTGAAAAACCTGGGCCTTCAGGCCACAGCCTGTGGGTGCTTCTGGCCCTTTACAGAAAGGCTTGCCAAACCTTTAAATACCTGTGTTCCTTCATATAAATATATATATATATATATATACATATATGTGTGTATATACTCATAGCAATGTTTAGAGGTTTTATAAACAGTGGAATCCAGGTAGAACACCTGGATATTGACCCCGAGACTCTGGCTTTGGCCTTGCCCCTACCTACGTAGGCTTTTGAGCAAGTTGCTGGTGCTGTGACTTCAAGGGGTATTAAATGTCACCTTCAGCCTGAAGGTGCCTTGTCAGCCTCTGATCTGCTTTCCATGACTACTGCCACTGCCCTAGCTCAAGTTCTTACCTCTGTCCTAGGTGACAGTGGCTTTCTAATTGTCCCCTATCCTATTCTGTGTTTCCTTAGGTCGACAGGTATTGAGCTGAAGCTAGATGGAGCTCAGCCACACAATCCAGGGAGGTGTGATCTGCACTCCCACGATTAAGGCATGCCCAAGGCCCTGTGGTAGAGCACAAGTGGGCCATTTATGTCAGACCAAGGGATTCAGGAACTGAGTCTGGTACCCGTAGAATCCGAACTCCTTATCCAGAATGTACATGGCTGTGGTTGGGTCCTTTACCTGTACAGAAACATTTAATTCCCAAATACTACCCTGTCACTAAATTGGGGTTCCCTAGAGGCTTCTGCTGCACCTCTGGGTAGGGGAACCTTTGCCCCACACAACCTTATCAGTGTGATATTCAAGACCTTCCATTACCTGGCTTTGCAACCTAACCCGCACTTCCTACTTCCCCACACACACACCTGTCGTAATTGGAGTGGTCCCACTCCTGTTACAGATCTTCTGCTTTCCTACTCTTTGTCATTTTTCTTTCAGTGCATTCTGTCTAGAAGGTACAGCATTCTAGAAAGCCTTCAGGGTCCAGCTCAGATACTGACCTTTCTGTGGCACTTTTCTTACTCTAACCTAGAAATGGGCCAGCCTCTCACCCACTACCAACAAAGAGGCTCCATGTGCTCTTGAATGGCAGTTAGTTGGGGATGGGAGTGAAAGCACAGTGATAGAGCACTTGCCATGTACAAGGCCCTGAGTTCATTCCCCAGCCCCCCAAAAAAAGAAAGGAAGAAAGGAAAGGAAGGAAAAGCAATGCAGTGTTCTGGACCAAGAGCAGAAACCATGTCTTTACCCTGTACTGGCCCCACTCCAGGGAGCTGGGAGCAAAGGGGGCTCAGCAAACATGTCTTGAATGAACAGTTAATGTCAGGGATCATCCACCATATGTAATGAACACTGTAATTATCTTTCACAACACCAACCTTAGGAAGTTTGGAGCCAGAATCCATGGCTCACACCTGTAATCCTAGCTACTCAGGAGGCTGAAATCTGAGGATCACAATTGGAAGCCAGCTAGCTGGGACAAAAACAAACAAACTGTGAGACATTTATCTCCAGCTAAGCACCAAGAAAGCTCAGAAGTGGTGGTATGGTTCGAGAGGTAGATTGCCAGCCTTGAGCAAAAAGCTGTGGAACAGCAACCAGGCCTTAAGTTTGAGTGCCGGCATTAAAAATTAATAGAAATGGGAGTTATGGCTCAGTATTTTCATATTTCCCTTAAAATTCTAGTATCCAAGAATTTTTTAATGCCTACTTATATTTGCAGTCATTATCAGAGGTTCTTGCTAACCCACAGATTAAATATCTCACTTCTCAGGGATTCGAAATCATTCCTTTCTTTTTTTTTTTTGGTCAATCGTGGGGCTTGAACTCAGGGCCTGGACACTGTTCCTGAACTCTTTTGCAAAGCTAGCACTCTACCACTTTGAGCCACAGCTCTACCTCCAATGTTTGGTAGTTAATTGAAAATAAGTCTCCCAGACTTTCCTGCCCAGGCAGGCTTTGAACCACAATCCTCAGATCTCAGCCTCCTCAGTAGCTAGGATTACTCGCGTGAGCTACCAGCCACCCAGCTTGAAGTACTTTTCTTAAATCAACTCTCTTTCCAGACACATCATCTCAGAACTGGAGCACCTGGTCTTTGTCAACACGGATGTGGGCCGCTGTCGGGCCTGGCTGAGGCTGGCCCTTAACGATGGGCTGATGGAGTGCTACCTGAAACTGCTCCTCCAGGAGCAGGCCCGACTCTGCGAGTACTACCAGCCCACAGCCCTGCTGCGGGATGCTGAGGAGGGTGAGTTCCTCCTTAGCTTCCTGCAGGGGCTCACGTCCTTATCCTTCGAGCTCTCCTACAAATCTGCCATCTTAAATGAATGGACGCTCACCCCACTGGCCCTCTCTGGGCTTTGCCCACTTGCTGAGCTCGAGCCTCTCACTACCTCTGCTGCAGAACTACAGCGGAAGGAGTCTCTGGATTCAATTTCCCACTCCTCAGGCTCAGAGGACATTGAAGTCCATCACTCAGGCCATAAGATCCAGCGGAACAGGAAGCTCACCGCGTCCTCTCTCAGCCTAGACACAGCCAGTTCATCCCAGCTATCCTGCAGCCTGAACTCCGATAGCTGCCTGCTCCAAGAGAATGGGTCCAAGAGCCCAGACCATTCTGAGGAGCCCATGTCCTATGACTCAGACCCTGGCACAGCAAATGTGGATGATGCGGACCCATCTCTGCAACAGTAAGCATCTTTCCCCTCTCTTCACTCTCTATCTTTGCTCTCCTTCTCCCCAGCCAATGTGATTGTCCATCACTGACTCTGCTAGTGTATAAAAAAGGCTGAGGACTCACGAGTTCTGGCTATAATGGAAGAACATGGCAGGGTTGGAGGGAACGGATTAGTTCAGAGCTGATGTCAGCTCTGATGTTAACAAGCCACTTGGTCTCTCTGAGGCTTGTGAATACGTCTTCTGCATGTAGATGGAAGAAGCTAGTAGTTCAGAGCATATATACAACTTGAAACCTTAAAAAGAAGCATAATGCATATGGTGTGGCCTCACAGAAGACCTGGGGGCAGAGAGGGTACAAATCTAGACACAAATGGGAACAAGCAACTGTGGCAGACTTGTTGGACCAGAAAGGGGAGCCTGGCACAGAGCCTTCTTCACATAGCCTTCTTAGTTTATTTTGTCTTACTTTAGTTTTTGTGCTTGTACTGGAGCTTGAACTTGACCTGGGTGATGGCCCTTAGCATTTTCTGCTGAAGCTTGTGCTCTACCACTTGAGCCACAGCTCCACTTTCAGCTTTGTGTGTGCGTGCATGCGTGTGCGCACATGAGCACTTGTGATTAATTGAAGATAAGAGTCTCACAGATTTTCTGGTCCTCAGATCTCAGCCTCCTGAGTAGCTAGTAGTAGTAATAATCGAGGCATGTGTCACCAGTACCCAGCTATGATTAATTTTTGAGTTATCTCTTTATGATTGAATTACCAAGTTGTAGGAAGTTAGGAAGTTAGTTACCAAGTTAGGAAGTCTTCTCATCCTTGGGTCTCATCTACCTTGTGCTTCATTCCTATTCTTGTGACCACCATAATTATGGATTTCTTGTATAATCTGAAAGTTTCTAAATGTGTCTATAACAGATACAAATATACAGATCTTTGTATTTATTCCTATTCCATATCCCCATTTTCCACACAGGAAGTTTATGTACATGGTTCTGTGCCTTACTTTGGAAGAGATCTTTTTTTTTTTTGCCAGTCCTGGGACTTGAATTCAGGGCCTGAGCACTGTCCCTGGCTTCTTTTGGCTCAAGGCTAGCACTCTAGCTCTTGAGCCACAGCGCCACTTCTGGCATTTTCTGTTTATGTGGTGCTAAGGAATTGAACCCAGGGCATCGTGCATGCTATGCAAGCACTCTACCACTAAGCCACATTCCCAGCCCCAGAAGAGGTCTTTTAATCAGAGCATCTTTCTTCTTTTTCTTCTGTTATATTTGGCTCTATGGCATGACTGTGCCTTGGTTTATTTACTCATCCCTGTATTTATGCCCATGTAAGAATGGGCTTGAATGATTTTTCATTCATTTTTTATATAAGTATGTTTGTTCAGTAAACTCCCAAAGTAAAATTGCTGAGCCAAGGAAAATTGGTTTGTAATTTTCACATATACTATTTGTACTATGTCAGGAATATGCCCTTCCAACAGAAGCTATCATCAACATTTAGATATTTGCTTACCTATTAGGTAAAAATGGTAACCTTTTCTTGAGCCTCCCTTCTTACCCATCAGCCCATATCTAGGACCTTTACTCCTTGTTGCCCACGTCCTGTCTTAGTTCAGGTCCTTACAGGTTGCTTCTAGTGTTCAACAGCACCAGAAGTGAGTAGTATATGGGTGGGGTGGTTTCTAGTCCTATCCCTCTACTTCCAAGTCCAGTAATATCAGGCAAATTGCTGGTTCTTTCTGAAGCTCTGTTTCTTCATCTTGAAAACTTTGAGAGCCCCTCATATGGCCTTTGGGATCATCTTGAGTGCCTCTCAGTGAGCTGCGCCATGGGAACATCTGTTAGACTACACAGATGGCTTCTGGACACATAGCGTGTGTGATGGTCTTTTCAGATGTCCGCCCTGCTTCCAAAGATGGCTGGGCCCTTGGCCATGGTAGAACTTGCGCTTGTTCATCTGCCCCCTTCACAGAACAGCCAGCTTCTCTTTATCATGTGCCTTGACTTTATCTTTCAGGAGTCTTATGACTGGAAAATTCCAGAGTAAGGTTATTGAATCAGTAACCAACCACGAATGGAAAGCATTATTCTGGGTCTTGTGAGGAAACTCAGAAGACAAGGGTTGGGATGTGTGAATGAATGCTGATGTGAAGAAACTTTGCAACATTAAACTCTCAGGTGCACTGACACATAGGGCCATCATGTTTAAAGCTAGGCCCCAAAGTTAATCTGAGGATAAAATATTCTCATTCGGACTTGGAGTTCACTTAGGTTATTGCTATTTTTGTTTTCTTTGCTAAAGTTCCCACTGGCTAACCCAGACTGGCCTCAAACTGGCAATCCTCCAGCCTTAACCTCCCAAGGGCTGGGATTACAGGTGTACACCATCGTACACAAGTTATTATTTTTATTATAATATATAAACATTTTTGTTGGTTTTGGTTTTGTTTGGTTTTGCTGGTACCAGAGGCACGACTCTTGTTCAGCTTTCTTGCTCACAGCTGGTACTCTACTACTTGAGCCATGCCGGCCAGCCCAGCTTGCTTTTTTTTTTTTTTAAGCTTTTATTCTTGATCTTTTTCTTTGTTTTGTTTTTTTGCCAATCCTGGGGCTTGAACTCAGGGCCTGAGCACTGTCCCTGGTTTCTTTTTGCTCAAGGCTAGCACTCTGCCACTTGAGCCACAGCCGCCACTGCTGGCCTTTTTGTATATATGTGGTGCTGAGGAATCGAACCCAGGGCTTCATGTATAAAAGGCAAACACTCTTGCCATATTCCCAGCCCCAGCCCAGCTTTTTGCGGCTAACTGGAGATGAAATCTAAAGGACTTTTATGCTGGGGCTCAATCCTCTGGACCTCAGCCTCCTACAGAGGTAGGGATTGTAGACTATAATATTTAAATAATTTGCATCTTAAAAGTTGTGCATAAACCTGGACATTGGTGGCTCATGCTTGTAATCCTAGCTCTTAGGAAGCTAAGATCTGAGAATCACTGTGTAGAGTCAGCTTACCTACACAAATCTAAGAGGCTCTTATCTAAAGTTAGCCAGCAGAAAAGCCAGAACTGGAAGCATAGCTCAAGTGATGAGGCACCAGCTGTGGGCAAAAAGCCAAGACAGAGCACAAAGCCCTAAATCCATCCCCGTCACTTAGCTCCTTTTCAGTGGACCTTAGCAAGAACCAGCACCTGCCTGCCTCTTCCTTACTGATGCCTCCCTTGAAGCTGGGCCCACAGGGCATACCACCATGCCCTGGTTTACTGGTTGAGATGAGATCTCAATCAGGCCCAGACTGGACTCCACCTGAGATCTTCCAGATCGCTGCCTCTAGTTATCACCTTTCATCAGACACCTTTCCATCTTCCCTAGTTGGCCTTTGAGTAGGTACACACTCTGTGTGTACTAACACACTGTGTACATACTGAGCTCCAGTCGCCATTTCTGGGTACATGAGGGTTCCCTGGCCCCAGTCTAGCTTTGAGGGGGACCAGCCCTGCTGGTCCATTGTCTGTCCCAGAAACAAGTGCACCCTTGCCTCATGCAGCTCCTGCCTCAGGGAGCAGTCTGTGCTTCCATTGCTGCGGAGGCCTCTTGAGACACTGTCTGGGCCTGGAGGCTTTCCTACTGCAAATGACGTTGGCCTGCACAACCGTTTGGTTGGCTGGGCAAACTCCAAGCTCATGTTGCCTCTTCAGAATCGTGGTCAGTTCCCACATTAAGTGAACCTTTCACCTGAGACTGGGGCTGTGCAAGTCCCCTGCCCACCCAGTGGCCCTAAATCCTGCCTTTGGGGAACATCAGAGTAGAGCTGCAGAGTAGGATAATTAAGAGATTGTTGCATAAACTGGGCACCCGTGGTTTACACCTATAATTCTAGCTACTCAGGAGGTTGAGATCTGAGGATCACGGTTCAAAGCCAGCCCAGGCAGGAAAGTCTGTGAGGTACTTATCTCCAGTTAACCACCAAAACGTTGGAAGTAGAGCTGTGGCTCAAGTAGTAGAACACTAGCCTTAAGCAAAAAAGCTCAGGGAAAGCACCAAGGTCCTACGTTCAAGCCCCGGGACCAGCACAAAAAGAAGAGAGAGAGAAAGAGAGAGAGTATTGTATTTGGTTTTCTTTTTTAAATCATGAAACTGCAGTTTCCCATTTCTACCCACAGTCTCAGTAATCTGAAGCATTGTGACCAACAACCTGATACACAAGTTTTTCTTTGTTTAAAAAATTTCTAGGGTATTGTCAGAATTCAGCAAAGCCCAAGTAAACTCGGTGCCAAGCAACAAACCAAGCCTAGAGACGGAGATCCCCATGCCACAGCCCTCGCTGTCCTTTGGGCCTGCCACCAGCACCCAGCTGCACTTTGATGGGCCTGCAGAGCTCCTTCCTGCCCCCGCATCCTGTATGACCCAACATGGTGGCCACAAGCAGGAGCCATTCCTCCAGGAACCTGGTACCTTGGATGTGCAACCACCAGGCATGGCCCAAACTGTCTCTGCAGGGAGCCTGTCAGACCAGCAGCCTTCTGTACCCATCAGTGCCACAGTCAGCTTGGGGAGTGGCCAGCAGAAGGCCCTGGAGCATGGCGGAATTGGAATGAAGCTCAGGGTTTCCTCCCCTACCAGTCCGGTGAGTGTGCAGGCTCCTCATGGAATGCGGGAAGGAAAGAGCCTCAAAACTGAAACAAAGTCTCCCACGCTAGTGATCTTGAAGTGGTTTCTGCCTTCTCCCGGTTGCCTTCCTTTCTCCTCACATGTAATAGGGTTGAGAGGGTTGTAATAATGAGCTGGTGTTTCTTGGTCTGGGAATAGTGTAGAGGAGCCGGGGCCTGTGCTGGTCACCTCCAACGCATATCTCCTATCATCTCCATCTTCACCACTGGGAGGACATGCTAAGTGGATGTTTTCTCAAAGTGCCATGTTCTTCCTCATTTTCCAGCATGAGCCAGATTTTAGAACTTTGCAATGTAATGTGGCAGCCACCAACCAGATGTGGCTCTTAGGCATTTCAAGTATGGCTGCGCCACACTGAGATGACTTTTATTGCTGACTTGTTCAAAGGAAAATATATTTTGGATATAGCAGACGTAACAAAGAGATACATTGTTCAAATGAATTTTACCTGTTTTTATTATTTTTTAATGTGGCTACCAGTATATTTATGTGGCTCACTTTGTATTTCTGTTGGATAGAGCCATTCTAGAATAATCTAACCCAGTTTGACTCTAGCCTGGGGGAAAGCCTACCTAAGCATCTCCTTGAAAACTATGCTTTTTGTTTGTTTGATTGTTATTAGTGGTCCTGGGGTTTGAATTCAAGGCCTTGAGTTTGTTAGGCAGGCACTCTTAACATGTAGTGACACCTCCAGCCCCTTTGTGAGCTGGTTGTTTTTGAGATAAGATCTTGCTTCCTATCCTAGCCCAGGTGTAGGTCATGATGCATCATATTTTAGACTTCTCATAATTACTAGAGTGACAGGAATGTGCCACCACACCCAGTGCCCAGCTCTCGGTTAAGAAGTGATCTGTCAGACTTCTCCTCCCTCACTGGCCTTGAACCTCAGTCCTCCTGCCTCCACCTTCCAAGTGCAAGGATTACAGGCCTGAACCACCATACCTGACCATTACCCTCACTTTTTAACTGGCTTATTGAGATATAATCCACATACTGTGTGATTTACCTAATCAAAGTATAAGTTGATATTTTTAGGTATGTTCATAAGATTGTGAAACCAGCAAGGCACTGGTGGCTCACACCTATAATCCTAGGTACTCTCGGGAGGCTGAGGTCTGAGGATCACAGTTCAAAGCCAGCCCAGGCAGGAAAGTCTATGAAACTCATCTCTAATTAATCACCTAAAAATCTGGAAGTGGAACTATGGCTCAAAGTGGTAGAGCACTCACTAGCCTTGAGCACAAAAGCTCAGGAACAGCACAGCACCTAGGTCTTGAGTTCATGTCCCATGACCAACAACAACAAAGATTGTGAAACCATCACCACAGTCTAATTTTATAACATTTTTATCCCTCCTTAATCAACCTTTTTTTCCCTCCTTCCTTTACCACATTCCCCCTAACCCTGACCACCCACTAATTTATTTTTTATTGTGATAGATTTGACTGTTCTGGAAACCTCACATAAATGAAATTATACAATAGGTGATATTTTGTGATTGGTCTCTTTTGATGAACATACTTGGAAGTTTTATCCATATTTGTAGCATGTATTGGTACTTCATTTTAACTGCTGAGTATTTCTCTGTTGTATATTTTATGCTATGACTAGATCACGCTGTATTCTGATGGACATTTGGGTTTTTTTTTCAACTTTCTACATAATATAAACAAAGCTGCCACAGTTACCTGTTTACAGAATTTTTTGGGTTTTTTTGTATTTTGGTGGTACTGAGGCTTAGACTCAGGGCCTGACACTTCCAATCAGGTGTTCTCCCATATCTCTGGTCCTTTTTGTTTGTTTTGTTTTGTTTTTGGCCAGTCCTGGGCCTTGGACTCAGGACCTGAGCACTGTCCCTGGCTTCTTTTTGCTCAAGGCTAGCACTCTACCACTTGAACCACAGCGCCACTTCTGGCCATTTTCCATATATGTGGTGCTGGGGAATCGAACCCAGGGCTTCATGTATACGAGCCCTCTTGCCATATTCCCAGCCCCCAATCTGGTCCTTTTTTGCTATAGTTACTTTTCAGTTAAGGTCTTGAGTTTTTGCCCCAGGCAGGCCTCCTATCTGTGGCCTCCCACATGGCTGAGATTACAGATATTGCACCATCACTGCCCACCTTATTGATTGAGAAGGAATCTCACCAACTTTTTGCCCAGGCTAACCTCAAACCATGATCTCCTGGATCTCTGTCTCCAAGTAGCTGGGATTATAAACATGAGCCACCATGTGTGACTTGTACAAGTTTTTGTATGGGTGTATGTTTTTAATTCTCTTGGCTGCATAACTGAGAGCAAAATTTTTGGATCATATAGTAACTCTATTTTTAACCTTTAGTAGAACTCCCAATTAATTTTCCAAAGCAGCTGCCCTAGTTTATATTTCAACTGGCATTTTATTTCTCTACATGCTCACTGGCAGTTGCTATTATCTAGTTTATGTACTATTGTTATGTATTATCATTTTTACTACTAATGTTATTGCCATCGGAGTGGGTGATGGCTTGTCTTAGTTTTAACTTACATGTCCCTGATGACTAAAGATAGCAGTGCCTTTTCATTGTCTTGCTGATAATTTGATCCTCTTTTGTGAAACATTTATTCAAGATACCAACCTATTCCTAAAACAAACTGTATGTGGTTTCTATGTTGGCTGGTAGAAGCTCTTAGTATTATAACTTTTTTATTAGAGGAGAAAATACATATGGAGCAATTGTCTTTTTCCAAGTCCCTTTGAATCTGTTAATGGTACTTTTTCTTTTTTTCTCTTTTCTTTTCTGTCCTTTGTGGGGCTTGAACTCAGAGCCTGGTAACTTATCCCTGAGCTCTTTTGCTCAAAGCTAGTGCTCTACCACTTTGAGCCATAGCTCCACTTCGGTTTTCTGGTGGTTGAATGGAAATAAGAGTCTTACAGACTTTCCTACCTGGGCTGGCTTTTGAACTGCATTCCTCAGATCTCAGCCTCCTGAGTAGCTAGGATTATAGGTGTGAACCTCCAGCATCTGGCTCCAATTTTTTGTGGGGTTTTTGTTGTTGTTTTGGTTTGGTTTTTTTGCCAGTCCTGGGGCTTGAAGGCCTGGACATTGCCCCTGAGCTTCTTTTGCTCAAGGCTAGCACTCTACCACTTGAACCATAGCTCTAGTTCTGGCTTTTGGGGTAATGGTTAATTGGAGCCTCACAGACTTTCCTGCCCAGTCCAGCTTCAAACCTTGGTCCTCAGATCTCATCTTCCTGAATAGCTAGGATTATAAACACAAGCCACTAGCGTCTGGCTTATTAATCTTTTTGTTTAGAATTTGCATGGTGTTTTGTACAACCTAGGAAATCTTTGTCTATCTCAAAGCTCTAAAGGCATTCTCCTGTGTTTCCTTGTAGAAACTTTAGTAGTTACCTTCCACAGTGATCTATGGGGTTCGTTTTTGTTTATGGATGAGGTAGTAGTCTCTTTCTGTTTTTCCTTATGGATATTTGATTTATGCAGCATCATTCGTTGAATGTGACTGCATAAATCCTATAACTAGGAAACTATTTTAGCCTCCATACTTACTATCCTAGAGATGGCTTCAAGAATATTATAGGACTTTGAAGGTTGTGACTAGACTCAAGCCGAGACACACTGAAGGTTGAAAGGCTCTGCAGACCCTGCTGACACCACCATGTGTCCTGCCTGTACACACGGGCCTCAGGGCTCCTTGCCTTTGGGGCAGGCTGGACCTTCCCCTGCATGTCTTCCCCTATGGTCCTCACCTGTCTGTGTTTTTATTAGCCACATGTTTGTTTGTTTGTTTTGCCAGTCCTGGGGCTGGAACTCTGGGCCTGAGCACTGTTCCTGGCTTCTTTTTGCTCAAGGCTAGCACTCTACCAATGTTATGCCAAGTCGCGAAACGACCACCAAGAAGGCCACCGAGACTCAGACATTCCGAAATGCAAAAGCAAGGCTTTATTCAGGCGGGCTGCAACTCGGGCCTCGTCCTACCCACCGACACAGCGGAGGTTAGGAGGAAGCCCCGAGCTGCAATTGCACAGGGCTTATAAAGGCAAAAAACAAAGTTACAGCCATCAGGTGTTCAAGCAAGCAAGATTAGGACACAGGTACAAATCTGATTGGCTCAGGGCTCAAGGCATTCTGGGGGCAGTTAGAGTTAAGCATTCCCAGTGGTTAGAGTTCTCGACCGGCTGGGCCCTAATAAGCTTGTCCTGAGTTTGCTCACAGGGCCTGCTTATCTCAGGTTCACGTGGTAAAGTGGGGTTCGCGTGGTAAAGTGGGGCCTGACTTCAAAGTCTGGCTCTTCACCACTTGAGCCACAGCACCACTTCTGGCTTTTCTAATACATGGTGCTGAGGAATCGAACCCAGGGCTTCATGCATGCTAGGCAAGCACTCTTGCCACTAGGCCATATTCCTAGCTAGCCCCCCCCCATCCTTATTTTTTTAATGTTTTGTTTTGGCCTGGCACCAGTGACTTATACCTATAATCTTAACTGCTCAAGAGGCTGAGATCTTGAGGCTCAAGATTCAAGACCAGCCTGGCAGAAAAGTCCATGAGAGTCTATCTTTAATTAACTAGCAAAACAAAAGCTGGACTAGAGGTATGGCTCAAGTGGTAGAGCAAAGCTGAGCCAGAGCACAAGGCCTTGAGCTCAAGGCCTAATATTAGCAACAACACCAACAACAAAAAAAAAGGGGTTTTGTTTTTAATCCATTTATCTCAAGGCACTTCAAATTATCCAAGCACCATGATAAATGAAACAGGACAGATAAAACCCCTACCCTTTGGAACAGACAAATGATACACAGGAAGAATGAGTGCTAGGAACAGTGAGCACCTGAGGGTAACTAAGACTTGGCCTAATCACTGCCCCATGAATCTACCTACCTAAGGCATGGGGTCCCCTCCTGAAGAGCTGGGAATAGGCAGTCACCTTGCTTGACATAATGAGGACAGCCTGGACAGGGCAAGTCCTCTAAAAGTTGTCCAGAGGCCTGGACCCCAGCCCTCAGCCTGTTCCCCCTGGGATATAGCCATCATGTATCATGTCAGGTGCCAGCTCAGGGTGGGCTTCCTCTGCTCTAAGCTCTAGTGGCAGGTGCTGCTATGTAGATCCTGGGTCAGTGGTGATTCTCACCACTAAGCTAGCCAGAAAGCAGACAACAAAAGTAGAGGGAGAAGGAGAGAAAAGGGAACGGCCTTGGTGTGACTTGTGACCAGAGCTGTATGTATGTGCTCTCCCAGGGGGCCCACACACCCTCAACCATCTCCAGAGAACCTTTGATTTACTGTAGCAAATCAGAGGTTTTCCTTGGTGAATCATCTGGGTGCTGCTCTGTTGTCTTTGGACTATATCTGAGCATTTCCTAGTAGGGAGAAAAGCGCGTACTCTCCATAGCCATGAAATTCACACTTGTCTCTGTCTCTGCAGTTCCTTCCACCACCACCTCTTTACTGTCTTACATTAAAAACATTTGGGAGCTGGGCACCAGTGGCTCACTATAATTCTAGCTACTCAGGAGGCTGCGGTCTGAGGATTGTGGTTTGAAGCCAGACTAGGCAGAAAAGTCTCCATGAGGCTCTTATCTCCAATAAACTATTCAAAAAAGCCAGAAGTGCTGTGTGGCTGAAGTGGTAGAGTGCTAGCCTTGAGCACAAAGAAGCTCAGGGACAGCTCCCAGGTCCTAAGGACCTGGTCCAAGGACCAGCAAAAAATAAAATAAAATAAAATAAATACACATTTGGGCCAGGTGCTGGTGGCTCATGCCTGAAATCCTACCTACTGTACTCAGGAGGAGACTGAGATCTCAGGATTGCAGTTCAAAGCCAACCTGCTCAGGAAAGTCCATGAGATTCATCTCCAATTAACTAGCAGAAAACTGGAAGTGGAGCTGTAGGTAGCTCAAAGTGGTAGAGCTCTAGCCTTGAACAAAAAAGAGCTCAGGGGCTCAGGGACAGCACATAAGCTCTGAGTTCAAGCACCATGATTCACACACACACACACACACACACACACACACACACACAATTGTAATTTAGTCTCTTATGAGTGTCATGCCCTTTTGCTGGACATACCAAGAAAAATAACTGCAAGACTGGCACCGTGGCTTAAGTGGTAGAGTGCTTGCCTAGCGAGCATTGGTTCAACAACACCCCCCCCCCCAAAAAAAAAGAGGAGTAAGAGAACTTCCAAACAAGCCTGGTATGTGCTAGGATGGGGTAAGCACAGAATATGATGGGGCCTGTAAGGGTCCCGGCCTCACCTGGAGGACAGGATGGGGTGGGAGTTAGCATCAGCTAAGGAAACTTCCAAAAGGTGATGTCAACTGTCCCATTGGGCATGGGGCTGCAGATGGCAGCATCTCCAGTGTGCTGGGGTTCGCTCCTCCCATCCATTGTCCTCAAGGAATTTCCCTGGGTCTAAGTGACCTAAGAGGGTTGTGTTCAGAACCCAGTGTTGTACCTAGTCCCCAGTAGCCACTCTTGATTGACACATCATCCTGTCCCTGGCAGAAAGGAAACTCCTACCAAGTCTGAGGCCCTGTGGAGAAATAGGATTCTAGGCAGCTCCCCCAGGCACCTGAATCGGAACTTGCCACTCTTGGCTTTGCGAATCTTGCAGCATCAGAATGGATTAAACTGTCCAAACCAACCCTTCTGGAGCAACCCCAGGCTGGCCCCTCCTCCCTGTCTACAGAGCCAGGGAGGGCAGTCTCGATTGAGGGGTTGGAAATAGCAACATGAGGGTAAGGTTAGTGGCACTTAACAAAACAGCTGGGCCCGTTCCACCCCTGTGTGATTCATTTCCTCCATGCAGACAGCCGCTTTGGGCAGCCTGCCAGCTTCCTTGCCTCTGCTCTTCTATGTTTAGGCTCAGAAGGGCAAGGAGGGCCCAAAGTAAGGAACTGGAATCCATTCCCACAAGCTCACTGACCCAAGATCTTCCCCACTTCCCCTCTTACTGGGTATCTTCAGACTCAGAGACTGCAGCAAAAGGAGAAGCCAGGGCCTGCTTGCCGGGGGCCTGCTCAGAAGCAGGGACCAGCTTGGCGCCATGGCCCAGCCTGTTATCTTAGTACCCAGGAGATGGTGGCAGGAGCATCTCAAGCTTGAGGTCAGCCTAGGTTACCCAGTAAGAATCTGACTCAGAAACAAAAGAGCCAGTGAGGCTGGGTACAGGTGGCTCACACTTGTAATCCTAGCAACTCAGGAGGCTGAGATCTAAGGATTGCAGTTCAAAGCCACCTGGAGTGGGAAAGTCCATGAGATCTTTATCTCCAGTTAAGTGCCAAAAAGCTTGAAGTAGGGCTATGGCTCAATAGTAGAGCATTAGCCTTGAGCAAAAAAGTTCAGGGACAGCGCCTAGGCCCTGAGTTCAAGCGTCAGAACCAGAGCACATACACAAAGGATCTGGGGAGGACTGATAAAACCTCAAACGCTATATGCAAGGCATACATGCTGGGACAACTGGATAGCCACTCACTGAAGAGTAAAGCTGCACCTCTTCCTTACACAAAAACTAACTCAAAATGGATTATAAACCTAAATGTAAGCACAAAAATCACAAAGCCTTTAAGAGAAACGTAGAAGTTGTCATGACTGGCTTTAGCAGCCTGTGTTTCTTAGATACACTACCAGGAACACAAACAAAGGGAAAAGAAAGTAGAGGTTCATACCTGTAAACCCAGCACTCAGAGGCTAAAGCAGAAGAGTTTTAAGGCTAGCCTGGGATTCATAGTAAGGCCTTGTAAGTAGAGGGTGCTCAGCATGGATAAGCCCATTAGCCACATGAAAAGATAGATGTTCGGTGCTATTAAGCATTGGGAAAATGCAAATAAAAACCACAGTGAGGTTCCTCTTCACATTCATCAGGATAGCTATAGTCAAGAAAACATAATAGGGGCTGGGAATATGGCCTAGTGGCATGAGTGCTTGCCTCGTATACATGAGGCCCTGGGTTCGATTCCTCAGCACCACATATACAGAAAATGGCCAGAAGTGGCGCTGTGGCTCAAGTGGCAGAGTGCTAGCCTTGAGCAAAAAAGAAGCCAGGGACAGTGCTCAGGCCCTGAGTTCACGGCCCAGGACTGGCCAAAAAGAAAAACCATAATAAATGTTGGAGAGTTTATAGAGGAACTGGAACCCTTAGACATTGTTGGTGAGAATGTGAAATAGTACAGCCATGTTGGGAAATGAATAGTTCTTCAAGGAGTTAACTTAGAGTTACATATGTCCCAAGTAATTGTGTGCACATATGTGTGCACATGCACACACGAAAGAAAAACAAGTCCACACAAAACTTGCATGTGAAAGTACATAGCAGCAGTATTCATAATAGCTCCAAAGTAGAAACAACCCAATGTACATTGGCAGATGAGTAGATAAAAAAGATGTGGTGCCTGAACACCGTTATTTGATAGTAAAAGGGATTGAAAACTACATGTTTGTAAGTAGGATGAACTTCGAAAATATTACACTGTCAGTTCCAAAAAACATACACTATTGTATTATACCCTAAGTCATTTGATCCCTTTTATATGAAATGTGCAGAAGAGTACAAATCTGTAGAGACAGAATGTAGAAGAAAATTCCTAAGTGGTTGCCGAGAGGTAGAATGGTTGTGGAGAAGAAGTAGGAAGAAGAAGTGGATGGTTTCTTTGGGGGAATAAAACATATTTTCAAGTTAGATTTATGATGGAACTCTACGAAAATACCAAAACTACTGAATTATAGATTCATTTTTTTAAATGGGTCATTTTTATGCTATGTGGATCATAACTATGCAAACATATGTAAACTCTAAAACAGACAGCTGCTGCTTTCCTCTTTTGTTGGTAGAAAAGCATAAGCTGGATCTCCGAAGATGACTTTTATCGGCCCCCTCAGGAGCACGCTTCACCGAAGGCTTCCGCTGCAGCTTCTTCCCGAGCTACTCCAGAGCCAGGGTCCGCTCTCCACAGGCGTCCTTCTCAAGGGCCTAGAAAGAGCTGCTCTCTGGGGGCCCTGGACAGAGCATGCGTGCGTTCCCCGGACGGGGAGAACGCCGGAGCAGCCCCAGGACAGGAGCATAAACACTTTCGGGTGGTGCACCGGAGACAGATGGGTAAGTGGCTCTTTGGGGTCCCATCCACAGGGACTGTGCCTTTCAGAAAGCAGCTCTGGGTCTTGTTTGCTATTTCTGGTAGGTGGTGTGTTCTCCCAGGAGGACCTTGCCCAGAATGAAATAGTCAGGTATACTTGTGCTTAGCATCAGGAGAGTTTGAGGGTGGGGGGGACATGCTACATTCTTCAGAAGATCATAGTAAAATAGTGTTCAAAACAGCCTACAGATTATAAAATAATACTTTCTGTAGTAAAGTGGAAGTATTCTCCCTGAAGCTATGATGTAAAATTTTGGGTTGCTGGGAACTACCTCTCTACCCTCTGCCTCCTGGAAAAAAAACTGCCCTTGTGGGCGCAGGTGCTCCAGCAGCTTCTTGCACAGGCCTTTTATCTTGGATGGTTCGTGAACCAGCTCTAGAGAGGTTCATCAGACCCACTGTTGTTTCCTGTCCTCCATGGACCCTTTAAGTGAGGCCACACCCTGTGAAATTCCAGGAAGCATTAAATAACCATACTTGAATTTTTCTGTGACCATCAAAATGGGTTTCCTTTTTAAAACACCCATACCTGCACTCACATTGCTCTTTCTCTCCACATTTTTCCCTTTGCACTCCTGGCAGAGATTTCTGCCAAGTTTGTAAGACAGAAATCCCAGTTTGTGTGGATCCAACCCTGGCTTCTTTGGGGTGGGTCTGCAAGCCCAGGGCCACCTGTGCCCTCTAGCCAGGGTGTCTAGGCTTCCAGGCAGGAAGACCCTATGTAGTGTCAGATCTCCAGGGTTACTCCAGGCTGGGGAGAGAGAATTCTGTGATCTTTGGGCAGATGCTGGGGGAGGGGAGCACTCACATGGGCACTTATGCTCCCAGCAGCCATTCATTTATTCAGCAGATCTTTCTGTGAATGTGCCAGGAATCATTTGTGATGTGTCAGGCACTATTCTAGGAGCTGAGACCAGAACAGTAAGCAAAACAGTGTCCATACCTGCATGAGACTTACATTTAAATCGGGGAAGGGGTGTAAGTAGTGCGGTCAGGTAGTGATAAAGCTGTGGAGAATGACTCAGGAATACCCAGGTAAACAGCATAGTCTTGCTAGAGGGTGGCTAGAACAGCCATCACTAATAAGGTGACATTTGACATAGGAAGGGAGGGGAGATGAGGCTAGTTGTGCTTTCATGCAGAGAGAAGAAAGGCAAGTGACTGTGATGGCTAGAGTGGTTGGCGCAGAGGAGGGTGGGTTTGAATTCAGGTCTTTGCACTTGTTAGGCAAGCACCACTTGAGCCATGCCCCTAGCCCTCTGACGTATTTTTTAAACTGGTCATTCTGGCTCCTATGCTGAAAGACCAGTTAGGGGCTATTGTCATAACCAAGCCAGAGGTGACCCTGTAAGAGAGGAGTGTTGGGAGTAGGGGGGAGTGGCAGAGAAGTAGGGAGTTCCAGATATATGTAGCAAAGGCAGAGTCTGTAAGATCTGGTGGTGGACTAGATGTAGGGGATGAAAGAAGGACTGTCTGGGTAACCCTAAAGTTTTTAGCCAAAGCGACTGGAAGGATGAAGTTTTCCATTTTCTGAGATGAGGAACACTAGGGAAGAAGCAAGTGAGCAGCAGGAGAATCAGGAAGTCATTCTGGAGTATGCGGACTTGGAGGCAGATATTAGGCATACGTGAAGCAGGTGGATACGTGACTCTGAAGCTCATAGGCGAGGTCTAGGCTGTAGGAAGATTGTGGTGGGGAGCGGTTGTCTCCATGAACCCTGGAGAGAGGGAGGCTCATTCAGGAATAGATAGGGGCCCAGGATTGTACCCTGGGGTGCGCTAGCCTTGAGGAGTCAGAGAAACAAGGCTATGGGAGTAGTATGCTCTGGGCAGGCCCACAGAGGGCCTGGGTGGCCTTCCCAGGAGCCTAATCGGGAGGGGTTCAAGAAGGGAAGGGAGCAGGGAAATTGTCACTACTTCCTCAGGCCATTTTTCTGTAAAGGGGAGACCAAGAAACACAGAGGGTAACCAGAGAAGAGAGGAATTTTACAAGAAAGGGAACTAACAGCTGTGTCTGTGAGGGGTTCAAGAAGGAACGGGAGGGGCTGGGAATATGGCCTAGTGGCAAGAGTGCTTGCCTCCAACACATGAAACTCTCGGTTCGATTCCCCAGCACCACACATATGGAAAACAGCCAGAAGGGGCGCTGTGGCTCAGGTGGCAGAGTGCTAGGCTTGAGCGGGAAGAAGCCAGGGACAGTGCTCAGGACCTGAGTCCAAGGCCCAGGACTGGCCAAAAAAAAAAAAAAGGAAAGGGAGCAGGGAAATTGTCACTACTTCCTCAGGCCATTTTTCTGTAAAGGGGAGACCAAGAAACACAGAGGGTAACCAGAGAAGAGAGGAATTTTACAAGAAAGGGAACTAACAGCTGTGTTTGTGTGCTGAGAATAATCCAGAAGGGAGAAGGAGAACTGAAGAGAGAGTCCTTGTCTTTGAGTGGGTGGGGAGGGTAGGAGGGGCTCACCTCAGGCAGGAGCTCAGTGACTTGAGGGAAGTCCGAGTGGGCCCCAATGCTGGAAGGGTCAGAGGCGGTGAGGAGCCTGGAGGAGGAGTCATCTGAGTGTTCTTATCCCCTCTGTGAAATGAGGAATCAGTCAGCAGCTAAGGGGAGGACATGGTGGGGCCCATCTGGCCCATGGCCAGCTCCATTCTGGGGTGCACTGCCACAGCAGGCTGCTGAACACAGAGCTGGTCTGGGGCGCTAAAGGGACAGATCCGCAATCTGAAGTGTTTCTTTCTGCTTCCAGGGCTGTCCAATCCATTCCGGGGCCTCATGAAGCTGGGCACCGTGGCCCGGCGGGGGGCCATGGGCATCTGGAAGGAGCTCTTCTGCGAGCTGTCCCCGCTGGAGCTCCGCCTCTACCTGAGTGACGAGGAGCGCACCTGCGTGGAGAGCTGCTCCCTGCTGCGATGCGAGGCTGTGGGGCCGGCCCACAGTGATGGGCGCTTTGAGCTGGTCTTCTCTGGCAAGAAGCTGGCGCTGCGTGCCTCCTCCCAGGATGAAGCTGAGGACTGGCTGGACCGTGTGCGGGAGGCCCTGCAGAAGGTCCGGCCTCCGCAGGAGGATGAGTGGGTCAACATCCAATACCCGGAGGAGCCCGAGGACGCCCCTGAAGGCCCTCCTGGCAGCCACCCCTCTCACTCAACTCTGCTGCCCGAGCCTGTGGTCCCCCAGAGCACGAAGTTGGACTGGACGTCAGCCCAGGTTCCGGAGCCAGATGCTATCAAAGAGTCCCTTCTGTACCTGTATGCCGATAGAACCTGGATGCCCTATATTTTTTCCCTGTCCTTGGAGTCTCTGAAATGCTTCCGAGTGAGAAACAATGAGAAGCTGCTCAGTGACAGCCACGGAGTGGAGACCATCCGAGACATCTTGCCAGACACAAGCCTTGGAGGCCCTGCCTTCTTCAAAATCATCACAGCCAAGGCTGTTCTGAAACTGCAGGCCGGGACTGCCGAGGAGGCCACCCTGTGGAGGGACCTGGTCCGCAAGGTCCTGGCGTCCTACTTAGAGACGGCTGAGGAGGCCGTGACGCTCGGCGGGAGTCTGGATGAAAACTGCCAGGAGGTGCTGAAGTTCGCCACCAGGGAGAACGGCTTCCTGCTGCAGTACCTGGTAGCCATCCCCACCGAGAAGGGCCTCGACTCCCAAGGCTGCTTCTGCGCAGGTGCTGACCAACTCCACCACACACAGCCTGACAGCCACACTCCACCCCCTGCAGGGTTCCTGGCTTAATCTCCCCACCAGGGCCTCTATCCCTGCCCTGGATGGTGCATCAAGGGGGCTGCATTCCACCCCCAGCGTCCACTGGGGCAGAGGATCCTCCCACAGCAAATTTTTAGCACACTTGTACAAGTCCTGCACTGCCATCCAGTGGGACCATACATATGATGAAGGGGTACTAGGCCTGTGCTGCTCAGTCAATAACTTAAGTCCATGTAGCCTCGGGGTGGGGGGTGGGGCACGTTGAAAATGGTGCAGGTGTGACTAACCAACTAAATTTCCCATTTGAATTGAAAGGGATGCCTGCGGCGGCTGGGCATGGTAGTTCCTGTCTGTAGTCTCAGCTCTTCAGGAAACAGAGATGAGAACAATCATGGGTAAACAGCAAGACCCCATCTCAATAAGAGAATCATGGTATTGTGTACTTGTGATCTCAGGTGTATAGGAGGCTGTAGGTAAGAGGGTTGTGGTCTGAGGCTGAAATATAAAAAAAGAAAAGGGTGGGGCTGGGGATATGGCCTAGTGGCAAGAGCGCTTGCCTTGTATACTTGAAGCCCTAAGTTCCATTCCCCAGCACCACATATACAGAATATGGCCAGAAGTGGCGCTGTGACTCAAGTGGCAGAGTGCTAGCCTTGAGCAAAAAGAAGCCAGGGACAGTGCTCAGGCCCTGAGTCCAAGGCCCAGGACTGGCAAAAAAAAAAAAAAAAGAAAGAAAAGAAAAGAAAAGGGTTTGAGGTGTGGATTATGTGGTAGAACACTTTTCTAACAAGCATCAGCTCGTGCCATACAAAATACAGAGGCACCTGTGGCTTAGGACCAGACAGCACCATTGCTCTGCAAATTGATTTTTTTCTCCTTAATAATATATTATGGATATTATCCCATATTTGTGTTTGTATGTGTGTGAGCGTGCACGTGCATGCGCACTAGAACTGGGGTTTGAGCTCAAGGCCTGGCACTGTCCCTTACCTTTTTCACCCAAGGCTTCACTCTGGAGTTTTCATGGCTAATTGGAGATAAGGAGCTTGTGGACTTTCCTGCCCCAGCTGGCTTTCAACTGGGATCCTCAGATCTCCGCATTCATGAGTAGCTAGGATGACAGGCGTGATCCACCAGCACTTGCCTGAAATCTAACACATGTGTGTGCTTACCTTATTTAATCCTCACAATAACCCTGTAGAGGTAGGGCTAGTCTGTTTTTTATAAAGTAAGGAATCTGCCAGTCCTGGGACTTGAACTCAGGGCCTGAGCATTGTCCCTGACTTCTTTTTGCTCAAGGCTAGCACTCTACTACTTGAGCCACAGGGCCACTTCAGGCTTTTTCTGTTTATGTGGTGCTGACGAATCGAACCCAGAGCTTCACGCATGCTAGGCAAGCACTCTACCACTAGGCTACATTCCCAGCCCCAGAATTATATCTTGATGGTCACATCCCAGAGCCTAAGCTTGTGGGCAGGACCTCAAAGGGCCCCACCCTCACTGTCTGAAACTGAATGCTGTCCCACTACCTGTATCCATTTTTTTCCACTCCCTGCTGTCCGGGAGATTCTGCAAAAGGCTGGAGGGAATCGGTGATCTATCCTGGTGGGGTGGAGCCTGTGAGCCACAGGGGAAAACCACCTTCAAGCACCTAGATTGAAGGATGTGGGCTGCGGTGGGCCCCCTGGAAGATGGGAGAAGTGCTGAGCAGAAAGCTTCCTGCAGAAAACATCTGCAAGCGGCTGCCACCCAGCACCCACACTCACACTTGGCTCCCAGTTCATGTAGCTGTCACCACCAGCCTGCCAGCCAGCAGCACTGAAACCCAAGGGCTTCCTTCCTCGATGCATGCAGCACAGCCCCGTGACCCAAGCAGTGACATCTGAGCTGTGGCTCCTAGTTTGGAGCACACTTTCAGAGCCTTGTCTCACTTACGCTTTGTGATCATCCCACAAAACAGTTTTACAGATAGTGAAATGGAGTCTTAAGAAGATTCGCACAGGCCAGGATAAGGTCGCTAGCAAGCAAAAGAGCCAGCTGTTTGTCCCAAAGCCAAAGCGCCCCGACCTCTGCCCTTGTGGAAACCAGGACACAGGTTCAGGATTTGAGCTGGGCTTTTTGTCCTGAGCATGCTCGACTCCCACTGCCCCCTGCTGTAGGGGGACTGCCAACCAAGGGCCCTAAGCTGCCCCTGGCCCGCTCTTGAGCTATTAGGCTGTTCTGGGTTCCACCTGCTGAGGCAGAGCCAGTCGCATAGGCATTGTCCATGTCACCCCTCTGCTGGTGGCTTCCCCATCAACCCCAGTGGCAAGCCCCGCTCCCCAATGCCTCCGTTGCTGGCCCAGACTTGCCTTTGTGGTTTTGTTTCTAGGCTCAGGTGGAGAGGCGGTTGGCGCTGGGAAGCAAACAGTTACACTGTTACCCGGAGAGCACTAAGTAAATGGAAAAGAATACAGGCCTTGGGATTTACCAAATCTAAGTTTGAGTGACACAGTCATTGTGTGACCAAATTTCCCCTCATCTTTTTTTTTTAAAAAAAAAACAGTCTCATTAGCTAGCCCAGGCTGACCTTGAACTGTTTGTTGATTCTCCTGCCTCAGCCTTCCTGATGCTGCGATTATAGGCGTGCACCTCCATGCCTGGCTCCAGCCAGGTTTCTTAACCCTTTGAGCATCAACTTTTTCAGTGGTCAAATGGCAACAATAATTCTCAATAATACATTGTTGTAATTAAGAATGTTGACGGTAAGTGGTGGAAATAAGAGTGATGATTATTGTCCTTTGTATTGTACTATGAGAAAAAACTAACTAGCAGTCCTTTTCCACCATAGTAGCTTCTGTATTACTTGCAGCCGCCCCCCGCCCCCATCCCCACTCACCCACTCTCATCCCCTCAGGCTGCTCCCGGCAGATCGGCTTCTCCTTTGTACGACCCAAACTCTGTGCCTTCTCTGGCCTCTATTACTGTGACATCTGCCACCAAGACGATGCTTCAGTGATTCCAGCCAGGATCATCCACAACTGGGACCTCACCAAGCGCCCGGTAAGTCTCACCACCAGCCTGTCATGGCCAACAGGGACAGCTGAGTATCGAGGAGCGTCCTCCCTTCTCTGCTGCTGCTGTTTGTCTGTCTGGAAGAGTTTAGTTCTAGAAAGGCCAGAGCCCCTGGTTTGGACCCTGTGATGGAGGGTGGAGGGGCGCCACAACCAGGGAAAAAGGCCTTGGGCAGAGCTCTGTAAACCACTGCTTTGGTTCCCAATCAGGCATATGAGGCCACTAGCACATCAACAGACAGAACTATTTAAGGTCAGGTAGGTAAGAAGTTTAGCAGAGAATAAATCTAATTTATCAAGGGGCTGGTAGATGGATGGGTAGTTAGATGAATGGGGGTGGGGGAGAGGGAAGGAAGGATGCATGCATGGATAGACACGCAGATGGGCTAGCCATCTTGCTACACCCCTAAGAGCAGTCAGCCTTGCTTTTGCTAACCCTATGGGGCCGCATGACTACACATGATGGCGCTGAATGGTCTTATGTTATTCTTTTCTTGGTTTGTTAGGTGTGTGTGTGTGTGTGTGTGTGTGTGTGTGTGTGTGTGTGTGCGCCTGTGTACCTGTAGTTGGGCTTCAACTCAGGGTCTGAGCATTGTCCTGGAGCTTTTTTGCTCAAATCTAGCTTTCTACCACTTGAGCTACAGCTCTACTTCTGGCTTTGTTGGTTTGTCTGTATTTTAGTGGCTAGTTGGAGATGAGTCTCCTGGACTGTCCTACCTGGGATAGCTTCAAACTGCACCCTTCAAATCTCAACCTCTTGAGTATCTAGAATGACAGGTGTGAGCCACCAGAACCAGGCTTTTCTTTTTTTTTCTTTTTTTTGAAATAGCACTTTTTCTGGGCCTCAGCCATTATACAAATAGCACATGGTTATTGTTTAACATGTAAAAGCCCAAAGACAAATCAATTAAGATTGTGTGTCATCACCCAAAGGTAATCACTGTTAACATTTCTGTGTGTAGCCTTTCCTGTGCGTTTACCTAAATATGCACCTGCTTCTTACAAAAATTAGGATTGTGCCAGGCTCATCTTGCTTTACCACATGCTATATTTACTTGATAGGTTATCTTGGGTACTTTTTTATGCCTACCAAATGCTTCTGAACAAAGTATTTTCTATGGTCTTTCCATTTTTCTCTTCTTTAGCTGAGCTTATCTACTTTCTTAGCTAGTCACCATCAGCAGATTAGCTTTTGGCTTCCTCATCTCTCTGGGGAGATCCATAAATGTCTCTCTCTCTCTGTCTCTCTCCGTCTGTCTCCTCCCCCCTCTCTCTCTTTCTCTCTCTCTCTCTCTCTCTCTCTCTCTCTCTGGATTTTTGAGGGCCAGCAAGCCTCTACTGAGGCCTATCACACCTCCTGTCTCCAGTGCACTTGTTGGGTCTGTGTCAAGTGGCACACAACTTGCTTTTCTCCCCAAAGCACAGATTTCTATTAAGGCAGACACAGACACAGGAGGAAGGAGCCTCTCTTGGTCCCAGGACCTGCAGGCTGGGCAGTCTTGGCCCTCAGAGCACAAGTAACTCTTGAGAAGGGGAAACCCCAAAGTTGGCTCCACTTTGGCCATCCTCTTGTTTACCTTGTCCCTGCCCCTACCCTCAGTATTAAGTGTTTAAGTTCATAGAGTAAACTAAACACAGAATCAAAGAACGCAAAGAACCCTTTGGCAGTAAACCACGTTCACTCTTTCCTGGCCCCTGGCACTGCTGTGGCATCGTCTCCTCATTCACTGGTGGAATCCTTGTGCCTCCTCCTTCCTCTAATTAGGAAGGTACATTTCTAGGCACATCTGAGATCATGAAATATCTAGGGCTCTCAAAGATCACTGCCCCGAGGAAGACGGGAAAATTGAAAATAGGAAGTTACTGGCCCATGGTTTGGGGGCACATTGTTTTCTGTGGCTGCTCTGCCTGACCTCCTGGTACCGAGGCCCAGCTGGCTCTTGGCAGATCAGCCGAAGACTAGGATTTCTACTTTTGTCTGAGTCCTCCACGCACAGAGGCCCTGCGAAGCGTGAGGCTCCTGCCCGTATGAAAGCTGCTGGGTGGTTGTGAGTGCACATTCTCAGGCACTGTTTCATCTGGGCAGAGGCATGGGAAGAGCAGTGCTGGACCTCGAGGCAGCAGTTAGAACCAAGTCACCAGGGGGTTGCCACGGGGCTACCCCGGGCTGCTGCTGGTACGTCAAGAATAGGACATGAGAAAATGAGCTGTCAGTTGCCAGGAAAGATGGGAGCTGCTGCTGGAGGTGGAAGACAGAATGTCAAATTTTTCCCTGGCCCCTAACTAGAGGCTGGTCTCCTGAGGGTCACCTTCAGACGCAACAAGTGAATTGGAGACAGGAGCTGTGGTGGGCCTCAGCGGGGGCCTCCGGCCCTCACGAACTCCTCAGCAGCAGGATCGCGTGTGGCTCACACGCTGCAGTTGGCAGCATCTCTGTGCTGCCGGCCAAAAGCCGATGTGCAGTCTCTCTTCTGGTTTGTTTTTGTTTTTTTGCCAGTCCTGGGGCTTGAACTCAGAACCTGGACACTGTCCCTGAGCTTCTTTTGCTCAAGGCTAGCGCTCTACCACTTGAGCCACCGTGCCACTTCTGACCTTTTCTGTGTATGTGGTACTGAGGAATCGAACCCAGAGCTTCATGCATGCTAGGCAAGCACTCTACCACTAGGCCACCTTCCCAGCCAGCCCCCTCTTTTCTAGTTTGAACTCAGCGTGTCAGGCGGTAGCACTCTGATTTTCCTCCAGTAAACCTCAGCACCTTCAACTTCAGTGCCTTAGCACACAAGGGGACATCGCAGTAGACTTCTCGCTAGTTACGTGGCAGCCTGCTTCAGACGTGGCCTCAGCACTTGGCTGTCCACAGGCCAGTTGGATAAACTACTGTGGCTTCTCTGAGCCTCAGTTTCCTCATCTGTGTTGTGGGGGTGATGTCATCTTTATTCCCTACCCTCACCCTGCCCTTGGGTTGTTCTGAAAATGAGAGACTGTGGTCAAGGTCTCTAGGCCAGTATCTGACAGTCGTCAGTGTTGATACTGGTATTGGGGTCAGAGCTAAGAGCGCAGGCTTCCACACCCTGCCAGTCGTTTGGGAGAGGCTATAATTGATCTGCGGGCTTCACACAGACATGGGAGCCTGGACATGCCTGCTGGCAAGAGCTCAGGGCGCTCAGGAACCTCGCTCGTGAAGCCACGTCTGCTCTGTAGCTTCCTGTGGCCGGAGCGTCATGGCAGCGGAGTCACCTGGTTCCTGAATCAGGACCCACAGGGGAGTGCCTGTTTTCTTTAGACAGGAAAAGGGGGCTGGGCCGACAGGAAAGCACAGGAAGAAAGGGTCTGTGAGGCCCAGGGGGGGGTGCCTTAACCAGAGCAACCTCGTCCAGCTCAACATGGAGGGGGCAGCACCCATAAAAGATCTTGACTATACTATTTCTGAGCTATGTGACCCTGGCCAAGTGGCTTCATCTCTCTGTGCCTTATTTTCCTGGTCCTGAAAGTGAGAGATAGTGCCACCACCATGGGAAAGGGCTGCCAGGCCGTGAGGGAATGGGTAATGTAGTACTGGGCCCAGAGGTGCAGGCTGAACAGTCTGTCTTTTACGTGGTTCCTGCAGGTCTGCCGGCAGGCCCTGAAGTTCCTGGCACAGATCCAGACCCAACCCCTCATCAACCTGCAGCTGGTGAATGCCTCACTGTATGAGCACGTGGAGCGCATGCACCTCATCGGCAGGAGCCGGGAGCAGTTGAAGCTTCTGGGGGACTACCTGGGCCTTTGCCGGAGCGGTGCCCTGAAGGAGCTGAGCAAGAGGTGAGCCACCTGCGCATGCGCACGTTGCTGCGCCCAGGCGAGGCCTCCACTCAGGAGGAATGCCAGGGCTGGGCGGAGAACGTCCCACTGGGCTTGTGAAATCGCCGCATTCTTTGGCAGTGGTATGGGAGTTTTGTTCGTGTGTTCATTTATTTAACAAACATTTATTGAGACCATCCTGGTCGAGCACTGGGCGAGGTGGTATGTACGGTGCTGAGCAAGCCCAGCCAGAGAGCCAGGGTGGGGAGAGGAGAAGGGTGCCCTGTGAGGTGCAGCTTAGGGGAGACCTGGGGAAGACTTCCTAGAGGAAGTGACTCACTGGCAAGGTGACACCTGACCAGCGAGTAGGCGTGAGGAAGAGGAAGAGAAGGGAAACAGATTCCACAGAGGGTGACCTGCATGGGACACAGGAAAGTACAGTGAAGGCACATGGAGAACTTTGGCTCCAGTGGGAAAGGAAGCAGGGAGGGGCCACCCCATCCTCACCCCTGGGCTGCTTGCTGCCGCCCTTGGCAGGTTCTCCCCACCACCACCCCGCAGCATGGCCTTCTGGAAGCCCCTCTGTGTGTTCCTCTACCCAGGGCCTAGGGCCTCTGTGCTCAGGGATGCAAGACTGGCTTTCAGGATGGACTTAATAAGAGGCTCTCGGAGGTGGTGTGGCTCAAGTGATGGAGTGCCTGCCTACCAAGCTCAAGACACTGAGTTCAAACCCCAGTACTTCAAAAATAAGGAGGGAGGGGCTTCCTCTGTGTCTGTCACAAACACAGCCCGGAACTCCTGGCCCAGGCTATGGCCTTTCATGGGCTGGGCTCTCCAGGGTGCTCCAGAGGCTAGGCCTTGGTGCTGGAGCCAGGCCCACTGCCCAGCATGGACTCCATGTCTGCCTTTGCTGGATCCTTGGAGACTAGGGGGGCTTGCAAACCGCTCTGCCTCAACTCCCCAGGGGCAGGCACTGAGATGGTATCCCCCCCCCCAGTTCTTCCTACTCTACATGTCAGGCCTGTGTGCCCAGTGTGTGTCCTCTGGGATCTCAAGGAGGTGCCAGGAGTTGCTCTCCGCTAAGCCAAGGCTCTCCAAACCCAGCAGGCCCCCTTCCATAGGGCCTAGAAGAACAGAAAGCCCTCTGGGTGCTCTGCTGCCCCAGTATCAGCCAGTTCCTAGGCCTCCCCTTCTCAGTGAGGCTGACGTAATTCTCTCCATTGTGAGATTCCACAGCCCAGGGCCCCAAAGAATGCGCCTTCCTGCCCCTGCCAGAAGGTATAATCTCCCAGGAAATCATGGTCCTCCTGGTACCTTCAGAGATCTTAGACCTGTGTAGACCAGGAAACTGCAGGGTGGACTCTGAGCACCCTGCCTGCTGAAATATCTCCAGGTGGTCCCCGGTGGTTGTCAGGGCCAGGTGTCAGGAAGTGGTGGTAGGAGATAGGCATCACAGGAACAGCTGGCTGTGGGGGTGGGGGTCGGGGCTCAGAGGTCCTGTGCATGCACTGAAGGCCTTTGGACTCGTCTCCCACATGGAGAGCCACTGAAGGGCTTGGGAAAGATCATTTTGACGGGGTGCCGGGGTGGGCAAGAGCAGGGCCCTGGGAAAGCATTGGTGTCATTTTCCCCAGAGCAGGGAAGGCTGAGAGGGAGACAAGGGTTAAGGTGGCATGGGCAGATCTCTCTTGGCTGTGGGAAAAGAAGTCGGGACGTGTTGATCTCTTCTGGTGGCAGCAGGCCAATGTGCTCGGCGTGGCCTGCTTGTGGGCTTCACCACCTCTGTCTCACACTGGACTGTGCTTAGACCACAGCTGTAGCCCTTGGCTTGGCCATACCTTGTTCCAGCTACCTACCAGGTACTAGCACCGTTCTGTCCCAGATGCTGGGGCATCCAGGCACAGATTTCCAAGCTCCCTCTGACTTAGAGCACCTGAACCCCCCATACCACCCAGACACACAGCCCCCTCCGCAGGGTGCTGTGGCAGAACCCTGGTCTGCAGGCGTTCCCTCTCCATCACTCAGGATGTGTCCCCAGGGCCCTGCCAGTGGTATAATGGGAACCAGGGCACCGCTGACAGCCTGGCTTGCACTCTGCCCCTCCCCCACCACCTAAGAAATGAGATCTGCTCTACCTAGAACACTTAAGTCCTCTCGCCAAGCACAGAAACCAAATACTTGAATGTCTGTCCTTCATCCAAACCAAGGGCTGCCAGAGGACAGTGGCTATTTCTGTCCCAGCACTATCCCTGGTAATGGATTTGTGGCAGTGATTCAATTATAACCTGGAAGCCAGATTCCTGTGTTCAAACTTCAGCTTTGACTGTGAATCAACTGTGTGACCTTGGGCAAATTACTTAACCTCCCTGTTTCCTCATTTTCTCAAAATGAGGGCTACAGTAAAACCAGCCTCTAGAGCTGCTGTGGGGATCAGGTGAATGAACACACATCAGGCTGTCGGCCCGGTTCCTGGTACCAAGGGTCCACATTCATCCTCATTATTAGTCATGCAGTTACTATGTGCTGGGCACCATGCCAAATGCCTTCAATAAATGATTCAGTCCCCAACACCCGTTTCTCAGGAGAGGACACCTGAGGTTCAGAGAGGTCCTGCCAGCTGGGAGCACCGGCACTGGCTGGCACTCTTACCTGCCTGGGAACCCAAGGCTTTCTGGCTGCATAGCCATGCTAAGGGCAGAAGGCAAACAATGCAGGCAGGCCCAGGCCTCGGGAGCCCTTCTGAGAAGCGCTTGTGTTTGCTTTGCAGGCTCAACCACAGGAATTATCTCTTGGAGTCTCCTCACAAGTTTAGTGTTACTGACCTCCAACAGGTGAGCAAACCTTGCTCTCCCAACCCCCCAGGCTCCTCTACAGGGTCTCATTCCTGGAGAAATCACGGGGTGGGGGGAAAGGGGGGAAAGAGTAGTTGTAATTTACTGAGGCCAGACCATAGACATCAGCTGTCCACACCTCACAGTGAGCCTTCCTACTGCCCCAACCTCCAGAGCAGTGGTGGGCCCAGGCCTCTAGCAGACCCCAGGTTCCCAGTACAAGAAGGGCAATGCCCACACCCCAGCGACCTCAGGGCACAGCTTGACACGGCTCCTTAGATCGGAAGGGTTCTCAAGTAGGGCCCTGGGGCACCCACAGTATAGTCACCTAAAGTCCACCTGCACTTCCCCCTTCAGATCGCAGAAGGGGTCTACGAAGGGTTCCTCAAGGCCCTGATCGAGTTTGCTTCCCAGCACGTCTACCACTGCAACCTGTGCACCCAGCGGGGCTTCATCTGCCAGATCTGCCACCATCATGACATCATCTTCCCCTTTGAGTTCGACACCACTGTCAGGTACGGAGGGCCCACCTGAAGGGCCCACCTAATGCCGGGCCTCGCTGCTGTACAGGGACACACTTGAACATCCACTCTGTGCCAGTGCGAGAGAACCGTCCATTCTCTGGGCTTGTAGGACTCCTCCTCCTCTTCCCTGTTGCTGTAGACAAAAGGCCATGCTAGCCCTGGGCAGAGGCCCTGTCCATGAATGGAATGAGGAAGGTGCACGAGCACAAGGCCGGGTAGAATGGGCACTCCATCTTTCTTTTCTCCACAGTTACTGCTCATTAGCAGAAGCCTCCAAATGGAAACGTGCACCCAGCCTCCTTGGTTGCAAGGGGAATGGCTGGAGCAGCCATTCCCCTTCTGTAGGTGTAGGCATTCATTCACCCTCAGTAGGTCTTCTGGCCAGACTTCAGGAGGCATCTGTTGTTGGAACTGTATTGTAAAGATGGGTGGGAAATTAAGTAGGATCAGGTGCTGGTGGCTTACACTTGTCATCTTCTCTGCTCAAGAGGCTGAGATCTGAGGATCATGGTGGAGTGGGACACAGTATCAGCTTATGGGCTGCATTGTGTGAAGCAGCTTTTTGCAAAGGCCGAAGGATAAGGCATGGGGACACAGGCCACTGGCAGCAAAGCTGCCAGAGCTCTGGCCAGCCCAGTCACAGGGCACATCTTGCCCAACTGGTACCAGCAGTGCTCGCTGCTCTCCCCCCAGGTGTGCTGAGTGCAAGACTGTCTTCCACCAGAGCTGCCAGGACGGAATGAGGAAGGGCTGCCCCCGCTGTGCCCGCCGTCGCAAGTATCAGGAACAGAACAGTCTCACCTAACCCCAAGGTGTCCTGATCCACCCTAGGCTGCGGGAGCTGCAGCTGGCTGGGCCACCAGCTGGGTTCCACTTGTCTCCCCCGTGCGGAAGACCCTCGGGCGTGCCCAGAGCATGGGCCTCCCAGAGAAAGGCCAGGAAGCCCAAGGACTCCCTGGCTCCCATGACCCTCTGCTCCTCAGGCAGGGATACCCCCAAGACCCCTGCCTGGGCCAAAGCGAGTCTTCCATCAGGCCCAGCTCACCTAGCTGGCATGACACCTCCATTAAGGGAATTCATACACTGGAGACTTGGGGGAACATTGTCACTTCTACATTCCTGATTCAAAGGCCTCGTTTTTTAAGGTGTTTTTTTTCCCCCCTTTATGTTTCAACAGAAAATATTTTTTTATTCTTCACCCTATACAAGAAACCCCAGGCCTTCCCACCCTGAGCAGATGGGCAATGCCACACCAGGCCTGGAGGCAGGCCAGGGGGCCAGGCAACCAGGCCATGTGGGACAGGGCTAGTCTGCGGACCCGTGCCTTTCCTTTACCCCTGCCAACAGCACCAGTGCCATGTGCCAAACTGCCCATCTGGTAGGACGGGGTCAGTCCTGATGCCCACCCCCTCCCTGTTCCCACACTCCGCACCCGAAATGCCCTCCCCCCTCAGCATCAGAGGCCCCTGGCTCTTCTCTGGCCTTGGGTCACAGCTGTGACAGAAGCAAGGAAATGGTCCCAACAAGCACTGTGAGCACTTTGAGCCTTCCCTGGTTCCGGGAAGGCATTCACCTTGCCCGCCCTCACGCCACACCCTCCTTACTGCTCCACAGACAGCAAGGCCCACCTCAGGCCGGTTCTCAGGGCCATCTCTGCCTGGCTGAGCCCAGGCCAGGGGATGGCCTCCGGTGCCGTGGCTGCCAGGTCCCCTGCTGTCTTTCTGCTGCTGAGCTGTGCATGGACTTGTGAGAAGACCCCTGTGGAAGTTGGCCTCGCAAAGCCATGAGCTCCCAGGTCCTGGACCTGCCAGCAGAACGCGGCCATAGAAGGATTGCCTTTTAAGGGGGCCTGGTGATGGGAGCCTGGAATTATTCTCAAGGTGATGTTCAGACCCTCGAGGCCCATGGGGGCACAGGAGACATGTTCTCTGCTGCCTTCCTCTCCTCTCCTGGACCTAGCCGACCCTCTGGCCATCCACTGCACTGGAGCTTGGAGTGGAACCTCTAGCGAGAAGCTCTGCCTGTCACTGTCAGGAGATGAGCCCTCCCCCGCCCTCCCCGAGGTGAACGGGCTGCTGAGTCACCTGCTCTCCGCACAGAGCTGCAGGAATTGTGCAATAGAGCAGAGGGGGTGGCAGGCAGGTAGCAGACGCTGCCACACCAGTGTGCTCCTCTTGTCTCCTTCGTGGAAGGTGATGCACACCAGCGCCCTGAATGCCAAAGCTTCCTGAACCTGAACCCCAAAGCGGGTCTGCACCCCCAGCATTAATGCCTTCCCCCAAAACACAGCTTGATCACAGCCTCGTTGCCCCAGGTCCCTGAGCAGGCAAGCGTGTGGCCTGGGATGGGCCTTGGGCCTGAGTACATTCCATAAGCTTCCCCAGGAAGCAGCAGGAGGCTCTGATACCTGGGGCCTCCTCCCACCCCTGGGACTCAGAGCTTTAGAGCTGGCCCTCTCCCCATTACCAACAAGCTGCTACTGCTGTCAGGTGAGTCCACTTGACCCTGCGTCTCCAGAGGAAAGCTCGAGTGACCCTCAGTAGGGTCCACACTATTTTTAGAATGACACTTTATGCAATAAACTTTCTAATGAATGGGGCTCGGCCCTGAGAAGCGCTTTGCAATGTGTTGAAGGAACTGCTGCTGTGTGATTTTTGAGTGACGTTTTTTCAGTAAAGATCTGATCTTCTAATTGTTGTCTGGCTTCTGAATCCTAACCCCACTGCTGTGGGGGAGATAACCAGCTATCAGAAAGCATCTGGTAGCCCACACGCCTACCTGTTAGTCACTGGGAAATGGGAGGAGATCTCTGGGGCTGGAGGCATACACTTGTAGGTGGAAAGCTTGTATGTTAGGAGTGGCCAAGTCGGTGAGAGTGAGCAAGCCCCCAAGGGGTCAGCGTCCTCTGGGGTGGGGCTGGGGGGGGGTCAAGGAGTCTTATTCTCATACCCTTATCTGTAACAACTGAAGTAGCTTCACCCATGGCTTCTCTTCCTGTGTCTTGAATGACCCCAACACAAGTCCCCTGTGAAAATACAGAAGTATGGGAGACAGGGCTCAAAGAATGGATTATTGAGCAAACCTAGAATCAGGGCTTATGGCCCTTACTTGGCTGCAGGCTTCAAAGAGAAGCCCAGGGGCCTATAGGAGGAAGCCCCCTACTGTCCATGGAAGAACAAAAGAAGGAAATAGACTAATTCCTGGGGAATCAGATTGCAAGAAAGTGAGACAGAAAAAACCTTCACACCCAGCTTCCTGCTGTTTAAGACCCCTTCTAGCCTGTATGTAGCTAACTCCTGTCCATCTGGTAAACCCCACCCCACCCCAGCTTCTCCCAAAGGATTTCCATGTCTTTGGTGCCACAGGTGGTAGCCATGAGGAAAGGAGGTGGGTGGGGACAGGACCTGGAGGAGGCAGGCCCAGTGAAGGGCAGGCTGAGGCATCTGCGCCATCCTTGGCGGAAGAGCCTCTGAAGTCACTTCCCCTTGTGCCTAGAGGAGGACAGGCCATTTGGAGACTCTCCCATAATGACAATAACAATGGTGGTAACTACATAACAGTGTTTCCACCTAACAGCCTTGTGGTTAGTGCATCTCATTTAATCTTTCCAGCAAGCCCATTAAGCAAGCAGGCAATACAGGAGATCCAGATAGGAGGCACACCTAGCACCACTGGGCATCAGACTTGCTGGACCCCAGGCAAGGACCATAAACACTACCAGCTACTGCCTGCCTGTTTGCTAGAGCACTAGAGGCAGTGGAGAAGGATGCATGAGGTGGGCAGAAGAGGATGCCACGGGCCTTCCCTGGTGGGCTTTAAGAGCCCACGGTGAGTCAGACTCACACGAGACACCCAGCACAATGCAGTCTCACTGGCCACCAGTGGCCAGCTCCCAGGGAGCTGGCTCAAGACTATGACTAGTCAGATCCTAGCCAAACAAACCCTCGGCCCTCCTCAGGGGATGTCTGGGTGAGGACACACACTAGCCTGGAGCCCAGTCCACTGGGGCTGGGCTTCTCTTCCACTGGAGAAGCACAAATGCAAACCAGAGGGTGAAGTCGGCCTTCCCTGGAGGCTGATCATTCCCAAAGACCTCCAAAGTGGAGGGGCCTGGAACTTCTTTCAGGATCGGACCCCAGGAGGCCGCTCAGAGCTTACCTTGCCAACTAAGGGGGGTGGCTCCCCTCCCCTACTAAGATGGAGGGAGCTTAGAACGCGAGGCTAATATGGCCTGGAGAAGTTAGTGGGAGACTGCCATCGCCGCCCCCGCCCCCCGCCCGCCCCTCCAGCTGCCTCCTCCTCCCAGGAGACAGCCAGGTGTGGCCCATGATCCCGGGATGTGCAGGGGGAAGGGTGGCGTCTCTAGTCCTGGGGCGCTGGCCCGGCCCAGAGGGGACAGGAAGCCGGGACACCGGGGATTGTCTCTCGCAACCGCAGCCCAGCCCCAGCCCGGGAGGAAGTTCTGTGGAGCGCTCTCCGCCGGTGCCTCTCGGGTTGTATTGTTGAACAGGAAACAGGGCAGCGCGGGAGTCTGGCGGTGGCGGAGGGAAGCACCGGACGCCGAGTCCACGCGCGCCAGGCCCGGACAAGTGGAAGCAAAGCCGGCGGGAAGACGCCCTAAGGTGCCCGGGCCGGAGGGAGGGGGCGCAGAGCTCGCCGAGGGCGGCGAGGGTGCCCCAGGTGGCCGTCCTCACCCGGGTGCTCTGCGCGCGCCGCCTCCCCTTCAAGCTGGAGCGGGAGCTGCGGGGGGGACCAGGAGGAGGGCCCAGGGGGCCAGATCGCCGCGGGCGAGGGGCTGCCTTCCGTCCAGGGGCGGGGAGAGGGCACCAGGCCGACGTCCCAGCGCTGACTCCGGCGTTGTCGCCGCGGGGGCCCTGGCACAAGACACCTCCGAGCGAAGGGCGCGTTCAGGCGCTGCTGGAATCCTCCCCGCTCCCCATCGCGTCCCCCATCCCTCCCCCGGGACCTGGGAAGGAGCTGAGGTGGGGGTCCCCCTTCCGCCCTACCCGAGGCACTGCGCTCTGGTGGGCGTCCCTGCCGTGGGAATCTCCTAGTTTTTTTCCCAGGCCTGGAAAGGGCCTGCGGCGGGCGGAGGGAGGTGCGTCCAGAACGGATCGCGCCGGCATTCCGGCTGCTCGGAGGTCACAGTTGGTGATTCAAGGTGCCAACCTCCTCGCTCGGAAAGTGAACGCCAGGACGGCTCCACCAGCCCCAACTGTGCGTTTCCAGCGCAGCGCGCCCGCGGGGACGGAAGACGCGGGGGTGGCGGAGGGAAGCAGACAGAGGCAGGACCCCACGATCCTCCTCGGTGCCTCCCTCACACCCCGGGCCTCCAGGCCGCATAGCCTCCCCTCGCCCCGGGCTCCGCCCCCAGGATCTGCCCGGGGCCCAGCACCGGCGCTAGGGCTCTTCCCCGCCCTCCTAAACGCAGCTGCATGGAGGACTGGGGACAGCCCTACTGAGTGGCCTTCTTTGCCTCCTCTTCCCTTGCCAGCCCCAGCTTGGCTTGGTGTCTCCAGCCTCGCCCTCGGAAGTCCCGCCCGGGGAGATGGTAGGAGCCGAACTCGCAGCCCACCGCCGGCTCCGCCCATCCAGCCCATGGGCTCCCTGAGGCCCGCCCAGCCAACGTGAGTGCGCCTAGGGGTGGGGGTAGGGGGCGTGAGGGGCGTGTCCCGCGTTGAGTTTGTAGTCTGAGCCCTTAGCTAGCGTGCACTCTGTCTGGGCCCCACCTCCAGGCGTGTGACTCAGTTTACACCCCTTTCCCCACGGAGGAGTTCTGGAGGAAGTAAAGAAGGCGCGCTATGGGTCTCCTATTAACTGTTCGTGGGGGTCTCTCAGCCCTAGCAAGAAGCGGGTCTCCCAAGCCACCTTGGACGGTCCGGAGACCCGTGTGTCAATCAATGTAGGTGTGTGGAGGGACCGAGCACTTCCGGGGACACCCAGGCCGATTTAACACGTGGGCTCTGCCCCCACCCCACTTCACCCCACCCCACCCTCCGACACGGCAGGAGCCAGCCTGAGCTGGCATAGGGGGCGGAGGCTCATGGCGAGCTCTAGGGACACCTCATAGGGAGTCACTCCGGGAACTGGGGCGAAACCCAGGACCCGGTGCGCCGGCCACGAAGCCAAACCTCTCCCCGAGATCTAGCCTGGGAGCCGGAGAGGCAGGAGATGAAAGTGCTGGGGAAGGAAAGAAACCGAGAGAACCGGTTCCCCGGCCTTAGCCAGAGAAGCCCCGAGTGTATCAACGCCTTGGAAATGTGCAGGCTCGGACGGCTCCAGGGAGAACGGCTTGGGGGTGAGCCGGAGCCGGCGCCCCAGCCCCAGCCCTGGACTCGGCGGGCCCCGGGGGCGCAGCGCAGAGTCACTCGGGTTCCCTGCAGGCTCGAGGCCTCCCAGGAAGGCCGAGGCTGAGAACGGGAGCGCCTGGGGGGAGGAGCAGGGGGGTGGGGGGACGACGACTGCAATTCCCACTTCACAGACAAGGAAACAGGTTCGGCCAACTTTTGGGTAAATGTAGTGTCAACCTTATCGCCAGTGATCACCTCCTGTCTTTGAGCCAAGGCTTCCCTGGCAGGAAAACTGGGCCAGTAGTGCCACCCTGCACCCTAGGGGCCGAGGCCAGGCGTACCGCATTGTAGTTATTGCAGCACCGAGGAGGAGGTTGGGAGATGATTGTTTTTGCGCCAGCCTCCTGTTTCCAAGGGGGAGAACTGAAGCTGGAACGCGCCAGCCAGATCGGGACCCGGGAGAGTCAGATCTTTGAGCCGAGGTCCCGACTGACCACAGTGCCCCTGGCCCTTGTTGCCGGCAGGGACGTCGGGGGGCCGCGCGATGGCGGCGGACGTGGAGGGGGACGTGTACGTGCTGGTGGAGCACCCCTTCGAGTACACGAGCAAGGACGGGCGCCGCGTCGCCATTCAGCCCAACGAGCGCTACCGGCTGCTGCGGCGCAGCACCGAGCACTGGTGGCACGTGCGGCGCGAGCCCGGCGGCCGCCCCTTCTACCTGCCCGCGCAGTACGTGCGGGAGCTGCCCGCGCTCGGAGACCCGGCCCCCGCCCCGCCGCCGCCGCCGCCCACGGCCCAGCCGCGCCCCGCCGTCCCGGAGCCCCTAGCCTACGACTACCGCTTCGTGAGCGCGCACGCGCTCCCCGGCCCCGAGGGCACCCCGGCGGACCCCCGAGGCCGAGCCAGCTCCCTGGGTGGCCCCGCGCGACACCGCGCCGCCGCCGCCGCCGCCGCCGACGCGCGCAGCAGCCCCGCCCCGGGCCAGCCCTCCTGCCTCTACGTCCGGCCCCGGGCTCCGGTGCGGCCCGCGCAGTCCCTGGATGACCTGGCGCGCCCGGGCGCCGCGCCCCCCGCAGGCCTCCTTGGGAGCAGCGGTCACGCCAAGGCCTGCAGCGTGGCGGGATCCTGGGTGTGCCCGAGACCCCTGGCGCGCAGCGACTCGGAGAACGTCTACGAGGCCATCCTGGACGTGCGCGGCCCGGGCCCGCCGCGGGACGAGAGCCCAAAGCAGGTAGGACCGCCGCCAGCCACGTGGTGGTGGGGCAAGGGGGTGTCGGGGGCGCACGGAGCCCAGGGGCTGGCCGTTTTTCCACCACGCCTTCCGCCCGGGCCCCTGGCTCCATGGTGAAACGGAGCGAGCGAGCGATGAGGCTCACGAGTTCTGATCCGCAGTTCCCAAGTGTCAAAGGTTTTTGACAAAACTGAGCTTGAACCGGTCACAGGCTGTTGATATTATTATTATTATTTATAATTATTACACTACTCATGTCAAATCAGCTGCCCCAACCCCTGCTTGGAGTCATCTTCAACAGGTGCATCCCCTGTAGTACCTTCCTAAAATCCTACCTTGTGGCTCTGCCACCTGCTCTGGGGCAGGGTTGGGGCAAATGAGATGGTGGATGTGAAAAATCAGTAGTCTGCTTCATTTGGGGGTTGCTTCGAATGTGTGTGTGTGTGTGTGTGTGTGTGTGTGTGTGTATACATGTATATACCACTTTATTTTTTGCAAGTCCTGGGGCTTGAACTCAGGGCTTCCTTTTGTTCAAGGCTAGCACTCTACCACTCGAGCCACAGCATCACTTCCGGCTTCTTCTGTGTATGCGGTGTTGAAGACTTGAACCCAGGGCTTCATGCATGCTAGGCAAGCACTCTACCACTAAGCCACATTCCCAGCCCCTATATATCAATCTTGCTGAGATGGTTTCAGAAAGAGCTTGTGTTATCTTGAGAGTGATTCTCTTCCCCTTCTCCCATTGGAAATCTGGTCGTGTTAACTTGAAATATTGAAAAGAGAGTAAATAGGGGGTGGGGGGAGCTCTCCTTCAGCTTTTTCATTGGAGGCTAGCACTCTCCCGTTTGAGCCATAACTCTGATCTTCCAGCATTTTGCTGGTTCCTTGGGAAAAGTTTCATACATTCCTTCCCTGGGCTGGCTTCTAACTTCAGTCCTCAGGTCTCAGTCTCCTGAGTAGCTAGGATTACGGGCGTGAGGCACTGTAGTGTATGTTTTTAAACACTCTTACCTCCTCCAAATGCTCAATGCTGGGACTCTGACATCTTCAACTTTTAAAACTTTCTAGAGAAGGGCAGCCTGAGGTGGGTAGAGGCAAGGAAGTTGGTCTGACATCTGCCACCGTTCTGACATCTCCCCCTTGTGGCCAGGGTGGAGTATAGCATGCATCCGGCTTGAATGCCAGACCCCTGCCCACTTCCCCGCCAGGGCAACAGACAGAATGCCAGGACTGTTCCTCAGTGCCCCAGTACTTCACAGTAGGGCAAGCTCTGAATGGCACACTCCAATTCTCCCCGCAGCATAGATCCTAGTAATGGTGCCCTGTGTGCCCCCCCCCAAACACACCAGGAAGTGGAGAATGGCCTTAACTCCGAATCACTGCATCTAGCCCAGAGATGACCCAGTGTTTGATGAAGAGGAGCAAAGAGTGACAGACTCTATCCATGGCCAGGGCTCAGCAGGTCTGCCCAAGGGCCCTCAGTCCAAACCTCTGGACCAAAAGGAGGAGACTCTCTTTCCTACCCTCAGTCCTCACATCTCCTGAGAAAAGAAATCACCCCCAGCCAGTGTCACATTTGCCCCTCCTCCTTCCTTCAGCACCCACCATGTTCCCAGAGGCAGGGATTTGTGATAAGATTATATCATAAGAAACTGAGGTGTCTGCCAGAGACCTGAATGGTGGGCAGAGACCCTGCTGCCCGGTCCCACTGTGGCCCTCGAGGGCTTACTTAGCATCTCTGGTCCTGTTTCCTCCTATGTGCTAAGTGTAAGGGCACAGACACCACACTCCCTGTGACCACACTTGGCTCCAGGTCAGCTATGGCTCTCTCTGACACCCCGTCCTGAACAAACTCCATGGATGGGGAGTCAGTGCCCCCTCCCCCCGGAAGGAAACCCCACCCGTGCACTTCCTTGTTCCAGGCAGGCAGCCTGTGGGAAGGAATTTCCTGAAAGGTGAGCCTGCCTCTTTTCCCCAGAGGATGCAGATGTGGTACATCCCCTCCCCCACTCACTTGTTCCTGAGGCATGAATTGACTGAATGCCCACCCAGACCTAGAGATTACTAAGGCGCTGCTACCGACCTGAGAGGCCCATCCAGTGGGACAGGAGGCCAGCCGAAGGGAATGGATGCCTCTGTCCAGCACGGTGTAGGCCCTGTGTGATGGAGCTACCCTGGGGGCCCTGTGGGACATAGGCGTGCGTGAGAGGTGTGGACACCTTGGGGATTGCATCCACCCAGTCCTAGGAGGCCTGGCTAGCACTCAGAGATGGAGTGTGGGTTTGAGGCCGCTGGCATCTGCCCCTTGAGCACGGCTTCATAGGCCTTTTCCAGGAATGTGGACTTTATCCTGTAGCTATTAGCAGGCTCATTGTGAAGACAGGAAGGGCCTTGAGGAACAGCTAGCCAGGGCTGCAGGGATGGCCAAGGTTTTGTGGTCTCCTGGGCAAGGGCTGGCTATGGGGCCTTCTGCAGGGTCTGGGATCTGTGGGGCTGGGAGAGGGCCAAGGGTATCAGGTTGAGTGCTAGCTTACACTAGTCAGCAGACGTGGTGCTGCTTGCTGGGGACCCGGGGAGGAGTAGGGTGAAGGAAAGTCTTGGGGAGCACACCTGGATGGAGTTAGCAAAAGGAATAAAACAAAGAGTTTGAGAGGAAACAGCCAGGCACAAGGGAGAAAAGCAGGAGCGTGCTGTGCTGAGCAGAAGCCAAGGAAAATGTCCAGAAGAAAGGGAGGGGATAATGGTGCCAGGCATGTTGGTGTATACCTATAATCCCAGCGACTTGAGAGGCGGAGACAGGAGAACTTTGAGTTTGAGGCCAGTCTGAGCACAAAAGTAGAGAAACTCTGTTTCAAAAACAGAAGAAAAGCCAAACGTTTTGGGGGTGTAACTCAAGTATTACAGTACTTGCCTAGCATGCTCCAAGTCCAATATACAGCACCCCAAAAGGAGTCCAAGTAAATGGAAAGGCCAATTTAGAAAAAGGCCTTTGGACGTTTATCTAAGTGGCCACCAGGGGGCGAGCAGAGGGCAGTGGGTGGGGAGTGATGAGTGTGGATGTAGACGGCTGGAGGGGCTTGGCAGGGGGAGAGGGAATGAGGAGGGGGGACAGAGGCTCCCCCAAGTTTAACGGATAGACAGAGCTGGTGAGGGAGAGGTTGGGAATGGGGAAGCAAAGATATGATGAGATAGGATTTCTGGAAAAAAGGTGTGGCCCAGAATCCAGAAGCGCACATGTAAAGATGGAGGTGACAGGGTACTGGCCCTTGCGGAGGGCAAAGGGACCAGCTGGGCATCAGTAGGCCACTCAGCAAGGCCAGGCACCCCACAGGAGCGGGGACCCCCTTACCAATGGCAGTGTCCTATAGTCTTGCTATTCACCAGTCCCTCAAGCAGCACGTAATGAGTACTTTGTGTGTGCTGGTTCACCAAGTTAGACATAAGGGACAGAGTGACACAATGTCCCTCACAGTGCTGTGGGCCCTCAGTCCAAAGCCTGCATACCAGGCTGGGCCCCTAGCAGCTTGGAATGCAGCACAGGCATACGGAATAAGATATAAAATATGCCCAGAGAGGTTGAATGTCTGATCAAATGTCCCACAGCCTGGGTGTCCGGGCTGTATCCAGCCAAGCCTATTTTATACTTGTTGACCTCAAACCCCACCCTGGCTATCAAGCTTAGTCTCAGCCAGGTGGCCTTCAGGATTGTCCACACTGTCCCCTTTCTGCAAGAGTAGTACAAGTGCAGTAGGACAAAGGCCCCCAAATTTGCATACGATTAGGGCTTGGGAAGGCCCAGCAGCTAGGGAAGCTAAGTATCCAGGCTTCTCTGATGGACTCTGTGCCCCTCCCCAAAGGCGTGGCCACCATCCCTGCCCCAGCCCCAGAGGTGGAGCACCTCAGGGCCAGATAAGGGCTAGAGCCCGCCTCTGCTGCCCAGGCATTGGCCGCTGACAGGACAGAGTTACAACCCTGCCTTACAACTTCTAGGACAAACAGGCAGGGAGGCGCCACACCTGAGCCTGCCCTGGACCAAGCCCCAGGGGCCTCACTCTTCCCTCCTCGGCTGCCAGGAACTGTGAGTGACCCATGGCCCGGGAACTAGAGTCCTGGGAGAGAAGAGGGTAGGCCAAGGGTTTTCTTTACTTTCTCCCTCCCGGAACTCTCCCCACCTGGTTTCCTTGTACACTTCCTGGGACAACTTCCTTTCAACAGGCCCGCTTACGTGCAGACCAGCAGGAAGAGGTGGACGGGGTTGGTAAGAGCAGGGAATATAGTCCAAGGACTCAGTGAGTCCCTTTGTCCCTCCTTCTCTTCACCCCCGCCCCCCCCCCCCACACTTGTCTCCTAGCTAAGGCCATTGATTTCTTCACAATGGACTTGGCCTTTTTTTTTCCACCTGATGACCCAGGAGTCCAGTGCCTAGCCTGACCAAGCTTAGGAACAAGCAAGTTCTTGGGGTACCCCCCTCTTCCCTTTGTCACACCTTCCTGGCCACCCAGAGCTCTCCCCCACCTTCAGCTCCCGCTCCCACTGCAGGCTGGGATGTGGCCTTTTGTCCCCTGAGCAGCTTCCGGGAGTCGGGGGCTTCACTGTCACCCCTCCTTTGTTGCTCCCTTCAGCTCGGAGGCCTCAAGTTGGGTTTAGGACTAGCTCCCTCCTTCCTGCTTCCTCCTGAGCCTAGCAGTTGGCCTGCTCTGAACCCATTTTCTCCGCCCTTCTAGCACTGTCCCGTGTGGGAAGGGATGGGTCTCGGTGGTGAGTGCCAGCTTCGGTTGGCGGGTCAATGGCAGATGCTGGAGTGTTGGAAGGCCCTGATTGGGACCGAGGAGTGTGACAGGAAACGTGCTCTAGGCTGTACACTAGGGCTCAAGCAGGATTGGGAGCTAGGCCTGGGCTGATAAGCACGGGGACTGCTGCTGGGGGAAATGAGGCTGAGGACTGCAGCCCTGGGGCATAGAAGTTCCTGGTTCAATTCAGGAAGCGCTGTTTCTAAATTGAGGAAGAATTCGGGTGTTGAGGGGATTTCCGGAGCTTCTCTGCTCTCTGGCCAGGTGCGGCCTTCGAGCCTGGGACTCCTGGAGACCCACCAGCCTCTTCTGCTTCTGGCTGGTTTAAGGCCCTTGTGAGACATACAGGGGAAGAGTACCCCCCACACACACCCCTGGTCTTGGGGAGCAGAGGAACTAGCAGAAGCTACCTCCAGACCCTCCAGGTACTTCCTGGTCACAGGATTGGAGCACTCCTGAACCTATTCCAATGTGTGAATTATTATATCCCTCCACCGCTCCTCCCCCTCATAAAAATCATTCAGTCTCCTTGAAATATTTGGATAGCGGGGATGTTTCAGTCTATTTCTGCTAGCATTTGGGTTTCTTCTCGTGTGTGTTCGATTTCCTAGGTTTTTGTGGTGGCTTTTCGTGGCCACACATGTCCTCATGGGTGGATGCTTCCTGCTTTCTAGTTCACACTTGCAATCAGCAAGTAAAGGGAGATGCTGTCCCGGGCTTTGGGAAGATAATGAAAAGTAGGGCCCTTGCCCTCAAGTACCTTGCTCTCCAGAAGGCAGGGCTGGCCGGGAGGCAGGGCTGGCCGACAGGCAGAGGGCTGGTGGCTCACACCTACAGTCCTGGCTACTCAGGAGGCTGAGATCTAAGCATCACAGGCTGAATCCAGCCAGGGGAAGGAATCTGTAATACTCTTACCTCCAACCAACCACCAAAAAAAAAAAAAAAAAAATTTAAGGGACAGCATCTAGACCCTGAGTTCAAGCCCCAGGACTGGCACAGAAAAAAGAAATCATTGTGTGTTTGTTTGTGCCCAAGCAAATGATTTTGCTAAGTTTTTCATACACATAAAGAAAAATGGCATATTCTCTACTTAAGGAACACGATCTCTGTAAATAAGTCAAGTTTGTTGATTATTCAAACTTTCATGCCCTTTGAATCCTTTGTTTTCTTTTCTTTTTTTAAAATTTTTATTGTCAACCTGATGTACAGAGAGGTTACAGTTTCATACGTTAGGCACTGGATACATTTCTTGTACTGTTTGTTACCTCCTCCCTCATTCCCCCCTTCCCCCTCCCCCTCCCCCTGTTTCTTTTCTTTCATTTTTTTTTCTTTGTCTCTTGTGCAAGTACTGTGTCTCTAACTCAGAACATGGGTGCTGGCCCTTAGTTTTTTTTCCCCTCAAGGCTTGCACTCTACCACTAGAGCCACTGTTCCATTTTCATCTTTGTTGGTTAATTGGAGATAAGAATGTTACCAACTTTTCTGCCTATATTGGTTGTGACCCACAATCCTCAGGTCTCAGCCCCCTGAGTAGCCAGGATTACAGATGTGAGCCACTGGAACCTGGGGAATGGTTTTTGCTTTTTATAATTAGTGGTAATGCATGCAGACTGTGTTCTGATAGGAGCTGTCTCATCAGTACCTGCTGTCTCTCCTCAGCCTATTTTGGGGTTTAATCTTCTATTTCACCCTTCTATTTGGCTTTACTTTTGCACTTGCCTGGCATCTCTTGGTATCATTTTCTTTCAACCATAATTACCTCTTTAAAGATCACATTTCTGGTACGTGTGACATGGCTGTACTTTTACACCGAAGATAACTCTGCAATGCAAGGATCTAGTCTCCTCACATTTCATCCTCCTCACCTCTCATCTTGTACTTAGTTTTATTATTTCTGACATACTTCAAATTTATTAGCTGACCTTGTGGGGATTTTTCTGCTCTGATCATGTTGCTATTGATTTCCTTTTACCCTGGGTTGTGTTTTCTATTCTTTAACGGCTTCTATTCCCATCCCTGGGGTCCCTAAACTGAACACGTGTTTTTTAGGCTGTTTACTGCAGGGATTTCTTGTCAGTAGTCCCATCTGGAACCCACAGACCCTGTCAGTCTGTAGACTCCTATCTTTTCCAGCTTAGGAAAACCGCTTCCTTGGAAGCATATTGCTTCTGTCCTGTCATCCTTCATTATCATGTGAGCTCTCCTGACTGGGTTCTCCCAGTTGCTTATCTTTTTCCTCTTTATTTCTAGCTCTGTGTATGTGGGCACTGACATTTGAGATCTATCTTGTGCTTGAATTCCCAGACCATAAAATTTGAATCTCAGGGTGCAAAACTTTTTCTCCAGTTAGTACAATGATACCTTTTGAGTCCTAAAGAATGACTTGGTTTTTTTTTTTTTATAGTACTGAGGCTTTAACTCAAGGCCTTATGCTTGCTAAGCAGGCACTCTGCTACTTGAATTATGCTCACAGTCCTGTTTGCTTTAGTTATTTTTCTCATGTTTTTGCTCACGCCAGCCTAGAGTGTGATTCTCCTATTTATACCTTCTGAATCGCAGGGATGGCAACTGTGCAATAGCACACCCAGATTTTTTGTTGAGAAGAGAGGTCTCACTGGTTTTTTGGTCTGGGCTGGTCTCAAACTTCAGCCTTCTCCATCTTTACCTTCTGTGTAGCTGGGATTACAGGCATAAGCCACCGCATCCGACCTTCTTTTCGTTTCCTTTTTTTTTTTTTTTTCTGCATGTGTACGAGGCAGCTGCGGTAACACACATGTTTAACATGTAAGCCTTTTTTTTGGGGGGGGGCCAGTCCTGGGGCTCGGACTCAGGGCCTGAGCACTGTCCCTGGCTTCTTTTTGCTCAAGGCTAGCACTCTGCCACTTGAGCCACAACGCCACTTCTGGCTGTTTTCTGTATATGTGGTGCTGGGGAATCGAACCCAGGGCCTCATGTATACGAGGCAAGCACTCTTGCCACTAGGCCATATCCCCAGCTCCAGCCTTTTTATTTTTGTGGTGCTAGCATTTGAACTCCGGGTCTGGAGCTTACTAAGCAGTCACTCTATCACACCTCTGGCCCTTTTTTGTGTGTGTGCTGTGATTTTGTTTAGTTTTGGTGGTGCTGGTGCTTAGACTCAAGGCCTCGCATCTGCTCAGTTTGCTTGCTGGGCTAGCACTCTACCACTTGAGCCAAAACCTCAAGCCTGGCATTTTGCTGGTCATTCTGAAGCTGGAGTCCTACAGACTTTCCTGCCCAGGATGGCCTGAGATCCTCCAGATCTCAGCCTCCTGTGAATCTAGGATCTACTAATAGGCTGAGAAGAGGTCTCAAAAACTTTTCTGCCCAGGGTGGCCTCAAACATCAATCGTCCTCATGTTCACCTCCCAAGTAGCTAAGGTTCTGTCAAGTTCAGGAGTTCTCCCTGCTCCCTGTCTCCCCTGTGCTCCCAGGCTCAAGGGCAGACGGGGAGGGCCTTGCTCTTCTGTGTAAGCTTCCCATTCACTTCTGGAGATGCAAGGTAGGCCTACCCTACTCTCTTCCCTGGGTGTGATTCTCTGGCATCCAGTTGAGAACTATTAAAGGAAAGGGGGCTGAGGGCTGCTTACCTAGTAAGTACAAAGCCCAAGTTGGAACTCTGGTTCAAACCCCCCTTACACTCCCTCCCCCAAGCACCTTCCTATTTCACACCTGAAAACTTGAGCATGCGTCACCGATAAATGCTGTCCTCTATAACCTCCCCAAGATTAGCACAAGCCCCTCAAGGTCATCCAAGACCCAATCCAGACTCTCATTTCCTGCTGTCTGAGTCGATTGCTCACAGCTGGCTTGCTTCTTCTTGGATGCAGCCTAAGGCCACGCATGCTACTTGTCTGTGCCCTTCTCTTGGCACTGATGAATTCAAGAGAACAGATAGGATCTGTCTGCCATGTGTGGGTGCATTTCCGGGGCAGGAGGGGTGTACCCGTGGTCCCTAACCACTGTGCTGCTTAAAAACTGGTCCTCTGAGCCGGAAGGGTCATCAGGCTCAACAGCAGCTGGTGTGAAGGAAGCAGGAGTGGTGGATGACCCCTGGCTTCTGCAAGGAGGGGAGAGAAGGGAGCTTTGAAGTGGGACCTGGAGGGATGCAGGGGCCTAGAGATAGAGCTGCATTGTTGACCTCACAGGTGGTGCACATGCATGCTAGCAGGTTGAGCAGCAAGGTGAGACCCAGGCATTGAAGGAGGGTAGAGGACATGGAGCCTGGGCCTGAGAGGCTGAGGAGAAGGAAGAGAGGCAAAAGGCATGACTACCTGGCCAGGATACACATCTTTCTCCCTTTTCTTTTTCTTTTTTCTTTTTGTTGGTCGTGGGGCTTGGACTCTGGGCCTGGGTGCTGTCCTGAGCTCTTTTTCTCAAGGCGAGTACTCTACCACTTTGAGCCACAGCACCACTTCCGGTTTTCTGGTGGTTCTTTGGAGATAAGAGTCTCATGGGATTTCCTGCCCAAGCTGGCTTCAAATTACGATCCTTGGATCTCAGCCTCCTGAATAGGCTAGGATGACAGGTGTGAGCGACCAGCACCCAGCACACTTTTTCTTTTCAAGAGAGAAAAACTGAGTTTGTGGAAATGCCAAAGGGACCAAGATGATAAAGAAGGAGGGTTTCCACCTCCCTTAAAGGGTGCATCTCCAAAGGGAGTGGAGGTCATAAGGGCCCAGGCTTGAACAGACCCTCCACTGGAGGAGAGGGGAAAGAAGGAGGGGAGTGCAGATGCAGACATGTTTGGGGTGTGAGCAGAAGGTGGTCATATTTTCCTACCTCCCTAGCTTGACTCAAAACCACAGCCTTCTCCAGCTGGGAGGTTCCTTGATGGGTCATTTCAGATTACCACAAGCCCCAGTGGACCTTGCTGGGCGTCTGCCAGCCTGGACTTACACACAGGTGTCGTGAGCCAATGAGGAGCTTCACCCCAGATTCCACCCGCCAGGGAGGATCTGGCTGCCCTATGAGGTCATCAGTGGCTTGGGGCAGAGTCCAGTGACAATGGCGCCCAATCGAAACCCCATATTAAAAAAGCAGAAGCTTGCCCTGCTTTCTTACCACACCCTGTGGGTAAGGGAACTCAAGAGGCCTGCTGGGCTTTCACAGAAACCAGCCCTGGGGGCAGGGAGAAGGACGGTCCCCTTATACAGCTGCGGAAGTGGAGGCCCAGGAATTCCAGCATTAGCCAGGCACCTGTGGCTCACGCTTGTAATCCTAGCTACTCAGGAGGCTGAGATCTGACCATCACAGTTTGAAGCCAGCCCAGATAAGAAAGTCCAGGAGCCTCTTATCTCCAGTGAACCACCAAAAAGCCAGAAGCAGAAGTGTGACTCAAGTTGGAGAACCTCAGCCTCAAGTGGAAAAGCTAGGGGACAGCCCCCAGGCCCTGAGTTCAAGCCCCAGTTTGAGGCATTCCAGCATTGCTCAGAGAGAAACTGAGGCACATTGTACCCAAGAACGCATGTTCCTAGACTCCTGTTCCATTGCTTTCCTTCTGGGTTTTTTTTGTTTTGTTTTGTTTTGTTTTGGCCAGTCCTGGGCCGTGAACTCAGGGCCTGAGCACTGTTCCTGGCTTTTTTGCTCAAGGCTAGCACTCTGTCACTTGAGCCACAGCGCCACTTCTGGCCATTTTCTGTATATGTGGTGCTGAGGAATCGAACCCAGGGCCTCATGTATACAAGGCAAGTACTCTTGTCACTAGGCCATATTCCCAGCCCCTGCTTTCCTTCTGTTTAACATCCTCTATCGCATGCATCCAAGTAAGGAGATTCCACTGAGCTGTGCCACCTCTCCCAGGCTGCTTATCTGAATTACCCAAGCAGCAGCAAAATGCTCTGCCCAGCCTCCAACTCAAGCCAGTTCCATAAGAATGAAATGGGCATGCTCCCCCAAGTACCCCTCTGAGGACCCCACATACTACCACCATTCCCCTCCCCCTGCACATTGGTGGACACATAGCTCTGGGCCAGGCTCTGATAGACACAGAATGAGCCCCAGCCACTGTCCTGGAGGAGACATGGGGAAGTACTCGGTCTGACACCATTAGCTCCTTGAGGCTGAAAACTCAGTGCTTCCCACCCTCCCTCCACTCAGCCTGGATGTCACAGAGCAGGCTCAGTGAGGAGGCCCTGTCCCTCCCAGCCTCCAGGCCAGATCTGGGGCTGAGTCTCTGCATGGAGAGATTCCTTCCTTCCTTCCTTCCTTCCTTCCTTCCTTCCTTCCTTCCTTCCTTCCTTCCTTCCTTCCTTCTTTCCTCCCTCCCTCCCTCCCTCCCTTCCTCCCTCCTTCCCTCCCTCCCTCCCGTCTTTTCTCCTTTCCTCCCTCCCTCCCTTTCTTCACTAGAGATCAAGCCCCGGGTCTTGTACTTATTAGGCAAGTGCTCTACCACTGGAGCTATACCCTCAGCCATTTTGTTTTCAAGGCAGTGTCTTGGCACTACCTTTGTCTAGACTGGTCTTAAACTTGAGATCCGCTTGTTTCTGACTCCTGAGTAACAGGAATTACAGGTATACACTACCAACTCTTACGCATGCGTGTGTGTGTGTGTGTGTGTGTGTGTGTGTGTGTGTGTGTGTGTGTGCATGCGCTCATGTGCCAATACAATACTGGAGCTTGAACACAAGTGGTAGAGGGTCAATCTTTTTCACTCAAAGGTTGACCCTCTACCACTTGAGCCACAGCTCTACTTCTACCTGTTTTATGGTTAATTAGATATGAGTCTTATGAACTTTCCTGCCTGGCAGCTCCGATCTTTGATCCTCAGATCTCAGCCTCCTAGGATTACAGGCATGAGCCACCAGCACCCAACTTTCAGAAGAATGTTTTTAAGATAAATTCCAAGCAGCATAAGCTTTCCTGGAACTTGCTATGTAGCCCTGCCTCGGCTTCCCAAGGGCTGAGATTATAGGTGTGTTCTGCCATGCTAGTGTGGTTTGGGACATTTCTTTTGCCTCCCTCCCAGAGAACAAGATTTTCCTCTTGTATCTATTCCTATCCTATCCCTCCCTAGGAGGGCTGGGGAGAGGGACTGGAGGCCTGGGGTTAAGATGGGGTGATGTTCTGATGGTCTAGTGTCTCCCCCCCACCCACTCCGTGTGCTTCTCAGAGGTGTGAAGCTGTGTTTGGAGGAGGACCTCGCCGGGAGCTGCTGTGGTTTCCACATCTGTGGTTTCCACCTCCTCCTGTTGGAGGAAACTAAGTCTACCAGAGGCCTCAGTGCCAGCTGCAGTGGCTCACGCCTGGAATCCTAGCTACTCGGGAGGCTGAAATCTGAGGATCACAGTTCAAAGCCAGCCCGGGCAGAAAAGTCTGCAAGACTCCTATCTCCAAGTAACCGGAAAAAAAGGCTGGAAGTAGAACTATGGCTCAAGGGGCTGAGCACCAGCCTTGAGCAAAAACAAAACTAAGGGACAATGCCAGGTCCTGAGTTGAAGCCCCAGTGTCAGCGCACGCGCGCGCACACACACACACACACACACACACACACACTCTACATATGTGAGACCTCTTTCTCCGCACCCTTGGATTGGGAGGAATGATTGATTTGCTCTGGGGTTTGAGCTTCCGGGGGAGTCCAGCCATGAGCTCCCCGAGGGCAGAGGACAGCAGCCGCCCCAGCCTTTCTGCACACATTCCTAGTGTACCATGCCTCACTCACATGTGTCACTGTGTCCTGAGCCCACAGGGGTATAGCAGAAGAGAAGTCGGGGGCAGTAGTAGGTCTGGAAGAAAAGAGATCCGAGATAACACATGGTCCTAGAGTCTGCAAGGCAAGCAGCTTGTGGGGCTGGGTAGACAGAGGCAAGGCAAGCAGCTTGGAGAGAAAGAGAAGATAACATGGTCCCCAAGGGCTTGGAGGAGCAGCCCCAGTTGCTCACCTAGGGGGTGTTGTGTCCCCTGCATGTGGCTGGGGTCTCAACACACACCTGCATGAGGAGATGGGGAGGAGAAGTCGGGGAGGAAAAGAGGGAAGCAGGTCCCCTTCCTTCATTCTTAAAGAGCAGGGGTGAGGCACACAAGAGTAGGGGATGTCGACACACAAGATGGAAGGCAGATGCATCCTGCTGACCCAATCTAAAAGAGACAAGCCCAGGGTCCAGGCAGGCAGAGAGTTTTAAGATCCAAACCCCCTTCTTCCTCCCTCCCTCCCTCCTCGTGGTTGGCAGGGTCTCGATACCAGCTCCCTCGTGTGTGTGTGTGTGTGTGTGTGTGTGTGTGTGTGTGTGCGCGCGCGCGCGCGCGCAGACCCCTTCCTCTTTGGGAAGCTTCCTCTTTCCCTTTCCACCCTCTCTGGGCCTTGGGGAGTGGGCAGCCACTCACTGGCTTGTTCCCAGCGCAGGAGATACTATTCTAGGCCAGCACAGGCCGGAACCGCTAGCTGCCCCATCTGCCCACACTTACCTGTTCATTCCTAGCCCACCCACAGTTAAAATGGCTGCTCATCAAGGCCTGGGTGCTGGTCCTGCTGGGTCCTCAGATCCCTGAGTGAGGCAGTCAGAGGGGTGAGGAGGGCATAAAACAACCCAAGCCTGCACCCCCACCCCGCCCGCCCCATCAGGCAGCCTCTGTCTCCGGCTGCACTTCCGCAGCCTGACAGGAAACCCGCGGTAGTCTCAGCCTCCCGCCATATCAAGACAACTTCTTGTTTCCCACTTACCCAGTGCCAGCTGGGGTTGTGCCCTTTGGCTCCACCCCCAAAACCTTCCCAGGCTTCATCCTAGCAGCTCGGAGCAGCCAGGATGGTGGATATGATTGCCAAACTGTCCAGGAGGCAGAGTCGGGCGCTGAGGGCACAGGTAGGGAGGGAGGGCCGGCTCAGCCTCTGCTGGGGCGGCAGCCTGCTTGGGATGGGGGGGAGGGGCTCCTGGCAGGCTGTATCCCCACCCTGGTAGGAGCCCCAAGGCTGGGGGGGGTGGTGTCTTCCTTTCCTGTCTCTTTCAGAGGCCCTGCTTGTCTGAGAGTGCAGTGGCGACATTCTAGGGAGCTCAGCTTGGAGCAAGAGAGTAAGGACTGCCACCTGCTTGTGGACAGGCTAGGGCGCTGGAGGCCAGGGGGGTCACTACAGGAAGCAAGTGGGGAAGGGCAGCCAGTGTGGTGAGAGCCAAGGTCTGTCTGGGCTCAGTCCTCTGGCCGGAGGTAGGAAGGCCACTTCCTTTTACCCTGTGTCCCTCTCTAGGATACAATTTGAGCCTCAGGTAACATAGTCAGACCCTTGGTTTCTGAGCTGAGGCCACAGCTGCACTCCCCATGAGCAGCCAGAACCCAGCAAGGCTCTGCCAGGGGGCCGAAAAAGTCAGTTCTTAGCCCCATGAGACTCCATGGAGAGTTCTAGAACTAAAGGGACCTTAAGGGAGCTGTGGTCCCGCCCCCTCTCCAACCCTTCAGAAGACAAAGTGGACTTGGCCTCAGGTAACTCTGATACCCTTAAGGGGAGTGGGGGGGGGGGGCTCTTGTGACAAGGTAGGTGACAAGGACTGGACTGACTCTAGGAGAACTCAGGGCCTTGTTAGGATGTACTGACAGTTCACATATATAGTAGAACTTACTGTCCCCCAGGATCTAAGATCTGAACATTTTGTGTGTGCACACACATGCACACACGCACGCCAGTCCTGAGGCTTGAACTCAGGGTCTGGACTCAGGGTTGAGCTTTTTGGCTCAAAGCTAGCACTCTCCCACTTGGGGTACAGACAGCTCAACTTCTGGCTTTGGGGAGGTTATTTGGAGATAAAGAGTCTTAACAGATTTTCCTGCCTGGGCTGACTTGAAGCCTCAAACTTCAGATCTCAGCATCCTGAGTAGCTAGGATTATGGGAGTGGGCCACCAGCACCTGACCAACTTTTGTCTTTGCCCTGCTTGGGTTGGGGCTGAACCTGCTCACAGCTTCCTGGGCTGTGCTGCCTGGATGTGTCCCCTCCCCACAGGGCCCTGCTCTCCTTTCTACCCATCCCCATTCTGCTACCATAGCTTAGTACCTGCCATGTGCAAAGCCCAGGGAAGAAAGTGGCTTAGGAGACTGGGTGCCATTTTTATACTAAAGTGTTAACGCTATCATTAATTTTAACTTACTATTGGAAAAGTTTACTATCTTCAAATGTACATAATTTCACAAATAGGATGTGGTGAAAAGCTGATGCCTATATTGGGTTTCAGTGAATTTTGGCTCCGGTGAAGAGACATTCACAGCCTTTGAGTCATGATTTTGTGTGTGCCAGTACTGAGGCTTGAACTCAGAGCCGAGCACTCTTACTTGGCTTTTTAGCTCAAGGCTGGTGCCCTACCACTTGAGTCACAGCTCCACTGGCTTTTTGCTCGTTACTTGGAGATAAGCCTCTCTGCACAGCTTGACTCTGAACCTGGAGTTTGAAAATGTAACTTTGGGGTTGAAGGTAGGGCTCAGTTGGTAGAGTGACAGCCAATGAGCAAAAGGTATCAAGTTTGAGTCCTGGTTTCAGGCAAAAAAAAGAAAAAGAAAAACTATAACTCTCTGACCCTCAAGTGGGGCCGCGGAATTCAGAAGAGGTCTCAAGCTGGCACCTGAGCTGATCTTGAAGAGGAATAGGAGTCAGCCAGGTGAGAAGGCAGGAAGGTGGGCCCAGGCAGGCCAAGAGCCAACGCCTGTGGGACTCACAGCAGAGAGGGTGGGGACCCGTAACTGCCTGAGCTACTGGAGCTTGAAAGTTCAAGGCAAGAGGCAAGGAGGGGCAGGAAGTCAGGCATAAACTCTGACAGGTGCCTAGTTAAGGGTTTAGACTTTGCCCTGCAGCCAGCAGGGCACCCGGAGGTGGGAATCAGGCTAGCTTCTGATCTTTGAGGGTGTAAAGCATGGCAGGCTTGTAGTCCACATGACCAGCCACCCGTGATAAACCCCAGTCTCCCTGCTTCCCCCTCCCATTCTCCCATCTGTCTGGCTGTCATCTCTCTCCTGATCTGGAACGGACGGTGACACCTGCAAAACAAGCCCAAATCCAGAGGTAGTGCTGACTCTAATCCCAGAGCTTTCTGGGAAGAGAGGGAAGGAAAGTGAGAGCTCAAGGTGGGGCTGATTGCAATTCTGAAAGGGGACCGCAGGAGGGGTGACCTCAATCTTTCACTTGTCTCTGTGAGTGCAGTCAGGTGCTGTTTTTGCTGCTGTCGCTGTGCTGCTACTGGGGGCTTGAACTCCTCCCACTTAGCTGCGCCACTCAAGGTTGGCACTCTGTCACTTGAGCCACACCTCTGCTACCTGCTTTTGGCTAGTAAATTGGAGATGAGTCTCAGAGATTTTTTCTGCCAGGATTGGCTTTGGACTTTGATCCTCAGTTCTGAGCCTCCTACACATCAAGGATTATAAATGTGAACCACTGGGGCCCAGCTTGATGTTTTATTATTGTTAGTAAATAAAGACGTCATTGTCCTGTACATCGCTGGCTCTACTTCAGGAAGCACTTCCAAGAACATTTCTTTAGGGATGGTATACTTCGGGGAGGAGTCCTAAGGTGTAGTAATTCCCCTGAACAATTAATGTACTGCTTATCAAAATGCTGTGAAGTAGAGATATGTGTTTTTTTTGGGGGGGGAGCACTGAGGGGGTGGCCCATGAATGGAGGGGGGAGGGGGAGCAAATGCAGTCATGTCCAATGTACATATGTAAAAAATGAACTAGGTAACTTGAGGGTAGGGATGAGAGAGGGGAGATAGGGTAGAATGATGGAAGGGATGGCATTGAGCAAGGTGCCTGGTAATCATAACCTGATACATGGGATTGTAACCTCTTCACACAACTACTTAACAATTAAAAACAACAACAACAACCACGTTTCTTTAGGACTGGGAATGTGGCTCAAGTGGTAGGACTCCTGCCTGGCACAGGCAATGCCCTGAGGACCACCAAGAAAGAACGTTTATTTTTTATTTATTTCACATTTGGCAGCACTAGGGATTGAACTAAAGGCCTTGCTTGCTAAGCAGGCGCTCCACCACCCCAAGCCCACATTTCCTTCTCTTCACGCCATCGGGAATGACCAGAGTAGACATTTGACACCCCGGGAGACTAAGGCAGAGACGTAATGGAACTTGCTGAAGGTCATCTAGGTGACAGGTGGCCCGTCGGTACTTCGTGGTGATTCGGGAACTGCCCTAAGTCGCCTTTGCCGCCCCCAGGTGGATGACCCCCCGGAGCCCGTGTACGCGAACATAGGGCGGCAGCCGCGGGCCCCTTCCCCGCGCGCGGCCGCGGCCCCTCGCCCCAGCTCTGCGTGGGAGACGCACACGGACGTGGACAGCGGGCGCCCCTACTACTACAACCCGGACACGGGCGTGACCACCTGGGAGTCGCCCTTCGAGACCGCGGAGGGCGCCGCCAGCCCGGCCACCTCCCCGGCCTCGGTGGGCAGCCAGGAGAGCCTGGAGGCCGAGTGGGGCCAGTACTGGGATGAGGAGAGCCGCAGGGTGTTCTTCTACAACCCGCTGACGGGGGAGACGGCCTGGGAGGACGATCCCGAGGACGATCCCGAGGACCCCCCGGAGGAGCTGGAGATGCAGCCCTGCTTGAGTCCCGGCGGCGCCCGGGACCAGCGGGTGAGGGGCGGGGCCTGGGGCCTGGGGGCGGGGCCTGCGGGCGGGGGGGCGGGGCTGTCCCCTGAGAGCCTCTCACCCCGCCTCCTGCTCAGGACTTCGGAACGTATGGGGCGTGGCCAGAGGGTGAGGGGGCGGGGCTTCCCCTTCGGGGTGGGCCTATCCGGGTGCACCTCTGACCCCGCCTCCTGCTCAGGACTAGGAATGGATGAGGGGCGGGGGGAGGGGCGGGACCGGATGGACCGGGCTCTCTCTGGGCATCTCTGAGTACCTGACAATCCCTCCTGCTCCTCAACCCCAGGAATCAAGCAGTGGGGTGCATCTGGTACCAAAAGGAGGGACCAGGGGCTGTACTGGCCCTGACGCCATCTGAATCCATCTTCTGATCCCTGCAGCCCCCCACCCCTGAGACAGACTACCCCGAGTTGTTAACCAGTTACCCCGAAGAGGACTATTCCCCCGTGGGCTCCTTCAGTGAGCCCAGCCTCGCCTCTCCCTTGAATGCACCTCCTGGCTGGTCCTGTCACATAGGCCCCGACAAGCAGATGTTGTACACTAACCACTTCACCCAGGAACAGGTAGGGATTGCGTTGGCAGATGGACCCAGACATACACGAGGTCACTGCTCCCAACCTTCTTCACTAGGACCTCCCCTTAAGACTCTAGATTGCAGTTCCTAGGCTGACCCCACACAAGCCCAAGACAAAGTCACCTGCACTTGTCCTTGGTACTGTGTTGGCCTCCGGTTAAAGGGAACCTTTTCCTCCTCTCATGAGCTGGGCTGGGCACCCTGACCACCCCTGTCCCCACAGTGGGTGAGGTTGGAGGACCAGCATGGGAAGCCATACTTCTACAAGCCGGAGGACTCCTCTGTGCAGTGGGAGCTGCCCCAGGTAACCAGCTGGGGCAGGGAGTGTGCTGCGGAGCAGCGAGGGGCGATTGCTATATGACAAGATCTTGTTCCCCAGGTCCCTGTCCCTGCCCCTCGAAGCATCTGCAAATCTAGTCAAGACAGTGACACCCTAGCCCAGGCCAGCCCTCCAGAGGAGAAGGTAGGGAAAGGCAAGGAAGGCCCTAGCAAAACAGCCACAGAGAAAACAGGGGTTTTATGGAGGTGGGAGGGGGGCAGGGACAGGTGGGATTTACCTGACTACAGGTCCCAGCACCAGACCCCAGAGTTGGAGGAGCGTGGAAGCTGAGGGGAAGTCTCACCTCAGGAGGGCTGTGGAGACTCAGAGGAGGAGCTAGTCTGCCCCTTGTGGCTCATCCTAGGGACTGCTGCCTTTTTCTCCTCCTCTCTCTTAGATCAAGACTCTGGACAAGGCAGGGGTGCTCCATCGCACCAAGACAGTGGATAAAGGGAAGCGGCTCAGGTGAGAACCCATCTGTACCCAGGGCTTTAATAGTGATGTTTACTGAGTTCTTCCTCTGTGCTGGGTTCTTCATAATCTTTTTTTTTTTTTAATTTCCAGTCCTGGGGCTTGAACTCAGGGCCTGAGCACTTCCTTTTGCTCAAGGCTAGCAGCACTCTACCACTTGAGCCACATGGCCACTTCCAGCTTTTTCTGTTTATGTGGTGCTGAGGAATGGAACCCAGGGCTTCATGCATGCTAGGCAAGCACTCTACCGCTAGGCCACATTCCCAGGCCTCTTCCTAATCTTCAAAGGATTCAAGGCACCAGTAGAAGCAGTGACTTGTCCCGGGTCCCTTGGCTACTAGGGACTAGAGATGGGAGTTCAGTGCTCCCAGGCCAGTGCCTCAGAATCCTTAGGCTCTCTGCTCTGCCGATGGGGGAGAAGGAACTCTCAGCCCAGGATCCCCACTTCCTCACCCCACCAGGAAGAAGCACTGGAGTGCCTCGTGGACTGTGCTGGAGGGTGGTGTCTTGACCTTCTTCAAGGACTCAAAGACCTCAGCTGCAGGCGGCCTGGTAAGGTTGATCTCAAAGCAAGGACCGCTGCCTCTGCTCTTGGTCTGATCTGGTCTGGGAGAGGCTAGTCTGAGAGAGCCATACCCAAGTACCAAAGGAGCTGTGCACTGATACAGAGGAGGTAATGACCGCAGATTCACTGCTAGCCAGCTGTCCCACTCAGCTTTGTGCTGGGGAACCATCCTTGAGGGTGGGCAGCATCAGCCTGGAGGGTGGAAAGGTTGAGGCTTGGTGCACCTGCTCATAGGATGAGACTGGGCTTCTCTCTCCTTGAGTGGACAGGTAGCAAGGACAAGTCTGCCAGCAGGCTCTGTGGCTAAGAAGCACCAGGCTCTTGGGGTTCCAGCAATCCTCAGGCCCCTTTTCCCAGATCTACTGTCCAGTCATACCAGTGATCTCAGCCAGACCTTGGATCTGGGGAAGCCTGGTGTGTCAGAGCTGGGGTACTATAGCAGCTAGCTCCATCTGGGCTGGAGAGTCTCACTGTCTTTTCTCTCCCACAGAGGCAGCCCTCCAAGCTCTCCACCCCCGAGTACACAGTGGAGCTGAAGGGGGCCTCTCTCTCCTGGGCCCGCAAAGACAAATCCAGCAAGAAGAATGTGCTGGAGGTGAGTGGTGAGGGTGGAAAAAAGGGGAGAAGGGGCTCGCTAAGGCATGAGACAAGCTGGAAGTCTCAGGGCTCAAAGTCATACTGTGTGTGTGTCTGTGTGTATCTATGTCTGTGTGTCTGTGTGCCCCGCCGGTTCTAGCTCTTTAACTCAGGGCTTTGATGCTTTCCCTGAGCTTTTTTGCTCAAGGCTAACATTCTACCACTCGACCCACAGCTCGACTTCCAGCTTTGGGGGGGTTAATTGTAGATAAGTGTTTCACAGATTTGTTGCCTGGGCTGGCTTTGAACTATGATTCTTAGATCTCAGCCTTCCTACTAGCTAGAATTACAGGTGCCACTGGTACCCAGCTCAAAATCATAAGATGCTTCACTACTTTAGTCATGCATCCAGCCCTCCTATTTTTTAAGACAGTTGAATGAAATAGTATCCAATTATAATTTTAATACGTAGGGGTTAGCTAAATGACAGTCCTCTTATTCTGCAAGTTGGTCATATATATTTTTTTCTTTGGTACTTGGGATCAAATCCAGGATGCTGTACTTGCTAGGCAAGTGCTTTGCTACTGAGCTACATCCCAGCCCGTTCATGTATTCTTTTACATGAAGTGGGCTATGAGAGGACACAATGCTCAGGTTGGAGTGTGGGGCAGGTTGGGGGTCTCCTGGCCTTAAAAGCAGGGGCAAGATCTGTGCTCAGTGTGTGCTGTTGGTTCTCTTCATTATCATTCCACAGCCAGGGTCTCCCATGGGGACACCTGTCGCTTTCTTTTTCCTTCAGGCCAGGGCTCTGGGTTGAGGTCTGCCATACCCTGTGGTTGGCTGAGTGGGGCGATGAAACTGAGCCCTATAGAGCTGGATTCTAGCCCTCCCTGGCTATGTGCCCATAAGGAAATGGTGAAAGCGCCATAGGTCTCACATTGCTCCTCTGTGATAGAAATGCTCTCACCTGCTGCTAGGAAACAGGAGCAAGACTTGGGCCTGGGGATGGGGGGGCTTCTTAACTGCATTAGGTTCTGAGTTCCTTGGAGGCAGAGACAGGTTACCTCAATCTCTGAACACACATGCACACACACACACACCCCTCAGGGTAAACCCAGGCAACCAAAATGACCTGGTAATTTGTGTTCCTGCAGCTACGGAGCCGAGATGGCTCGGAGTACCTGATCCAGCATGACTCAGAAGCCATCATCAGCACCTGGCACAAGGCCATCAGCCAGGGCATCGAGGAGCTGGTAGGCAGAGCCTGGATCTCCAGGGCTTTGGGGGACGGGGTAGACATCCATTATTGCAGGATCACCCCACCCATTGTGGGAGGCAACCCCTATGCCGGTGACAAGGCCCCAACAGGCTCCCTGCTAGTGTGGCCCCACTCTGGCTGAGAGGGCTGGGACACTGGGGAAGAAAGGGCCTTCATTACACCAGTGACTCAGCCCTCGGGTTGACCTCCCGGGAGCACTCTACCAAGGGATCCGGACACTTCCAGGAGGAAAGAAAACATTGAGAGCCAGCCTTAGGCCAGAAAGACAAGCTAAAACTAGAATATAAAACTTAAGAGATAGCAGGTGGCCGGTCTGTCACACCTCTTAGCTATTTAAGAAGCTGAGATCTAGAAGATCACAGTACAAGACCAGCCCAGGCAAAAGGAGTTCACACACCCCATTTCAGCCCATAGCTGGGGGCAGTGGTGCATACCTGTCACCCCAAGCAACATGGGAGGCTGAGATTGGGAGGATCAAGGACAAGGCCAGACAGAAAAGCCCTTGGGACTGTTGCCATGAAAGAAAGCTGGACTAGGTAGCACACACCTGTAATCGCAGCAACAAATGGGTAGGCAGATCAGAGCTCAGGCCCTCACCCAAACTTTAAGGGAGACCCTATTCTAAAAAATAGATTTAAAACAAAACAAAAACAGAGCTGAAGGCATGGCCCAATGGTGTCACAACAGCCTCACAAGTACAAAGCCCAGTCCAAACCCCAGTAGCCTAAAATAATTGAATTCAGATGTCTACTTTATGTGTGGATGTGCTAGGATTTGAACCCTTAACTCAGAGCCAGTTGCATGCATGCTAGACAAGCTCATTAACTGTCACTGAGCTATACCCCGAGCCCTAGGAGCCTACCATTTTTTAGGTTCAGACTACCCATTACTTCAGTAGAGATGGAACAGGCTCTCTTGATGAGTTTGCTTGGCAATTACCTGGCACTTTCTGGCTCTCATTCCCCTTGAGCTAACCTTGAGGGGGAGGGGGTGCAGCTGTATGACCAGAAATAGAATTCCAGATGCAAAAGTAGAAATCCAGATAGAAAGGAAAACGCAATGAGTTTGCGAGCCATGGTGGCTGGGAGCCGATCTAGGGGAGTGCCCTTCACAGGAAAAGGGACCTGGAAACGGGGCGGGGGCAGAGGTGGCCAGGATAAGAAAGGATGGGGGGGGGGGAAGACCCCACCACCTAAGGCTTGGTAGCCAAGGAGGGGAATCCTGGGCCTCTGCACTCTCTAAAGGGAAGGGGAGTTACCCCATTAAGGGAGGAGAGAACTCTGGAGGTGGGGGGAGGCATCTCTGATCCCCTCCCTGGCCCCTCGTTCCAGTCCGCAGACCTGGCCCTGGGTGAGGAGAGCGAGACGTGCAGCGCGGACTTCGGCTCCAGCGAGCGCCTGGGCAGCTGGCGAGAGGAGGACTCGCGGCCGAGCGCAGGTCTGCTGTAGAGGGGTAAGGGTGGGGTGCAGTGGAGGAGTCCCCCCCGCCCCCACACCCATGGGCACAGGAGGGGATGCCCCTGTGGTGGGGGCGGGGGCCGGGCTAGACCAACCCCATTGCCGCCACCCCCTTGCGCAGCCTCCCCCGCGCTGAGCCCCGCGGGCCTGGAGAGCGACCTGAGCCGGGTCCGGCACAAGCTCCGCAAGTTCCTCCAGAGGAGGCCCACCATGCAGTCGCTGCGGGAGAAGGGCTACATCAAAGGTAGGCTCGGGGAGCCGGGGGCGGGGCCCGTGGGGGGGGGGGGAGGTAGGGTGCGTGCGTGCGTGCGGGGGAGGCCTGGGCACGTGCGTGGGGGGGCGGGGAGAGGGGAGGCCCGCGGCCCGGGCCCGGACCAGGCGGCGCTGACCCGGCCTCTTCCCCAGACCAGGTGTTCGGCTGTGCGCTGGCCGCGCTGTGTGAGCGGGAGCGGAGCCCGGTACCGCGCTTCGTGCAGCAGTGCATCCGCACCGTGGAGGCCCGGGGTAGGCCACGAGCGGACCGGAGGGCGGCGCAGGGCATGGGGGCACCGCGATGACCTCCTTCCAGGGCCGAAGGGTGGCACAGGGTAGAGTGAAATTCCGAGAAGTGGCTCACGCCTGTAATCCTAGCTGCCCGGGAGGCGGAGGTCTGGGTGGGGCTGGCAGCAAAGTCCACTCATCCACCAGAAGGCTGCAAGTGGCGCTGTGGCTCAAAGTGGTGGAGCGCTAGCCTGGAGCAGGAAAAGCTCAGGGGCAGCGAGCGCCCTGGCCCCGAGTTCAAGCCCCACCACCCACCACCGCCACCACCTGGGAGCAGCACCTCCCTCTGTCCTCTCCCTCCCCAGGACTGGACATTGACGGGCTGTACCGCATCAGCGGAAACCTGGCCACGATCCAGAAGCTGCGCTATAAGGTGGACCACGGTGAGACCCACCCCCACTCCCTGCCCCCGGGGAACCTGAGGGCCCAAAGGGTTGCTGACCCCCACCCCACCCCCACCCCGACCCCAGATGAGCGCCTGGACCTGGACGACGGGCGCTGGGAGGATGTGCATGTCATCACCGGCGCCCTGAAGCTCTTCTTCCGGGAGCTCCCCGAGCCCCTCTTCCCCTTCTCCCACTTCGGCCAGTTCATCGCGGCCATCAGTGAGCAGCCGGAGGAGGGGGAGGAGGGGGGGGGAAGAGGAGGGTCGGGACTGGGAGGGGGCGGGAAGGGCGGGAGGGAGAAGGGAGAGGGGGCGGGAGCCGGCCAGCCCCCTCCACCCACGGGGGCCCCCCTGGTTCTCTTGCCCAGAGTTGCAGGACCCGGCGCAGCGCAGCCGCTGTGTGCGCGACCTGGTGCGCACCCTGCCCGCCCCCAACCACGACACGCTGCGGCTTCTCTTCCAGCACCTGTGCAGGTGAGGGGGGGGTGTGGTGGTGAGGGGCAGGGGGCAGGGCATGGCCGGACCCCCCCCTCTCCTCCTCCTCCTTCCCCGCCGCCCCCTTCCCACATCCTCCAGCCCCCGCCCTTCCTCGCCCCCGCAGGGTGATCGAACACGGGGAGCAGAACCGCATGTCGGTGCAGAGCGTGGCCATTGTGTTCGGGCCCACGCTGCTGCGGCCCGAGACGGAGGAGGCCAGCATGCCCATGACCATGGTGTTCCAGAACCAGGTGGTGGAGCTCATCCTGCAGCAGTGCTCCGACATCTTCCCGCCGCCCTGACCGCACGACGGGGCGCCGTGGTCCTCTTCCCCTTTCGGGCGGGCAGCCGGAGGCCGCGAGGCTGCAGGCCGGACTTTCTCCCCAGGACCCGCTGCTTCCCACCCGGCCTCGGGCGCGGAGGTTCCTGGAGCCCTCGGGCAGGCGGGAGGGCAGGGCGACCCCTGGTGGGCAGTTCGTGAACTGTGATTCATTCCCCCCCCCCCACACACACACATCCCCAAGGTGGGACTCCTTAGGTTCCGTGTTGTTTTTTTTTTACCATAGCGCCATCTACTGTGCAAGTGGGACGATGCAAGAGGGCTGGGTTTTGTTTTGGTCTGTTTTTATTTTGTTTTCTGGGGCAGCTGTTGGGAGGAGGAATTCAATGAGGGGCTTCTTGGCTTTCACCAATCCAGACCCTCATGAAGCAGCTAACAACAACATGCCTGCTGCAGGCAGGACTTGACCCTGACCTCTGGCCCAGGATGCTGCTGAACCTGCCTTCCTCCAGCCTCAGGAAAGGCAGATGCGCCCAGGCCTCCTTCCCTAAGCCACTGGTTTGTCTGCAAGGGTTTTTACCATCCACTGGGTGTGTACCCTGTACCTATCACCTTGCTACACAAAGGCATGTCCTGCCTGGCCAAAGAGGGAAATGATAGTCAAGTTGTGTTTTTTGTTTTGGAGGGGTGATAGCACTTGACCAGAGTCCCCCACCCTATTAGCACCCTGGCTGTCATGCGCGCTGGGTGCCTACCTTGCTGTGAAGAGCTGGGTGAGGCCTGCAGAGTGGAGAGAGGGGGATAGCCTCAGGAAAGGAGGCGTGAGCCGTAGAGTCCCTTCCCTCCTCTTAGACAAACCACCTCACTCACAGATCTCAGTCCCCAACCTCACCCACTTTTCTCAGTTCAACAAACAATAATAGCTAATATTTATTGGGCATCAGCACCATGCCACACATTCTTACTTGCATTATCCCATTTGTTTCTTGAAGTCAATATTTATTGTGTGCCCTCCTGTGCCAAGCACTATGCTCTGGGGCAGGGGTACTACATATGCCTGCTACCCTGACAGGGCTTAGGGTCTAGTAGACCCCAGCCCACCCTGATGCCAGCAGGACTGGGCACGAGAACAAATGGATGCCTCCTACCAGATCTCTGCCTATTTAAAAGCTATAAATCAAGCTAACAACTGTTCAATAAAATACGTTCTATTCTCCTACTTGGGCAACTGTACATTCTAAATCGATCTGACTTGGCAATCCATATCCAATCTGGGAGGCGGAGGAGTTGGTTGTACCCTCAGCTTGGACCTCCATCTTCCCACCTGCAGAGCCACCCTTCCCCACAGAGAGGTTCATGTGTAGACAGGTAATGCTTTCGTCCAAGAACACAGTCTTCTAGCACCTCATGCATTCAGCTGCCACTTGACCATGTGCTGCTGACGCTTGAGGAAGGATCTGGAGCCACTGGGTATTGCAAGTCCGATCTAAAAGGAAAGGTCCAGCTTCTAATAGTTTACAGATTCTTCGCCCTGTGAGGGGAGTTGTAGACTGAGATCCACCCTGGAGCCCTCTCCAGCAGGAGAGCTAAGGCACCGTCCCCCGTCACCCAAGGCTGTGAGCCGATGTTCCCAACCGATCACTTCAGCACATTTGGACAAGACCTAGGAAGGTGCAGGATGCGCTGTTAGGACCTGCGATGCCTCTACCACAGCCACAGCGATTCCCTGCCATGTGACGCATGAAAGGGAGGACGTCTAATCTGGAGGAATAGCATGTGCGAAGACTCAGAGGCAGGGAAAAGAAGAAAACCTGAGAGGAGAGCATTGTGACTAGAGCCCAGAAAGCAGAAGGCACAGGGTGAGGGGACACCAGAGGGGCTGGCGAGGGACAGAGCCTGCAGAGTCCTCTAGATCGCACTGAGTGTGGCCTGCAGGGCGGACATTGGGTCGGCAGGACAAGAGGCTGGAGAATCGTTTGACTCTGCCAAGCTCTCTGTGGGCAAAAAGTGTAGCAGTGAGCAGAGATATCCTTGAATTGTCACCTTTTGTCACCTGCCACCAATGAGAAAGGTAGAGTTCTCACCAGGACACACCTGAGATCGCATGGCAAGCACATCAGTTTCTCGAATATCGCATGCTCCTTCCTGCCCTAAACCCTTTGCACTTGCAAAGCCTGAGCACCTGCTGTGTGTTCCACCGGAAATAGGAGGCTCGGCCACATGTCCTAACACTTGGCCCAGGGTGAGAACATTGGATTTTGTCCAGACACGAAAATGCACAGAAACAGAAGCTGCCTTCTTTTTTTTTTTTTTTTTTTGTTTTTGGCCAGTCCTAGGCCGTGAACTCAGGGCCTGAGCACTGTCCCTGGCTTCTTTTTTGCTCAAGGCTAGCACTCTGCCACTTGAGCCACAGCGCCACTTCTGGCCATTTTCTGTATATGTGGTGCTGAGGAATTGAACCCAGGGCCTTATGTATACGGGGCAAGCACTCTTGCCAGTAGGCCATATTCCCAGCCCAGAAGCTGCCTTCTTACAGCTCTGTCTGGTTGGGAACACTGTGCAAAGGAGGGACAGTGACACAGTTGGTAAAGGCTCCCCCACAACAAGTTCCCCTGAACCCGGTTTCAGCCAGCCCTGGGATGCTTGGGCCGCCTGCTTGCTAACTGGGGGACTTGCCCAGTGTTCCTTCAGGGGACGCAGGAGCTCACGCCACTTCTCCCGCCTTTTCCTCCCGGCTCCGCCTTTTCCTCTCTGCTCACCATACGAGATCTTCATCACCCTCTAGGGCCCTTGCCCAGTGCACTCTGGGAGCTCAGCCACAGCTGACAAATCTCCCTCACTAGCTCAGTTACTGCGCTCCTACATCCCAAAGACAACATGTCTGCCATCCACCAGTCCCTGCCTTCTACCTCTGAAATCACTTCCCAGACTCACCTCGCCCAACCCTCTAAGTCTCTCTGATCTGCATGGCCAGTGCAGCATCCTCCCCTGCCCTCTCCTCCACTCCCCCTCCCCCACACCCTACTACCATCTGTCCATCCACACTGTGGCCCTCTCCAGGCCCTTTTGGGCCTGTGCATCAGCCAAGGCGTGTGGCTGATCCCCATGACAATCTAATAGCCTTCAGCCTAAGACCTGACTCATGGCCTGTCTGGCCCACTCCCAGCCCAGCCCCCAGCCGCCTCCTTGCTCCTCAGCAAGGGATCACAAGCCAGACCTCCTGGGTTCAAACCTGGAGCCCACCATTGCTCTGCCTGAGGATTCTGGGACACTGATTCAGCACTCCATCCCTTCACCTGGAAGCTGAGAATGCAAAAAGCATTGTCAACGTTGCAGGGCGCTGGGAAGATGGCGGGAGAGCGCTTGCCCAGCCTAGTGCCCTCTTTGCTCTCCTGGTTCCACACTGCAGGTGCACTGCAGAGCTCACCCACGCGCCATGATTTCATGCTCCCTCTGGCCCCAAGCCCTTTGCGCACTGTGTTCTTTTAGTCTTCCTTTTGCTCAGCTGTGTTCTTTTGGTCTTCCTTTTGCTTAGTCCTTTTGTTGTCACCTTTTAAGCACCGTGCTTGTAACCCTGCCTCAGGCAACACCTCTTCCTTAGTTAGATGCCATCAGAGATCTCTTTCTTTTCTCAATTTGTCAGTTTACACTCCTGTGTCATAATAACTTACTGCTTCCCCACCTCCGTGACCCCAGAAGTGTCAAAGGCTAGAGTTTGGTGGTGGCTCACCTTTCTATACCAAGCGCCTAGCACAGTGTCTAGGGGGAGTCGGTAAATACATGCGGGTGAACCAGTACAGGCAAAAGCAAGAGGCAAGAGTCCAAGCCTCAACCCTGGCATTTCCTATGGAATGGGCAAGGCATTCACCTTGACACCCTCATCTGTAAGGATGGTCACACTCGCCTTAGGAATGTCTTATGATTGTGAAACGAGACACGTGTGGCCTTTGTGGCCCAGAAGCTCATGCAGGAACATTGGTGAAGTCTTCACTCCTCAAGTCCAAGAACAGTCCCAGTGCTGGGGTGAAGCAGCCTCTGAGGTGGTGTGGTAGTGTGGGGGGGGAGGGCGTCTGTGTGGGAGTCCAGCCTCCTGGTCCTCCAGATGCCTGCCTCCAACGGTAGCCCGGCATGTGGAGGGAGCTTGCTGGTTTCCTTGAGGGAGATAACTCTGCTCTGCAGGGAGAACCCACTTCATCCTGCACTACACACCAACGCCACTAGGTGGCGGCCACCCAGGGTAGCATATGGCCAGGCCTACTTATTCCCCTTTTATAAGTGTTTTAGTTTGAAAGAATCTTTGGCTCACAAGTTTCATAAATGGTAGAGAGGCTCCATGTACCGCTCACTCAGCTTTCCCCATGATAACATCTTACGTAACTGCAGTGCATGCTCAAACCTGGAGACGAAATGGGCCTGTGGAGTGTGCCTGAGGTCACCTTTGCACACCCTCATTTTTGTTTGTCTTCGGGGTGGATCCATGACATTTCATCACAGGTACAGCTTCACATAAACATCACTAAAGTACAAACCCAGAATAGTTCCATCACCATAAAAGAAATTCTTGGAGTGGGGATTTAGCTTAATGGCAGAGGGTTTGTTTACTATGTGCAATATACGCAAGACTCTGGCTTCAATTTCCAAGGAAAGAAGGGTGAGAAAGAGAGAGACAGAGAGAGAGAGAGAGAGACAGAAAGAAAAAAGAAAAAGAAAGAAAGGAGGGAGGTAGGGAAGGAAGGAAGGAAAAGGAAAGGAAAGGAAAGAAAAGAGATTGCTGGGAATGTGGCTTAGTAGTAGAGTGGTTGCCTAGCATGCATGAAGCCCTGGGTTCGATTCCTCAGCACCACATATATAGAAAAGGCTGGAAGTGGCACTGTGGCTCAAGTGGTATAGAGCTAGCATTGAGCAAAAGAAGCTCAAGGACAGTGCCCAGGCCCTGAGTTCAAGCCCCAGGACTGAGAGAAAAGAGAGGGGGGAAGGGGGGAGAGAGAGAGAGAGAGAGCGAGAGAGAGAGAGAGGAGACAGAGGAAAAAAGAAGAGAGTCTGATGGGAGGGAGGAAAGAAGAGAGGGAGAAAGAAGAGGAAGGAGGGAGGGAGAAAGGGGAGAAACCCCCTGTAACCTGGTGTTTTCTCATCTCTAATTTTCCCTCTGAGAATGTCACACAGGTGAAATCATGTAGTATGTTCAAGGTCGGCCTTCTGCCCTTAGCATGATGCCCTTCAGGTACACTCGGGTCAATAGTTCACTTTGCTGGTGTTTGTTTGTCGTTTGGGTGGTACTGGAGTTTGAACTCTGGGCCTCTACCACTTGAACCACATGCCCAGCTCTTGCAGATAGGTTTTGTTTTGTTTTGTTTTTTAATAAAAAGATTTAAGTCCCAACTAGGAGTAAAAGATGGAGAAAGATCAATTAACAGAAGCTTCTGGTGTCTCAGTGATTGCCACAAGCCGGACCTCCATCCTGGCGTGGGCCCACCTGCCTCAGGGCAGCCTGGAACTGGCCTGTTGTTTTCAGGTGACACTGGTCAGTGGCTGCGCTTGAAGCATAGCTGCCAGCAGAGGGCGCCAGAGGCCCTTTGCCCAAGGAGTGATGCCTAAAGGCTCTCCAGAGGATGGGGGACCAATGGCTTGGGGGTGGGAGGCCTGCCCCACTCTGCACCCCGGCCCACAGATTTCAGTCTGGCTCTGCGCTCCAAGGGAAGGACTGAGGCGAAGGACCTCACAGCTAACCAGACAAGGGAGGGTCTGGTCTGGGAGGAGGGGTGCTGGGGCCAGGTAGAGGGAGGACCTCAGTTATGTGTGCTCCCCTCTATCTCCATCCCATGCCTGCCTGCAGGGCTCATCTTGAGATGTGGGTCTGGCCTTTGTGCAGGACACCCGCTAACCCTGAGGACCTGGAAGGGGGAGTGGGGGGGGGGGTTCTGCAGCCCCTGCCATCAACACCCCAGCTGCTGCAATGTTGTACCCTGGCTCCTGTCCCTTTGGTGGCAGGCGCTCTCCTCAAAGCCTGCTGGATCTGCCCCGCATGGCACCCCCACCTCATCCCCTAGCTTGCTCTCCCCATTGTGCCTGCCTGGGTGCCTGTGGGACCGGTGCCAGCACAACCCAGCGCCAGCACTCTTCCGCGTCCGCTTCCGTGCCAGCTCCTCCAGGAAGGCCCCGAGTGCCCCCGCGGTGGGCATCGTGTGACTCTTAGAATAACCACCTCGCTCACGCAGCTTTTCTCATTCATCTCAGCTCCTTGTGTTTTCTTCTCCTTTACAGGGCTGGAGATCAACGCCAAGGCCTTGCGCATGCTAAACAAGCATCCCCGGGCTCCATTCCCAGCCCCATCTCGGCGGACCTAGAGCCTGGCCCAGGAAAGGGATAGGTTTAGTGACATAATGAATGAATGGTGTCAGTGGTCACCTGCAGTGCATTTCTCAGGGCACTGTGCCCTTCTCCCTGGGCAGGCTTGCCCACCCAGACAGCTTTAACTGCTGCCCAGATAATGCCAGGCCCGCAGCCCACCCTGCAGCCCAGAGCCGTAGCCTCTACACAGCACTTTGTGCCTTTGGCGTGCTCAGTTTCTTTCCCACAAACATCCAGTGTGGTCAGAGCAGGGGGCGTGTCCACAGACATGACTGACCACTGCTACCTAGTATCCAGGGTGTTTGGCCAGTATTTATGGAATGAATAAATCCGTGAATGAGTGAAATGAGTGCAATGGCAACTTCTTCTGAGGGCCTGTGAGCACCTCAAATTCAACATGTCTCAGGTTGATTTCATCATCCCCTTCCTCCCCTCCATGTTCTCCTCTCTTCTCTGAGGCACCTCAGAAGTTTCCGCTCTCTCTTTCTTGTTCTTGTTCTTAGTGTTTTCCAGTCCTAGGGCTTGAACTCAGGGTTTGAGCTCTGTCCCTGAGCTTGTATGCTCAAGGCTAGAGCTCTACCACCTGAGCCACAGCTCCACTTCTGGCTTTTTTTTTTTTATGGCTAACTGGAGATAATTGTCTCATGGGTTTTCCTGCCCAGACTGACTTTGAACCACCATCCTCAAACCTCAGCCTGTGGAGTAGCTAGGATTATAGGCGCGAGCCACCTGCACCTGGACATCTCTTTCCTGAACCAATCTCCATTGGAGGATCTGAGTAGACTCACCCAGATTCTACCTCCTACTTTTTTCCCCTCCCTTCCTCGCCCAACCTGGCTGCTAAGCTCTCTCCTCCTGCAGTTTGCTCCGTTCGTTTGCCACCTGGGCCAATCTCACTGCCACCCACTCCTGAAAACACTGTGTATCTGTGTGCTACTCAGTTGAATCACCCAAAGTTCCCACCCAAAGCGGGCAGCACAGAGCCCAATCATAGGAGGTGTGTGTTGAAGGAAGGTTACTGTGAGCCTGGAGTGGCAGGATAAGAAGCTGCTTCTTCCCAGGAGCTGGTGGCTCACACTTGTAATCCTAGTGACTCAAGAGACTGAGTTCTGAGAATCGAGGTTCAAAACCAGCCTGGGCAGAAAAGTTTGTGAAAAGGTTATCTTCAATTAACCAGATAAGAAGACTGGAAGTAGAGGTGTGGCTCAAGTGGTAGAGCACCAGCCTGGATCAAAAAAGCTAAGCAGGGTATTATAAGACCCTAACATTTAGCCTAGTATTGGCACAGGTGCAGGTACACACACACACACACACACACACACACACACACACACACACACACACAGAGTTTCTTTTCTCTATCCAGATTTCTGATTACATCAAGGGGAAAGTTCCCAGGTGACTATTTAGTGTCTATTTTTCACTGGCTAATCTCTCCCTTTATCTGGACTGGGTGGACTTCCAGCGATAGGTCCCCACTAGCAGAATAGCTAGCTAGAATTTAAAGATAATGTGGGCTTAACTTACAGTTACCTACTACCGTGTTGTTGGGTCTCTAGTTATAAGCATAATGTTCCACAAAGTGAAGTTTTCTTTGCAAAAAGACATCGCAAATTATCCCTCAGAGGATTAACACAATACCCAGAATATATAATAAACAGGAAGAAAAACCCATAGACATTTTTTAATGACAGAAAATGGGTGAAAGACTGCACAACAGGCACTGGGTGGCTCATGCCTGTAATCCTAGCTACTCAGGAGGCTGAGATCTGAGGATCATGGTTCAAAGCCAGCCCTGGAAGGAAAGTCCATGAGACTCTTATCTCCAATTAACCACCAGAAAACTGGAAGTGGTGCCGTGGCTCAAGTGGTAGAGTGCTAGCCTTGAGCTGACGAGCTCAGCAACAGTGCTCAGGCCCATAGTTCAAGCCCCATGACTGACCAAAAACAAACGAAAAAAAGACCTCATGAAAATACTGTACAAGAGGATATATACCAGTAGCTAATAATTGCAAGTGCTCCATTTCATTAGTCATCAGAGAGATGCAAATTAAAACCACAACATGATATTACTAACGCCCACTGGGGCTAATAGGAAAGACCGAAGCTTCAGATGTGGGTGGGGAGGTGGAGAAGCTGGAATTCTCGTTTGCTGGTTGGAGGATGGAACCTCTTCAGGAAACTCACCTGGTCTACAGAAGCTGGGCTATCCAGGAAGTCAGCACTGAGGTCCAGTAGAGTCCATGGTGCTCACCGAAAGTCATGTACAAGAATGGTCATAGCAGCTTTGATTGTAACAGCCCCAAACTGAAATGAGCCTGCATGGTCCCTCAGCAGCAGGATGAAGAGCTACACTGCGAGACACACATAAAGGAAATGCTCCAGGAGTGAATAGGAATGAGTTAAAGTGTGCACACACTGTGCAGAAAGAAACCAGACCCCCAAAACAACCAAAGTCACGGTCTTTGTACTTCGTTCCTATAAAATCCAGAAGCAAGTAAAGCAATGCTATGTGATTAAAGCTCAGGTGCCTGAGGCTCACGCCTGTAATGTTTGTTACTCAGGAGGATGAGATCTGAGGACTGAGGTTTGGAGCCGGCCTATGCAGCGAAAGTAAAGTAGAGGTGTGGCTAAACCCGAACCCTGAGTCCTGCACACATACACACACACACACACACACACACACACACACACACACACACATGAAACAACACAGAGGAAGAGGTTGCCTTGTGGACCAAAGGAGACTGCTGAAGGGGTCATAGGTCTTGGCCTTGGACCTAGGTGAAAAATGGCTGCTTTTCACATGGGTGAGTGGACTCGATTTGCGTACTTCTTTCTATGCTTGTTGAACACCAAGAAAAACACCAAGGAAAATGGTTGTGGATGCAGCTCAGGGGTGGGGAGCATTTCCCTGAACCCCTTCACAAAAGTAGGAAGGAAAAAAATACAATTTTTTAAGTCCAAGGCTCTCACTGAAAGTGGAGCTGTGGTTCAAGTGGTAGAGGGCTAGCCTTGAGCAAATAGAAAAAACAAAACTCAGGGTCAGTTTCTAGGCCCAGAGTTCAGGCCCCAGGACTGGCACAAAAATAAAATAAAATAAATTCCAAGGCTCTGACAGATGTCTTCCAGGCACAGAGCCCAAGGCAGGGGACCCTAATTCCCTAGGATCAAGTCCAGATGCTGTGCCTGCCTCTGAAGGCCAGTCAGCTTGACGGTTAGGAACACAGCTGGGGATGCTGATGAATTTGAACTTGAGTGAGACCTCTGCCCCTGGCTGTGATACGTCACCTGATCATCATAGAGGATGGCGGACTCCATCAGGGATGAAGTGGCCAGCCCTGAACCTACAGGCGATGGTGATGGTGAAGCTAAGGGCCCTACTCACCTTTTTACATCCCCAGGTGTCTGTTCCCTGAAATGCCTTCTCACGTGATCATCACACTGGCCATTCTTTTTTTTTTTTTTTTTCCCCAGTCCTGGGGCTTGAACTTCAGTGCCTGGACACTATCCCTGAGTTTCTTTTGCTCAAGGCTAGCACCCTATCACTTGAGCCACAGCGCCACTTCTGGCTTTTTCTGTGTGTGTGGCACTGAGGAATCAAACCTGGGGCTTCATGCATGCTAGGCAAGCACTCTACCACTAAGCCACATTTCCAGCCCATTCCACTGGCCATTCTTCAGAGATACCCTGCCCAGGCACCTGCACTGCACACCCCAAGGGAAACGAACCTCACCCCACCTATGGACCCCACACACCTAGTATTATGCCAACTATAATCTACACTTTGTTTCATTTGCTTCTTGCTTTGATGGTTATCACTGTCCTTGTCTCACAGAAGCAGAATGGTGACACTTAGCTGCTATTTTTGGCTTGGAAGAACAAATGGTTCTTCAGATGATTCTAATCATTAGTTTCAGAGGTGGGGCCAGTTCCTTTTGTGTGCTCCAGAGAAGGGCAGCCCTTCATGAGGGACCTCCTCCTTTTTAACTGAGAACTGGCACCACGAGATACACTGTGGGTGAGTGGTTGTCACCATGACGTCAGCCTCAAAGGTTAGGGATGTCCCCAAATCATCCCAGTTCCCTTTACCACATAAACGGATAGGTCACCCAGACAGCACCTCCAACTTCTACTCAACATCTTCGTAGCTGCACATACGGCCCTTGCTGCCTCTGTGTGCAAAGGGACACGGGGTTTCAAGCTGACATTAGCAGGAAAGAGGGAGGGGAGCGCTTGCTCTGATGTGATTTCATATGTGACCAAGCCCATTGTTCCCTTGGTGATTTGGTAAATTGATCCCTGTTGTCTCAGCAAGAATGCCACAGCCGGCTGGGAACATGGCCTAGTGGCAAGAGTGCTTGCCTCGCATACATGAAGCCCTGGGTTCGATTCCTCAGCACCACATATATAGAAAGTGACCAGAAGTGGCACTGTGGCTCAAGTGGCAGAGTGCTAGCCATGAGCAAAAAGAAGCTAGGGACAGTGCTCAGGCCCTGAGTTCAAGGCCCAGGACTGGCAAAAAAGAAAGACAGGTGTTGGGGATTCATGCCTGTTATCCTAACTACTCAGGAAGCTGAAAGCTGAGGCTCACAGTTTGAAGCCAGCCTAGGCAGAAAAATCCATGAGGCTCTTATCTCCAATGAACCATCAAAAAGCCAGAAGTAGGGCTGCGGCTCAAGCGGTAGAGTGCCAGTCTTGAGTGAAAAAGCCAAGTGAGAATTCAAGCGTCAGTACTGGCACAAAAGAAAAAAGAAAAAGAAAATCATAGCCGGGGTCCAGTGGCTCATGCCTGTAATCCTAGCAACTCAGAAGGCTGCTATCTGGGTATCTCAGTTTGAAGCCAGCCTGAGCAGGAAAGTCTATGAGACTGTTATCTCCAACTAACCACCTTAAAGCTGGAAATGGAGCGGTGGTGAAAAAGCTTAGGGACAGTACCCTGGTCCTGAGTTCAAGCCCCAGGACCGGCGCACACACACACACACACACACACACACACACACACACACACACACACAGAGTCATAGAAGTCCTTTGAAAACTTCTACTGTCCAAGATCTAGTATGGCAATGAGTGCCAAACTTTGCACAACTACCCTGTACCCCATGAAGGCTCTCACTAAATATGCACACATGTACACAGCACTAGCCTTGTCTTTCTGCCACACCTTTTCCACCTATAAGAGTTCAAGCCACAAGGGCCAGGATCATCACGTGCTGTTCTGATGCAGTTTAGAATAAGATGGGAAGGACAGAAATCCCAGGCCCTGCCACACAGAGATGGCCACAAACTGAAGTTCACACTAACAGGTGCGGGGGGTGCCGGGGGAGGAGCCAGGAGCCTGTGGGAGACTGGGGAGATTTGGAGCTGAGTAAGGGGAGGCCTGGTGTTCTGTTGCTGACCAGCCTGTGCTCTGACCCTGTAGAAGGGATCTCACCCTTGTCCTCCATTCTCTCCCCAGTGCCTGAATGCCCGGGCCCTGGAGGAACAGAAGGAGGATCACTGGTGTGGCTAGAAAACAGAAGTGTTCCATGAGAAGCAAAGTGGGAAGTGGAAGAAAAAGCCAGCAGCCAGCTTCGAAAGGCTTACAGACATTCAGGTTCATTCTATAGTGAGATATGAATCCTCCCAAAGGTTTCATGGAGAGCTAGGTACAAGTCACACATGCCTGTAATCCCAGCTGCTCAGAGGTAAGAGGCAGGTAAGAGGCAGGCTGGGCAGAGGTAAGAGGATCACAGGCTAAAGATGAGCCAGGAAAAAGCACGAAATCCTATCAGAAAAACCAACTGTAGCAATAAGATCAGTGTGGCTCAAGTACTAATGCACCTGGCTAGTAAGTGCAAGGCCCTAAATTCAAACACAAGTGCCGGCCTTCCAAAAACCAAAACTGGTTTCATGGTTTCAATGCATTCTGTTGATGTTTTTTGTTTGCCTCCTCCTCCTCCTCCTCCTCCTCCTCCTCCTCCTCCTCCTCCTCCTCCTCCTCCTCCTCCTCCTCTCCTCTCCTCCTCCCCCTCCTCCTCCCCTCCTCCTCCTCCTCCTCCTCCTCCTCCTCCTCCTCCTCCTCCTCCTCCTCCTCCTCCTCCTCCTCCTCCTCCTCCTCCTCCTCCTCCTCCTTCTTTTTGCCATACTGGGTCTCTAGCATGCTAAGTAAGGTGATCTACCTCTGAGCAAACATCCTCAGGCTCCTCTGACTGATGCTTCACTGAGGTCACTTGGCTGAGAGTCAGCAGAGATGGAAAGACCAGAGGAATTGCCCTAAGATCTGTCCTGATCTATTCAAGAAGTAAGGCTGTTGGAACCAGTGGCTAACAGCCTTGGTTTCTCTTCCAAACCATCTTTCCTTATTGTTCCAGCTAGAGATTGTTACATCCTTCCCACATCCCTTCTTCCTGTCACTGAGTTCTTCCAATCCACCATGTTGGTGTCCCCATTGGAATGCCAGAAGAGCTTCTGGGCAGTGTACTTGAGGTGCACTCAAGGTCAAGGCCAAGGTCGATGGCACTCAGACCACAACCACCATCTTGCTTTACAGTGCAGAAAGGGAGACAATGGACAGCTGGCTTCAGCCAATGACATTCTGCCTGGAAATAACATTCCTGGGGAACAGGGAATGAGGGATGGAATTGTTGCAAGAGCCAGCCCCCCTCCTCCATACATACACATAATAACAATAAGGGAAGAAAGGCTGAGCAATGACCAGTGAGAGAGTGGGCTCTCAAGAGACCTGCCTTTGGAGGCTGTGACCTTGGACCACTGGATGAAGTGGAGAAGGTCAAGGTCCTAGCAGGTGACAGAGTCATCAAGAATGAGGCTGGGACAGATGCCAGGCATGAGCCAGGAGCCCTGGGGGAGTGGATGGAGAACAGTGGGTGAACCAGCAGGGGCAGGGGCAGCTGGGGTGTGTGCAGAGGCTGAAGGAGGAAGAGGAGAGACAGCTTGAAGGCCCAGAGAAGATGGAGGAGGATGCCATGCTCAGATCCTGGCCTGGAGGCCCTTCCTCTGGGAAGGGCTGCCGAGAAGCCTTCATTCACCCCCAGGACAAGAGGTAGGAGATATCTCCCCCACACACACCCCAGACGCCCAAGGCTCTCAGAGAAGGCTGCAACAAAGACCAGAGGGAAGCTCGGTGAGAGAGGGAGGCTGAGCTGAGGCTGCCCTTGGCTAAAGTTCCCACCTGGCTGAGGCAGAACAGACAGTTGGGGTGAAAGCAGACGGAGGTAGGAGAAGGGTGTGGAGGCTCTGGGTTGAGGATGGAAGGGAACACTGTGGACAGAAGAGGATCTCAAGGAGGGTGATTCTTCAGCTAGCTCTTAACTAGCTTTTCTAGAAGTGACTGAAACCCTCAGACCCTCCCCCCCCCACAACACTGGCCTCCTGGCCCACTCCCATCTCCTCTCACTCTGAGGGAGGGGTCCCCCTGCTATCCTGGGGCCCCAGGCTGGGTTAACCCAGGCAGGAGGAAGCAGACCCCATCCCTAATCCCTATTCCTTGAGGATTATCTCCCTGGGTACCAGGGAGACACTGGCTCAGAAACTCTTCTTTAACAAGGAGGACAGGGCCTGGGGTACAGACTTAGCTGCCAGGCCCCTGTGGTCTTTCTGCAGCACTTGCTGGGCCTCCCAGATAACCACTGCTACCTTCTCTACATGAGCCTGTGGGAGCCATCAAGTGGGGTCCTCTTCCCTGCCCCTCCCCCACAGGCTGGGCAGGGGATTTAGGGAACTGAGAAGTGACCGGCTGTGTGGTCCACCATGGCTGCAGGACTGTATGTTTGCCCTTTGTCGTGTGATGGAGGTGGTGGTGTTTTGGGACAGGTCTGGGGGAGGGAAGAGTTACCGGGGAACCTCAGGGGAAGCTTTGGCCAGCTCAGTCCTCATCTTACAAATTCGGCACCACGGAAGAGGAGCAGAGCCTGACCCCGAGAAACCCAGGGGAGGACATGCTATCCTATTTCAAATGAGCAAGTGACCCGTGATCCAGGGCTGGGGTGGGTACACATGGGGATGGGGTCGGGAGCTGCAGGGAGGAGTCACATCTGCCTGGAGGTTGCAGTGCTCCTAGGTTAGGAGTCCTCATGACTCTGGGCTAAGGGGCATCAGGAAGCCTGAATTTGTTGGAGGACACTCTGGGGCCCTAAAGTAACCAATAAAGGTAACAACCCCAGATATCCACCTTTGAGCATTGATGATTAATGATATACTGGAGGTGGAGTCATCCTCAAGCCACCCTTAACACCCCTAGCAGCTCCTCCATCCCAGAGGAACAGCCGTCTCCAGTCTATGGTTGATCTAGACACATTCTCCACCCATCAATCTATTTGTTCATTCCGCAACTATTTATTGAACACCTACTAATTGCAAGGCACCACTGGAAGTGCTCAAGATGGGATGTAGTCAGTCATAGTGCAGATAAACACCCTTGCTTTCCATGGAGTTCAAGCTCTGTGATGGGGCGGGGGGCACTGCGGTAAATAATAAAAGAACTAAAAGAAATGAAAATTAGGTCGGAAAGTTTTCTCGATTTTAAAGCCGGCAGCATAGAAAAAGTTTACGGCCTGGGTAAGAACTCACAGGAAAGAAGGATTCTGGCTTAAAATATGGGGGCCCAGCCCTCGGGCCAAGGCTTCTCATATTGTGTTGAGTGAAGGTTGGTCCCTGAGCCCAACCCATCTCCAGAGGTCCTGACAAGATGGAGTTTCTGGGCCCGAAAGCTGGCTGAGGATCGCTGAGATTCCACCACTTGGCACATCCTCACCCCGGAGCTCCCAGCATCACTGGCAGCTGGCTCAGCCACTTCTCTATGTAAACACAGCTCCCTTCACGGTCTGTGGTTGATGCTAACTGTTGGCTGGACCCTCACACACAGTTGGTGCTTCCTCACAACATGGCGGCCTTGCCCTGTTAACAAGGCAGCTCAAGGATCCAATGGTGAGCAGCCTTGAAGACGCTGAAAGGAATTGTCCTTCAGATCTAGCCTTCAAAGTCACATAGCATGGCTTCTGCCATACTCTGTTGGCACCATCTTTCCTAAGCTTGGCTCAGCTTCAGGGAGAGAAGACAGAGATACCACCTCTCAAGGGAGGAGAGCCAAAACCACTTTGTAGGCAGAAGATGAACCTTGAATGTCTCAGGGCAGAGCCTGCACCTTGAGTCCTACAACCTCACATGATGCCAGGCTAGCAGGAAAGAGAGAGGAGGCCTTCTCTGAGATAGAAGATGGAAGGCCAGAGGAGAGGTGGGGAGGGAATGACTCTAGGAGGGAAAGTGCTGCCTTATTCGCCATGGACCTCCAAGCTGGGCATACATGGGGTTAGGGACCACTGGCTGGATTGGTGGTTCTGGAGTTTGGGGGTACCCGTGATCAGCGAACACATCTCCCCTGGCTGGGGGGCCATGAGAAGAAAGCAGGGGGGACCCTAACCTCTGTGAGCCTTGCTAGACAGACTTTTGCCAAGGAGCTGGTGAGGGAGCATTAGGGCCCACCACAGCCCATGGGAAGTGAAACTCTTTCAGGGCCAACTTTCTTATTTGTTGCTTGAGGTTGGCTATCAGGAGCTCCCTGCCTCAGAGGAGCGAAACTTGCCCAGGGGATGTGGGAGAGAAGGGGCAGTGGTCTCCCAAGTAACCCTTGCTGGGGATTCCCAGTTTGGGGGATGGGCCATGAACTCAAGCCCTTCACCTTTAGCCCTATACTGGGGTGGGGGGTAGGATGGAAACTTGGCGGGGAGGCAGCTTGGGGGTTGGTGGCAGCACCATCAGGAAAGATCTGCAGAAGTCACTTCCCTCTCTAGGGCTGTCTTCATCTATCAAATGTCAGGTCAAATGGTCTCCAAGGCCCTTTTGTCCCCTGACACTACCAGAGATCTGTTCACCCCAAATTCCTTCTCAAATCCCCCACCCAGGGCCTGCTGGCTGGACAAACGCCCAGTTGTTCCTAAAGATAGGGGGTGCAGATTCAGCCCAGATCTGCACGATAGCAGACTGAGTCTCTCCTCAGCTCCATCAGTCCCCACTCTGAAATCAGGCCCAAAGTCCAAGAGTCCCAAAGTTAGGTCTGGCCACTCCCCACCCTCCTCTCTCCACCATATGCCAAATAAAAAGCCACAATGAACAGCAGAGAAAAGAAGATTATTACCTAGTAGCTATGGGAAGACAGCACTTGAGTATATCTTCAGGGGTACACACACTGGCTTTAGGTTGAATATGAAGAAGTAGGGGTGAAGGGTAAGAAAGACCTGCATCACAGGAAGAGTCTCAAATCACAGGCATGGCCTGGTTTACTGTTAGCTTAGTTATTTTACTAGAAGAGAACAGAAACAGGTGGGCTCCTGAGTTTGGGGCTGTTGGCTTTAAGACAGCAACAGAGAACAGCTCAGCTAGAAGGGGGCAGATACAAAGATCTCTTCACCAGACACCGCACTGTAGAAGCATCGTATTAAGTTGCTTCTTAAACTTCCCACTTGCTACCTTTACGGGGGAAATAGGGAGAATGTGGACAGCTGGGGGTGGGCCCACCTCCCCACTGCTGGGATGCTGGGGCCCATCACCCCCTTTCTCAGGGTCCTCACTGCTCACCAGGCCCTTCCTCTTAGTATCGCTGTCCGGGAACCCCCCAGGTTAGGGGCCGCTGAAGGCAGGACTGCCTGCTGGGACAGCAAAAGTGTGGCCACTCCCACCCACGGGCCCCTATCAAAAACTCATCGCAGCCAAGGCTGGTTGCCATGACTAATAATCATTGTGAATATTAACATTCATTTTCCTCATCAGACTGGCAGTTGCACGAGGCGGGGTCAGGTCTGGTTCACCGGTGCATCCCTGAGCCTGGGAATGATGACTTGCATGTACAAGGCGTCAATCATTCATGGTTGAGGAAATACATGAATACATGCTCTCCAGGCATTTTTTAATCTAGTGGGGAAGGCTACCTACATGCAAATACTACATCACGAAACATTATTATTATTATTCAGTGCTAGGCATTGAACCCAGGGCCTCATGAATGCTAAGCACATGTTCTACCACCAGGCTATATGCACAGCCCTGTGAGATTTCTTATTAATATGCCAGCCAATGGGTACTGGGAATTAACTTCATGCCAGGCTCAAGTTGCCAGACTTAATAAAAATAGAGGATGCTCAGTTGAATTTGAATTTCAAACAACGAATAAGTTTTTAGCACAAGTCCATCCCGTGCAAAAGAAAGTGTCTTGTACTGAATTGAGAGTCTCTATGACAGGCTGCGTTTTTTAGCTCACTCTGCCAGAGTTGTATCATCATCATCATCATCATCATCATCATCATCATCATCATCATCATCATCATTATTAAACAAATGAGAGTTCTAGGGAACACAGAAGGGCTAATAACTTATCCAAGGTCACTCAATGGAAAAATTAGCTAATGAAGTTTAGGGCCTGTCTTTTTTCTTCTTTCTTTTTTGGTGCTGATCCTGGGGCTTGAACTCAGGTCCTGGATGCTGTCCCTGATCTTTTGTGCTCAAGGCTAGCAACTTATCACCTGAGCCACAGCTCCACTTCTGCCTTTTTTTTTTTTTTGGTGTTTAATTAGAGATAAGAGTTTCACAGACTTTCCTGCCCAGTCTGGCTTTGAACTGTGATCTTCAGTTCGCAACTTCCTGAGTAGCTAGGATGACAGGCATGAGCCTCCAGCACCCAGCATAGGTCCTGGGTAGTTGAATTCCAAGTCTGATCACCATGATACCTTACCTCCCAACAAGGGCACATAAAGGTGGGCACCAGGCTGGACTTAGGGACCCAACAGGGAAATGTGATTTGGCTAAGAAGGACAATAGCTTTGACTGTGGTGGGCCAGTGAAGGTTCCCAGAGGAAGCACAGGAGAGGAGGTGGACTCAGAGTGGGTACAACCTTGCAGCGGGTGGCATTATGAGGAAGGAACCCAAAGCCCATTAGCAAATATAGCTTGACCTTTGTTTTTTTTTTGGCCAGTCCTGGGCCTTGGACTCAGGGCCTGAGCACTGTCCCTGGCTTCTTCCCGCTCAAGGCTAGCACTCCGCCACTTGAGCCACAGCGCCGCTTCTGGCCGTTTTCTGTATATGTGGTGCTGGGGAATCGAACCTAGGGCCTCATGTATCCGAGGCAGGCACTCTTGCCACTAGGCTATCTATATCCCCAGCCCCTAGCTTGACCTTTGTGACCTTGACTCTGCTTTGTAAACGGATCTGCCAAGTCCACAATCTCTAATTTATCATCCTCTGGCCAGATGTGTTTTGGACCTCAGAACTTCTCAGGGTTTATACGAGAAATTTCCTACATGCAGTGTGTGCCGTATAGCATGCTCTGGGATCTGGCTGTCCTCCGGGGTCAGACATATGCATATTTCCTCAGTAAACCAACAAACATGTACATGGCAAGAAATCAAAGAGAACTAAAGGTTCCATCCAAGTGGGCACCTGCAATCCTAGCTACTCAGGAGGCTGAGATCTGAGGATAGCAGTTCAAATCCAGGGAGGAAAGAAGCAAGGAAGGGAGGGAGGGAGGAAGGGAGGGAAGAAGGGAAGAAGGGAGGGAGGGAGGGAGGGAGATTTCAGCTTTGATAAACTCATTTAGAATCTTGCAATCATAAAACCTAAATCTGTACTCTCAATTTTGGCACACATATTCATTTACAATAATAGCTTTTGGGCGAGAAAAGAGGCGATATTGCCCAGAATAGGAATGAACTCATTACCTGACTTATGTAACGGTAATCCCTCTGTATGTCACCTTTATAAGAACAACTTAAAAACATTAAACTGGAAAATATAATAACATTTGAATTGGAATGGCTTCTGTCACTTTAAGTGAAAAATCTCCAACCCCATGTTCTCTTGTCTGTTTCTACGATTAATGTCCTACATTACATGAGTTTATAGGACAGAAGCTTCCCGAAGGCAGGCGCTTTGACCTTCTTGCCCTTTGTGCTCCCAGAGTAGCAAGGATGCTTTGCCAAATTGCCCTGCACCTTCTCCCTGGCCTGGCCTGGCTCTCACGTGTTACCGGGGTTCATAGTAGGTGTTTCCTCGATTGCAGGTGGCTTTCCTCCACGCAGTTTTGAGGATCTCCTGTCCCCTGATCGAACTGTCCCCATCTGCACCAGCTACTGGCAGGGGAAGGAGACCTCCATGAAAGCCACTTCGCAGAAGCCTGGCCCAGAAGCGCCACAGGTTACTTCTGCTCGCGTGCCATCAGTAAGAAATAACCTGTCATGGGGCCAAGGAAGCCTGGGAAATGTCCTGGCTGGGCAGCTGCTCCCCGGTGACAAGGGAACACTGGAAAGCTGTCCCCACCAGGGGAACTTGTCGAGTTTGCACCCCTGTGGTGGCCTTGCTTCATAAACTAAAGGGGTTGGTGTGGACACAAAGGGTTGTCTAACCCTTCGTTCCCAATGTGGGTTCCCGCTCTCTTCTCCATCTCCTCATTCAGCCATCCAAGGCTCCTCCTCCTCCTCCTTCTAGATGCTTCCACAGATCTAACCTCCTCCAAGATGCTCTTCACAACCAAGTCATTCTTTTCTTTTCTTTAATGAGATTCTGTTTGCCATAAGCAGAACACGGGAGCAATGTCCGGGAGATTGTGTTCCCCTTCTCTTGTCTGCACACTTGACCTGTGGGATCCCTTCAGCTGAGACCAAGCCTGTCCTCTCCACACGCCACCAAAGCTCTGGAGGCAGGGTGGCTGGGGCAGAGATGATGTTTCCCCTTGGGAGAGCAGATGGCCCTGCCCATCCGCTGGGGAGGGGAGCGGAAGAGAGGATACCTGCTTGGGGGTTCTGGTGTTTTCTGTACTGGGGCTTGAACTCAAGGCCTTGTACTCTTGCTTTTTAGCTATCCTTGCCCAAAGCTGGTACTCTACCTACCACTTGAGCCACACCTCCATTTCGAGCATTTTGCTGGTTAATCGGAGAGAAGAGTCTGTTGAATTTGCCCAGGCCATCTTTGAATCTTGAGCCTTAGATCTCAGCCTCCTAAATAGCTAGGATTATAGGTATGAGCCATTAACTCCTGGAAATAGAAATAATTCCCTTCCTTCCTCCTTTCCTTCCTTCCTTCCTTCCTTCCTTCCTTCCTTCCTTCCTTCCTTCCTTCCTTTGTTCCTCCCTGCCTCCCTCCCTCCTCTCTCTCTCTCTCTCTCTCTCTCTCTCTCTCTCTCTCTCTCTCTCTCTCTCTCTTCCTTTTTTTCCACTAGTCTTGGGGCTTGAACTCAGGGCCTGGGCACTGTCTCTGAGCTTCTTTTTGCTCAAGACTAGCACTCTACCACTTGAGCCACAGTGCCACTTCTGGCTGTTTCTGTTTATGTAGTATTGAGGACTCGAACCCAACTCTGCATGCATACTTCTCCTTTCTTCTTCTTTTTCTTTTGGTTGGTCATGGGGCCTGAACTCAGGGCCTGTGCACTGTCCCAGAGCTCTTTTGCTCAAGGCTAGTGCTCTACCACTTTGAGCCACAGCGCCATTTCCAGTTTTCTGGTGGTTAATTGAAGATAAGAGTCTCATGGACTTTGCTTCTCAGGCTGGCTTTGAACCTTACTCCTCAGGTCTCAGACTCCTGAGTAGCTAGGATTACAGGTGTGAGCCACCAGCGCCTGGTTGTTCTTTTGTGATAGTACTGGGACTTGAACTTGGGGCCTAGGCACTGTCCCTTAAATTATAAACTCAAGGTTAGTGCTTTACCACTTCAGCCACTGCTCCACTTCTGGCTTTTTGCTAGTTAGAGATAAGAGTCTCATGGACTTTTCTGCCCAGGCTGGCTTTGAACTACAACCCCCAGGTCTCAGCCTCCTGAATAGCTAATATTACAGACACCCAGAGAAACACACCTTTGTCAAATGAAGACGACGCTGAGATTTGGGGGTAACCACAGCATCCTGCAGCCTTTTCATATCACCACACCAAAACAGAAAGCCATCTGGGCCCCACCCACTCAGCTATTCACAGCACTTTGTCCCTGAGACACTTCGTTTTTTTTCTTTTTGCCAGTCCTGGGGACTGGACTTGGGGCCTGAGCACTGTCCCTGGCTTCTTTTTGCTCAAGGCTAGAACTCTACCACTTGAGCCACAGCACCACTTCTGGCCTTTTCTATATACGTGGTGCTGGGGAATTGAACCCAGGGCTTCATGTATACAAGACACTAGGCCACATTCCTAGCCCCTGAGACACTTTGTTTTGTAAAATTCATAGTGTTCTGGAGTAAAGATGGGCCTGAGGATTGTCCAAGCACACACTTCATGACAGAAAGAAGGAAATGGAGGGTCTTTGTCAGCCTCCCCAGTTTCTCTACTGCCCTGCATTAATCTTGTCCCCACTGCTAGCTCCCAATGCTGTTCCTCTTAGGCACAGCCCCGTCTCTGTCATCTCATTACACAAACACACACAGCTTCCAGAACACAAAGAGCAGGTGCTGGGGGCCCCTCCCCAGGGGCTGGTCAGTGTCTTGAAAGCTCTCAATGCCTCATGCGGTCTTTCCATGTATCCCTAGGAACCCAGAGCTCTCACAGATTGAGTAGCCAGTGATGATGAGGGGAGGAGGGGCAGGCCATTTGCTGGCGGGCTTATTTGTTACAGCATCTAACATGATCTCAAGCAGGGTAGATCACCTTTCTTTGAAGGGATTTTGGAAGCACGCGAAGGTTCAGAGCGCTGGAAATTCCCTTAGCACTTCCTCCCCGATAGGCCTTTTGCCTAACAACAGGAAATTTCTCTTCATCCCCACCCACCACCTTCCCAGTGAGACAGAGCCAGGACCAAGGAGGGGTAGGATGTGGGCTAGTCCACTTTTCTGCTTCTTCAAAAGACACCATTAAGAAAGCTATAGCAAGCCTTAGAGCGAGAGAAAACGTTTGCAAAGCATCTGAGGACTTGCACACAGACTACGTAATGAATTCCCACAGCTTGATAAAATAAAAAAGATGGAGAAGTCAATGTTAAAAATAGGCAAAATATTTGAATAGATACTTCGCAAAGGAAGTTATACAGATGGCCAAGAAGTATTTGAAAAAGTGCTCAACAACCTTAGTCACTAGGGGGAATAGAAAATAAAACTGCAATGAGATACACCCCCCCCCCCACCCCGCCGCCAGGAATAGCTAAAAATAAAGGCTGATCTGAGATTCTGGCAAGGATGTGGAGCAATTGGAATACTCACACATTGTTGGTAAAGATTTGGTAGTGTCTTATGTAACCAAACCTCTTACATAAGTAAACGAGTCTCAGCAATTCCACTTTAAGGTATTTACCTAAAAGCAAGGAAAGCATATGTCAAAGGCTTATGAAAGAATGTTCATAGCTGTGCTATTCATAATCACTAGAAACTAGAGACAGTTCCAATGACTATCAACACAAGAATGAAAAACTCTGATATAATCATATGATGGAATATTACTCAGCAATAAAAATGGATGAATTGGGGCTGGGGATATAGCCTAGTGGCAAGAGTGCCTGCCTTGGATACACGAGGCCCTAGGTTCGATTCCCCAGCACCACATATACAGAAAACGGCCAGAAGCGGCGCTGTGGCTCAAGTGGCAGAGTGCTAGCCTTGAGCGGGAAGAAGCCAGGGACGGTGCTTGGGCCCTGAGTCCAAGGCCCAGGACTGGCCAAAAAAAAAAAAAAAAATGGATGAATTGCCAATACATGCAGCAACACGAATGAATCTTCTAGGTGAGTAGAAGAAACTACACACAAGAAAGTACTTTTAAAACATGATTCAAGTTGTATGAAGTCCTCAAAAAGTCAAAATAAATCTGTGATGAAAAAGCATTAGAATGACTTGGAATCGCATGAGATAACTCTGGTGTGGCAATGGTGTTCTGTATCTAAATTCCATGTGCACAGGCATGTGTCAAAATTCACCTACAGGCTAGGCGCTGGTGGCTCACACTTGTAATCCTAAGTACTCAGGAGGCTGAGATCTGAGGATCAAGGTGTAAAGCCAGCCAGGGCAGGAATCTACGATTAACCAGCAAAAAGCCAGAAGCAGGGCTTGGCTCAAGTGGTAGAGCAACAGGACCTTGAGCAAAAAAGCTAAGAGACAAAAAGGCTAAAGTCATTTGAATTTTTGGAAACTTTAGCTATGCTGTCAACTTTGGAAAAAGTATGCCAGTTTACCATTGTAAACATTGTACAGAAACTAATAGCCATATTGGTCCAGTAAACTTATTTTTTCCCATTTGTACAAGGGTAAATGCACTGTATTAAGTATGTAAGGTCTTATCTACGTGGGTTTGATTACAGAAACTAGTAACGTATTCTCCAAATAATGAAAAAAGCCAGGCGCCTATGGCTCACACCTGTAATCCTAGCTACTCCTGAGGCTGAGATCTGAGGATTGTGGTTTGAAGCCAGTTGGGGCAGAAAAGTCCCCAGGAGCTTCTTAATTCAAGCCACTCAAAAACTGGAAGTGGTGCTGGGTTCAAGTGGTAGAGCATTAGCCTTGAGCACAAAGAAGCTAAGGGACAGCACCCAGGCCCTGAGTGCAAGCCCCACAACAGACACACACACAGGAAGGAAAGAAGGAAGGAAGGAAGGAAGGGAGGGAGGGAGGGAGGGAGGGAGGGAGGGAGGGAGGAGCTAAAGTCCAGGCCCTGAGTTCAAGCCCCAGTCAGTGTTGGCGCGCACACACCCACGGAGATAAATAGGGTAAAATGGGAAAGAACAATGGAAGGAGTGACATTGATCAAGATGCATTGTACTTATAACCTGTCATAATAGAACTATAGCCTCTTTGTTTAACTTCTTTTTTTTTTTTTTGGCCAGTCCTGGGCCTTGGACTCCGGGCCTGAGCACTGTCCCTGGCTTCTTCCCGCTCAAGGCTAGCACTCCGCCACTTGAGCCACAGCGCCGCTTCTGGCCGTTTTCTGTATATGTGGTGCTGGGGAATCGAACCTAGGGCCTCGTGTATCCGAGGCAGGCACTCTTGCCACTAGGCTATATCCCCAGCCCCCCTGTTTAACTTCTTAATTTAAAAAAAATAAACAGCTGGAGCTGGGGGTGTGGCTCAATGATAAAAGTGCTTTCCTGGTCTGAGCCCTGGATTTAATTTCTAGCACAAAAGGGAGGGAGGGGCACAAACCAGTATTTAACTCCAGTTAATTATCTGTATCCTAGGGGTAAAATATACTGATATCTGTGGCTTTCTTTGAACTGCTTAATAAAAAATAAATAAGTAAATAAATAAATAAATAGATAGATAAATAAATAAAAAATAAATAAAGGTGCCTATAATCCCAGCCAGGAGGCTGAGATCTGAAGATCACAGTTCAAAGCCAGACAGAGCAGGAGAATCCATGAGACTCTTTTCTCCAATTAATCACAGGAAAAAAACAGAAGTGGAGCTGTGGCTCAAGTGGTGAGCACTACCTTGAGCTGATAAATAAAGCTCACAGACAGCACCCAGGCCCTGAGTTCAAGCCCCAGCACTGGGGCCAATAAACAAACAAACAGATAAATAAATGGAAGAAGGAATGGATGGATGGATAGATAAGTAATAAATCAAATGAAGCAAAATGTTCATGTAGCACCTAGGTGGTAGGTATATAAATGCTCACTGTGTAATTCTTTCCAAGTTTTTATATATTTGGATTTTTTTAAATAATAGAATGTATTGGATAAAACGTAAAACACTAAACCTTTGACAGCATAGTCTGGACCTTTTTTTCTTTCTCCTTAAGAGAACATTAGACCATCAGACCCTTGCATCTTCATTCATAGGAAGAATTCACTGTTGATCCACTGTCACCCAAATACTGGTCCCATCCTGCAAGAAGGAGGAGGAGGAGGATGGGCAGAAGGAGGACTCGCCAATGACTCCAGAGAAGTACAGACCTGCCTATCTACCTTCAGGCCTCTATCTTATGTAAGTTTCTTCTATTTTGAAGTAAGTTTGATATTGTTTAAGCCACTGTTATTTGGATTTTTTCCTCCCTCTTTTCTCAACAAATGAATCGATGAATCCTAGATGGTAGCGTAAAAACAGCTTGGGAGGAATGATGACATTTATTTTCTTTGAGTTTGGCAGGACACAGGTTCTACATAAATGCTTTGTGGGGAGGAACAAGAGCCTGAGCGTTAGCCACAAGTGTCCACATAGCACAGCAAGGATGCAGCTGAGTGGCAGCGGGTACCTAGCAGCTGGGGTTCCTTTGTCACACTGGTCAATGTGGTCAGGGGTAGGACGGTGAGACAAGGGAGAATATAAGGGGGAAGTAAGAGGAGGCAAGGGGTGGTGGGTAATGATTCAAGTTCGCCTTAATTCTGTTTCATAGGATGATCAGTTTTCATGGGAGTTTCATTCTGGGCTGCTTCTTTTCTCTTCTGTTGTAACACCTCTATTAATATAACGTGCATACCATACAGTTGCCCCAGGTGAATGGGTTTTGAAGCTATTCAGAGAGCTGTGCAACTATCCCTATCCTCAATCGTGGAACATTTTTCTTGCCTCACAAAGACACCCTATGCCCTTGAGTAGTCCATGCCTCCATTCTAGCCCTGAGAAGTCATCAGTGTATTTTGGTTTTGTTTTTGAGGTAGGGTCTCACTACGTAGCCCAGGTTGGCCTCAAACTTGTGATCCCCAGTCTCCCGAATGCTGGGATTATAGGCATATACTGACTGCCACATCTGGCTGTGCTTTTCATCTCTATAGACTACTTTGTCTGGACACTACAGCACCCAGCTAAAGTGTCTATTCAAATCCTTTATTTTGCCAGGAGCTAGTGTCTCACCCCTGTAATCCTAGCTACTCAGGAGGCTGAGATCTGAAGATTGCCCAGTCAGGAAAGTCTGTGAGACTCTTATCTCCAATTAACCACCAGAAAACTGGAAGTGGTGCTGTGGCTCAAAGTGATAGAATGCTAGCCTTGAACAAAAGAGCTCAGGGACAGCACCCAGGCTGTGAGTTCAAGCCCCACAACAGACAAAAACAATTCCTTTATTCATTTTAAACAGCATTGTTTGCCTTTTTAATGAGTTATAAGGGTGCTTTATATTTTCTGGATACTCAGCCCCTGTCATATGATTTGCAAATATTTTTCGTTTTTCTTGATGTACCAAAGTTTTTAATTTTGATGAAGCTAAACTTCTCTTTTTGCTGCTGTTGTTATTGGTCGTGGGGCCTGGGCATTGTCCCTGAGGTTCTTTTGCTCAAGGCTAGCACCCTATCACTTAAGCCACAGCCCTGCTTTTGGCATTTTTGGCAACTGGAGATACAAACCTCATAGACTTTCCTACCCAGGCTGCCTCCAAACCACGACTCTCAGATCTTACCCTACTCAGTAGCTAGCACTACAGGCATGAGCCCACCTCCCCATCCTCCAGTCCTGGGGCTTGAACTCAGGGCCTAGATGCTGTCCCTGAGCTTTTATGCTCAAGACTAGCACTACCACTTGAGCCACAGCTGCACTTCTGGCTTTTTGTGGTTAATTGAAGATGATAGTCTCATGGAATTTTCTGCCTGGGCAGGCTTTGAACCCTGATCTTCAAGTCCCATCCTCCTGAGTAGTTAAGATTACAGGCATGAGTCACCAGTGCCCAGCAATTTGTCTATTTTTTTTCCTCTTTTATTGGTTGTCATATCTAAGAAACTCTTCCCTAATGCGAGGTCTCAAAGAGTTTTACCTTTATGAGTTTTTCTTAAAAGACAGTTTCATCTGGGACATTTAGGAGGTCTGTGTCCGTTTCTCATTGACTTTAGAATTTAACATGAGGTAGGGACCTAACTCATTCTTTTATGTGTGGCTATTGTTTCCCAACAGCAGTTATTGAAATTTTTTTCCCATTGAATTGGTTTGGCATCCATGGCACAAATCTATTGACAGTGTGAGATTATTTTTGGTCTTCCAGTTCTATGTATTTGACCAACATGTTGATCCTTATGCTAACCACAGAATTTAGATTACTGGAACTTTGCATTAAGTTTTAAAATTGGGAAGTGTGAATGAGTTCTCTAACTTTTTTTGTTTTCAAAATTATGTTTAGAAATTATTTGGGATATTATGAATCCCTTGAGTTTCAATGTCAAATCAGCTTATTATTGATTTCTGGAAATATGCCAGCTGAGATTTTGATGGAGAGTACATTAAATCTGTAGTCAAATTGGGAGAGTATTATTAACAATATTAAATATTCCAATCCAGAAATATGAAATGCCTTTCCATTTACTTAGATCTCTTCATTTCAGTAATGTTTTGTAGTTTTCAATTTTTTGGTTTACACTTTTTCTATTATATTGACCCCTGTGTATTTTATTTTCCTTTTTGATTTTGGCAATATTGGGAACTGAATTGAGGGCCTTGTACTTGCTAAGCAAGCACTCTTCTAATGGTAGGTTTTTGTTTTTGTGCATGACCTTTATCAAAATGAAGAAGTTCATTACTATTCTGGTTTGCTGAGTATTTATGTAATAAAGGGATATTGGATTTTGTCAAATGCTTTTTCAATATGTATTAAGATGATCATATGCTGTTTATGTCTTATTCTGTTGAAATGATGTAAAACATTCATTGATTTTTGGATGCTAAACCCATTTTGCATTGCTAGGATAAACTTCATTCAGTCATGATCTATAATCCTATTCATATGTTAGGTTTGGTTACTAGTATCTGTTGAAGATTGTATATCTTATGATACATCACAGTCTGTTGTTTCTTTTCCTGTGAAGTATTGCCCTGGTTTTGGTATCAGGCTAACATTAGCCTTATAGAATGAATTGGGAAGTATCTTTGTTTCTTTTTCACTGACCTTTCGATCATATTTACTTCTTAACCTCAGTACTGTGGGAAAAAGGCGGAACTCAGGAGGGAAGTACAATCTGGAGTTTTCAACTTGAACAGGCAGGACAATCAACTGAGTGCTGTTCAAAGTCGAATTTCAGTTTCTGGACTTCAGAGATTGACTCAGCAAATCTACCACAGGGTTCAGACTCTACTTCTAACAAGCACCTCTAAGAGATTCTTCCACGAATATCCTCAGCTCCCTTTAACAAACACTGATCGTCTTAGCCAAGCTGACCCAGCTGAGTGAACAAAGACACTGGCCTAGAAAAGCAATGCTGCATCACAGAAACTCAGAGCCTGTATGTGTTTATCTAAGTGGGAGCTAGAAGTCTCAGTGTTTCTCAAACTTATTTTTCCACAATTTAAAAAAAAGTTGATTTTTAAATTTTGGAGAAGCGTCTCAAAAGATTGCTGTTCCACAGCACACTCTTTGAGAAACACTATCCCATAATTTCTCAACTTTCCCTCCAGCCCCACGGAGCCTTTTCCGGCAGCGATCATCCTCTGGCCTGTAGCTGATAGCGCTGTCTCCCCATCCATCAGGGATCAGTCAGGGTCCTGCATTTGGCTTAAATAAGTTAGACATTCACTTTGCAAGGCAAATTTCAGGAGGCACCAGGAACCCAATAATCACCCAGACAAATCACCTTTTGGAGACTTGGTTGACCAGATGGCACAGCCAGCAGCCATATGGAAGAGTGCGTAATGACTGGGCCCGAAGGTAGGGTTTCCTGAGTGGGCGCCAAGCCTACTACTTGTCTCCAAAGGAGAGGCAGGTCTTTCTTCCTTCCCTCTGAGCTCCTAGTCCTTGGCAGAATGGACTATTCAACTCCCTGCAGAGATCAGCGATGGGATGGAGCGCACCTGCCTCCCGCCTCCTCCTGGAGCCTCTGACAGAGGACTGGCCACAAGGAGACAGCGTGGATACAAATCGTGTCATCTCGAGAGCTTCCCTGAGGTCTTTGAGCAATCTCTTTGGTGTCTTGGTTTGGACTTGTTCCCAGATCTGAATGGGAAGAAGGAAGAAGAGCTGTGTGCCAAAGAGTTTTCTGGAAAAAGTTATGTCCTTTCCAGAATATCCTTCCTGTCCCCATCCAGTTTGTGCTTGACCTTAAATGAACAAGTTCTAACATTCAAAAACGTTGGATTTGGACATGATGAGGCTGGGACGACATGTTTGTGATTTGTGAAATCATCATAGCCTGATTAGGCTCAGCAGCTGGGAGGCCTTTGGCTGCGACTTTGGGAAAAATACTTGAAAACCAAGAGTTGTGACTCAGGAACAGCTTCCTGGACCTGCAACTCAGGCGGTAACCCACCCTCGCTCATCCCTACATCTCATTAAGCCCACTTTATAGCCTCCTGTCTCTTTCCTGGGATTTCCATTTCTTCTCTATTCAAAGCACTATAAAACTTCATCAAATTATCGGTTAGTCACCCTCAAATCATTTGTGTTCTTGTTGCTGTTTGCCAGTCCTGGGGCTTGAGCTCTGGGCCTGAGCACTGTCCCTGAGCTTCTTTTTGCTCAAGGCTAGGGCTCTACACTTGAGCCACAGCGTCACTTCCAGCTTTTTCTGAGTAGTTAATTGGATATGAAAATCCGTGGACTTTTCTCCTCCAGCTGGCTTTGAACCACAATCCTCAGATCTCAGCCTCTTGATTAGCTAAAATTATAGGCATGAGCCACTGGCACCTAGCTTTCAAATAACTTGTTTTAAAAAGTTATTCCTCTGTGCTTCTTATCATGTAAAATAATATTTATTAAAATGAATCCCAGGAAATAGAAGCCAAAAGGGTAGGGCTGGAAATGTGGCTTAGTGCCCGGGGTTTGGTTCCTTAGCACCACATAAACAGAAAAAGCTAAAAGTGGTGCTGTGTCTCAAGTGGTAGAGTGCTAGCTTGCAGCAAAAGAATTTCAGGGACAGTGCCCAGGCACTGAGTTAAAGCTCCAGGACTGGCAAAAAAGAAAAAAGAAAGAAACTAAGAGGGCAAGAGGGAGTATAGAAATGGAGGGACAAAAATTGAACAAATGCATCAGTGGTATTCTATGTTGAAAATAAACTATATAACTTGTGAGTAGGGATGGGAGGGGAAAAACTGGGAGCAAACAAAGGAAGGAGTGACATTATCCAAAAAGAAATGTACTCATGCATTACCTGAGTTATGAAACAGTAACCCCTCTGTACATCACCTTGATAATAGCAACTTAAAAGATTTAAATTTGTTTAAAAAGTTACCGCAGTGGTTCCATGTGAACTGCTCAGGAAAGGAAATGATTTGACTCTCCTGGGCCACATTTATCTATAGATAAGCCTGGGGCAGATCACAGAAGAGTCTTTGCAGTGAAACACTGGGCCCCCATGGCCTTAGCTTGTCAACACCTCATGAATTTTCTTTGAGTTGCTTCATCACATCCTAAGTACAGTGCTATCTCCTGGGAATTAAGCTTGGTAATCAGGCAGTTATGCTAAACAAATGAACATCAGGAAACAGGGCAAGCTAGACCCTGGGGAAGCTACATGGATGTGTAGCCTGGAAATTGCTGGAAAGCTGGCTCTTAGGGATTGTGTTCCTAGCTCTCAAGAGAATGCTGTTTTGTGGAGAGAGATCAGAGACTTGCGGGGGCGGGGGGGGGGAGAATGCAGAGAGAGAGAGAGAGGATTGCTTTATCAGTCTTAATACATGACAAAGCTGATATATACGAGGACATGGGTTGCTACACTTCAGATTTTTGTTATTGTTGTTTGTTTTTGCCAGTCCTGGGGCTTGAACGCTGGGCCTGGGCACTGTCCCTGAGCTTCTTTTTGCTCAAGGCTAGGGCTCTACCACTTGAGCCACAGTGCCACTTCCAGCTTTTTCTGAGTAGTTTATTGGAGATAAGAGTCTCATGGATGTCCTTGGATGTCCCAGATTTTATTTCCCTTTCCCCTTCTACTCCTTGGACAAGCCCTCTGCTCCCAGCTTCATGGGCTAGGAAGGCAGGAGGGAATGAACCAGCTGCAGGTAGAAGAGAGATTTAGCCAGTCTCCCTCCTCACCTCACTTCGGTATTGTAAGTCACTTCCCTTCACCCTGTCATGTAAAGCGCTGTGTTATGTCACATAAGTTTCAGACAGGTGGGGAGAAACTGGAAAGAAATTCGGAAGGTCCTCAAGCCAAGCCTGGAGTAAGGAGCTTAATACCATCACCACCACCCTCCCCCCACTCCACTTCAGAAACACCTGGAGTCATTAAAAAGTCCCCATGCTCAGGCCAAACCCCACACCAATGGCATCAGAGTTTCTCCTGGTGACAACTAGACCTCAGGACTTCTCAAAGTATCCCAGTGATTCCAGTCAGGTTCTGGAACCTGTAGAATAAAACCATTCTGGATCAAAAGAAGCCAACGAAAGGATGGATGAGCTTTGGTTATGGTGATGAATGTCAGTGGTGGCCATTATGCAGACAAAAAGCGTGAGTTCAAGCAGGTTACTTAATCTTTTAGATGCTTTGTTTTCGCAACTGAAAAGTGAAGATAATTTAATAACCTTTACAGAGTGATCATAAGGGTTGAATGATACAATGCTTATAAGGTCTTGGCTCAGTGCCTGGCACCTAGAAAATACTTTCAGCTATCATTATCATTCTATTACTTTAGCACCAACAATGATATTTTCTATGCAACTTATCTTACACTATGAGTTTCCTTGGTTTAAGAGATGCACACTTTTGGGGCTGGGAATATGGCCTAGTGGCAAGAGTGCTTGCCTCCTATACAAGAAGCCCTGGGTTAAATTCCCCAGCACCACATATACAGAAAATGGCCAGAAGTGGCGCTGTGGCTCAAGTGGCAGAGTGCTAGCCTTGAGCAAGAAGAAGCCAGGGACAGTGCCCAGGCCCTGAGTCCAAGGCCCAGGACTGGCAAAAAAAAAAAAAAAAAGAGAGAGATGCACACTTTTTTGTTTTGTTTTGTTTTCTTGCCAGTCCTGGGGCTTGAACGCAGGGCCTAAGCACTGTCTCTGGCTTCTTTTTGCTCAAGGCTAGCACTTTACCACTTGAGCCACAGTGCCACTTCTGGCTTTTTCTATATATATGATGCTGAGGAATCGAACCCAGGGCTTCATGTATACAAGGTGAGCACTTTACCACTAGGCCATATATTCCCAGCCCCGGGAGATGCATACTTTTTGCATGTCACATCTTCAAAAGCAAGATGCATCTTATCACTGGTAAGATATCAGTGACATCACTGATAAGAATGTATGGCATGCCAAGACAGACACAAGGTTTGTTTGCTTATTATGCTGATACTGGGGCTTGAACTCAGGGCCTGGGTGCTGTCTCTTAGCCATTTCATTCAAGGCTGTTGCTCTACCACTTGAGCCACAGTCCCACTTCTGAATTTTTCTGTTTCATTGGAAATAAATGTCTTACAGATTTTCCTGCCTGTGCTAGCTTCAAACCACAATCTCTAGATCTCAGCCTCCTGAGTTGCTAGGATTACAGAGGTGAGCCACTGGCACTTGGTGCAAGACTTCATGTTTATTACCTCCCTTAAGTCTCATTACTATGAGACTCCCTATGGGAGCTGCATTTTATATCCATCTCCACTTAACAGATTGGTAAACTGAAGCCCAGAGTTTATAAGTCTAGGCCAAGTTGCCACAGTCAGTGGAAAATGGGGATTGGAACCTTTGAATCTAACTTTATAGAGTCTGTATCCCAAACTTCTTTAGGAAAACGCTGAGTCCAGTGAACTAAGCAGAGTCACCTGGCTAGGGCCTGAATCCACGGCGACCAAATCCCTCATCCTTGCAGTGTTTCTACTTGGAGGCAGATCCCCGGCTCCAGCATGGAGTTTGAGGCTGTCCTGGATATCACCCTGGCCAATAGGAGCTGGGCCTGGGCTGGGCAGCCTGGCTGGTACCCCTCTTCCTCGTTCTTCTCTCCCTCTTGCTCAGCTGACCTATGACCCCTCATCCCCTTGGCCAACCCCTGGGATATCTTCTCCCATCCATTTGACATGGCTTGGCTCAGTGTCAACGGTCCTCCCCTCCCACCAGGCATGTCTGGTCTCCTGGTGGGGGTCTGCTCTACTCACCCTGTGCCGGCCTGTTCAGTGGCTCCTAGGCTCCCACTCACCTGTCCATCACCAGAGATACTGGCCTGGAAGCAGCTGCATTTGTTGAAGGCAGCTTTGGCCAAGGGCCTTGTGCACACTGTGTCGTTTTCCCCGCGACTTCCCAGTGAGCCAGGCAGAATTGCTGTAGCTTTATGAAGATACTGACCTGGGACTCAGGTTGAGCCACTTACTAAGATAAAATAAGAACCCAGAGCTTGGTGTCGGTGGCTCATGCCTGTCATCCTAACTACCCAGGAGGCTGAGATCTGGGGATTGCAGTTTGAAGTCAGCCTGGGCAGGAAAGTCCCTGCAACTCCTATCTCCAATTAAGCACAAAAAGCCAGAAGTGGAGCTGTGGCTCAAGTGGTAGAGAAAGCACTAGCCTTGAGCACAAAACAGAGGCATGGTGCGCAGGCCCAGAGTTCAAGCCCCAGGACTGACCAAAAACAATACAAAACACATGAGCATGACCACTCAGCCCCCACTTCCAGGAAATATTATTTGAATCCATTTGCTGGGTGCTTCCCCGGGGCCAGGCTCTGGGCGTGGAGTGACACAGCTGCTCAGAATAAGCTCATGCCCAGTGCGCATAGGGGCGCTAGCTACACTTCGGTAGACCTGCCTCCCAATGCTGGCAGCTGCAAAGGAAGCAACAGAGGCTAGATTGGGAGTAACTGCAGGGCCTGCTGAGCCATTGTGGCAGGGAGAGAGGAAAGAAGACCAGGAGAAAGGCCAGGACAGGGGGCAGGGCTGGCCCAGCTACCGTTCTCCTCAGGAAAGCCATCAGATGTCCCTGAAGTTGCAGGCTGGGCAATGACAGGATGGGATTTGTGTCCTTAAAGTCATTCATCCCTCAAGAGACAATTCAGTGTCAGCACCTATTAGCTGAGCCTGTGGGAGGGACCCTCCCACCCCACTCCCCAGCTCCCTGGGAAAGGAGAGCAGGCCTGTTGGCTCAAGGAGACCATGTGGCTTTCCAGCTCCTGCTCAGTCTCTTAGGAAATGAGGAAATACTGAGACAGCAAAGCACCCTAGCTCAGCCTTAGGCGCCGGAAGGTTTTAATCAGAAACCTCACCAAAATTAAAACCTTAGCCCAAACAATTCCTGCCAGATGGAAATTGGTCTCAACTGCAAGTTCTTTCACAAGGCTGTCCATGTGCTGCCACGCAGTCATTGGCTTCGGTGCTTAAGCATCAAGACTCAAGCCAGGCTCTAGTGACTGGCTCCTGTAACCCTGGCCACTTGGGAGGCTGAGATCCGAGGATTGAAGTTCAAAGCCAGCCAGGGCAGACAAATCCATGAGCCTTATTTCCACTTAATTAACAGAAATTCAGAAGTGGAGGTATGGCTCAAGTGTTCGAGTGCCAGTCATGAGTGAAAAAGCCAACCAAGAGTGCAAGAAACTGAGTTTAAGTCCCAGTCCTGGCACATACAACACACACACACACACACACACACACACACACACACACACACACACATCCTATGAATATTACAGCCATCTGAGGGCAAAGTTGACAGATCTAAACTGTATCAGCTCTGTCACCTGCAGATGCATGGCCTTGAATAGGGTACCCAACTTTTCCAGAACAATGGGGTAAATAATGTCTTGTGTGCTGCACATGCCTCGTGGATTGCTGCAAGGTCTGATGGAGTCATGGATTTCAGAAGAGGTTTATGAATCAAACCAAGACCATTTGTTAGATTCGCGGTTGCCTTGGGCCTGACTCTACCGCAGGGATCCCACAGGGGCTGACAGGAAAGGAGGCCGAAGTCAAAATGATGGGAATGCTGAGAAAGTCCACAAACCCCAAAGTTAAGGCGCTCTGCAGCTGCTGGGGTTCCCGGGCTGTGAGATGAGGTCATGCACTGTGTAAAGTGGGGGGAGGGGGTTCAGATGTCTCTCAGTGGCATAGTGCTTGTCCAGCTTGTGTGAGGATCCAGAACATTGCAGAAAGAGAGGGGAAGGGGGGAGGGGAAGGGAAAGAAAGGGGAGGGAGTAGGGGAAGAAGAAGGAAGGGGCAAGGGAGGGGGGAGAAGGAAAGAAGAGGGGGAAAGGAAGGAGGAGGGAGAAGTGGTAGGAGAAGGGGGAGGGAGAGAGAGAGACAAGGGGGAGGGAGAAGGAAGGGAAAGGGGGAGGGAAGAGGAGGAGAAGGGAAGAGGGAAAGGGGAGAGGGAGAGACAGGGAGGGAGAGGGAGAGAGAAGAGGAGAAGGTGGAGGGGAAAGAGGAAGGGGGACGGAGGATGAAAAAGAGAAAGAAGAAAGGGAGGAAAGGAGGAAAGGCCAGCCTCTGTGCAGGGTCATCTCATGAGAACACCTGCTCCTCCATTTTGTGATGGAGGGAACTGAGGCTCCGTGTGGTTCTGTTTAAGCTGAGCATCCTTTTCTTGTGCCATCTGACCACTAGTCTCCGGCAGAAATAAGAGGGAGGGTTCTTTGGTTGATTGGTAGGGTTTTCATTTATGCTAGGTAAGCAGGCTATCTACCACCATTTGAACCATACCCCAAGCCTGTGTGTGTGTGTGTGTGTGTGTGTGTGTGTGTGTGTGTGTTGTATTTGAGATAAGGTTTTACTATCTAGGATTGACTTCAAACTCATTGATCTCCTGCCTCCACTTCCTGAGTGGCTGGGATTATAGGTATGTGCTGCTATGCCTATAGCTCCAAGAAAACGTTTTAATTTTATTTCAAAATCAGAAGAAAATCTGAATAAAATAATAATATGTGGTTGTGAGTCTGTCTTAGATTATATTGATCTTGATATCAACTTGTTTATATAATACATTGTGTGTGTGTGTGTGTGTGTGTGTGTGTGTGTGTGTGTGTGTGTTGGTACTGAGGCTTGAACTCAGGGCCTGGATGCTGTTCCTGAGCTTTTGTGAAGAAGGTTAGTGCTCTACTACTTGACCCACAGCTCCACTTTCAGATTTTTTAGTGATTCATTGGAGAGAAGAGTCTCACGGACTTTCCTGCCCAGGCTGGCTTCAAACCTTGATCCTCAGATCTCAGCTTGCTGAGTAGCTAGGATTACAGGTGTGAGCCAGCTATATAATACATTTTTTAAAGGGCTTTTGTTTGTTTTTAGATCCTAGCCTTTTTTTTTTGCTCAAGGCTAGCACTCTGCCACTTGAGCCACAGCGCCACTTCTGGCTGTTTTCTATATATGTGGTGCTGGGGAATTGAACCCAGGGCTTCATGTATACGAGGCGAGCACTCTTGCCACTAGGCCATATTCCCAGCCCTTGTTTGTTTTTAGTATGGAGAAGGAACCATGAAGGCAAAAAGCAGGTGTGTTGCTGGTGCCCAAGGCTCTGTCCCTGGGAGTAACTTCTCCTCACCCCTACCTCATGCCTCCTCTTGGTCCCAAAGTGGCTCAGCAAGCCAGGCTGGAACAAGTCCACTGGTGGAGCCAATCAACTCCACTAGGCCCAGGCCATGCTGGCTTAGCCTGTGGTGTCCCCACCCTGCTCTACACTCCCCCACGATGCCATCCTCCTTGCAGCCCAGAGCAGGGGAAGGGCGGTTCCAATTCCTGGCAGAGCCTGGCTTCCTGAATTTTCTCCAAATGGACAAGGTCAAGCTGTACTGGAAAGGAACATGGGGACCTGCCATGCAGAAGTTGGGGATAGAAGCCACACTGGGTAATACACAGAACCTCTCCCCTCCCCCGCCCCCAACACCCCTGCAGATCCCCACAAGGCCTCCATGTCCTCTCTCGCCTCCTGGGCTTCAATTTGCCCATCTTCGAGATGGAGATGGGGAGAGAGTAGTTCTATGGAGGGCTTCCCGCCTGCCAAGAGGCTCCAGGTCAGTCAAGGTGGGAGCAGAGAGGGGTCCACCCAGCATTCAGACCCGGTGGCTGCAGCAATAACAGCACATACCGATGGCAGCCCTGTCCCATGTCAAACCCACCCTCCAACACCTCACCAGTACACACTTGTTATTCCTGTTGTGCAATGTGCAAAGTGGAGCTACATGCATGGGGGCCGCAAATAGTCCATGATAGGCTATGCCCACACCACCACCACCTTCTTTTTCACCCAGTGGCTGTGGGGAATGCTAGTCTAGACCCTGGGGAGACCAGATGTCCCTCCGGCAGTGGGCGGGGTGTCCTGATTTGGAAATGGCTGAGGGAGTTAGTTGTATGTGCAGTATGGGAGACAGCCCTGGCTTACACCTAATGTATAGCATGAGGAGAGCTGTGGTGTGGGGAACGCTGCCTGTAAAATGCCTTTGGCTGTCTGTCCTCCTCCTCCTCCTCCTCCTCCTCCTCCTCCTCCTCCTCCTCCTCCTCCTCCTCCTCCTCCTCCTCCTCCTCCTCCTCCTCCTCCTTGTGTACTTCCTAGTACTCTACCACGTAATCCATACCTCCCCATGCACAGTCCTTTCTGCTTTACTTATTTTTTCAGATAGGGTCTCAAGCTTTTTCCTGGCTGGCTTCAGACCGCTCCCTTCCACATCACTGGCACTCTAGGCACGAGCTGTCATGCTTAGCCTGCCCTTTCCTTTTCACAGGGCTCACTCCCCAAAGCCTTGTGAGTTGATCTCCATCTCAGGATCTTCTTTCCAGGGTATTCAACCTGCAATCATTACGTTTACTCTCAAAAACATGCCTTTATTATTTATGAATGTGTGACTGTTAATAAATACACAGTCACACTGTCACACTGGCTCTCCCAAGTCACAGTGCTTGTCACTACTCATTGCCATCACTTATTTAATGACTCTAGACTGACTGACAGCTCTGGGAGGCAGGAAATGTGCGGTTTCATTCCCAACCCTGGAGAAGCTAGTCACAGCAGGTACTCGATAAATATTTATTGAGTAGATGAATAAATTACCTTATCATATTACTAGAGACCAGAGCAGCTCCAGGAATAGGAGGAAGAGAGGGAGAAAGAGAGGAAGGAGGAGAAGGACCAGGAGGAGGAAGCAAGGAAGGAGAATAAAGGAAGGTCTCTGAGCAGCTAAAATATAAAAAGTAGCCACTGAACAAGTACATGATGTGCACAATTGGCTGCTTTTCTTTTAGCTCCCTTGGGCATCTTGCCTCTTCCCAACAACACCCCACCCCTGGCTGTGTTCCTCACCTTTGTACTTCATTCATTCATTCATTTGAGTTCCGGTTACACTAACTGAGCCTCCCGTGCATAGGGCACTGCACACAGAAGTGAGCCCAGCAGCTCTGCCCTTCCTCCAGGAGCTCGTAGGTTACCAAGAGACAGATGTGTACACCCCTACAGTGACACAGTGTGAGTAGTCAGTAGTCCACCTTGGCTGCTCTTGTTCTTTATTTTTAGCAAAATTTCCCTTGCACTAATGTTGGGTGGAAGGAGAAACAGATTCCCTGAATTTGCAACCTCAAGGACAGGCCTGATCCCCAATTGCCTCTGTTCATCTAAGAATCCTTCTCCTGGGGTACACACACACACACACACACACACACACACACACACACACACACACCTGAAATCCGTTATCCTGTGGCCATAGCCAGGCTCACAGTGCCTTCCAAGGCATAACTGCTGAATCAGAAACACCAGGTTCTAAGATGGCCTCCCAGAGGGAACATTTTTACTTTGATTGCTCACTTCAGACCAGAGAAGCAGAGAATTGAATCCCCTTGTTAGATTGGCTTAGCCGGGCACAGCAGGCAGCCACCCAACCACATGGTAAGTAGAGCCTTCCTGGAGCCCCAGATCAGCTCCTGGAGGAAACCTGGAGCCAGACAGGGGATCTGATGGTGCCCAAGAGAGCCAGCTGTCCACCTACCCTCCTCACTTCCCATCCTCATCTCCTGTTTGTCAGGCGAGGGTCCTGGGCTGCCCCAGGAAGCTCAGCTGCAAAGCAGAATTCCAGGAACTCTCCTGGCCATGCCAACTCCAGGCTACAGTTCCTTTTTGCTTCTAAAGGTCTTGGTGTCAGGGTTCAGCCTCACAGATTTCCAGGCAGGAGCCTGGCTGCTGTTTCTACAGGCTGCCCTCCCCACAATCACACTTCTTACTTCTGAGACCTTCTGAGAATCCTAGAAGGTCACTGCTAGCATTATAGGCAGGTGTGAGCCAGTAGGCCCAGCTGGACAAGCATATCTTGAAGAAACACATTTAGGGGGTAAAAAGAGGAAATTAGTAAAATGACTGCTTTGAGCATGGAAATGCTTGTAAAAGAAAATTACTTCTCTTAAGAAAGGCCATCTGGCTGGGCACCCCGTGACTCAAATCTGTAATCCTAGCTACTCAGAAGGCTGAGATCTAAGGATCTCAGTTCAAAGCCAAGTCTGGGCAGAAAAGCTGTCAAAACTATATCTAGTTAACCAGCAAAACACCAGACTGGAAGCATGGATCAAATAATAGAGCACTAGCCTTGAGCACAAAAGCTCAGGGACAGCGCCTGGGTTCAAGCCCCAAGAATGGTACACATAGTAAAAGGACATCTGCCTTGAAAGGAGGAAACGCATCCTTTGTTTAAAGGGTTGCTCAAGGAGACTAGCTATCTGGCTGGAAATATGGCCTAGTGGCAAGAGTGCTTGCTTCATATACATGAAACCCTGGGTTCAATTCTCCAGCACCACATACATAGAAAAACAGCCAGAAGTGGCGCTGTGGCTCAAGTGGTAGAGTGCTAGCCTTGAGCAAAAAGTAGCCAGGGACAGTGCTCAGGCCCTGAGTCCAAGTCCCAGGACTGGCCAAAAAAGGAGACAACTAGACATCTAGTTATAATGATCCAAATTTTATAAAGTGATCATACTTTTTAATCTCTGGGCCCAATAATGACAAACATTGTTAGAAAAAAAAAAAAAGGATTGAATCCATCAGATGCTCAACACAAACAAGACACTCATCTAAAAGAATGTTTTTGCTAGATCTCAGACTCCACTTTCCCAGCCTACATAACTATAAATGTTAGAACACCCATGTCCAGGTATAAACTGTCCTTTCCTTTCCTTTGCCTTATGAACAAACTTTCCCAGTCTCTATTTCAGCATATCTGAATTTCTTTCCTCTGATAATGTCAATAAGCATTTCACTTCATCATTGTTCTGGAGTCAGTTTGCACCTACTTGGGCAAGTTGCACCTGTCTCTTCCCACTTTACATTCAGTAACATCAGGTTGGTATCTTGAATGTGGCCTTCAGTAGAAGTATTTGCTCCATGGAAAATGGCAAATCAAGACTTTCTACCAGAGAACCAATTGTGTAAACATTTACCCTCATAACACAAAACATAATCTAGATCAACAAAAGCTGTTTCGATCCTCAATGGTTTTATGGGCAAGCAAAAAGGTTAGTGAGAGAGACACAGGGTAAAAAAAAAAAAGACAAACAACTACAAAAGCAATACTTGCAGAACTGTTTGGTGTAAGTGAACTGAACACCTCAGGGGGGAAAAGGGAAAGGGAGAGGAGGAAGGGGAGTATGAGGGACAAGGTAACAAATAGTACAAGAAATGTATCCAATGCCTAACGTATGAAACTGTAACCTCTCTGTACATCAGTTTGATAATAAAAATTTGAAAAAAAAAAAAAGGTTAGTGAGCTAGTGAAGAACATTTAGGAATTAACTGTGAGCTGTTAACCACATGATTTCCAAGCTCAAGAAGGAATGGTCTTACTCTGTGTTGTTCCTTTGTTTTCTCAGCTTCCAGAAGCTCCTTCCAACTCCTTGGATCCCTGCTTACTCCTCATCCCACCATCCAACCCTGGCTTCCCTTTCAGAAAACGTCTTCTGCCCCTGGGCTTTGAGGGACCACCCTTCCTGGGTGCCCCCAGAGAAAGCCAACAACCACTGCTAGAGTCTCATTCATACCTACTTAGCACAGAGCTGACATTTGAGAAATGTCCCTATTTACATTTCCAACCAGAAGCTAATTGTTTGTGTCTTTAGCTAACAAGCTGTGGTGTGTGTGGGCATTGTAGAACCTCTGAGTGTTGCATCATGTTATATTTTGAGAGAATTATTGGACAAGCCTCAGCCAGATGATGCAAATCTGACTAAGGGTGCTGGAGAAAGGCCCTTGGCAGACACAACTGCAAGTATCTCCAGAGCAGGAATGCCAGAGAGCCTGGGGCAGCTGGGAGGAGTCAGTGAAGGAGACTTCCTGAAGAATGCAAATTTCTTTTTTTTTTTGGCCAGTCCTGGGCCTTGGACTCAGGGCCTGAGCACTGTCCCTGGCTTCTTCCCGCTCAAGGCTAGCACTCTGCCACTTGAGCCACAGCGCCGCTTCTGGCCTTTTTCTGTATATGTGGTGCTGGGGAATCGAACCTAGGGCCTCGTGTATCCGAGGCAGGCACTCTTGCCACTAGGCTATATCCCCAGCCCATGCGAATTTCTTAAACAGGACAAAAACACAAACTGCAAAAACCCTTTCATGACCAGGAGGCTCAGTGAAGCCAAGGTGCCGGTGGTTGGCATTGGGACTGGTACTAGGAAAAGCATACTGTTCTGAAATTTGTGCAAAGACACTTATCAAATATTCAAGAATGAGTGGGCTGGGAATATGGCCTCGTGGTAGAATGCTTGCCTCGTATACATGAAGCTCTGGGTTCAATTCCTCAGCACCACATATCTAGAAAATGCCAGAAGTGGCGCTGTGGCTCGAGTGGTAGAGAGCCAGCCTTGAGCAAAAAGAAGCCAAGGACAGTGCTCAGGCCCTAAGTTCAAGGCCCAGGACTGGCAAAAAAAAAAAAAAAAAAAAGGATGGGGCACATGGAAACAAATATTCAAGAATAAAACAGGAATTGAAAAGGGAACAAGTTCAACCTGAGTTCCAATGTGACTTGGAGCTGTGGCCTACCACATACCATCTAGGGCACTCTTGGGGGACCCTACACTCTCCTCTGGGGAGCCCAGGTTTGTGAGCTAGCCTTAATGCATAGCATAGGAGCCCGGAAGCCATCTTGTATCCACAGACTCAGCTATCAGCGCCAATCTCCAAATCTTAACAGCAGGGTTTTCCCTCCACCTAATTTGAGCATCCTTTATCTTACTTGAGTAAAACATATCTTGCTCCCGATCAGCCCATTCGCAAGGAGGAGTCACACACAATCTTTGACTGACACTCCTGGCATGTGTTCCCAGCCCATGAAGTCAGTCATCCTGTCCACAGCTTTCACAGGGGAGGCTCCTTTCTCAGAAAATAGGAGTGGCTGCAGACCTGGCTTTTCTTTCCTGTCTCCATGTTACCCAACCCTAAGAAGCATACACTCTAGACACTTTTACCTTAAAATGTCAGTGACAATTCATCTGAGGGTTACTTTTCATCCTTGGGAAATCTCACTATCAGCCAGGATTGCCCAGTTATGTCACTAGAAGCTGAGGTGAGGGTGGACATTCTCATGACAACTCTCTGTGACTACAGGAGACTCAAGGACCATAGAGCTTTCTGCTTTACCATCATAGATGAAGGTTTTCATTTTTTTATTTTTGTCTGTCTTGGGGCTTGAACTCAGGGCCTGGGCACTGTCCCAGAGCTTTTTCACTCAACGCTAGTGCTCTACTACTTTAAGCTACAGTGCTACTTTTGGTATTCTGATGGTTAATTGGAGATAAGAAGATAAGAGTCTCATGGACTTTCCTGCCTGGGCTGGATTTGAACCATACTCCTCAGATCTCAGCTTCCTAAGTAGCTAGGATTAGCATGAGCCACAAGCGCCCAGCAAGGTTTCCATTCTTTTTTTTTTTTTTTTTTGGCCAGTCTTGGTTCTTGGACTCAGGGCCTGAACACTGTCCCTGGCTTCTTTTTGCTCAAGGCTAGCACTCTGCCACTTGAGCCACAGCGCCACTTCTGGCCGTTTTCTGTATATGTGGTGCTGGGGAATCGAACCCAGGGCCTCATGTATACAAGGCAAGCACTCTTGCCACTAGGCCATATCCCCAGCCCAAGGTTTCCATTCTTATACTCAGATGCTGACTGCTTTACCTCCAGATTCTTGTCCACATAGAGGAAGAAGAAAGGGCATAGAGAAAAAGATAAAAGACAAAAAGGCATGTATCAACTAAATTGGCTCCTACAGCTAGCCCAAAGACGTCCCTTTCCATCTGTTTAACTGACCAGAAGTCAGTAACCTGTTCATTCTAACTGCAAGGGAAACATTTCATACCAAGCAGGCCACCACTATGAATGAAATCGGGTTTGATCAGAAAGGAAACACTGGGGACCTCCATGAGCAAAAGATAATGTTTCGGGGGAGGGGGGAGGGGGGAATGAGGAAGGAGGTAACAAACAGTACAAGAAATGTATCCAATGCCTAACGTATGAAACTGTAACCTCTCTGTACATCAGTTTGACAATAAAAATTTTTAAAAAGATAATGTTTCAAGCTAATCCTATACTATTCACTACTATATGCTTATCTAATTCACTTTGTGAATTGGCAGGGGCAATGTAGTGTGTTTATACTTCTTAAATGGGGCTAAAATTGAACATGAGTTATATTGGGCAAGAGAGGAGATAATTAGATACCTAAGATGGAACCTAGGAAGCCAGCAGAGGCTTTTGAAGTGGCTGATACAAGAAAGAAGAGTTTCCCAACCAATTCAATTCAACACAGGTTTATTAAATATCAAATGGGCTAGATGGTGATGATAAGCTGCCATCAAGATGTGCCCAGCACATTAAGAGAGGTAAGACAAGTAAGTAAACAGATGGGAAAAGTAACTCTTGGGAAGGAAGAATTTCAATGGGAACCTGACACACAGGTGTGATTTGACAGGCAGAGGTAGAGGGGTGCCTTTCAGTTTAAAAGACAGCCTTTGTCAGGGGTATATAAACAAATGGTAAATGGCACAGCCCAAGGGGGGGAACCATGAACAATAAAAACAAAAGAAGTGAGGACCAGATAAGAAGCTTGAACTTCACCAGGGGACACTGGAAAGGTGCCATTGAAAGTCTTGAGCAAGGGAGTAATAAGGAAGGATTGGCATGGAAAGGACAAGAAGCAAGAAGAAAAGGGGATGTTGTTGTTATTTTAATGTACTATGTAAAATTATTTCTTTTTTCTTTCCTATGGTTTATTCCCTGTTGTCACTGTATTTTATTTTGGTACCGTGGGTATTGTATATATGTTTATCTGAATTAGGGAAGGGGAACATCAAAATGGTGAGACAAAGGACAAAGGGCAAGCCAATGCAACAGCGATATACATAAGACAATATGTTGGAAATTAACTGAACAACTTGGGGGGTTGAAGGGGAGGGAAAGTGGGAGAAAATGAGGGAGGGGGGTAACAAGTTTGACAAGAAATGTACTCACTACCTTATGTACGTAACTGTAACCCCTCTGTACATCACCTTGACAATAAAATTAAATTTTAAAAAAAGAAGAAGAAAAGGCAAGCTATCATGGGTATCAAATCAACATGACTTGACACAAGAAGAGGCACTAGGGACTGAGTTGGTAGTACTGTCATTTACATCCAGAGACCCTGCTGGGCCCCGGTGGCTCACGCCTATAATCCCAGCTACTCAGGAGGCGGAGATACCAGGATCACAGTTCAAAGCCCACACTAGAAGAACAGTCCATGAGACTCTTATCTCCAATTAACCATCAAAAGAGCCAGAAGTGGAACTGTGACTCAAATAGTAGAGTGCCAGCCTTGAATGAAAAAGGCGTAAGGACAGCACACCCAGGCCTTGTGTTCAAGCCCCAGAACTGGCACCAAGTAAAGTGTGGGGGGAGGGGGAATCAATAAGATCAAGGAACATTTGGGAGACAATGTGGAGTTGGAGACGGCAGGTGGTTAAAGGGTGGAAATGCTCTATGGGCCAATAGAACTTCTAATTTAGAGGTTAGGCTGAAGGGCAGAACGAAAGTATTAACTTGGAAGCTAACAGCTAAGAAAAACAATGTGAGGGTGAGAGGAAGCTCCAGTGTACAATGTCCAGAGCCAACACTCTACTCTTCCTCCCCAGCCTAGACTCCTCTGTCCTCCTGTGGCTTATGACCTCAGCATCCCAGACACACCTTCTTCCATCTCAGCCCCACTGGCCATTCTACGCAACTGCGTAGTAATACACAGTTGCTCCCTGGTTTGCTGATCTGTCCCAGCTCATGCCACTAGTCCAGCTTCATCATGTCTCATGGCAAAACCCTCCATTCACCTACTGGTCTTTGCTAGGAACTCCCACACACATAACAGGCAGAGATTCATTGTAAGATGCCATTCTGTCAGTGTGACTGGTCTTTTCTCCAACCCATCCCACTAACTATAGCCTACAGGGCCCTTCGCAGGCCAGGCTATAGACTGCAAGGCCAGTTGCATCTTTTACTTTATCACATGCATCTGACACCAAGTAAATGTGTCTTAACTGGTTCTTGTCTCCAGGGCTTCATGAGCTACTGTTTCTGCCTGAATGTCTTTCTACCTTATTCACCTGTTAGTATACCTGGCAGCAATCAGTTCAAGCATCACCTCCTGCAGGAAGCTTTCTCTAATTTCTTCTATGTATTCTTACTCACCCAGTGGTTCCTTCTGTCCTTCCCATGGTACTGCAACCTTGCCTGTGGAGGGCAGGTATCATGACTCCTTCTCTCTCAGTTGCCAGGGCCTAGACAAGTAATACATAGTAGTTGCTTAATTTTTGTCTGATACTTCAGTGAAGTCAGGAATGGATCCAAGTTCCAAGGAAAAGAGGGTAGAGAAGTGAGAGGCTCAGGACTGAAACTTGGGAAGTATTTCAAATGTTTTGTTCTTTGTGTGCCATATTGAGGCTTGAACTCAAGGCCAGGATATTGCACCTTAGTTTTTTGTTGTTTTGTTTTGTTTTTTCTCAAGGCTGGCACTCTACCCCTTGAAACACACCTCCACTTGTAGCTTTCCGCTGGTTAATTGGATATGAGTCTTACTGGCTTTTCTGCCATGGCAGGCTTTGAACTATGATCCTCAATTCTTAGCTTCTTATGTAGTTAGGATTACAGGCAGGAGCCACTGGTACCTGGCTCAGTGCATTAAAATTTAAGAATAAGAGAAGGAAATCAATGGCACAGTAGCTCAGAAGCCTCAGCAAAAGGCCACAGATGCCAGTGATTGCTGGGGAATCCTTGCCCTCTTAAATTTCCCTTCTTCAAGGGCACTGCTTAGTTCTTCCAGGACACCCTCCCTGAGTCCCCACGATGAAGTTAGTCCCCTTTCACCTCTCCCACCCCACACCTGCACTGGCACTGGGCTCTGTAGCTCTCCCCTTCTCTGCTCTGCCCTTCACTGTGGATGACTGACAGGCTTCTGGGCCAGTGAGAGGCTCTGGAAGGCAACTAGAAGGTGGAGTTTTGGTCTTGAGTGGGAACTGTGGAAGTGGGTGTGGTTCTAGTTCCTTTCAAGTGACCCTGGTCCCAGTCCCTCCCACCAGGGGGCAGTAGTGGACTCCTGGTCACTTCATCTTCTGGTCTTTCCCCCATTCTTCTATTTCCTGTGTCACCTAGTCCCTGATTAAAAGCTGTGTTTTGAAAATTCAGTGTGTTCTGTTTCCCTGGCTGGATCCTGCCCAATACAGTACACACATCTATTCCCTCGTGGGATACCCTTCCTGCCGTGGGATGACCTCATGAAGGGACTAAGGGGTGGGGGGGACGTGTTGGAGGGAAAGAGATGCTTGCGCATTCGGATGAGAGTAACATGACCCTAATGATCTCTTAGGAGAATTAAACCTACCAGGAGGACTGAGGATGGTGTGACAAGGAGACTTAGGGCTAGGGAGATGAATTAGGAGGAGAAAAAAACAACCAGGAAGCAAGAATTTGAGCCAAAACAGGAGTCCCTCTAAAGAGGCTGCAAAGTTGGGGAAGGAAGGATCAAGGAAGGTGTGTCTAGGACTTACTCTTAGTAAGGCCATCTCTGCTCAATGCCCCACAAAGACCCAGAGAGTGGAGCTCTACTCTGGCAAGACTGGCATCTCATCTCCCCCAACCTGCATTGCAATGGCTCCTTTTCTCTCCCATGGCTCTGTGGTTCACGGCCCCCTTCTATCTGCCTATGTGGGGTAAGTTGGACAATTGGCAGAAGCCAGGACCAGCAGGCTGGTGAATATTTAAAATCAGCTTGTGCAGTAAGTAGGCCTGATTTCTACTGTATGCCAATTTCCCTGGTGTAAATATTCTTACTAAGCCCAATTTTAGCTACTAAGATGAGGATGAACAACAGCTCCATCACATCACTGCCTTCGTCCAGCCACCCATTGTCTCTCCAACTCTAGACTGAAATAACAGGACAGGTCCAGATTGGAGGCCAGCAATGGTACCACGGCTGCAGCCTTGGGTAGGCCCCTGGTGGAAAAAATAAAGCTGCTCCTTCCCCACCTCTACCCATGTGTCATCTCAGCCTCAAGTGAGAGTTCTTCTCAAGTGTAACTCAGGATCCCACAGGAATTTGGGGCCTGAGATCCATAGACATTCAGATGATTCACCAACCACTTTCTCACTGGATATGGCTAGACACTGTACTTTATGCTGACTAAAAGCCAGGAGAGATGTCTTTCATCCAAGGCAAACAGCAAAGGAAAAATAATCTAAGAATAGCATTCTCTTACTGATGCAACCCCCTTACTCACTCTTCACCACTCTTCCACAGAAATGATGGGTAGTTGGCTCTGCAAAGTCCAAACTCACTTAGTGAAGTCCTGCATGCAGGAGAACAGGGTGTCTGAAGTCAGATCTTGGTTGGGTCCTGGATCTTTTTGTATTTTGGCCAGTCGTGGGGCTTGAACTGAAGGCCTGAGCACTGTCCCTGGCTTCTTTTTGCTCAAGGCTAGCACTCTACCACTTGAACCACAGTGCCACTTCTGGCTTTTTCTATATATGTGGTGCTGAGGAATCGAACCCAGGGCTTGGTGTATACAAGGCAAGCTCTCTACCACTAGGCCATATTCCCAGCCCTTGAGTCCTGGGTCTTTTGTTATAGCAAAATGACATTGGGAAAGTTACTTCTATCCAAGCCTGGTTTGCTAATCTATGAGCCGGGAAGAAAACTGCCTACTCTATGGAGCTAAACTTCAACAGTTCTCAACGGAGACACGTACTTCCTTGGGGACACTTGGCAACAACTAGAGACATTTGTGTTGTCACCGAGGGTGAGTGGAGGAGGGCTACTGTAACCCAGTGGAATGAAGAAACGTTCTCTTAAACATACTACAGGGGACAGGTCAGCTCTCCCATAGCCACAGCAAACAGCCCATCTTCAGGGTACAAAGAACTTGAGGTAGGGGACAAAAGGTATGTGTAATGAAATGGCCCAAGTCACAAGCATGTCCTGGTGCTCAGGTGATCAGAGGTGCCTTCAGAGGGGTGTCAGAGGTGGTCTGACAGCCCACTGTCTCTGGATTGGTCAGGTGGGGCCTTGTTACAATGTGATTCATTGACCTCCCCCTGGATAATCCCAACATCCCTGGAGTTCAAGATGGCTACCAAGTGACTGCAGAAGAGAAAGGCTCGGGACAAAAAACATAGATTAAAAAAAAATGGAGGCAGAGATGCCTAGCTTTTATTCTGCTGTTAGTTAATGGATGGGCTCCAGTAGTAACTTGGTTGCTTTTGAAGTAAAAGCAGCTTCTGTGCACCTGTGACAATGAATTATCCAACCCAAAATGTCAATCCTGCCAGGTTGAGCAAGTGCTCAGTGAGATGAAGCACAGGGTAAATATCCAGCTTACATTCTTAAGTTCTCAGAAACCAGAAACTGCTTTTCTCTGGTGCAGTCTCACCCTGTATTTCCAGACCTGAAATAGATGGGATGTGAAACTCCCTGAGTACTGAGAATTTAGCTCTTTGCTCCAGGTGAGTCACCCTGTAAATGTCAATTCTTTTATTTAAAGCAGAGCCGAGGTTGCACCAGTGACTCAGGGCTAGCAGCCTTCCCAGGCTAGCATGATTTAGGCTAGTAGGAAGTAATTTTTCCCAAAAGCTCTTATTATAAGGGGTGTATAAGCAATCCAGGATTCAGACACCCCAGTGTTCACTAGGGCTGTGTCACCTCAAATACAGCAGGGCACCTGAGAAAAATAGCTGAAATGGAAAAGTTGACTAGTCTTAAATACCTTTCTTGTTTTTTTTTTTTTTTGTTTTTTGTTTTGTTTTTTTTGGCCAGTCCTGGGCCTTGGACTCAGGGCCTGAGCACTCTGTCCCTGGCTTCTTCCCGCTCAAGGCTAGCACTCTGCCACTTGAGCCACAGCGCCGCTTCTGGCCGTTTTCTGTATATGTGGTGCTGGGGAATTGAACCTAGGGCCTCCTGTATCCGAGGCAGGCACTCTTGCCACTAGGCTATATCCCCAGCCCCTTAAATACCTTTCTTACTAGTGTATATAGTGGTTTGTTCTTCCCCTGCAACCTGAACTGAAATTTCTGCACCAGAGCTTTGGTCTACAGATTTCACACACACTCTCTCTCTCTCTCACTAACACATTAATATCAGTGCACAGGTTTAAAGACAGATCACATTTTTGGTGTGTGTGTGTCAGTACTGGAGCTTGAACTCAGGGCTTCACAACACTCTCATTTGGTTCCCCCCTCCCCCCCCCCCCCCCGAAGCTGGCACTCTACCACTTGAGCTCCACTTGTGGCTAACTGTGGTTAACTGGAGATAAGAATTTCACAGATTTGTCTGCTTGGGCTAGCATCCAACCTCAAGTCTTAGATCTCAGTCTCCTGATTAGCTAGGATTACAGGTGAGAGCCACTAGCATCCAAGACAGATCACTTTTGGGGGGGGGGGTTGTGGGGCTTGAACTCAATGACTGGGTACTGTCCCTGAACTTTTTCACTCAAGGCTAGTGATCTACCACTTTGAGCCACAGTTCCACTTCCAGTTTTCTGGTGGTTAATTGGAGATAAGTGTCTCATAGACTTTTTCTTGCCTGGGCTGGCTTGGAAACACAATTCTCAAATCTCAGCCTCCTGAGTTGCTAGGATTACAAGCATGAGCCACCAGCACCCAGCTGATAGATCACTTTTGATAGGTAAGTAGAAAGAGACTGCAGGAAATCCAGGACCAGAGAAATGTGAAGGGAAGCTGGATAAATCACTTGGGCTTGAATACCCTGAAGAAGAAAGAGTGAGGGCTGGGAATATGGCTTAGTGGTAGAGTGCTTGCCTAGCCTGCATGAAGCCGTGGGTTTGATTCCTTAGCACCACATACACAGGAAAAGCCAGAAGTGGCACTGTGGCTCAGGTGGTAGAGTGCTAGTCTTGTGCAAAAAGAAGCCAGGGACAGTGCTCAGGCCCTGAGTTTAAGCCCCAGGACTGGCAAAAAAAAAAAAAAAGGAAGAGGAGGAGGAAGAGGAAGAGGAAGAGGAAGAGGAAGAGGAAGAGGAAGAGGAAGAAGAAGAAGAAGAAGAAGAAGAAGAAGAAGAAGAAGAAGAAGAAGAAGAAGAAGAAGAAGAAGAAGAAGAAAGAGATAAGGGTGAGCTAAGAAACCTGTACAGAATCTGGCCCTGTGCCGATGTCTTTCCTGAGAAGTGGTATGCCCAGAGGCAAACAGGTGGTGGGAAGGAAAAGACAGGCACCCAGATGCCTAAACATCTGACTCAACTACTGTTCTTCCAGAGATTATTAGGCTGCAAAAACATAGGCTCTCTGGAAGCCACACAGCCAGAAATGCGGTGGTTGGGATAGGGATTATTAGGCTCAGTTCAAATTCAAAGAAACATATGGTCAGGCCAACAAAGCATACTTCTGGCCTGGGGGTGTGGGTGAGGCTTTCAGTTTGGGGTTTTCATCCAGTGCTTAAATAAATGGTTTTCCCAAGTCCCCAACAACAGATGTCTGTTGGGTACAGATCTCCATCCAGGAAGAGGCTATGAACACACCTAGGTCTCCATTCAAACTTCAGGTCATCCATTCACCGTAGAGATCTTTGGCACCGCTCAGGCACCATGTTACTTTTCCAGGGCTGGCGACCCCCTCTGCACGTCAAGCTGGCTGTCAAGATCTTCAAAAACACCTGCATGTCAAGGCACGTGACCCGCTCCGGGTAGGCCCTGGGCTCCCCAAGTTTCTCTCATTCATTCTCCAGTACTCTACAACTCCACGGCACATCCTGCCCCCCACCCGCGGCCTCAGCAGCCACGCCCTGACAGCAGACCCCGGGAGGGACAGCGCCTGGCAGTCGCTAAGGTAACCGAAGTCAGGGCCGGGAGCGCCCACGCATGCGCCCCAGTCGCCCTTCCTTCCCGTAACCTTCAGAAGAATGCGACTGTAACGTGTGCCAGAAGTCCAGCGCGCATGTGTAACTCCACCAACACCCCGACGGTCCCCGCCTTCGGCCCACCAGTCCGCCCAGAAAGCTCGCTAAACCTTGGCCGGAAATAATACCCATTTCGGGTAGCTAGGCCTCATTAGCCAATCGTTGCTAGAGAAAGGGATGACGGGCAGGCGGGGATTCGCTTCTTCATTGGCTAGTTTGCGAGGGCGGGTGGGCCCAAGGGTCGCGGCGGGGCCAAAGACAGGAGGCGGGAATCCAAGCAAAGTCTCAGCCGCGGGGAGAGGCGTGGCCCCGGAGGCGGCAGGGAAGGCGGTGACGGGGGCGGGGCTCGGGGCCGGGGCGGGGCCGGGGCGGGGCGACCGTGGGCCGGGAGCTCAGCGGCCGGTGGCCGGCGGCGGGAGAGCGCTGGACAGCCAACGCGCCGCAGTCGCTAGCTTGGGGAGATCGGCGCTCGGCCGGTAGGTGACTGGACAGGACCCCGGGACCTGAGGTGGGGCGCTGGAGGGTGCGGCGGGGATGGGTAGTTTCTCAGCCCGGAGCCGGGCTGCGGCCTGCCCGTAGCGCGGGAACGGTGGGGATCGGAGCCCCGGCGTCCACGACCGGATTGTCTAGCGGCTGGCCCTGTCGGCCAGCCGGGGCCGAGCGGTCCCTCGCACCCTCGCTGCAAGCGCCAGGGTCGCACGCCGTGCTCGCGCCGAGCCTCCAGGCCGCGCGCCCTCGCAGGCCGCGCTCTCGCTCCTAGCGTGCGCCGGGACGCGCTTGCTTCCCCTTCCCCAGCACCCCAGCCACTGAGCTCCGCCGCCAGTTCGGCGTCCCTCCGGCTCCGAGCCCCGTGTGCCCCCCAGACACACACATACGCACAACCACAGAAGAGCCCACTCCCACCTGTCCTGTTTGTGGAACCCTCCAGTGCTCCCAGAGAAGAACTCTTTGAAGACTCTCACCCCACGGCCGGGAGGAGCGATCTGTCCAAGCGAAGTGGTATGGGCCACCCGCAGCATCTTTCCTCCTGGCCTCGACCATTCTGTACAGATTTTTCCATGTGCTCCACTCTTTGAGATTTCTGCTGTCGGTTTCCATGTAATATTCCCATCTTGGAAGCCCACCAGGGTCCTGGCAACTTGCAGCCACCAGGCACTAGAAAGTGTAAGACAGTCTCACCTGCCCAGGAGTCTCATTGTTGCTCAGTAACTTTGGTGGGGGTGGGGGGGAGTCTTCCCTTCCACCTTGTTTAAGTGTTGCTCTCAGCCCAAATGGACTGGAGCTTGAATGCGTGTGGAGAGGAGGATGAATGGAGAAAAAGTCTGGAAATCAAAGTTGTCAATGACAAAATTATGTTTGTTAACCAGAGACCATGAATACTAATGACTTGAAAAAGAACTCGAAAAACGAATGAAATTAAATAAGATAGAACCATGGTCAGTGAACTTTAGCAGACTAGAGTTTATACTGGGGGAAAAATGTTGAAAACCCTGACTAGAACCATGGTCTGTCTGAAAGATTAGAGGAAGATTGTATCTTGACATTAATGATAAGTTTGTTTTGTTTTTTAGTAGCTTCATAACCATGATCACTTTTATTTTTCCTTCCCCTTTATCCCTCTGTGTGGTGAGATAGACAGTATTGTTCCATTTTAAGGGCCTTATCCCTCACCTGAGACAGGTGTGTGAGGGGCTTGTGTATTGCCTGATGCCTCAGAGCTAGAACTGGTAGGTTCCTTAGGCCCCTGAATCAGGGGCCTAATGAAGAAAGGAGAGAAAAATGTTCGGTGTGATATTTATGCCCTTAATGTCAGAGGCTGTTTACAAAATGCTTGTCTTGCTTAGGATGTGTTTAGATTTTTCTCTTGATGGTTTAAAAGTGATGTCAAAGTCAGTTCCATTGGAGCCATGCCAGACTCTCGAATTTTGGTTGTTGTTTTTTTCAAATACCTCTAAGACATCCTGACTTATATGGAAGAGTACGATGAACTTCTCAGAAGATCTCAAAATAAAAGTTAAGTGTTTGACTTTAATTTTAGAAATCAGTTACCAAGGTAGATATACCTAGAAATATGTACTAGCAGTTGATTAAATCAGCGGTAGGCTGCCAAGCTTTAAGTCATCTTCTGATTGTTTTCTGACTATCTGGAGCAGTTCTGAAGGGGGTTTTCTGCCCCTGGTGTCTGGTAGGAGTTTGTGGGAGCGGCACCACAGACAGAAATCCTGCCAAAGGAGCCTTCATCTATTAAACAAAGACGTCTGGTTGGGCCATTTCGCCTCAGCAGATGGAGGTTTGGTTCCTCATTTTGGTTCTCCTGATGAACACTGACTCCTTTGTGATCTGCTTGGAGTGTTTGTGTGTCATTTATTGCTGAGAAGAGGACTCGCCCTGATTGATTGTCCAACCCTAAGCAAACTCTTGTGAGTTTTTGAGTGAGTGATAAGAGTTCATCTCCAGCTAGGACCTGTTGAGAGACCTGTAGAGATATGAAAGAGATTGATGCTTCCTCGATGGTTGTTTGCTTTGTCCTCTCTTAGTGTTGTGTCACTTTGGCCTGTGAAGTCACTTTTAGTTTCCTATTTTTTTTCCTGTTTCAGTGGACAACACATGGACTTTCCTAACAAGCCTGCCTTGTGAAAAGCTGACAAATTCATCCTGGTTGGGTTGACAGATGGCCTTTCTGGGATAAAAAACTGAAATCTTAGCACCAAATTCAGTCCTAAATACAAAGTCAGGCAGGCAGGATACTTCTACCCATGACTTTCATCATCTCAACATTGTTGTGTTTTTTTTTTTCCTGGCAAAAGGTTAAAATGCAACTAAAATTCTGCTTTCGTGATTAATAAGTCTCTACCACAGTTGTGTCTGATGCTTCCTGTTTGCCCCATTTTAGTATTTCAGTTAAACTGGAAGCAGCATCTGAGCATTTTTGATGGCACCAGGGTTAAATGAGTGGCTAATGGGGACAGTTTAGGGAGTTGGTTTGCGGAGCTCTAAAGATAAGTCAGCGCTCTGGGTTCTGCACACTAAGATCTCGAATAGGGGAAAGGTGTAGGGCTGAACATCTTAAAGATGAACATTCCAAGTGTGAAGGCTCTGTGTTTACCTAATGGATGCTGACTGAACACAGGTAAGAGCAGAATAGAAAGGGCCAGGCAGAGGGCAAATTGTAGAGGAAAGCATCTTAGCTGCTTGGAGCAGAGCACTGTGGTACGAGGACCTTAGCTCTGGGCTTATCTGAGTGATAGTACAGAAAAAGTAAGTTTTCCTCTCTGTCCTATGTGTTTTTTATTCTAGTTTAAAGGGCTCTCTGTCCTTGTCTTATATTCTTTAATCCTTTCACTGCCTGATATAAATACCTTGAATTATGTGCATCAGGAATAATTGGTAGCTAGGAAGAAAGACAGGGACAAGGAACAGAAATGTGAAGTCTAGTGAGAAATAGACAAGATCCCTTAGGAATTCGTTGTCTAACCCAGAATCTAAACCCACTTTCTTTTTTTTTTTTTTGGCCAGTCCTGGACCTTGAACTCAGGGCCTGAGCACTGTCCCTGGCTTCTTTTTGCTCAAGGCTAGCACTCTGCCACTTGAGCCACAGCGCCACTTCTGGCCGTTTTCTGTATATGTGGTGCTGAGGAATCGAACCCAGGGCCTCATGTATAGAAGGCAAGCACTCTTGCCACTAGGCCATATCCCCAGCCCGTAAACCCACTTTCTTGACATTTACTTGACTTCATTTTCTACTAACTTGTTCAAGAAAAGATAAGGGTTTTTTTTTTTGTTTTTGCCAGTCCTAGGGCTTGAACTCAAAGCTTGGGCACTGTCCCTGAGCTTCTTTTTTTTTTTTTTTTCTCAAATTTTTATTATCAAACTGATGTACAGAGAGGTTACAGTATCATACGTTGGGCATTGGATACATTTCTTGTACTGTTTGTTGCCTTGTCCCTCATGCCCCCCTCCCTCTCCCCCTTTCCCTCCCCCCCCCCAGGTGTTCAGTTCACTTACACCAAACAGTTTTGCAAGTATTGCTTTTGTAGTTATTTCTCTTTTTTTACCCTGTGTCTCTCAAATTTGGTATTCCCTTTGAATTTCCTACTTCCAATACCAGTAAACACGGTTTCCAATATACTCAGATAAGATTACAGAGATAGTGTAGGTACAACCATAGGAAGGTGATACAAGAACATCATCAATAATAGAAACTACACATACACATAGGACGTTGAAAGTAGTTACAACTGTGATATATCACTTTTTTCCATAACATGGAGTTCATTTCACTTAGCATTTATACTAAGTGAAGTGAGCCAGACCCAAAGAAACATGGACTCTATGGCCTCCCTTATTGGGAATAATTAGTACAGGTTTAGGCAAGCCATAGCAGAGCATCACAAGGCCCAATAGCTATACCCTTAGGAACACATAAGATGATGCTAAGTGAAATGAACTCCTGAGCTTCTTTTGCTCAAGGCTAGCATTCTACCTCTTGGGCCACAGCGCCACTTCCAGCTTTTTCTGTGTGTGTGGTACTGAGGAATCAAACCCAGGGCTTCATGCATGCTAGGCAAGCACACTACCAGTAAGCCACATTCCCAGCCCCTGTTTTTGAATTTTTTTGGTTTTGGTTTTCCCCCAAATTATGTCAATTTTGAGCCTAATTAAGCCAGAGAAGCATCTTTGTCTACTCTCAGTAATAATGGATTATCAATTGATATCAGTAATCAAGTAATTATGGATTGTTGCTAGTTATTAATAAAAGCCTAAAAGATGCATAGCCCATCATTGAGATGGGTCTGCCTCTGCCCATTTTCCAGATGTAGAAACTAAGGCAGAGAAGCCAAGTAATCTGTCCAGAAGAAGAGAGTCTATCTGCAATATCACCATGTTCCATACAGTGATTTAGTGGTTTTAGGCTGTCTGCTTAAACAAACCAGGCAAATCACTTTACTTCTGTAAACCTGGCATCTTGAAATAGGGCCTGAAGTCTGTCATGGGGCTACTTTGAGTAGAAGATAACGAGAGACTCTATGTCCAGTGCTAAGCATGGTGGTATCACTATTGTTGTTTTGTTGTTGTTGTTGTTGTTAATAGTTGTAGTAGTAATATGTAGCATTTATCCATTACTACACTGTGACCAGACCTGTTTTCTATAAGATGATTTCAAGAAGAGTCAGATTGCCTGACAAGATGGAGTCATTGTCTCAACAGGATCTCTAAGAGGATATTTCTCTAGCCTGGAGTTTTGGGGCTGCCACAACCTCCCAGCCTTACATTAAGTTCTGCCCTCGCCTTATCCTATAAAAGACCTAGGATGTTCCCGGTGAGAGCTGGCAGTCCTAAAGAGGGGGAATCCCTGGGTCTCCCAGACACAGCCAGGCCTGTCTAGGGGCTCCCCAGTATCTTGTGCATAGTTAAATAGGTCCCAACACTAACTCGGGGGTTGAGAAAAAGAAGAACACTGTAGAACGTAAGTCAATAAGACTTGTTCTTTGAGAGGCAGGAGGCAATGCCAGGAGGCAATGTTTGGTGTTCTGCTGTACAGTTCCCACCAGCACATAGGACCTCATCTCACCCCACTTTTTCTCTTTGAAAATATTTCTTGTACGCTTTTCTTTACACCTAGATCTGAGTGCTCTGAATCTACAAGGGGCAAGAGAGTAGAACAAAAATAAAAAACACTTCATGTTAGATTTTAAACTCCCTTTTTTTTCTTCCTTAATACAAAACAAAACTTAGAGGCTCCCAATCAGGTTGCTGTTCCCTTTAAATAACATTTTGTTTTCTCTTGGGGACGCTGTCTTGATGGCTGAAGAGTCATTTCTAAAGTGAAGCTAGTGTTTAGAAAAAGTAGATCACCGGATGTGGAGCCTCATGTGGAGCTGGGTTCAGATGAAAATGAAAGCAGGTGGCAGGAGCCCTAAGCCTTCAGGCTTAGGTGAGAGCAGATCGCGTGGACCCTGCTCAGCCTCTGGCTGGCCCCAAAGCCTGCATTTGATAGGTGTCTTAGTCATTTTCCAAGCAGCTTTGCTTAGGTGAGCAGGGCACTTTCTCTGGAAGGTGAGTCACCCAGCAGTTGACAGATTGATCTCCCACCCCCACCCCCACCCCCACCCCACACACAGTTGCACAGGAAGTCCTGAGCAGGCCTGGTTGAGCACCCCTTTGCCCAAGATCACCCTCATTCCAGCCCGATAGCTTGCAGGTAGGGAAAGAATAGGAGGTTGCTGGGGTTGGATCCAGTGGACAGGGCACAGAGCCCAAGTCAGCAGTGTCACTGCACTCCTGAGCCCAGCCACCTTGAGGGTGGAAAAATGGCCCACATCCAATGACAGTCAGCAAAGCTGCAGGAGGGGAGCTTTGGCCCCAGGGAGCTGGGAAATCCCTTGGCAGAGAGGAGAGAAATACAAACTATAGTTTGATATGAAAGACCTTCTGGGGAACCCTTTTTACCCCCTCTACTCACTTGAGTTGAAAGCTTGCAAGAGCTCCAGTGACTGGAAAGGCTCAGTTACACCCTGGATTTCAGCAAGTTTATGGCACTCCAAGCCCACCACTCTGTTGTCTACATTCCCAAGGCCAGTGTTTGGATTCGGAAGCAGCTGCGGGACACCTGAGCCATCTTTGCCTCCCAGTTTCTGGTGATTACAGCTTCTCATGACCCTCTTCCCACTAAAGCTACCATCAGGTACCCATTTCAAGGCTAGTACTCTACCAATCAGGGCTGCTAACTAGCAGTCAACTTTCAGCCAACTTTCAGGCTGGCATGGCTAAATAACCCAAGGCTTTAGCCACTCTGACAAGAACGAGTTATTAGAATTCTAGATTGGAAATGATCAGTAGAATTTTTAACTTCCTGTATTTTGCAGAAGATAGACTGGTGGCCCAAGAAAGTCAAGCAAGTTGCCTAAGGCCACTCAACTAGTTAATGGCTAAAAGCCAGGCTCTTCGCTCTGTGCCCTTCCACCACAGGACAAAGGAACTACTCCAGTTCCTGCCCTTATTCCCCCATGCTGACCCCATCGCCCAGAACCTTCCTGCAAGTTCTGCCTTGCCTGGGAAGGGTGAAACCTGAGCAGCTGCAGCTCTGTGTCTAAGAAAAAGTAAACAGAAAGCTGTTTATTTGACGCTTTCTTGTACCATGAAGGTCATGTGATCAAAAAGAGGACAAGGTTGATAAGACTATATGATTCTGGGCAGGGTGAGCCAGAAGTCTCAAAGGTTACTTGTATTTCAGGGCACTAGGTCCCCAAACAGCGTCTCACCCAGAGTAGGCATTGAGTGACAATTGATTGTGGTTTCAAACTAAGCACCAAAAAGTTCTTTTGCATCTTTCTTCTCTGAAGAACTGGCCCGTTGCCCATAGCTTGCAGGTGGCCAGAGGAACCCAAGCAGTCAGGCATCATCCCAGCTGGATCTGTTGGGCTCCTGTCAGTGAGAAACTCTTTCTTGAGGGCAAAATATAATGTCATTTCTGGATGGTGACCTCCATTGTAGCTGAGATCTACCACACTCTTCCTGCCAATGTTCACCTTTGCTTTTACTGGGTTAGAATTGGTGTTCTGGTGGATACTGAGGGATAGCTGGCAGGTTTGAGAGGAAGCAGGGAGGGCTTTGCCAGCCTCAAATGATGGTACAATTGCCGATTAAGATCACACCTGCAAGCCAGGTGCTGGTGGCTCACACCTGTATTCCTAGCTACTCAAAAAGCTAAGATCTGGGGCTGGGGATATAGCCTAGTGGCAAGAGTGCCTGCCTCGGATACACGAGGCCCTAGGTTCGATTCCCCAGCACCACATATACAGAAAACGGCCAGAAGCGGCGCTGTGGCTCAAGTGGCAGAGTGCTAGCCTTGAGCGGGAAGAAGCCAGGGACAGTGCTCAGGCCCTGAGTCCAAGGCCCAGGACTGGCCAAAAAAAAAAAAAAAAAAAAAAAAAAAAAAAAAAAAGCTAAGATCTAAGGATCGAGGTTCAAAGCTAGCCCTGGCAGGAAAGCCAATGAGACTCTTTTTTTTTTCTATTCTTTTTTTTTCTTTTTTTCTTTTTTTTGGCCAGTCCTGGGGCTTGGACTCAGGGTCTGAGCACTGTCCCTGGCTTCTTTTTTGCTCAAGGCTAGCACTCTGCCACTTGAGCCACAGCGCCACTGCTGGCCGTTTTCTGTATATGTGGTGCTGGGGAATTGAACCCAGGGCCTCATGTACACGAGGCAAGCACTCTTGCCACTAGGCCATATCCCCAGCCCCCCAATGAGCCTCTTATCTCCAGTTAATCACCAGAAAACCAGAAGTGGCGCTGTGGTTCAAAGCAGTAGAGCAAAAGAGCTCAGAGACAAAGCCCAGGCCCTGAGTTCAAGTCCTACAACCGATGACCATAAAAAAAAAAAGGTCACACCTGCAGTCCTTGGCCCCAGGGGAATTAGTTGGGTGAGTCTGGCTGGCAGGACCACCTAGTAAATGCTTTGCTTTGAGAGGCAGGAATAGTTCTACAGAGACTAATGTAAAAGACAGAAAACCATGTACCATGGTACCAACCACTTCCCACATGCACCATATCCACCTGAGCCCAGGGGTATATTGTACAGGTAGGTAGGGGTTCATATTCTCACACCATTAAAGATGTGAGTTTCCAGGTCAGAATTTAGGAAATGAACCAGCTAGGGGGCTCGTAGGCCATCTTGCAGAGCACTGTCTTCCTGGAGTACAGCCACCATAATGTAACCACTTCAGGGATCTTGGTCCCTCTCTTGAGTATGTCAGGTGATTGGAAACAGGCCCTACATGTCCCACTCAGCCCATTGGGCCTTCCGTCTGGGACTCTCATTTGTCCCTCAGGACTGTTAGCAGTTATTCTTTGATCCTGAGAATTCTTGCTGAAGATAAACAGCCAAGCTCAGCCATGCTCAGCTGGGTGCTAGAAGACACAGATACACTCAACTGGTGATGGTTCAACTTACAGTTTTTTGAAGAAATGATGATGTGGCATTTGGAGAGAATTTTGAATCGAGTCTTTTCCTAGGTTAGCAGTAATGATTCAAGACTTGCTAGGCATGCTGAGCAGAAGCAGTGAGCTACAGCCCCCAGTCAGCCAACCATCACAGGGCACTTAATGGTCCTTGTAATGTGGGCTGTGTTGTTAAACTATGACATTTGATGAGTTAAAAGTATTGGTTTCGAACATTTTCAGCTTATGATGGGATTCTTGGGACATAAAATCATCATAAGTCAGGAGGCACCTGTAAAACCCAGTAACTTGTCATACAGTTCCTTCAAGGAGCTCCCTATGGGGGATGATGAACATGGAAGGAGACGTCATACCACACAGATCCTGCCAGATACCCCATCCCCAACGTGACCACTGCTAACCACCATGTGCAGACCTCCCTGGCAGGAAGAGCCCCCTTTTCATTTTCTGTGGGTGTCTAAATGGGAGCACCCCAGCATTTCCCTCAGCCCTGGGCCTGTTCTACTTGTCAGCTTGGATCAGGAGCATGATAACAGTCTGGAAACTAGCACTTCAGGAGAAAGCAATATGTGTTGGCACTGGGGCAGGGAGTGTGGCTTGAGTAGTGGACTACCTGCCTAGAAAGTACAAGGCCCTGAGTTCAAACCCCAGGACTGCAAGTAAATAAATATAAAGTGAATCATTGCCAGTGGGAATGTGTTCAGAAGCAGCTAGTGAGTGGCCAGCTATTAGAGACAGGCTGGGTCAGATTACAGGGACTACACTGGCAAATCCTATGCTCTGAGCCCCTCAGTCTGACTTGTAATTAAAAGGTGCAAAGTCTGAGCCATGACTTCCTTTTTTGTGTGTGCCAGTGGTGGGACTTGAACTCATGGCCTCATGCTCTCATTCAACTTGCTTGCTCATGGCTGGTACTCTACCACTTGAGCCATGCCTCCAGTCCAGCCTTTTGTTCATCAGTTGGACATGGAGTCTCTTAGACTTTGCTGTCTACGCTGGCTTCCAACTGAGTTTCTCCATTACTTAGCCTTTTAAGTAGCTAGGATTACAGGTATGAGCCACCAGTGCCCAGGGAGCCCATCGTTTCTTGACAGCTAGGGTCAGCATTCCAAGAAGGCCTTTCAGGGTCACAACAGGGAAAGCTCCCGTACCTGTCTTGGTCATTATCATATTCCCAGTGGCCAGCCCAGCTCTTGGAATATGATAGCTACTGGATAAGTCTTTGTTGTTGAGTAAAAGTGCAAGCTCCTCTGTGAGATCCTCCCAAACTGAGGGAGAGACATGAGAAAGCTGTGGCTGTTTCCCAGTTTTCTGCCTTTCAGCAGAGAATCCATCTGAGATCTTTTGAGAACATTTCCCTTCAGATCTTGTGTCCCAAGCCCTTTCCTCCCCTCCTGGAGAGAATAGGAGAATAGGACCCCTTATAGTAAAGGAACATATCAGATGCCCTCCTGCTGCTCATTACTCAAGCTGGTCACTCTGGCTAGTTGTTCAAAGTATATATATAGAGAGAGAGCAAGGTCTGAAACTAGGCCATGGTCTGTTTCTACCGTCTAAGGTCAGAATAGACCATGTGTTTTCTTCCATTTCCCCCCATGCATTGGAAGTCTTCTGTGGAAAGCCAAGCTATTTGGGCTTCTTGTTTATTCTGAACTTCCTCAAACTAGTTCCTCAATTTTAGAACTGGTCACCAGTGACTACAATGAACTCAAATTCTCCTCCCTTATAGGGAGCTGAGCTTGTCTTTCATCCTCTCTCCTTCTCCCCCTCCTTCCCTCTCACCTTCTCCTCCTCTTCCTCCTTCTCTCTCCCTCTCTTCCTCCCTCCTCCTCCCCATCTTTTTCCCCACTCCCTCTCCTTTTCCTTTTCCCTCTCTTTCCCTCCTTCCCTCCCTCCCCCCTTTCCTCCCTCACTTTTTCTCTTGTATGCTGGTCCCGGAGTTTGGACTGAAGGCCTCAGTGCTACCTCTAAGCTTTCGTGTTCAAGGCTAGTGCTCTACTACTTGAGCCACATCTCCATTTGACTTTTTTGATGGTTAATTGGAGATAAGAGTCTCATAGACTTTCCTGCCCAGGCTGGCTTCAAACCATGATCCTCAGATTTAGCCTTTTGAGGAGCTAAGATTACAAGTATGAGCCACCAGTGCCCAGCTCACCCTCTCTTAATACAGTCAGACTCACCTATGAAAACTACATTTACATGTCCAGAAAGGAGGGCACAGAGTATGACTCCAGCAGAATTCACTGTGGTCTAGGGAACTAGACAGTTGTTTCATATAGCCAGAATGTTCCTTATAATGATGACCTGTAAAGCTTTTATTGTTTGATTTTCATTTCTTGGGTTGGAACGTAGGGCCTTGCACATGCTAGGCAAGTGCGCTACTGCTGAACAACATCCCTACCCCCATGAAGAAAGTACATTTTCACTTATCAAAGAAGTTGGAAAACCATGCGGAGTGGCACATGCTTATCATCCCAGTACACAGATAGATGGCTGAGGCTAGGGGATTGTGAGTTCAGGGCCAACCTGGACTATACAGTGAGATCCTGTTCCCCCAAAAAAGATAAAAAGAAGGACAGAAAGAAAAGAACTAGTTAGGTTTGTAATGGCTAGTGTTGAAGGCAGCTTGTGGCTCTATAATCACTAAAAACTGGTCATTGTTGGATAGTGTATATATATATGCTGCAGTCCAACCCACTGCATGAGAATATCCAGTTACAGAAAAAGTACCCTAACTTGCAGATTTCAACAACTTGTGAAATTGTTTTTCATTAAAAAGGTTTTGCTGGGCTCCAGTGGCTCATGTCTATAATCCTAACTACTCAAGAGTGTGAGATCTGAGGATCTCAGTTCTATGTCAGCCTGGGCAAGAAAGTCTATGAGCCTCTTATCTTCAATTAACCAGCAAAAAGCCAAAAGTATAGTTGTGGCTCATATGATGGAGTAGCAGCCTTGAGCAAAAAAAAGCTAAGGGACAGTGCCTAGGCTCTTGAGTTCAAGCCTCAGTACTGGCACTTAAAAACAAAAACAAAAATTATATTTATTTGTATAGAATGAAGTATGTGGGGCTGGGAATGCGTCTTAGTGGTCGAGTGCTTGCCCAGTATGCATGAAGCCCTGTGTTTGATTCCTCAGCACCACATAAACAGAAAAGGCCAGAAGTGGCACGGTAGCTCAAGTAGAGTGCTAGCCTTGAGCAAAAAGGAGCCCAGGGACAGTGCCCAGGCCCAGAGTTCAAGCCCTAGAACTGACTGGCAAAAAAAAGTAAAAGAACAAAATATGTGTAGTTGGTTTTTCCTAGATGCTACTTTCACCTCCACTCCAATTCCATATTGATCTTTGGATTAATGGTGCTCCCTATGGTGTCCTTTCTGTTTGCTGTTGGCTCTCCTACAGAAAGAAAGTTGAATGGAAAGTGTCATCCTATTCTTTGAAATAGAGCAAATGCTCAGTGTCAAGGGCCTGGAGACAAAGTTCTTATCTGGCAGCTGATGTCCAAGGCTTTGTTACAAAAGAACAATAACATAGACTGCAAATGCTCAGAGCCTGACTTTATAAAATGAATGGCAAATTTGATCAAGAAAAATCAAATCATGTCATTTGCAGGAAAATGGATGCAATTAGAGGACATCATATTGAGCAAGATACCTCAAGCTCAAAAAGCCAACTGGGGTTTGTTTTCATTCATATATGGAAGCTAGACCTAAAAGAAATACATATTCATGGACATATACATTTGTATATGTATACCTATATACACAAATGTTATATGCATATACATAGAACATCATTCAAACTTTGGGTCTGCTTAGGAAGATGAAGGAAAGAGAGGGAAAGGAAGGATAGAACATAAATAATTTGGAAACACAGTGCAACTATGTTGGAAAGCTGTTTATCAGTAGGGGACTGGGGTGGAGAGAATGTACAGATCTAGACTAAAGACTAGCCCCACCACAAGTCCAGATCAGAGTCTTTGCTTTCTACTGGGTTTTTTTGGTCTAAGACTGGGACTTAATTTGGTATCTCATTTGCTGGTGCTCTACCACCTGAGCCACACCTCCAATGTCTCTCTCCTCCTTTCTCCAGAACATGGACAGTTATTCATGCTTCCTGATTCAAGATGCTTCCTCCTGGGTCAGTCCCTGGGTTTCTCACTAACAGATCTTTGCCCTGTGACAGCTTCTGCATTTGGGTCCCAATTTTTGATGCTTATGTCATTAGCAAGGAGATTCAGTGCCAGGGCTAAGAGTATGGCTTTGAATAAAAGTCCCACGTGGGGTTAGGAATATGGCCTAGTGGCAAGAGTGCTTGCCTTGTATACATGAAGCCCTGGGTGCGATTCCTCAGCACCACACATATAGAAAACGGCCAGAAGTGGCGCTGTGGCTCAAGTGGCAGAGTACTAGCCTTGAGAGAGAGAGAGAAAAAAAAAAAAGAGAGAGAAAAGAAAAAAAAGAAGCCAGGGACAGTGCTCAGGCCCTGAGTCTAAGGCCTAGTACTGGCAAAAAAAAAAAAAATCCCACGTGCAGATCTTCCTGTGGTCACTTCCCTGTCATGTCGTCTTGGGCAAATTACTTGGCCTACTGATCTTCAGTTTCTTCCTCCATTTAAAGGCCATAATATTAGTACCCTGCTCACAGAGGCTCACAGAGTTGGGAGGATTTAAGAAATAATGCATAATACATAGCTAACGATATAGCTGCCAGTGTTAGTGTTGACAGCCAGCCTGTAATTCAGTGCGCACAAATGGCAGCAGATGATGAAAACACCCAAAGATGACCACAGGATGACCAAGAGTAACTCTGCCAAGAAGTGGTGGGTTCCAGCTCATTGTGCACCACTGGATTGCTGCCAAGTCACTTTTTGCTGTAGAAACAGAGGCCAGATGAGGGTACAGAATGTTCTCCAAAGACATCCATAGGGATTACTGATCCCTCTGCCCCCTGTGCCCTTAGGATTCGATTCTCTTCCTCCTCCTCTGGCAGAATCTGTTCCACTGTTCAGTCTGACACTTGAACTGCTAGTTAGAAATATGCAGAGGGATTTCAGCTCTGCATAAGCAAGGTCACTCAGTTAAAAAAATAATAGCAATAATAATAATAAAGACTGCTCATTTTGTGTGTGTGTCTGTGTGTGGGTATTTATGTCCATTCTGGATCTTGAACTCAGTGTCTCATGCTCATCCTTACCTTCTTTTGCTCAAGGCTAGTGTTTTACCACTTGAACCACATCTGCCTTCTAGATTTTTGCTGGTTGATTGAAGATAAGAGTCTCTCAGACTTGTCTGTTCAGGTCAGCTTTGAACCTCAGTCCTCAGATCTCAGTGTCCTAAGTACCTAGGATTATAAGTGTGAGCCACTGGCTCCTAAATAAAGAAAGACCGCCCATCTTGAAATAGATTCTATCTCACTGGAGGTTCTATTAACATTTATGAAGTGTCACCATATGCACAGCAAGGTATTGTATGATTTAAAGGTTTCTTGCAGTGATTCATCTTGTAAAATTCTATTATGTAGGTTTAAGGATACCTGTTTCACAAATCAAATGACCTTCCCATGGCAACACACTAGTGTTGAGGGACTACCATTTGTGTCTTTCTTCCTGTTACACAGCTGGAAGGCCATCCTTTCAGCATTAGTAAATGCTATTGTGGAATAAATCACCTCCAAAGGCTCTTCTGTTCCTATGACCAGTGTGAGATTCCTTTAGCTAGGGTTCAAGTCCATCTATAGGAGAATAGATGGAGAGAAGATGGTATATGTGTGCCATGGAATCTCATGGCGTCATTAAAAGAGTGAAATAGATCTCTATAGGCTGAAGTGAGACTGTATTCGTAACAAGTAAAAGATGTAACCCGTGTGTTAGGTATGTATAATTGCATGTTTATCTGAATACCTAGCTATTTATGAATCATGGTAATGGAGCTGATGATATATACCAAATTTAAGTCTCGAGTTTTGAGGTGGAAGAAATGCTGCAGAGACTCTCGTGGTATCAAACTTTTTTTTTTTTTTTTTTGCTTAAGGTTAGCAATCTGCTACTTGAGCCACAGCGCCACTTCTGGCTGTTTTCTGTATACGTGGTGCTGGGGAATCGAACCCAGGGCTTCATGTATATGAGGCAAGCACTCTTGCCACTAGGCCATATCCCCAGCCCCGGTATCAAGCTTTCTAATAAACAAGCATTTTGTTTTTGAAGTTGTCTTTTTTAAAGCAAAGCAGAGCCCCAGGCTGGAGGCTTGTCTCAAGTGGTAGAGTGGGAGCCTGGCAAGCTCAAGACCCAGAGGTCAAACCCCAGTACCACCAAAAACAAAAGAAAGAAAGGGAGGGAGGGCCATTGATTAAATATGAGAAAGGTAGGGCTGGCTGGCCAGAAAAACTTGTCCCCTTGATTTTCTATCTAGGACCAGCCCTCCAATATCACCCTTCATGTAAACAGTGAGGCAGCCAGCGGTACCCGCTGTGGTCCAGTCCTGTGATCTTTCTGGAGCTGCTTAAGCTGAGAACATCCTTATAGCCCAAAGGAGTACAAACCTCTAATCACTGCACATACTCATCACTGATGAGCATGGGTAAAAGCAGGGAAGCAGTGGCCACCAAGGCTGAGGGCAGCTAATGGAGCAGTTTCTGAGCATCTTCTTAGTTCTGAGTCACCACTGATCCAACTCAACAGTCCCCAGGGAGAACAAGAGTAGAGAGAAATGAAAAACAAAACCAGGAGGGGCAAGCTTGCTGGCTGCTGCCTCTTGTGTTAGTGGCCCAGCTGCCAAGATTCACTGGCTGTGTTAGAAGTTCTGGTGAGACAGAGAAACGGTGGGTGGGGGGTGGAGGGAGTTTACCAGTACCAGGGCTTGAACTCAGGGTTTATGTTCTCACTCGGCTTTCTTGCTCATAGCTGGTCCTCTGTCACTTGAGCCACACTTCCAGTCTGGCATTTTGCTGGTTAGTTGGAAAGCCAGAACTGGTTTTGAACTGTAGATCTCAGCCTCCTGAGTAACTTAGAAATTTTTGTTCCCATTTTTTATTATAGTGGGGGTACTTTAAACATCTTTGATTATGCATCTTTTTCTGCATTTCTATTTGTTTCATGAGTTTTGAGCATAAACAGTGGCTATTGTCTCTTGGTATAAAGCTTTACTGTTTTTAGGGGCCTTTTAGCTACATTGTTTCATTTGATAAATAAAAGGGGAAGAGGCCATGATTAAGGGCGGAGAGGGGGTGGATGTAGAGAGGTCACCAGGTGCTATTGGCCAGTCGGAAAAGGAGGCTGAGCCATTGGGAGGGACTTCCTAAAGGTGGGAGGCCTGAGAGTCTCTGTGAAGGACAAGTGGAAGTGTCAGGTGACCCACCCAAGAACAGGGCCCACCAAGCAAAACTGTAGAGTTGAGTAGCTGGGGGCTTATAGAGAAATCAAACTACCAGAGCCAAGCCCTGTTTAGGGAAACCGTGGTCAGATAGATTATAGACCGCAGACTTGGGGCTGGGCCCATAAGCAGTGCAGAGCCAACAGATGTCATTGAACGAGAGGTTGCCTCAGGGGTGTGGTGTTTTAGGATAAGCTTGGCACAGTGGGGATGGGCAGAGGTCAGGAAGAGGCGAAGTGGGTAAGGCATTTGCTTGCAGAATAGAGGCAAATTGACTGTCCTAAACCTCAGAAAAAGGGGCCTTGTAAGCAACAGTGTTTCTAGCAGTGTTCTGTTATTGTTGCCAGGTATGTGGTAGGGATTGGCAGAGACTGTTAAAAGTTTTATTCCAGAGATTTTATTTACCCTGCAGTTGGACCTGTGAAATTAGCAGTAAGGCTGAGTGGTTGTGGGCATGTTGGGTTTCTTATTTGATAATTGATCGGTAAGATTTTAATGATTAATGAGCGTTCACATTTTATATCCTTCTTAATGGGAAATTCATATGCAGAAATGACTCTCCTGGGAAGCAGGCTTCAAGCTGGCCAGGGAGGCAGTTTTCAATTCCTCTAACTGATTTTCCCCCAGGAGTGCCCAAATGTGGGGTGCAGGACTGTCCCTTTTTCTCCCTTCCCCATCATCACTGGCCACATTGTCTCCCTATCCAAGGGAAAGAATTCAGCAAGGTTCACAGAGCCTTGAAACTTGTCTTACTGTCCGGTCATTGACTTTGAGACTCTTTGTTGGGCACCTATAGATGATGGCTATGCCCATGTCCTGAGCATTCTTTCTGGGTAGGAGTATTATGTGTTTCTGGTTAGTCTGCACCTAGTGTGGTCTGTTCCTCCAAGTGTCATTGCCATGACAAAATACTTGACATACATAATCTAAAGGCAAGAAATCTTTTATTTTGGCTCACACTTTAAGCCCACAGTCAGTAGCTTCAGTGTCTCTGGGTCTTGGGGAGCAGCACATCATGGTGGTAGGAACATGCTGCAGAGGCTGCTTAAGCTCATGGTGGGCAGGAAACCGAAGGAGGAAGGGACCATGACCCCGCAGGACACAGCCTACCTTGACCTGCTTCCTCCAGCTAAGTCCTAAAGTTTCTAGCACCTCTCGAAACAGTGCCAGCATGGAGGAAGCACGGCTTCAATACATGAGCCTACAAAGGACATCTCAAGCCATAACCATGTCTCTTCCTGCCCCTTCACTTTCAACTCTTTGTGTAACTGTGTTGTGTTTCTTTTAGTCAGCATCTAATTGTATTTCTTTAAATACATGATCAGTGATATTAAGCATGATCAGTGATATTAATATGGGACTGACTTTTGCCACTTTAAATTGCATTTTTTGTTTTTTATTATCTCTTCTTTCTACCTACTTGTGTGGCATTCTCCTCCCTCTCCTCCCCTCCCGCTTTCTGCTAGAGTAACTAGCACACCAAAGTATTCATGAGTGCTAATGGTGAGGACATCTCCCCACCCTCACCCCTGGCACTAACACACTCCGTGAACACTTGCTAAGTGCATGTGGGTGGCTGCCATAAAAACGCTTCCCCGAGGAGACGGGTCTGAAAGGATAGAGGAGATCGGGGCAGGTGTAATAACGGAGGAGGAAAGGAGGCTTTCCCCATAAAAGAGGAATACAATGAGCAAAGGGAGAGACTCAGAGGCTTGCCCTGCCCGTGGCTGCCCTGTTGAGGACCTCGGGGTGCACCTGGCCGGATGGCTGTTTTGCCAAGCCTGCTCTTTCTGTCTGGCACTTCCCTAGGTTCCTGCTTTTACACAGCCCCTCATTTCTGATGGCCAGGCAGACTGAAGGCTGAAAAGAGGAAGCATTAACATGACATTGGTTTTTCAACCAATATCTTATTAAGGAAGTTGAGTCATTTTGCTTCTGCTGCTTATCCCTGTGGGCATTCAGAGAAAGACAAGTTTTACTTCCAGATGAAACAGTCAAGAGAAAGATTTGTTCTGGTCTCTTACAGGTGATCCTGAAAGACAGAGATTTTTATTTTCCATATATATATGGAGAGCCAAGATTCCCAAGAATGGAAAGCTTTCAGTGAGGCTAAGAAGTCCCAGTGGCTTTGTCAGCCTGGTCAAGGGCAAGGGAATGAACATTTGTTTTCTGTCCTCTATTGGCCAGGCCACCTGGTTGGCTGTTCATTTGTTCTCCTTCCCTCAGCTCTCGGCACATCCCTGTAGAAACTAAAAGAAGTTAGGAGCTCTGTTCAGGGTTAATATGTAGGTCTAGGAGATAACAGCCAAGTTCAACCCCACCTCCTGTAGCCATGTAAACTCTTTGGCATGTAATTGAACTTCTCTTTATGCCATACTTTCACATCTGAAAATAAGATGAATATTGATAGGTGCTTAGTAAATATTGACTGTTATTCTGGATTGGAGACATCTGGCCCTCACATTATCCTGACCAATCTGGAAATAGAAGAAACCTCAGGTTTTCAAGACCACTGGTTTCCAAATCCATTTCTTGGAGACCTGGACCCTTGGTGGGAGAGGCAAGGTGAGCAGGTGCTCTCACTCAGAGCAGCTATTTCTAATGCGAGTTGCATGTTTTTTCATATGTCAAGAATAAAATATTGTTTTAAATAGGAGTTCACCTGAGAAAAAATGGCCCTTCTGCCCTTTTTTAAAAGTTGGAAAGGGGGCTGGGAATGTGGCTTACCGGTAGAGTGCTCACCTAGCATGCACAAAACCCTGGTTCAGATCCTCAACACCACATATGCAGAAAAAGCCAGAAGTGGCACTATGGCTTAAGAGATAGAGTGCTAGCCTTGAGCAAAAAGAAGTCAGTGACAGTGCTCAGACCCTGAGTCCAAGCCCCAGGACTGGTTAAAAAAAATTGGGGGGCTGGGAATATGACCTAGTGGTAAAGTGCTCACCTCGTATACATGAAGCCCTGGGTTTGATTCCTCAGCACCATATATATAGAAAAAGCCAGAAGTGGTACTGTGGCTCAAGTGGTAGAGTGCTAGCCTTGAGCAAAAAGAAGCCAGGGACAGTGCTCAGGCCCTGAGTTCAAGTCCCAGGACTGGCAAAAAACAAAACAGAATTTTGGCAGGGCTAAAACTATGCTAGCATTTTCATAGTACTGCACTTCCAAAACAAGGAAGTGAAGTGTGATATATTTTAGAAAGGTAATCTTTGCTGGATACTGATGGTTCCTAGTTATAATCCTAACTACTCAGGAGGCTGAGATCTAAGGATCAAGATTGTAATCCAGCCCAGGCAGACAAATCCAGGAAACTCTATCTCCAATTAACCAGCAAAAATCTAGAGGTGGAGGTATGGCTCAAGAGGTGGTGTATCCACCTTGAGTGGAAAAGACAAGCCAGAGTGCAAAGGAGGCCCTAAGTAATAGTACAAGTCCTAGTAAAAAAGGAAACAGAAAGGTAATCTTTAAAGACCAGTGTTTAAAATGCAAAATAAATGTTGTAACCTCATTTAATCTCAACCACATTCTAATCCCAGAATCCTAGAAACAGAAATTTCACTGTCAGAAAAAAACATAGCCTTAGACCAGCATTGCCCAACAGGACTTTCTGCCCTAGTGGAAATGTGTTCCATCTGTACTATCCTTTATGGTAGCTGTTGCCACAAAGGAACTGGTTGTTAAATTTGATTTAATTGTAATTAAATTTAAATAGTCACACATTGCTGGCAGCTACCATTTTGGACAGTGCCTTAGGGTATAGAGAGGAGTCAAATGGCCCTTTACCATCAGAATCATCAATGAATTTGTCAAAAGAACAGATTCTAGGCCTAATGCCCAATCATATGGTTCAGCAGGTCTAGGAAGGATGTCCCTTCCCCTCCAGTCCCTCCACATCCCTACGCCCTCACCACACCCACACACACATCCCACCCCCCCCTACCCCGATCATGGGGCTTGAACTTAGGGCCAAGGCGCTGTCCCTGAGCCTTTTTGCTCATGGCTGGTGCTCTGCCACTTTGAGTCACAGCTCCTCTTCCAGTTTTCTGCTGGTTAATTGGAGACAAGAGTCTCATGGATTTTCCTGCTTGGGGCTGGCTTTGAACCTTGATCCTCAGATCTCAGCCACAAGCACCCAGTGGATGAGTGCATTTTAAGAATCCATCTGGTTATTCTAACTTGCACCCAGGTTGGAGACCACTACAGAGGCAGAATTGGGAATGGGTCCTTGGCCATAACTTACTAGGGAGACCAGAGCAACCTGCTCCGGAACAACACACTTTTGGTAAATTCAGTGAACTCTGTGAATCCCTTTCCTGGAACAATACAAACAACATGTCATTTCTGTAGCACACAAGTCTTGAACATAGACTATGAATTACTTTTACAGATATTGGGCTGGTAGCACCCCAGTTACTCCCACCCCTAGATTTCTGCAGGATCATCAGCCCACAGAAGATTAGGCAGTAAGTGTATATCGGGCCCAAAAGAGTGCTGAGAGAATTAAGCTTCTTTCCTTTCCTCCCTTTTTTCCCCTGGGCTTGTGGGAGTGGCCCTTGCCATTGCTCCAATCTCAGCTCCTATGTGACAGACAGCAGGGGGCTGAATGTACCAGAGATAGAGGGAGTTAGGGACAGGGTCCAGGCTGAGTAATGGATCAAGATCTTGACCTCTCTTCAAAGGCAGAGGCATAACTGGCCCTCAATTAGTCACCACTCCCCCACATGTTGCAGGAGCTGGGAAGCTGGCCAGCAAAGCCCAGGCTGGGAAGGCCACCTGGCCAGCCCTCCAGAGTTAATGTAGAACCCTGAGTTTTGTGGATCAGACCCAATGAGAAGTGAGGTGAGCCAAGAAGGAGGGAGGGAGCAAGCCTGTGTGTACATGTAGGAATGCTGCCACCAGGGCAGAATGTCCGGGGATCAGCCTTTTGAACTTGGAGGTTGTTAGTGAAGGTCTGAGTCATGGTCATGTGGCACAGGAAAGCCAGCCATGGGAGAAGCTTTGCTGCTCCAGGGCTGTGATTTTCTACCCCTGAGAGGTAAGGGTCAGCCTGTTTTCCCTATGCCCTTCACAGGTCCCCAACTGCCATCTGCGAGGTCAGCTTCTCAGTAGCCTCCTTGTCAGTCTGCCTGCCAGGCTGGGGATGAGTCACTGGGCAGTGCACAAGAGGCCTTGACCTCAACTTCTCTCCGGAGAGAGAGAGAGCCTGGTATGTACATGGAAAAGGATCAGGGTTCCTGGGCCACCCACTGCCCAACTAGCCACCAAGATGAAGAATGGCTCCTGGGGTGAGGGAGAGTGTCCCACAGCCTCTCTGGAGGAACTTGAGCTCCAGATGAACTTCCCAGAACACTTAATGAAGCCATGCTGGGCAGAGAAAGGCTGTCTGAGCCCGAGGACTAGGTCTCTGAACAGCAGGGCACGCCCCTCGGCCTCATCTTCCTCATCTGTCAACCCTTCATCCTTGGTGCTTAGGATTACTGTTTCTGAAGGTCATGGAAAATTACTCCATCCTTTGATTTTTCTCATTCAGCCAATATGGATCTCTTCTCCTTTGTGCCCTACTTCAGGAGCCTTCTGCTGGGAGGACCATCAGTTTCCTGTCCTTGTGTTTGCCTGTGACCTAGGAGACCTGGGGATGGGTACCCAGCCTGAAGACCCTAGGGTCTGGGCCTTGCCCTACTCTGCCACACATGGGCTGGGTAACCTTGGGCAGGTTCCCACTTAGTGAAGCCTCAGGTTTGTCACATGGGAATAAAGAGGATGGAGCAACTGGGAGCACCCTGTAAGCACATATCTACTACTGTTACCTTTAGAGGGCTGTTGTTGTTGTTGCTCTTGCTTTGTTTTTAGGTCACACTTCCCCTGGCAGAAAGGCTTGAAGCCTTAACTTAGTTCTTCTGGGAGGATGGAGGGGCTAGGGAGATAAGAAATCATTGCAAGAAAACCAGTCTACCTTATCAGCCTTTCACCAAATTGGAAGTCAGAACAACATCAGCTCAACACTATTCTCTTTCATGACAAATCCAGTCTACAGGCTGTTCACACAGACTGTGAGCCGCACACAGGGTTGCACAGGGCTGCCATCTTGTGCAGCTTCCTAGGGAAAGCACAGACTGGTCAAGATGGAAGCCAGAGAAAGGTGGAGTCTCATGCTTCATCCTCAGATCTCTGGGAGTACAGGTTGGTGTGAGAGCCTCCAGTAGTAATGTCACTACTAACATTGCCTGAAAGAAAAATATCTACAAGTGTTCAACAAATAGGCTTGGACATTAGAGGAAACAGCATGGCAGCTCCTTCTGGGGAGCCACAAACAGATGCATTTTGGGAAAGGAGCCAAATGCTGACTGCCATTTATTTTTCAGGCTATGTATTATAGACTCTGTGAGATGTATACATATGTATATGTTTATTTACAGTCATGCACTGCATGATCAGTAATGGGATGCATAGATGACTGTATAATGTAAGATTGTATCATGAAGTGATGGTTTGGTTTGTATGGGTACATTTTATCATGTTCATACAACGATGAAATCACCTCATGACACATTTCTCAGAATATGTCCCCATCATTAAGCAGTGCTTGACTGTCCATATATCCATGTCCTGCTAGATTCTCTCCCTGGGAGAAAAGCCACTATAGATAGTATAGATATGTCCATGAAGGCAAAGCGAATGTGATGGCTGAAATGATAGCTTTGGAGGATGGGATTCATCATTCTGCCCTGGGGGAGGGAGCAATGCTTGTTTAACAGTAAGAGAGGCTCAGCCATTGGAAAGGAAGGAAAGCAGTAGCTCACTTGTTTGGGTCATGGTTGTCCTAGAGGCAGCAGGCTGGATTCTTCATGTTGCCCAGTGGGTTGCCTGTAGGACTGAGGGTGCCACATAGAGAACATGTGTAAATGTTATGAGGTTGGCCCCTTGACTGCTCAGGGTGTTTGGAAGATAAATGCATATAAAGCATAAAAGGCAGAGACCCTTTGCCCACTGTGTTTCTCCTCCAGCCCAAGCCTGACCCGTGCTGCACCATGGAATGATCTGCTCTGTTTGTCTCCCCTCAGGGCGAGTGTGAGCCTAGGAGATGGCAGTAATGGAAGTGGCCTGCCCAGGCGCCCCTGGCTCTGCAGTTGGGCATCAGAAGGACCTCACCAAAGCCAAGGAGAAGACACAGTCCCTGGAGAATACACAGAGCTGTGTCTACAAGCTTGAAGCTGTGGAGAAGAGCTCCGTGTTCTGTGGGAAGTGGGAGATCTTGAATGATGTGATTACCAAAGGCACAGCCAAAGAAGGCTCTGAGAGCGGGCCATCCGCCATCTCCATCATCGCCCAGGCTGAATGTAAGAGCCTAGGGTTGCTGTGAGCAGGGGAGCAAGTGGGTAGATCTACAGGTGTGTGGATAGGCACAGAGTAAGAACTCTTGAGATTCTCATGAAGTACAATGTACATCAAGAGCTGTAAAGGTATCAGGGCAGAGCATGGCAAATAGAGGCTGTGTACACTGTCGGCAGTGCAGGGGAAAGAGCTGACATGTAAGACTACTGAGGGCTTTGTGCAGGATCATCAAGTAGCCATTAACCTTCCCTGGGACCTTAAACAACCCCTGCATCTGGAGAGGCCCAGACAAGAAAGGCAAGGTCTCATGGAAAGCCCCATTGGGGCCTGTAGGTCCTTCACTACCTTCTACTTGCAATGGCCGCACCCTGAAGAATAAATGCCCTGCTCTTGGGCCTGCTGGGCCGGTCTAGAGGTACCAGCCTCCACAAGGTGAGGCCAAGGCTGGCCTTCCCCTTCTCCTAAGAATTAGTGGCTTGCCAAGAATTGGTGTTCGCCCCCAAGCAGGCCAGAAAGGAGCAGCAGTGTTCTTCTCTTAACACCCACCCCTCCAGCCTGGGAAGTCTCCAGCTGAAGGCTGACAGCTCATGGTGGAATTTTCCACATGTATATATCCCTTTGCTTGTCTTCCACTGCCTTCTGGTTAGTTTTTGAGGAGAGAACAGATTTAAATGGTATGAGTGCACCCATAAACATAGTAGCATACATTTATTGAGTGTTCACTGTGTAGCAGGTGCTCTGTGGAATGTCCTGGGTAGCCTGTCCCACTTAAGCTTCACAATAGGTGGCTTCCAGACAGCCCCTCTTCTCTTGAGCTGTATGCTGAAGGGAGGGTGACCCCAGTGATAGACGATGGTGATGATAGAAGGTGGGAGTCAAGCCTTCTGACAGAGGTGGTCTGAGAAGTGGGTGTAAGTTACCTATTCGTTTGGTTAAGCTAATTCAACTCCTTTTTCTTGACTTAAAGGTGAGAATAGCCAGGAGTTCAGTCCCACCCTTTCAGAACGCATCTTCATTGCGGGGTCGCAGCAGTTCAGGTAAGGAAGGCAGATTGGAGTAGGAAAGAGTGAACACTCCCCACACCTCCCCCGGCCGCTTGCCCTGGCTGCTTCTACTCAGCTCATGGCTCTGTCTCAGCACCTGGGCTCTGTTCCTGGCCACTGCCCAGCTGTTCTGGCCCAGCCACTCTCTCAGCCAGATCAGCCTTTCAGAAGCTGTTGCCAGCTCGTGGATGACTGATCCTGGCTCCCATCAACTTGATGCTTTATTTTTATTCGCCTCCAAGTCCTTGATGCACCCTATTTCCCATAATCAGGGAGAATGTCAAGAACAGCAGCTCCTTCCTGCTGGGGTGGGGCCATGAGCACAGGCGCAGGGGGTGGCTTTCCCTGTCCTCTCAGGAGATAACCATAGTGTCTTATGCCTGTGACACCTACCAGGCAGGCATGAAGTCTGTGGAAACAGAAGGGTCATGGATTCAGCTACTTAGTGACCAAGCCTGGCTTGTTGCCCGAAAGCTAACTTTTGGCAAGTGAGAGTTCAACGCAGAAATAGTTCCCTTCCTTACCCTAAGCCAGTTTCCTTATTTGTATTTACAAAGTAAATGCCAGGGTCTGAGGTGGGGGATGAGAGGCTGCTGCCCTGAGCCCAAGAACTAGTCCAGTGTTCGGTCAATTCTTTACATTGCTTCAAGGTGCCTTTGGCTCAGAGAGGAGGGTTTCTTCCATCTGTCTGCGAGAAGCCTGAAGGCCTGGGGCATCTCCCTAAGATTCAAGCAGTCTGCCTCCTTTATGGAGGCAGAAAGGGAGGTCAAGGGAGGTTTGCTGACATTCTGGGCTGCTCCATGGCTATTTGTAGCTGCTCTTTCTAAAACTCCACTGTAGCCAGTTTCTTTCACATCTGGCAAAGGCAGGAGCTGGCAGAGCCTCTGTGGTGCTTCCAGAGAAGAGCAGGCACCCTGGTAGCTGAACACCAGCCATACAAGGACTCTGTTTGGCAACTTTCCCAGCCTTCCTATGGCAGCTAGCTAGCCCCAGGAACTGGTGAGGGTAGAGATAATAAAAATAACTACTCTCCTCCATCAGAGCTGAGTGACTGCCTTGAGTAATGAGCCTTTTCTGGGGCAGCCTACCTGGGGAGCAAAAAGAAGCTGAGTGTACCCCCTATACCCACTAATGGTAACAGATTGTGGGCATCCTGCCCTTGGGGCCAAGTATTGAACTAAATTGTTGTTCGGTGGTTTGTTTTTGCCGTACTAGGGATTGAAGTTGGGGCCTTATGCTTGCAAGGCAGGTGCTCTACCACTTGAGCTATCAGTCCAGCCCATTTTTGCCTTGGTTATTTTCAAGGTTGAGCATCACTTTATGCCCAAGCTGGCATGAACTACCATCCTCTCACTTGTGCTTCCCTGCATTCCTGGGGATGACAGGTGTGCTCCATGGTGCCTGGCCATTGCGCTTTCCCTATAGCTTGGAGAGCGGGTACACCCACTGCACCCAGCTGGTGGCTGAGATGGAGTCTCAGTAACTTTTATGCCTAGACTGGCCTCAACCTATAGTTCCCAATCTCCATCTTCCAAATGGCTGGAATTACAGGCTTGCGCCACCACACCTAGCTGAGCCAAGCTTTTTAAGTGAAGTATTTTCATTTAACTGTGTCTCTACCCCGCCTGGAAGAAAATACATTCATAAATGAGAGATCTGAAATCCCCTGGGGTTTAGGAACTTACCCACACTCCCACAAGTACAGCTGTGTACTGCATAATGGCATTCTGGTCAGCAAGGGACCACATCCATGAACGTGGACCCATAGTGACATCGCAGCTGCCTTCAGTTTGGGTGAATGCACCCAATGCACTCACCAACTGCTTCTCAGGATGTGTTCCTCTTAAGCTGCGCTTGACAATTCTAACAGAGCTGGAGTTTGCATTGCAGTCTGTCTGATTCCAAATCCAGTTCTCTGAATCATTCCTTCTTCCTGCTTCCTTGTATTGAAAATGCAGATCTGTCTCTTTTCTGACAGCCAGTCTGAGAGTCTTGATCAAATCCCTAACAATGTGGCCCATGCAACGGAGGGCAAAATGGCCCGTGGGTGCTGGAAGGGAAAGCGTCGCAGCAAAGCCCGAAAGAGACGGAAGAAGAGTTCCAAGTGCCCAGCCAAGGCGGGTGTGGCCTTGGCCAAGTCTCTGCCCAGAACCCCTGAGCAGGAGAGCTGCACAATCCCAGTGCAGGTGAGACCCAGTACCTGTGGCCATGCCTCAACTATTGGGCCTTCAGAACAGGGCCTCTGCCTTGGCCCTGTTGCTGTGGTCCTGTCACTCTGTCCTGACACCTGTGTTTCCCCCACAGGAAGATGATTCTCCACGAAGCCCTTTGTATGTCAGAAATGCTCCCCAGTTCACAAAGCCTCTGAAAGAACCAGGCCTTAGCCACCTCTCCTTTAAGAAACTCAGTGAGGGCCTACAGCCAGCACAGCCTCGACCAGAACTCCACAAACTGATCAGCCCCTTGCAATGTCTAAACCACGTATGGAAACTCCACCATCCCCAGGACATGCGCCCCCTACCCCGTTCCACTCACCCCTTCCCCTACAGCAGACTGCCCCACCCCTTCCCATTCCACCCTCTCCAGCCCTGGAAACCTCACCCCCTGGAGTCCTTCCTGGACAAACTAGCAGATGTAGACAGCCAGAAGGCCCTACCTAGCCCACACTTGAGAAAACTGGCCTGTGTAGACCATCAGAAACTTCTACCTGGCCCGCACTTGGAGCCCAGCTTCCCGTCCCATGGCAACCCTGAGAAATTTTCTGTGGAGGAATACCTGGTGCATGCTCTGCAAGGAAGTGTGAGCTCAGGCCAGCCCCACAGCCTGACCAGCCTGGCCAAGACTTGGTCAGCGGGAAACTCCAGGCCCCAGAGGCTCAGCCCTGAAACAGAGGACAACGAGGGAGTTCTGCTTACTGAGGTAACTAATCCCCAACTCTTATGCACAAGCCTCCACAACCAGCTCTCAGGTCAGGAGCCACAGCGAGAGGCAGGGCCTGCTGTGGAGGTGGAGTATCACTCACTAAATAAGCGGACCTTGGGGGATGGTTCCTTCCCTGTCAAGATCCCTTGGCAGCAAAGTACTTGTTTGGAATTGCATGTATTAGCTTTCCATTACTGTGATAAAACAGCTAAAATAATTAACCAAAGAAGAAAGGTTTAGCTAGGCAGTGGTTCACTTCTATAATCCTAGCTGCTCAGGAGGCTGAGATCTGAGAATCATGGTTCATAGCTAGCCTGAACAGGAAACTCCATGAGACTCTTATCTCCAATTAACCATCAGAAAACTGGAAGTGGTGCTATAGCTCAAAGTGGTAAAATGCTTGAGCAAAAGAGCTTAGGGACAATGCCCAGGCCCAGAATTCAAGCCCCACAACAACCAATTAAAAAAAAAAATCCGGGCTGGGAATATGGCCTAGTGGCAAGAGTGCTTGCCTCGTATACATGAGGCCCTGGGTTCGATCCTCAGCACCACATATATAGAAAAAGGCCAGAAGTGGCGCTGTGGCTCAAGTGGCAGAGTGCTAGCCTTGAGCAAAAAGAGGCCAGAGACAGTGCTCAGGCCCTGAGTTCAAGTCCCAGGACTGGCAAAAAGAAAAAAAAAAACCTCAGATAAAGATTGTAGGCATAGGGGCTGGGGATATAGCCTAGTGGCAAGAGTGCCTGCCTCGGATACACGAGGCCCTAGGTTCGATTCCCCAGCACCACATATACAGAAAACGGCCAGAAGCGGCGCTGTGGCTCAAGTGGCAGAGTGCTAGCCTTGAGCGGGAAGAAGCCAGGGATGGTGCTCGGGCCCTGAGTCCAAGGCCCAGGACTGGCAAAAAAAAAAAAAAAAGATTGTAGGCATAAACCACCAAGGCCAAGCTTTCATTCACTTTTAACATACAGTCCCTTGACACCTGTACCTCTTAATTGCTCCTCTCTTCCTTCTAGCTCCTAAGTTATATATTTTCACTGTCAAGGTTGTTGGCAGTTCTGTTTTGGTCTCACAATTATAAGGTTCAAGTGGTCCCCCAGGAAGTCTATAAATTCTCTTTATCTTCTTAATCCTCTAAGCACCCTTGGGCCTGCACCCTTCCACACCATTCCTTAGGCCGTGCAGTATCTTTGGTTGGGACCATTCTGCCACTGTAGCCCTCCATCTCTCTGCCACGCTTATCACTGGAACTGGTCTCTTTTTCCTGTCAACCCCAGAAACTCAAGCCAATAGATTACGAGTACCGAGAAGAAGTCCACTGGGCCACACACCAGCCCCGCCTGGGCAGAGGCTCCTTTGGAGAGGTCTACAGGATGAAGGACAAACAGACAGGTTTCCAGTGTGCTGTCAAAAAGGTAGGCCAATGTGAAGGTACTCCAGGAAAGCCAGACAAGGGCCGCTGTGATCCTCTGCCTTCTTTCAGCTACAGTCACAGGATGGCCCGGCAATGACTTGATAACAGAGGCTAGCTGTGACTAGCTGCCCTGGGTCAGTGGAATTGGCATACCCGTCTGTTATGTGGCTTGGCCTGGTTGTTGCCCCCAGTACAGGTGTCTATGAGAGGCAGTGCACAAGCATACTAGCCTCATGTCTGAATGCAGCCTAGGCCACTCCTGATGCCAGGGCCTGTAATGGGCAAGTCCGGATGTAGAAGATGGCCAAGCCCTCAAGAAATGCATGTTGAACTAAAACCCTAAGCCACACATTAGAGCCACCATACCCCTGGACCAGAAGGGGATTAGAGAAGTAACTTTTACCTGTCCCATGCCTCCCAGGAGGAAGTAGACCCCAGGAGTTCGATCTGTACCACATTGGAGCCCAGCCTCCTGTTGGCCAGGTGTAGGACAGTCCAGTGAGGCAGATACCACAAGGAAGCATCACTCCACAAGAGCCTAAGGAGCTTGCCCGGTGGGAGAACCATGGTTCAGACCCAGGTGTTGAGCCCTTCTGCAGAAGAGGGGGTGGGGGGAGAAAGTCGTGGCTCACATCACCTGCCCCACTCCTCAGCTCTTCAGTGACCAGAGCTGAGGCACACCACACCACCCAGAAGCCACAAGTCCACAGCCCTCAGGGTTGTCAGCCCTGCCCCATTCAGCACCTGCTGTCCCACCACAACTAGGAGTCCCCAACTCAAACTCAGAACCTGCATTGCTTACGGTAGCCCATTTTCTTAGCCCATAGGACAGGATGAAAGAAGTCAGAGCCTGACAGTGTTTCATGTGGCTTATGTTAAAGACACTCAGATCCTCAAAAGCAGGGGTGGGGAATCTTTTTTTTTCTGCCAAGAGCTATTTGGGATATTTATAACATCACTTGTGGGCCTAGATTTATTGAATTTCACTTTGAAAACAGTTCCTAGATTTATTGAATTCTGGTCCCGCCTGCAGTTGGCAGCCAACCACAGACCAAATGGTTTTGTAGGACTTCTGGCTGAATGCTTGCCCCTTTACCCCCCCCCCCAGCCCAAAAGGAAAGGGACAAAGTAGCCAGACCAGACAGTGCCAGCACACTCAGGGCCCATGCCAAGTGGACTCTGCCGCTGCCATCATGGCTGCCTGTGGCTTTGAGAGTGAGGCCTCAACTGGGCTGTGAATAGGCCTGATTTCCTGTCTCCCATTTTGAATATCAGAGTAGTGGGATGAGAGAAGGAGCAATCTATCAATTCTACCCTAAGCTTCATAGACCATCAAATGAGCTGGTTCTGCCCTCCCTGCTCCCACCCCTTGCAGAAATGTGTTGAGTTTTTTTTGCCAACACGGATCATCTTCTTCCACTTGGATGCCAGGGCCACGTGCCTGACCTCCTCTGCTGCATTTCTCCTCCCCAAGGCCACCAGAGAAGGCTCAGCTGTCCCCCCTGAGAGGCAGAGGGAGGAGGGTGAGAGAGTGTGAAGTGTCCTAGAGACAGTGCCCAATGCTGGAGCTTAGTCACGGGCTCCTCAGCTGTTCCTCCGCTGAGGTCCTCTGAGTCCCGGGTGATGAGGTAAACAACTCGAATACAGTGGAAGAGGACAAGTGCTCCATTTCTCATACCCTCTACTCAGGGAGGTTGAGAAAGCTCTAAATTCAAGACACCACCCATGGCTGTGCTCAGAACTCCATCTTCTTCCTAACAGGAGCACCTGGTGGGAATAGCTTGTTGGCAGGCCACACAAGCTATCATCGGTGGGGCAGGCAGACTGTCCCTTCTCAAGAGTTAGGGAAGGCAATTATGTCTTGTAGAGTTTTTAACTGGAAGGCCACATGTGAAATAGTTCCCTGAGCCGGGGGTCTATCTCAGTGTGCTTTCCTCACAAGCATGAGACCCTGAGTTTGATTCCAGTGTCACCAAAGCAATCAGTCAATAAAGTTCCCTGGTAAGGAGAAAGCAAGTCAGGGATGAGAGGTCAGGATGGACATGGAGTCAGAATATAGTCATGTCCCCAGAGTAGTCCCAGGAAGGATCTGGACCATGTTATGTCCCATAGTGATACCAGCATTCCCTATGGCTTCCTTCTACAACATCCTTCACCTTGAGTGACATGCTGGTGGGCCAGTATGTTTGTTTGTTTTTTTAAGTTTCTCAGCTATTTGGGAGGCAGAGGCAGGATTCCAAGTTCCAGGCCAGATCCTAGCTCCAAAACAAAATGTAAATAAAAGCAAAAGGGTTAGGGGTGTGGTTTAAATGCTAGAGTGGTTGCCTAACAAGTATCAGGGCTAGATTCAACTATCAGTACTAAGAAAACAACAACAGGTGTTTGTTTTTTGATGTTTTAATTGCAAACAAATACTGGCTCACTATAAAAAGAACTGAAATCACACGCACACACACGCAAAAGTTTCTCTATTACCCTCCTTTCTCAGGAATAAATATCATTTGACATGTCTTTTTAGACTTTTTATGTACAAGCAATTGTTGTTGTTTTTTTAAATAAGATGGTATCCTAAGGTAGGCGCTGATGGTTCGTGCATGCAAGCCTACTTATGAAACTGAGATCTGGGGACTGAAGTTTGAAGACAACCTGAGACTTAATCTCCAGTAGCCACCAAAAAACTGGGCCGGATGTATGGCTCAAGTAGTAGAGAGCCAGCCTAGTAAGCAAGTGCCAAGTGAGTTTGAGGCCCCTGTGATCGGGCCCCGGTATTGGCCAACTTTGAGGGTCTGTGTCATTTATGACATTCTCAAAGGGGTCTGTGGCCAAGGCAGGCTAAGAACTGTTCATTTTAGAACATCTGGTGCAAGCATGGCATTCTGGGAGCCTCCCTTTGGCTCTGCCACTGATCTGGATGTAGTGTGGCCTTGGCCGAGTCAAACCAGCTGTCACCATGCACCTGTTTTATCCCAGACACTGCAGGGGCTGGGACAGAGATGTGGAATCCACAGGCTTGACCTGAAAGAACTCAAGTTGTAGCCAGGGATAAGCTTTTGCATAGTGTGAGGGCCAAGCAGCCATCATCCCCGGACACTTGTTTAGAATGAAATCAGGACAAGAATCAAGGGGAGACTGTCTGAATAAGGATGAGGATTTGGGGGGACTATCAAGTATCTTTCTCAGACATTTGTGCCCAAGCCTGTGTTCCTCACTTTCTCATAAATTCCTGGAATCTTCAAAATGACATGTAAGATTGCTTATATCACTTTTTAGTGATGGACTATAAGTATAAATGTCAAACAAAACAGGAGAGTTTTAAGTTTTGGTTTTTTTTGCCAGTCCTCCGGCTTGAACTCTGGGCCTAGGCTCTGTTGTCCCTGAGCTTTTTGCTCAAGGCTAGCACTCTGCCACTTGAGCCACAGCGCCACTTCCATCTTTTTCTGTGTATGTGGTACTGAGGAATAGAACCCAGGGCTTCATGCATGCTGGACAAGCACTCTACCACTAAGCCACATTCCCAGCCCAGGGAGCCCACAATCATGAAGTAGAGGGAAGGGACTTCCCACTTGGCCTAGGGCTAAATGCTGTCACGCTTCCCTCCTGAACTTATTTGTAGATGGCCAGGAGTAAAGGCTAAATCTGGGAAGTTCTTCCAGAAGTACAACAGCTGGCAGCTCCCAGGCCAGGCTTCCTTGATCAAAATCCTGGCTGTGCTGAGCACTGGTGGCTCATACCCGTAATCTTAGCCACTCAGGAGGCTGAGATCTGAGGATCACAGTTTGAAGCCAGCCTGGGCAGAAAAGTCCATGAGACTACTATCTTCAATTAACCATCAGAAAACCAGAAGTGGAACTGTGGCTCAAAGTGGAAGAGTGCTAGCTTAGAGCAGAAAAAGCTCAGGGACAGTGCTCAGGCCCTGAGTTCAAGCCCCATGACCAAAAAAAACCACAAAAAAACAAAGAACTATTTATCAATACCAATTCTAGGAAATGGAAACATAGGTTTTTTTATTGATGAAGGTGGTGTTTGTTTTTGCTCTTTTAGACACTATATGGAAAATGAACTATGCAAATCGTGCAAGACAGGGACCAGAAGGGGGAAGCAAGGGAAGGGATGACAAAAAGAAATGTACTCATTACCTGACTTACGAAACGGTAACCCGTCTGTACCACACCTTAATCATAATAATGTTAAAAAAAAAAAAAAAGTCCAAGAGCCCCACAGTCTGAGCTTCCAAGTCAGGAAGTTTCCATCCAAATAAAACTGGGTGAGCCCTTCTGCACCCTGACAGGCTGGACTGTTGCCACTGGCGCCCCCTAGTGACGCCACTCCAGACTTACTCAAGAACTGGCAGTGGCCAGCAAGGACAACTCCAAGGAGTTTTATTTTATTTATTTATTTATTCATTCATTCATACATCTATTTATGGTTAGTTGTGGAGCTTTAACTGGAGGCATGGGCATGTCCCTGGGCTCTTTTTGCTCAAGGCTAGTATTCTACTACTTTGAGCCACAGCACCACTTCCAGTTTCCTGTGGTTAGTTGGAGATGAGTCCCACAGACTTTCCTGTCTGGGCTGGCTTTGAACTGTGATCCTCAGATTTCAGCCTCCTAAGTATCTAGAATTACAGATGTGAGCCACCAGCTCCTAGCTTAGGGAGGTTTTTAACAAGCTGTTCTCTGAGATGGCAATAGGAAGTGGAGAACAGGACACAGGCATGGAACTGGCGAGTGTCCTTCCAAATTTCCATGCTGCTCTGAAACAGGCACCACTGTCCCCGAATTCAGTGCTGCCAGGCTGCCAGTCCACGGTGGACATGGCCCCTGGTCAAACCCCAGCAGCTTCGTATGTGCCCAGATGCTGGAGGGAAAGCTGCAGAATATACCTAAATATGGGCTGTCTACGGTTTGTCTCTTTTCCTCTGGGAAAGAAACAAATAATTATAAGAAAAAATTCAAAGTACTGCAAAAGGGTATTCTGGATCCAGAGGCACCTGACGGAGCCAGGAGTGCTGGCACGCACCTGCAATCCCAGCAGGAGGAGTGTGAGTTGGAGACTGGCTTGAACTTAATGGTGAGACCTGTCTCTACATAAACAGGCACCTGACAGAGTCGGTCAGAGGTGGGAGAATGGCCCCACCTAGCCAGGGTGACGCCATGGGAGCATCAGCACACATGTGTAAAGTGCCAAGGGTCCTGATGGTGTGTCAGGCACCCGGCCCACCCCTGTGATCCTGGTTCAAGCTACCTCTGGGCCTTTCAGGTGCGAGTTGAGGTGTTCCGGGCGGAAGAGCTGATGGCATGTGCAGGGCTGACCTCACCCAGAATTGTCCCTCTCTATGGTGCTGTGAGAGAAGGTCCTTGGGTCAACATCTTTATGGAACTTCTAGAAGGTAAGGAGCCAGGTCCGCCCCCCCCCCCTTTTTTTCCTCTCAAGTCCAAGGGCATCTGGACTCTTGCCAAGATTGTCCTTGTTGTCCACATTTAACCTCTTGACCTCATGGCATCAGCAGGAAGGACCTGCCTCCCTTTCCCCACCCCCTCCCCCTTCCCCACTCCTGCCTTTGGTTTGCATGGAGGCCTTGGAAAACTTTTAAAGGCAGCCATTGATCTCCTAGGTGGCTCACTGGGCCAGCTCATAAAGCAGAAAGGCTGTCTGCCAGAGGACCGGGCCCTCTACTACCTGGGCCAGGCTCTAGAGGGGCTGGAATACCTCCACACACAAAGGATTCTGCATGGAGACGTCAAAGGTGAGGCTCCACCCCACCCCCCAGGCCCTCTCTTCCCCTGCTCAGTGCTGGTTCCATCAGCTCTTTCCTGCTTTCCTCCCAGTTCTTGATCTGCCTGATCATCACTATGAGGCTAAGCTGCCAGGGCTGTGCCCAGTAGGAAGGGATAATGCTCTACAAGCCCTCAGCCCAGCACTGCTGTTTCCAGTGGGTGGTGCCAACCGAGAGCTGAGCTCCTACCTCATCTTCCAGAAATCCTTTCTGCTGCCTGTCCTCGCCTAAACTGATATTTCCTCCCTACTTCTATGACTAATGAAACGAATCAGAAGCAGCAGCTGCCATGCAGGGGTAGCCAGAAAAATCACATCACTAGAGGCCAAGCCAAACCAGGGTGGGCTAGGGGCAGCGTGATTCACCTGTTTCCCTTCCTCCCCTGTGCTGATGCGGGCCCCTAGCTGACAACGTGCTGCTGTCCAGCGACGGGAGCCGAGCTGCCCTCTGTGACTTTGGTCATGCTGTGTGCCTGCAACCAGATGGCCTGGGGAAGGCCTTGCTCACAGGTAAGGCCCCCAGATTGTCCCTTCCCACCCTACCATAGCCGGTGGGCATTAGCTTTGTGCCTGCTCCACTTCTGTAATGGGAATAAGTGATGTGAGCACTTACGTCCCGCAGTAGATCTCAGCCACACAACAACCCTGAGTTAGGCATAACTATAGTAATGGATGGCAGGTGCTCATGTCAGATGCTCCCTTACCCAGTGAAAACAGAAAGGCCCAAGGGCCTTGCCCAGACTCTGTAGCTGGTGAGATAACGATTTTTTTAACATCCATTTTTTGTGTGATTTTTGTTGTTGGTGGTAATGGTTTCTCATTCTGTAGCCCAGGCTGACCTTGAGTTCAATCATCCTACATGAGTACTGGGATTATAGTTGTGAGCCTTCTGGCTTTCTGACTATTGAAATAATCCATGCTCATTGTAAATTGACAAGCACAGGTTTAAGTGGTATAAAAGAGGGGGGGGGGAAGATTTCTCACCATTGCTCTTGCCCAGAGATAATAATGAGTCATTTACCTAATTCCATGTTTCTGTCCCCTCTGCCTAGTTAAAGCTATTATAAATCTATTTGTACCCTGCCTTTTTCATTATAGCTGTAAGCACAGAATGGTTCTGTTTTGACCAAAGGAAAGGCAATCTTTTAGAAATACAGGTTGAATATTTCTAGCTTAAAAATGCTCCAAAATCTGTAATTCTTTGAGCTCAGTTACAATTCAAACCCTCTGGAAATATTGTATAAATTACCTTCAGGTTACACATACAAGGTCTGTATAACACATAAATGAACATCTTGTGTAGACTTGGGTCCCATCCCCAAGATATCTCATTGCGTATGTGGAAATATTTCACAATAAAAATTGCAATCCAGAGTGTTCCTGGTCCCAAGCATTTTGCGTCCCTGACGTTGAGTGATATGCTGCTAAAGGACTGTGTGTGTGATTCTGAAGGGGTGCCTGGAGCTTGGACTCCTGAGTGGCCTTAAAATAACTTTAGCGGTTCTTTTGATAGTTTATTATAAAAAGAATACTTTTTCTAATACCTTTTGAAGATCTATAAATCCAAGCACAGTGTCAAAGTACAAATCACCAGGAAGTATAAAACCACAGTTAACATCTGCTATCACTCATAGTCCTTTGCATACATAATTTTTATTTTTGGTGGTACTAGGGTTTTGAACTCAGGCCTATTTGCTAAGCAGGCATTCTACCACTCCATCCATGCCCTCAGATCTCAAGTTTCTGTTATCTGTTTTTCTTTGACATGTAGTAGTTGAGGAATGACATAGCAATGCATTCCTTTTACCTTCCTTCTACAATATATCATTATGATCTACAATCAAATTTCTTTTTTTTTTCTATTTTTTCGTTGGTCTTAAGGCTTGAACTTGAGGCCTGGGTATTCTCCCTGAGCTCTTTTGCTCAAGGCTAACATTCTACCACTTTGAGCCACAGCACCACTTCTGGTTTTCTGGTGGTTAATTAGAGATTAATTAGAGGTTAATTAGAAAGGCTCATAGTCTTTCCTGCTAGCTGGTTTTGAACTGTGATCCTCAGGTCTCAGCCTCCTCAGTAGCTAGGATTACAGGCCTGAGCCACCAGCACCTAGTGTCTAGACTCCTCCCCACTTTAGGACTTCCCTCAAAGAGCGGTACCTACCTGTGAATAAAGTATTGTTCTGCACCAGCAATGGCCCTGGCTGGTCGCATCATCAGCGAGTTTGACTTAGAAGCTTTACCTCCTTTTTTTCACATACACTGCAGAAGTTTCAGTTTGGGAACTATTATTGATAGTTGACTCTGAACAACTTATACATGTTTTCAAGTTCATCTGTTTATTTCTGTGGGGTAAATACCTAGGGGTAAAAGTTCCACGTCATAGATGGCACATGAATTCATGTATATAACACATTGTCGCACATAGTTCTAGGGGAGTGTACTTATCTTCACACTCACTAGAAGTGCACATAGAGGCTTTACTACTGCTTTAAAGAGCTTCAACTGAAGTTAATTCACAGTACCCCAAGAATGAAATTAGAGTAGGCCTTGCCCAGGCTCTTGTCCACTTGAATCCTCCAGTGATGTTTCTGTCTCACTCTGGCCTTCTCAGGGGACTACATCCATGGCACAGAGACACACATGGCCCCCGAGGTGGTGATGGGGAAGCCCTGTGATGCCAAGGTGGACATCTGGAGCAGCTGTTGCATGATGCTGCATATGCTCAATGGCTGCCACCCTTGGACTCAGTACTTCCGAGGTCCGCTCTGCCTCAAGGTCAGCAGAGTACCCACGGTGGCTGGGAGGGAGGCCAGCAGGGCCACTGGGCTCATGAGGGCTTCTCGTTTTGGCTGCTCTTCTGCCTCTTCATAAATGTGGGCTCCTGATTAAAATACCAGCCACACTGATGTGTAGATATCAGGGGAGATCCAAGTTTAGGGGACTTCTAGTTCGCAGCGAGTTAGAGCTCTCCTGCCTATGCCCCGGGCCACCTCCACCTGTCTCCTGACAATCAAGGCCTAGAAGACCTGGGTATCTTGCTTACCAGACTCTGGCGGGCCCAACTGGCTCCTTACTTCTCATTTCTCCGGAGAGTCAAGCCCAGCATGATGGCAGGCAGCCAAAACAGAAACCTGGCTACTGAAAATGAGGCGGAAGCAGGCCTCTCATGTTGTCTTCTGGCCCCCAGATTGCCAACGAGCCCCCACCTGTAAGAGAGATCCCACCCTCCTGCACCCCACTCACAGCCCAGGCCATCCAAGAGGGGCTGAGGAAAGAGCCTAGCCACCGAGCATCCGCTGAGGAGCTCCGGGGCAAGGTCAGCTGGGCACTGCAGCAAGGTAAGAGCCTTCAGTGGTGACTAAGAGGACAGGGCAGGGATGGAAGAAAATGAGTTACCAGCCTCATAGAGCCTCATTCTTCTCATCTGAAGTATAGGGATGGTTGAGATGATGTGAGTAGCCGTGCGTAGGGCAGAGGCTGTGTTTGAGAGGTGGTGAGAAGGGCCTACAACATGGGGGGACGCTCTTATGGATAGAATCAGGCATTACTTGACAGCCATTCAGCTGGGGAAAAATCACAAAGCACTGGTGGAGCTTTGGGGGCTGTAGGACTTCTGGACACGGAGGGAGGGGGCGTGGTCTAGGCTGCAGCCACTCTGGAGAATGCCTGAGGGAGGGGGCGTGGTCTAGGCTGCAGCCACTCTGGAGAATGCCTGGCCCAAGTCCCATCCATACTCAGTCCCCTTCACTCCTGGTGCAGTGATCCACCAGCTCCTTAAGTGCGTCTGGATCAGACTTCCCCTACTAGGAGAGTGGAGAGCACTTAGAGCCACTCAGTGCTTACAGAGCAACCACGACTGATCTGAAGGCCACAGTGTAGTGCTGAGAGAAAACAGGGACCTACAGGGGGAGACCTGGCACATTTCCACCTCCCCTGGTGTGCTCTCTTGTCTTTCAGTGGGAGGTCTGAAAAGCCCTTGGAGGGGAGAATATAAAGAACCAAGACATCCACCTCCAAACCCAGCTAACCATCACCAGTTCCTGCATGCCCAGCAAACGGAATGTCTGCCGGTGGAGGACCCTGCAGGCTGGGCCCCCAAGCCGCAGCCTCCTCAACCCCCAGAGCCTCCAGAGCGGAACAAGTCCCCAGTCCTAAACTTGAGCAAGGAGGAGTCTGGCATGTGGGAACCCTTGCCTCTGTCCTCCCTAGACCCGGCCCCTGCCAAGGGCCTCAGCCCATCAGAGCGGAGAGCGACCTGCTCTGAGCTGGAGCTGCAGCAGCTGGAAACAGGTACAGCAACAAGGCTGGGCTTCTCCTCGAGACCTCAGCCTGGCTTTGCTTCCAGCCCCTTCCCTGGCAGGTCAGCTCCTGCAGTCTGTGCTGGAAGACTCCCTGACAGCAGGGTGCCTCCTCCCAGCCCTTCACAGCTGTCTTCTGCTTTTCCCTGCAGAATTATTTCTGAACAGTCTGTCCCAGCCTTTCTCTCTGGAAGAACAGGAGCAAATCCTCTCATGTCTCAGCATTGACAGCCTTTCCCTATCAGAGGACAGTGAGAAGGTGAGTCAGCCAGAGGCCGGAAGCCCTGACAGAGCAGATGGTTTTGTATCCAGCTGAGGAACAGAGCTGTGTGGAGTAGGAGGGGGAGGGGGAGGGAGGAGGAAAGGGAGCACAAGCCTCATTGGAGCACAAGCCATGCTTTTTTGAAGAACAAGTCCAGCTCCATCACACCTAGGAATCAGGAAAGGATTAAGCCACTAGGAGTGGTGAAGGGTAGGTTTTGGTCTCCATAGACATATACTCACCGTCCTCCAGCCTAGGACTTGAGCAGTGTTTCACCTCTGCAGGGTGCAGGGAACACCCCTTTGGCCCAAGGGAAACCAAGCCCTGAGCACCAGGGGACTGAATTTGTGTCTGCTCTTGTGTTCAGAACCCATCTAAGGCCTCTCAGAGTTCTCAGGACACCTTGAGTTCCGGCGTGCACTCATGGAACAGCCAGGCGGAGGCTCGAAGCTCCAGCTGTAGCATGGTGCTGGCCCGGGGGCGGCCCACTGACACCCCGAGCTACTTTAATGGTATGGCAAACTTCCTCCCTGCCCTCCAAGGACCCACACATACCAGATGGGCTGCCCAGGACTGGTGCAGGGCAGAGTTCAAGGCCTGCCCTGGCACTGAGGGAGAGGGAAGAAGGCGCCTAGCACCCAGAACATGAGGTTTGTGGTTCACAAGCCCTGGTGGGCCAGTAGAGAGCTGTTGTCTCCTCACTGGCTACTGAGGGGGTTTAGAAAGTCCCCAGCTTGAGGAGGAGAGCAGCCACTTCCTAGAGTTGAGAAGGAAGCTGAATGTCTTCTGAGGAGAAAGAAAGGAATACAACTCACGAGCATTGATTTTGTGTGTGACTGGGGCTTAAACTCAAGGCCTGGGTACTGCCCCAGGTTCAGGACTAGTACTCTACCACTTGAGCCACAGATCCACTTCTGGCTTTTTTGCTACTTAACTGGAAATGGAAGTCTCACAGACTTTCCTGCCCAGGCTGGCTTTGAACCACGATTCTCAGATCTCAGCCTCCTGAGTAGCTAGGATCATAGGCATGAACCACTGGTACCCAACAAGTTTGGGCAACAAGTTTGTTGCTATCCTTTTCTGGAATTTGAGAATAGATGATGAGAAAGATGACATGTAAAATTCTTCATGTTCAAGCTTGGATGCATGGTTTATATTGTGACTTTACCAGAATGAGGGTGTTGTTAGCTTAAAGCCCCCATGGCCCAAGCCAAAGGCCACTTCAGCTCAGGGAGCCAACAGCTCTTTTGCTCTCCTGCCACCTTGCCTACCTTCTAGGTGTCAAAGTCCAGATACAGTCTCTCAATGGGGAACACCTGCACATCCGGGAATTCCACCGGGCCAAAGTGGGAGACATCGCCACTGGCATCAGCAGCCAGGTAAGTGGATAAATACATACTTAGAGGCAGAGTCCTTGCCCCCAGGGGAAAAGCTTTCAAATAAGTAACTAGACAGGGCCTCAAATGTTCCCTGAGGTGTATCAGAGCAAGATGGGCACTGGTGGTTGGTTCCTCGGGACCCACACTAGGCTGGGATGGAAAGGAAGACAGTGCCTCAGGGTTGCCTGTTTGGCTGGATGGAAACATATGCCAACATGCTTGGAGACTGCATCAGCTTTATGCTTCTAAGTAGCTTCTGAATCCCATGTCATCATCTCAGCCCACTGGTGTGCTCAACCCTCAGATTCCTGCCACAGCCTTCAGCTTGGTGACCAAAGATGGACAGCCTGTTTGCTATGACATGGAGGTACCAGACTCGGGCATCGACCTGCAGTGCACCCTGGCCCCTGACTGCAGCTTTGCCTGGAGCTGGAGGATCAAACATGGCCAGCTGGAGAACAGACCGTAGCCCTGCCTTCCACAATTGGCTCCACTCTGCCCAGAGCAGCCTTCCTTCTTGGTGCTCAACACTGCCCTAAGACGCAGAGAATCTGCTATCCCTGGGCTCAATGGTGAAAAACAGAGCTGATGTGGGGGGCCGTGAATCGTCTCCCAGGACTTCCACCTGAGTCCTGCAAGCTCTTGCCAAGAGAATGTTTCACCCACGTGAGGAGATAGAGAAAGCAGGAGGACACTTCTCCCAGAAGCCCTGGGAGCAGAGAGGGTGTTCTTCAAGCTGCTCCAAACAAGTTGAATCAGTGGTCACTTGCATGCAGCTGGGAGAGTTGCTTCCAGCCTGGGTTTGCAGGGAGTGGATAAGCCCCTAGGCCTCTCAGCGCCCAGGCAAGTAGGAGAGTCTTAAAGGCTCACACCCAGGTGGTATAGCTGCAAGGAGGCAGGTGTGCTCACTCTGGGGTTAGTGGGTCCTCCCTGGCCATCGACCTCCAGTGGATGGCACAGGAAGGAATGGCTAACCCTGAGTAGGCTCCTTGGTAGAGGGCACTCCCCCTTTAGGCTGTCATAGCACAGGTCCTGAGTTGAACTCTAGTTTAGCCAAGGACCAGAGAAGGTACTGAAGTCAACTGGTTCGCAGCCCCCAAACATGTGTCCCCTTGCTGCTGGCCACCACATTTCTCCTGGGTCTAGTGGACCTAGCATCCAGCCCAACTAGCTGGCACTCAGTTCCCTCATCCATGAAAAGCCATGGGGGAGCCACCTGACAGGATGGCCTGCAGATGAGACGAGATAAATGCTGAAGAAGGCAGATGTCAGTGCTGCGCTCCCAGGCTGTGCTGTCAATCCCAGCATGCCAGCTTCCTGGACACAGGGCACTGCCAGCAACACTTTGCACTCTGATAACCTCTAAGCACTTTCCTGGTGGCCCTCTGGGAGGGCACAAGCAGGCCAGGAGATGGGTGAAGGGATACAGTCCTGACCCATCCCCATGTACCCGACTCCTGAAGCCCCATGGATTTAGTACAAGCCTCATCTTACCCCTCCTCTACGGTCCCAGGCCAGCCTGTTCTCTTTGGGGAGCTGCTTAGAACTCATGTAGCATTAAATCAACTGTGAATTCTTGGGGGAGGGATGTTAGCACCCAATGTCTAGCCAAAGTGGCCTCTATTCAGTTTTTCCCATGGATCCAGGCTGCCTCCAGGAAAAGACCCTGGCCCCAACACACAAAACCACAGCCTTGGTGCTGCAGCTTTCAACTGTACAGAGCTCTTCAGCAATAAAATCTGCAGCCATGACCGGTGTTTCTGGGCCTCTTTACATGTCTCCTCTCTTGCCTGTCTGCTTACTGGACCCCGACAGCTGCTTTCATTAGCCTTCTGAGTGGATCTCTGCAGGTCGTGTTTGGAGCAAGAACTGTCTTAACATGGCTCCTCCTCCCCATATTTCCAGTCCATCACCCAGTGGCAATAGGGAAGTCTCTAGCTAAACTGTTGGGGGTGGGGGGAATACCAAGACTGCACACTTTACTAAGGCAGACAACCCAAGACCATTAGGAGGGAAATCAGATGGCCTGGGCACTGGCCAGATGCCAAGGTGAGTACATGCCACAATCCTCCAGTCACCCCCACACACACCCTGCTTCCTCCCCTCACCCAAGGCTTGACTAAAAAGAACTGACACCTGTACCTAGCTACTGAGGAGACAGAACTGAAGATCGTGGCTCAGAGCCAGCCAGGGCAGGAAAATCCATGACATTCATCTCTCCAATTAGCCACCAAAAAGCCAGGAGTGAAGCTATGGCTCAAGTGGTAGAATGGCGAAACAAAACCCTCACAACTGTGTGGGGCTGCCGGGCTGCACCTATGCTTGTCTGCTTGGGGTTGGGGCTCTGCAGTGAGCTCCTCAGGCATGGAGCAGAGGCTGGAGGAGGGCAGGTGCCATTGCACAGGATTTGTCTCTTCTCATCTGACTCCTTTTGAAAGCTATGCACGAGTGTGTGCGCGCTGTGCGCGTGCACAGCGTGGGTTGACCCAGCCTGCTCTACACCCACAGAAGAGCAGGGGCCCTGTGCCCGGAGTGTGCGCCCCGTTACACACCGGGGACTCAGGCTTTTACCTGTGCTCACCCTCCTCCAGATCTGCCGGCTGCAGAAGCCCCCCCCCCCCAGCTGCCCAGGGCCTCCGGGCAGGCGGGTGGACGCGAGGGGCCCCCGGCCGCCCGCCCCCCCCGCCCGCCGCAGCAGCAGCAGCCGCGGGAACTGCCGCCCTGGGCCGCCTCCACCCACCGGGAAAAACGCGCCGTTTTCAGCCTGCGGTCTCGGGAACGTCACAGAGATGGCGACATCACAGGCGCCCGCCCGGGGTATCTTCTCGGTCCCCTGCCCCTTCCGGCAAAAAGCGCACTGGAGGTGGAGGGGGAGCAGCCACCAGCCCACTCCCGGCTTCCCAGACACACAGCCTCCCCCCGGCAGCATGGGGGTAACAGGTGGGCGCGGCCCGAGGGCCAGGGGGCCACTTGGGGCGGGGGGAGATGGGGCGAGGAAGGTGACCCCAAGCCGAGTCCCTGCCACTTCCGCTGGCGAGTGTAAGCCCCAGGACTGACAGACAGCACAATAACTAGCGACCTGCTTTCGGGTGGAGTGGGCGCCCTTGTCGGTGGCTGTGTGGCCTCGTATGTGTTTCCCGCCCCGAGAGGAAAGCTGGGGCCACTTGCATAGGGAGCGGCCAGAGCACTCAGCGTCCAGCGTCAGCCGGCCATAAGACAGACATTTGTGTTGGCTCTGGTACCCAGGAGAGGAGGGGAAAAGAAATGGGAGTAAAGAGGGATGCATCCAAGGTCAACCTCAGAAGTGGATGGTAGGGAGCTGCAGAAAGTCTTAGGTGACTCAGGTTTCTATTTCAGATGATAGAATGTAGGATGAACCAAGCTGTGTGAAGGAGGCTACCAAGAGACAAAAGACTGGCTAGGCATGGTGATGCAAGCTATAATCTCAGCGGTAGGGAGGAGTGGATAGAAAGATCAAGAGCATGGCTCAAATGGTAGAGTACTAGCCTAGCAAGTTCAAAGCCCTGAGTCCAAGCCCCTAATATTACTATAAAGATAATGATGATAATAAAAAGACTAGAAAGGAAGACCAAAGGTCAGGCATGCAGAATCCTATTGGCCACATTAGTCTGGATGCACAGGGTGTACACATGAGGTAAAAAATGTGGACTAAAGCCAGACACTGGTGACTCGTTCCTGTAATTCTAGCTACTGAGGAGGCTGAGATCTGAGGATCAGGGTTCAAAGCCAGCCCAGGCAGGAAAATCTCTGAGACACTTATCTCCAATTAAACACCAAAAAGTCAGAAGTGGAGCTGTGGCTCAAGTGACTGAGCACTACTAGCCTTGAGCAACAAAGCTCAGAGATAGCACCCAGGCCCTGAGCTCAAGCCCCAGTACCAGCACAAGAAAAGAAGAGGAAAGAAAGAAAAAGAAATTGCATTTATTTGCAAAGACATTTATTTACTAAGCATGTGTGTCAAAGAGTCAAAGTAAACAACCCACAGCTGGATATAAAACCTGGTTTGGAGGCGGGGGGTATGAGGGATAGGGTAACAAACAGTACAAGAAATGTATCCAATGCCTAACATATGAAACTGTAACCTCTCTGTATATCAGTTTGATAATAAAAATTTGAAAAAAAAAAAAGAATTAAAAGTAATGAGCAGGGAAACATAAAAAAAAAAATCCTGGTTTGGTTCTTTTTTTTTTTTTTTTAGGGCAATAGCTGAAGTTTTGAACTCCAGGCCTTGTGCTTGCTAAGCGAGCACTCTACTGCTAAGCCATGTATCCAACCCTTGTTTGTGCTGCTTGATTTTGAGATAGGGTCTTGCTTTCTGCCGACATGCACACCTATTTTAGGTTGCCCACTATAGCTGGGATAACATTTGTGTGCTATCGTGTTTAGCTTCTCTTACTGCAATGGAGACTCAATGCCCAGTCTGACCTAGAAACTCAGTCCTCCCAATCTCAGCCTCCCATGTCACTAGGATAAGAGATGTATACCACCACATACAGCTACTTGTTGAAATGGAATCTGAATATTTGTTTTTGTCCTGGCTGGTCTTAAACTGCAATCTTCCCAATCTTCTGAGCAGCTCAGATTACAAGTGTTAGCTACTGTACCTGACAATTGTCTGTCTCTTGATCCCTTAGGCTTTTTCCTAGTGCTAGTTTTCTTCTTCAACTCTGCATCTAGTCAATTATTCTATCAGGCCTTCTTATTTTCAGCCCTATTGCCCAACATACACCGTCTTTCTACAAGATGAACTGGTCGTAGACCTCTGTTGTATGCCTCCATCTTGCTCCAGCACATCAAATACCTTCCTAAAAAAAAGAGAAAGTAGATTTTATGAGTCTTTCCATGTCTGAAATGAAAGTTGGGCTGGATGTAAAATTCCACATTAAAAGCCATCTCCTTCAGAATTTTAAAGACAATCATTGCTAACTCTGTAGCCAGTGTGATTTTCCTACCTTTGTTGGTTACTAGGTCTTACCTTTCAGAAGCATTTGGAGCTAGTTATTCCTGATTTAATAAATTTTCACAGGCAGTAACTTTCAACATCTGTGCTACTGGCCATTGAGTAAACATCTTTCAACGTACAGAAATTTTTCTTTCTGTCCTCTATTCCTTTTTTACCTCTTTTCTAGAATTTAAAACCAAATGTTCAAGTGTTGATTCTTTGTTGTCACTTTTCATCTTTTTTTTTTTTTTGCCAGTCATGGGTCTTAAACTCAGGGCCTGCACCCTATCCCTGAGCTTTTTTTGCTCAAAGTTAGTGTTCTACAATTTTGAGCTACAGCACCACTTCTGGTTTTGATTGGAGATAAAAGTCTCACGGATTTCCCTGCCTGGGTTGGCTTTGAATCATGATCCTTAGATCTCAGCCTCCTAAAGCTACAATTACAGCAGTGAGCCACCAGCACCCAGCTGCATCTTCTTCTAATTCTACTTTCTAGCACTATTCTGTTTGATTTTCACGAAGTCTACTTGCCAAAGCTGTTTCCTTCAACCAGGCATACTGATCCCAGCATTTTAGAAGCACAGACAGGAGAATCAAGAGTTCAAAGGCAACCTGGGCTCCATAGTGAAACCCCAAAACAACAAAGTAGGGGGTCTGGAAATGTAGTTCAGTAAGAACAATCCTTGCTTAGTAAGAACAGTACTCAGCTGGGAGTGTGGCTTACTGGTAGAGTGCTTGCCTAGCATGGGTTTGATTCCTCAGTAACATATAAACAGAAAAAAAAGCCAGACGTGGTAGAGCCCTAGCCTTGAGCACAGAGAGACCAGTGCCCAGGCCCTGAGATCAAGTCCTAGGACTAGAAAAGAAAAAGAACAGTCTTCATTATGGAGGAGGGGCTTTCCTTTTATTATTCTGTTTTCATAATATCCCAGAGGGAGGGTGCTTTGATTTTGGTTTGATTTGGGGATTTGTGTTTGTTTTTCATTATGACGAACTACATTCAAAGCCTTATGCTTACTAGGCATAAGTACCCTTTTTGTTTTACTTTTTTAATAGGATCTCATTATTTATTTATTTATTTATTTTTGCCTGGGAGCCTGGACTATGAACCTGTATTTACTCTGTAACTGGGATAACAGACAGGAGCCACTGTGCCCAATTTCATGGTTGGTTTTGTGGGTTGTTGTTTTTTTTAATTTTTTTGTGTGTAGGGGGAGGGAAGTACTGAGATTTGAATAACTTATAGTTGCAAACCTTTTTTTCTGGATATTTTTGAAATAGGCTCTCACTTTTTCCTTGCTTGTATCACAGTCTTCCTATTTACATTTCCTGCTAAAGTTGGAATGCCATGCACATGCCGCCGTACCCAACTAGTTCTGCAGAAAGGGGAGTCTGGTGAAATTTTTTTGCCTGAGCTCGCTCTGTGTGTGTGTGTGTGTGTGTGTGTGTGTGCACTTCTCTATTTTTGGTTATTTGGGGATAGAATTTCAGAGAATTTTCCATCCAGGCTGACCTCAAACTTCCATCTTCCAGAACTCAGCCTCCTGAGTAGCTAAGATTACAAGTGTAAGATGCTCATGCCTGGCAGGAATTGGGTTTCTTAAAGCTAGGTTCAAGTCCTCATTTCAGCAGCCATCTGCTCTGCTGTGCTGGGCAAATGAGCCTCCTCTTTTTTTGTGTAGTCGATGAAGCACATAAAATCTTTAGGCTGTGGTAGCCGGAGGGAGGCAGGGAATCCTGTCAACCCTAACCCTAGTGGAGGGAGGTGATAGATCCCAGAGTTGAGGAATGGGTAGAATGTTGAGTGGAGAGGAGTCGATGGGACTGAGGGCATTGGCAGGAGGGCAAGGAGAGGATGAAGAGCAGGGTGGGAAAGATGGCGTACAGGCTGCGTAGAGCAGGAGTGGAGAGGGAGAAGGTGATGGGCAGCACCACTGACCTTGGGACTGTCCCCCCACCCTGAAACTCCCTCCCTCACCTCCTTCTCCCCAACAGGTATCAATGCATTTCCCTGCTGTGGCAAGAGCTCAGTGGATATCGTGGAGAAACAGTGAGAGCCCCCCATCAGTCTAGGACCTCCCCTGCCAGCAACTCTCTAGCGCTTTCCCCTTGACACCATGTACCTCATACACACCTATAGGATCTCCCTCCATGTTGCCCCTTTCTAAAATCTCCCCAGGGGGCTGGGGATATGGTCTAGTGGCAAGAGTGCCTGCCTCATATACATGAGGCCCTGGGTTCAATTCCCCAGCACCACATATACAGAAAATGGCCAGAAGTGGCGCTGTGGCTCAAGTGGCAGAGTGCTAGCCTTGACCAAAAAGAAGCCAGGGACAGTGCTCAGGCCCTGAGTCCAAGCCCCAGGACTGGCCAAAAAAAAAATAAAAATTAAAATAAATAAAATAAAATCTCCCCAGGGCAGTGTCCAGCCCCTAACACTGCAGGTGTCAGCAGGGCCATGGAGGGGGCCTGGCAATTCAGAATCTGCTGCCTGGTTAATAAGAGAGCTGTGGGGGTGAGGGTAGCTGTAGAAGGAGCAGGGATCACAATAGCTGAACACTCAGGGGAAGGGCTGAGAAGACCACACACACACACACACACACACACACACACACACACACACACCACCTCCAGCTTCCCACCTCTGTGGGCACGTGGGTAGATGGATAGGTGGGCATTGCCTTGGACTTCGCCTCCATAGGGAGCCTCTTTCTGGTCATTGTTTCACCAACTGAGCCACACTGGCTCATCTACAATGTATGATATGCATGAGAATTCCCAGGGGCTGGGAATATGGCCTAGTGGAAGAGTGCTTGCCTCGTATACATGAAGCCCTGGGTTCGATTCCTCGGCCCCACATATATAGAAAAAGCCAGAAGTGGTGTTGTGGCTCAAGTGGCAGAGTGCTAGCCTTCAGCAAAAAGAAGCTCAGGGACAGTGCTCAGGCCCTGAGTTCAAGCCCCAAGACTGGCAAAAAAAAGAATGAAGATTCCCAGGCCTCACTGCTTTGGGGGTGGGGGTAGATTGGCAAGCTCTCCAGCTTTTGAAACTCAGCGGAGGAATACTTACCCCAGTGGGTATGGTGGGAATGGCAGGCAGTAAAGCTGGGCTGACGCATCTTGCCAGTCCCATGGGGGACTTGAGGGCTTCAGAGACATCCCCCCTTCTCCCTAAAGTTACCCTCTTCACCCTTTCACCCACCTATCGCCCACCCTGATTTTTTCTGTCTTAGGAATGACCACAGCCACCCCCATGAAACAGCAGCAGTGAAAGAAGTGAGTGTCCCCCAGTATGGGAAGGTATAGCCAAGAGCCAGGGCTGTTAGAAGCTCTTTTTCTCCAAACCCCTGACCATTTGTGTGTGTGTGTGTGTGTGTGTGTGTGTGTGTGTGTGTGTGTGTGTGTGTGTGTGTGTGTGTGTACTGGGTATTGAACTCAGGGCCTAGGCAGTGTCTCTTAGCTTTATTGCTCAAGGTTGGTGTTCTACCACTTAAGCCACAGCTCCACTTCTGGGTTTTGGGGGTTCATTGGAGATAAGTCACACCAACTTTCCTGCCCGGTCTGGTTTTGAGCTGTAATTCTCAGACAAACATGAGCCACTACAGCCCAAGGCCCATTCTCCCACATCCTTACCCTCATCACCAGCCTTTCTGTCCCACACCAGCCTCCAAAAAGGGACAAATGAGGGTGGACAGGGATTCAGCAGAATGTGAGTGAGATGGGGGGGGGGCGGGCGGCGTGTTGCTAGGGGAGTCCTGGAGTGGCGGGTGGGGGATACCCAGCTCTTACCTCAGCTTTTAGTTGCAATCTTTCAGGTAGATCATAAACCTCCATTCCAAGACCCCATCCCAGAGCAGGAAGATAACTTTGGCCTGGATATGGACATGGAGACCAGCCTGGATTCTTGCAGTGAAAACTCTAAGAAGCCAGACTATACCATCGAGACCTTCCATCCCAACCCAGAGGAGCTGGAGGAGATGCACAACTTCAACCAGTGGAGCATCACCTCCATCTGCAGCAACTCAGAGGAGGACCAGGCACTTACCCAGCATCGCTCCATCCACGCGCAGACCTCCAGGCACCTCTTCTGGTCGGACAAGATTGTCCAGGCCTCAGAGACCAACCTGCAGAAGGTGATTGAAATCCAGAACAAAGAGAGAAGCACAAAGATCACCAGTATTTGCGTGGAGCAGAAATCCATCCCCTCTGCCAAGCCAACTCTCCCAGCCACAAGCTCCAAGCCACCTCCTGTCAGCTCCTCTCCTGTCTCCCACCTTCCATCGCCCATCGCCCTATCGGATCTGATCAACTTTGCATCTTCCCTGGCTGTAGCCTCTACTAGCAACATGGACTTGCCCAGGTTGGAGAAAATGCTCAAACCTGTACTACAGAAGACTCCAGAACCTTCTAGAGAGTCCTCCCAGCCTGCTGAAAAGAAGCAAGGGATGAAAGAGACAATAAAAACCCTAGAGTTCCAGAAAACTTGGACACAACAAAGCACGAACTTCTCTCACCCTTTCTTAGATTTCAGCAAGCCAGGGATCACGAGAGCCACCCTCGAAGGGGAAGTGAAGTTTGTCCAGACATCGGCCATCAGCTCGCAAATGGAGGACTCCCAGGACAGGTGAGTGACACAAGGCTGCAGCTCCTCCCCTGGGGGCTGCCCCGGTCTGTGTGGGTGGGGACCCTGAGATGGAAGCCTGACACAACCCGGTGGGATGTCCAACCGTGGAACAGGGGCCCGGGAGAAGCTCAGTGAAGCTCCAACCTCAGTGACCTCATAAAGGATGCTGGAAATAAGGTTCCAGTGGACTGAGGCGCAGTGCCAAGGCCAGGGCCAGAGAAGGCCTGGGGACCATGGAGGGTGAGCTTCCCAGGACTGGGATGGGGACCTGGATTCGAGGCAGGAAGGGTCACGTGGCGTTAGAAAGCCAGCTTGACAACCACAGCCCTGGGGTCCAGGACACTTCCATGAGAGAGAGTGAAGGAGCAGGGCTCTAGTGTTCCTGGCTTCTGGTGACACATAGACCCAGCAGAGAGTGCCAGGTGCCCAGCAAGGAGGAGATTCCCTCATGAGAATAGCCTCCTCCAAACCGCAAGGCCTTCTCCATCTCCCCTTCCCCATCTTCTCCCAGGGACTGCAGTGACACTGTCTCTCTTGTGTTACAGCTCCGTGCCACCAGGAACCAAGAAAGAGAGTCCATTATTGCTGAAAATCCATTTTAAGCTGTTATCCCCTGAACTCCAGAGAAATGACTAGACAAAACCATTAAAGCCTCCAGTGCTGGCCCCAGACTTTTTGTGTAAATCTTTCTGAACCGATGAGTTCACCTGGTTATTTCATCCTGGTCTCAATTTTTTTCTTTCCTTTTTTTTTGTGTGTGTGTATGTGTGAGAAAGATACTAGGATTTAAACTTAGGGCCTCACAATTTACTGGTCATGTGCTCTACTGTTGAGCCACACCTCCAGTCCTTTTTAGCACTGGTTATTTGCCTGGGCCAATGCTGATACCCCAATGCTTCCCATTGCAGCTAGGGTGACAGGGGCATACTACCATACCCAGTTTCTTTAGTTGAGATGGTCTCTCCAACTATTCTACTCAGGCTAGCCAGGAACTGTGATCCTTCTGATCTCAGATTTCCCAAGTAGCTAGAATTACATGAGCCACTGAGCTTGGCTCTGTCCTCAATGTGTGTGTGTGTGTGTGTGTGTGTGTGTGTGTGTGTGTGTGTGTGTGTGTGTGTGTGTGTGTGTGGGTTCTGGGGCTTGCTTGAATTCAGAGCTTGGGTGCTGCCCTGAGCTTTTTTTGTTCCAGTGATCTACCACTTGAGCCACAGCCCCACTTCCAGATGTTTTTGGTGCTTAGTTAGAGATAACAGTCTTATAGGCTTTCCTACCTGGTCTCACTTCAAACCCAGATTCTCAGATCTCAGCCTCCTGAGTAGCTAGGATTACAGGTGTAAGATACCAGTACCCAGCTGCTCCTAATTTTTTTAAGGGGTGACACCTCTATGTTTTAGTAGTCCCAACCCTACCTGTCCTGGAGGTTTCTAGCACACTGTTCCTAGCTTTCTGTCTCCATGTTTACTCTCCCTGGGTAGTGCCACTCCATTTCTACCTACTAGCCCCCTGGAAAAGACCCTTGAGAAACCTCAGAGACTTGTCCAAGAGTTCAGTTACTTAAGCCTGAAGCCAGGGACAAGTTGGGATTGTCTACTGAAGTGTTCCCCTCGGGGGTGGGCGGTGGCAGACAAGAAAAAATCTGAGGGGAGTGGTACCAGATCGCGAGGGGGGTGGTATGGGGAAGGGATGGTGTCAGGAGCTTGAAGGTGGGCAAGCTGAGGCTCATTGGAGCAGGTACAGGTACAATGCATGCACACAAGTGCCCCCAGGTCTGAGGTTAGGTCTCATGGCGATGGCTGCAAAGGAGGAAAAGGAATTCGGAGTGTGTGAGATGGATATGCGCATGGAGAAGGAAGCCTTGGAGAAAGAGAACAGGCTAGCCTGGGACCTTGTGGGTCTAGGGGTTTTTTTTGTGTGTATGTTGGTCCTGAGGTTTGTACTCAGGGCCTAGTCGCTGAGTAGTTTATTGGAGATGAGTCTCGAGGACTTTCCTGCTCTGACTGGCTTTGAACCATGATCCTTAGAACTCAGCCTTCTGGAGTAGCTAGGATTACAGGGGTGAGCCACAAGCTTTTGTTTTGTTTTTTGAGACAAGGTCTCACTATCTAGTCCAGGGTGGCCTATAACTTGCCATCTTCCTGGCCTCACCCTTCCAAATGCTGGGATTACAAGTATATGTTACGATGCCAAATCCTAGTCAAATTCTTGACCAGCTCTGGGCTGCAGGCTCCTTGCCCAGGTTCAAGACCTAGGGAGAGGGGCTGGGGATATGGCCTAGTGGCAAGAGTGCTTGCCTCCTATACATGAGGCCCTGGGTTCGATTCCCCAGCACCACATATATAGAAAATGGCCAGAAGTGGTGCTGTGGCTCAAGTGGCAGAGTGCTAGCCTTGAGCAAAAAGAAGCCAGGGACAGTGCTCAGGCCCTGAGTCCAAGCCCCATGACTGGCCAAAAAAATAAAAAATAAAAATAAAAAAGACCTAGGGAGAGGTTTGAAGAGGGAGGAGCCCAGAATCAGAAGAATGGATTAGGCAGGGGGAAAAGAAGCAACTGAACAAGGGCATGACCAGAATGAGAAGGGAGCCAGAATGGAAACACAGAAGAAATGTGTAATGAGGTTGGAAAAGGGGCTGGGTTGGAAGTGTCATTAGGCTCTCAGAACTCCTCTGGAGTTTTTGTTTGGGGATTTAAAAAATATATTTACTCTTTTCTATTGGTCCTGGGGTTTGAACTCAGGGCCTAGGTACTGTCCCTTAGCTCTTTTTTGCTCCAAGTCAGCACTCTACCACTTTGAGCCACAGCAACACTTCTGGTTTTCTGGTGGGTAACTGGAGCTAAGTCTCACAGACTTTTTTCCCTGGTTGGCTTTGAGCCGTGATCCTCAGATCTCAGCCTCCTGAGTTGCTAGGATTATTGGCACTCAGCTAGGGATTTAAAAAATTTTGTGTTTTAAGTGCATAGCAAAATTGAGCTGAAAGCACAGAAAATTCTTAGAGTCCCTGACTCTTTCCATACAACCTCCCTCACAACTGAACCACCATGAACCTCCATTGACACACTGTCATCACCTAAACCCCTAGTCTAGGGTTCATTCTTGGTGATGTACTTTCTATAGGCTTTGTGAAATACATAACATACCAACGTGGTAGTATATCAAAGAATAGTTTCACTGCTCTAAAAAGCTCCTTATCCCTCCTTCCTCCACTTCCTGGTACCCTCTGATCCTTTTACTGTCTCCTTTTGCTTGTGCTAGAAAGAGATGGAAATGAAAGAGTAGCCTTTTCACATTGGCTTCTCAGTTATATGCATTTAAGTTTCTGCCATTCTTTCCATGATCTGACAGATCAGTTATTCGTTTTTTAGCACTGAATAATATTCCACTGCCCAAATGTCCCACCGTTTATCCATTTATCTACTGAAGAGCATCTTGGTTGCTTCCAAGTTTGGGCTGTTAGGAATAAAGGTGTTATAAAAATACCTTTGTGGGACTGGGAATGTGGCTTAGCGGTAGAGTGCTTGCCATGCATGCATGAAGCCCTGGGATCGATTCCTCAACACCACCTAAACAGAAAAGGCCGGAAGTGGCGCTGTGGCTCAAGTGGCAGAGTGCTAGCCTTGAGCAGAAAGAAGCCAGGGACAGTGCCCAGACCCAGAGTTCAAGCCCCAGGACTGGCAAAAAAAAACCCCAAAACTTTGTGCAGGTTTTTGTGTAGACTTAAGCTTTTGGCCCATTCATTTAAGGAAGTTCTCTATTCTTAGCATTTTAAAATATTTTTTTAAATGAATGAGCTTATTTTACTGAAGGTTTTTTTTATAATATGATCATTTTTTTTCTTTTTTTTTTTTTTTTTTTGTTTTTGTTTTTGTTTTTTTTGGCCAGTCCTGGGCCTTGGACTCCGGGCCTGAGCACTGTCCCTGGCTTCTTCCCGCTCAAGGCTAGCACTCTGCCGCTTGAGCCACAGCGCCGCTTCTGGCCGTTTTCTGTATATGTGGTGCTGGGGAATCGAACCTAGGGCCTCGTGTATCCGAGGCAGGCACTCTTGCCACTAGGCTATATCCCCAGCCCCATTTTTTTTCTTTAACCTATGTGATGGATTGCATTGATTCCCAAATGTTGAAGCATTCTTGCATTCCTGGAATAAATCCCACTTGATTGTGATGGTGTGTGTGTGTGTGTGTGTGTGTGTGTGTGTGTGTGTGTGTGTGTGTGTTTGAACTCAGGGTCTGGCAACTATCCCTGAGCTTTTTTTTTTTTTTTTTTTTTTTTCCTCAAGGATAGCACTGTACCACTTTGAGCCACAGCTCCACTTCCAGTTTTCAGGTGGTTAATTGGAGATAAGAATCTCATGGACTTTCCTTCTTGGGCTGGCTTTGAACTGTGATCCTCAAATCTCAGCCTCCTGAATAGTTAGGATTACAAGTGTGAGCCACTGGCACCCAGCTCCTTTTCTAAGACAGACAGAGATACATAGATTTAAAATGCTATATATTTTCCTCTAAACACTAAGCAGTCTACAAATTTTGAATGTGCTATATTTTTATTTATTTTTGCTGGTCCTGGGGCTTGAACTCTGGGCCTAGAGGTCCTCCCTGAGCTTTCATGCTCTAAGCTAGTGCTCTACCACTTGAGCCACCGTTTCACTTCAGGCTTAACTGGGTTAATTGGAGATAAGAGTCTCATGGACTTTCCTGCCTGGGCTGGCTTGGAAAGCTGCATGTCAGTGGCTCATGCTGTAATCCTAGCTACTCAGGAGGCTGAGATCTCAGGATGGCAGTTCTAAGGATAGCAGTAGAGCAATAAAAGCTCAGGGATAGCGTTCAGACCCTGAGCTCAAGCCCCAGGATCAGCATAAAAATTTTTAAATAAACATTTTTAAATTCTCTTAAGATTTTTTTCTTTGATCCATGTATGGGGTTTGTCTTGATCTTGAGATAGTATCTCTCTTTGTCACCCAGACTGGCCTGGAACAACCCTGCCTCCACTCTGGAATGCTGGGATTATAGGCATGTACCATCCCTGCCTGAGCCCATGTGTTATTTAGAAGACTACTGTTTAATCCCCAGTACTTGAAGATTTTCCAGCTATCTTTCTGTTATTAATTTCTAATTTAACTCCATTTTGATGTGAAGAGTGGACATTGTATGAGTTCTATTCTATTGGATTTGTTAAGGTTGCGGGGAATTTCTCTTTTTAGTGTGGCAGGTGGGTTTACATGGGGTTTGACTCCGTAATCTCGGCCCTGGCTTTGGGACTGCATGGCCTGCTTCTCTTTCTGGCTTCTACCACGTTGAGTGGCATCCAGAGTTTGCATCTGCAAATTCAGAGGTCTTTAAAAGGGAGGCAGAAACTCAGAAGAATAAAAAACAGCAGGTGAAGCTAGTCTATGGTGAAGGAGAGGGTACACCTCCTGGCCCCCCCACCCCCAAAAAAATCTACCCCAAAGGCAGCCTAGGTCTGTGGGTTTGGGGCACTGGAGCAGCCTCGGAGCTTGTGACTCTGCCTTTCAGGCAGCAGAGGGCAGAAGACCAAGCGATCTCCACCTACACAGAGAAGGTACAGGTGACCAAGGCGGTGTGGAGTAGGGGGTGGGGGGGGGGAATCATACCCTACTCCCAGAATCCCCTGGGTGGAGGACTGTGGGTACAGCCTCAGCCTCATGTGGAATATGCTGGAAGGATGCTGTGCACCCCCACGCTTGGTCCCAGGCCTCCTGGAATCTGTGTCTTCTTCCTGCCTCTAAGGTCTCCACAGAAGCCTCGAAAGTTATTCACCCGCGATGCCTGGGAGGGAGCCGCCGGCAGCGTGCAGAAAGGGAGGACGCAGCTTCGTCCTGTCCAGAAGACACACTTGGAGCAAGCCACGGCCATAGCCACAAAGGATGAGGGAACCACACGGAAGGCAAAAGAATTCAAGGATCCTGCAGCTACCCACCGGGCTCAGTCAGATCCAGACACCAGGTCTCAGAGGTGAGGTTAGGGCTGTAGGCCCAGCCAGGAGTACTGGGTTTGGGGTGAGGCCTTCCTGGTCCTGGCATTCTTTTATAGCAGATGCGAAGTCCTGTTTCCATCTCTTCTCCCTGAGGCAGCTTGACAGAGGAGAACCCGCTGCCCCTGACACCTCGGCAGCTGGCAGGTAAGGGCCTTAGGGAACAGACAGGATGGAGAGGGGGAACTCAAGGCAGGATGACAAGGGTTACCTGCCCTGAGATGATGATCTTGTATTTGTCATTTTTAATCATGATAATTTTGTGATATGTATTTGTAATGCTTGCAAAAGCCAGTATTTGTAGCCTTCTTTCCATGCCAATCTAACTCATTCATCTCTACAACCCAAGGACACACTGATTTTGCCTGGCCCCCAGAATCTCGTGTGTGTGTGTGTGTGTGTGTGAGAGAGAGAGAGAGAGAGAGAGAGAGAGAGAGAGAGAGAGAGAGAGAGAGAGAGAGAGAGCGTATAAAGGAAGGAAGGTGGATTAGTGGATATTGGATAGATGAAGGAGACAAGATGAAAAGGGAGAAAGGAAGGCAGAGAGGGAGAAAAGTTGCAAAAAAGCATACGTTTCTCCACTTCCCAAGGGCTGGCCTGTAGGATGAGGGGGTAGAGGCTGGGGTAGAAGGAACCCGATGCTCTCTACAGATCCCATCCTGATGTTGGCAGGGACCTCTTGATGCAAGAATCACTTTTTCTATATCAACATTTTCAGCATAGCTGCTACAAGCCAGGCACTGACAATGCTTCAGAGTAATGTAGCTCCAGAGGCAGACTGCCTAGTGGGACCTTGGACATGAATTTTAAATGCTTTTTATACAAGCATCCAAACATGAGTTTTGGAAACGGATTGAATGTGCACTTAAATGTCAACGCCCCATAGCCACAGTCTGTATTGAAAGCTATAATAATGCTCAGGGTAGGCTTAGTGCAAATGGACGGTCCAGTCTCTGCTGGTTCCCCTGTGTGCTACTCACCTGGCTGTTTGCCCAACTCTCTACCTTCAGCCTTCCAGGACATCTTCAAACTGTTCAGCTGCAGCCCAACAGGCACCGTGGACATGCGCAGCATGAAAGTTGCCCTGCGCAATGTAGGTATCCAACTGGGCCCCCAGGAGATGTGTGAGGCTCTTCGCCTGGCAGACTTGGATGGTGAGTGTGCCATCCCTCCCTCTCCCCTCCAGACACTCTCCTGAAGAGTGCCATCTGCCCATAAAATCCCTAGCTTGAGCAGAGAGCACCGAGTGGTCCATGCCTGTGGTCCTAATCAGGTCCAAAATCAGCTCAGGCAGGAAAGCCTGTAAGACTCTTCGCTACAATCGACTGCCAAAAAGCTGGGAGTGGAGCTGTGGCTCATGTGGTAGAGCACCAACCTTTAGAGAAAAAGCTCAGGGACAGCACCTGGGCCATGAGTTCAAACCTCAGCACCAGCACATACACGCACACAGAGTTACTGGCCTGGTCTTTACATTGTAAAGTTCTCTCTCCCAGGAAGCTGGCCCTGATCATCACTCCTGTCCATGGCCCTTACACATTGCTGAGTTCACTCTCATCTTGACTGGGTCTCCTTTTCACCTTCCCTAACACTTGGCTACCAAACCAGCCTGTGCCAAGCAGGCTTTGCACGGGGGCAGACACCCTGGCACTTACTGTCTCATCTCAGGTGATGGAATCGTGAGCTTCAAGGACTTTCTAGGTGTTCTCACCGACAACCACCGCCTGGCTCAGTGCATGGGTGAGGAGCAGGGCAGGGGCATAGGGGTGAGCCAGGCGTCAGGGGAGGGGGACCCCTCCTCACCTTCTCCCCTTTTGCCCCCAGGTCAAGTGAAGAGCAACCGAGTATCTGACCCCCAGGGCCTGCAGACACTGTTTTTAGAGGTGCTGTTCAAGCTGCTGCGCCAGGGCTTTCTGCCCTCCAAGTCTGGGCAGGAGGTGACAAGGTGGGTACAACTCTCCCTACCCAGCTCCTGGGCCCAAGATGTGGAGGGCAAAGCCTATGTATCCCTTGAACAAGAGAGCCTCTGATGGCCCTGCCTCAAGATGGGATCCCCGAATGCTGGGCTCATTTCCTGTGCTCCAAATCAACCCCAGGCCAAAGACAAGTAGCTCCCGGTGCTGCCTGGACTTCCTCACCTGAGCAGTGGAGAGGTGTCTGAGCTGACTGCTGCTCCTTTCTCCCCTAAGCTACTACTACAAGAAGCAGCGGGCTCTGCGGCTGACCCCAGGCTGGAGGATGCGGACCAACAGCCAGGGCCGGCCCTTGCGCTCCCACGCCGGCCTCAATTTTTTCTGCCAGGCAGCTCGTGTCAGTGGCCTCTCCAGCTCTGAGCTGGCGCTCTCGCTCCACAAGCTGCACAAAGCGGGTGCGCCCCCAGCAGGCTGTGGTGAGGGGTTTGGGGGAATGGAAATGCCACGCCGGGCCAGCCTGTGGAAGATGGACCCTCCCATGTCACACACACACACACACACACACACACACACTCTCATAGCACTGTCTCCTCCTTCCCAATGCCACCCTCCCCCACCCACCAGGTTCACGCAGTCCCTACTCTCAGATACCCAACCTGACCAGGCGGATGCAGCCAGATTATAGGATACGGAGTGCAATCCCCGTGGTGCCCGAAGTCCGACTTCCCAAGCCCCATCAACCCAGCCGTCCCAAAATCTCACTCAACCTGAGGCCACTATGCAAAGGTGGGAGCCAGAGCACCAGCTGTGTAGCTTCCTTGCAGTCAGAAGGATGGGAGAATCTGTCCTGGGCAGATGGGACGGGGGTGGGACAGCAGATGGGGTGTGATGATGGGCAGGAGGGCGGGGAGGGGGGGCGCAGGCGGAGAGTGGGAGCAGAGCCGGAAGAAATGGGACGCAGCGAGCACAGAGGGAGGCTTGATGACGCTAAGGAAGAGTGGGCAAGAATAAGGGAAAGGTACCCAGGTAAGAGGGTGGGGCAAGCGGAAGTGGGCTGGCAGCAGAAAGGCGGGATAAGGGAGTATATAGATCCTGCCTCTGGATCTGCAATGCTCCTCGGCCTGCCCTCCCTCTCTCTCTCCCTCTCTCCCGCAGCTTTAGTGAGCCAGCCATCAGAGCAAATGCGTCCCTTGAAGCTGGCTCCCTCCCCGCCAACTTTAGTGCAGAAGCAGCCCTTCTCCCCTTCGCCAGGCTGTTCCCAGAGATCGGCTGTGAAGAGCTCTTACAAGTAAAGCGTTTGCTGAGCAAAATAAGCTGGGTGTGGCGGACGCAGGCACCGAGCGGACGAAGATCTTTTGTAAACATCTTTATTAATCTTGTATAAAAATAAGGTCCAAGGAGTGTTCGGGGCAGGGCGTATTGGACGGTGGGGTGGGGGCGAAGGTACACTTCATAAGTTAGAGGCCAGGCTCCTGCTCAGGCTAAGTATGGCTATGGGGAGATGTGATGCTGCAAGCAGCTGTTGGGAGGAGGTGGCCGATACTGCCCTCTGTGCAAGGAGAATGTGCCTGCCGGTGGGCACGCCTGGCCCAGGCCAGCTGAGGCCCACCTGTCCGGAGCCCCAAGCCTGCCCACAGCCACGACAGAATCCACCTGCACATACAGCGGCTACAGTGAGAGGTCAGCGGTGACCTGCACGGGCGGGACCGGGGGGCGCCGGCGCACACTGCGGCGGCCTGTGTCTGAGCGGATGTAAGGCTGGTTCCGCAGATCTGGCAAGCAGAGGAAAACACATGGGCCCTTCAGGAGTCTGTCCAGAGCAGGATCGGACCCCAGGGCACAGGCTTACCCTTCTAAGGATGGAGGATGGGTTCGTGTGGAGGGGGCTCTGTTTATGGCTTCTCTGATTCCCCCCTTTCCTCACCCCCAAACATCTGAGCCATGTGCTGGGCTGATCCGCAAGAGGAAAGCATGACTTTGCCCCCACGGTCCCCAGATTGGAAACCAGGCCATGCAGGTACCTGCAGGGAGCTTAGAGGGGCATCTCCTCTCCCAGGCTGGCCTCACAGAGGAGCCGGGATGTCCTCTTGCCGGTACGAGCAGTGAAGGGCACAGTCTTGAGCACTGGGGTTTGGTGGATGAGGGGAGGTAGGTAGAGAAAGGAAAAATACAGAAACAGAAGAAGGAAGAAGCAGTAAGGCAGTCAGATCCCCTAGTGGGGGAGAAACAGAACCGAGGACAGGAAGAAGCCTGGCCAAGCCCTCACCTGTGATGATGTCTTCAATGGCCCCATCTCGGTCACTCTCATAGATGAGTGGCTCCTTCTGCTGCCTCCGTTTCAACTCAGAAATGAGGTCCATCTGTGGCCTCCGGGCCTTGGGCGGAGACTAGGAGAACACACAGCACCAGCTGCAGAATTTTGGGTCCCCACCCGCCCCTAGAGTATCTGCCTGGGCCCGCATGGCTAGGACAGTGGCTAGTGCAGAAGGAGCCCACTTCCTTCCGGGCCTCTGGGACACTGTCTTTGTCTGTGGGCAGTATCTGTACCCACAATAATGGGGGGGGGTAACGTCAGAGGATGATGAAGGGTACCACACACTCCTACACCCCTGTACAGGGCTCCTAGACAGCAACCTACCTTGGGTGCCTGGGCCTCTCTCCTGCCTGGGGTGTCAGCGCCTGCCTCTTGAGCAGCCGCTTCTTTCTTCCACTGTTCCACCTCTTGCTCAGCTTTCTGAGGGGCCAAGGTGAGTCGTCGTGAGGGCAGCCCTCCCTCTTCCTTATAGGAGGCCCCCACCCCTCCCACTGCCCATGTGGAAGGCATAGGGCCTCCCGCCCCATCGCCAGACCCATGTACCTTGTAGGCCTTGGTGAAGCGACTGAAGAGAGAGAAGAACATGGAGGGGGATGTGGTCTTGGGGTTCTCTCCGAAGTACTCCACCACAGACTCATAGGCTTCCTGCAGGCACAGCCATCAGCCCCACCAACGCTGACCCAGACGCTCAGGATACTAGCTGCCACATCTCTCATCTCCACCCCTCCAGGCGGGGTGGTCCCTCTCTTCCACCCTCCCAGGGAGGGTCCCACCTGTAGCCACACCCCTGCAGGCCTTATCTTACACACCCTCTTCTTTGCTTCAATGCCAAGTTTTCCTTCATCCCCCAGCCCAGCCTCCCACCCCCAGGCTGAGCCAACCCAGCCACAGCCCACCTGAGCCGTCTTGCTATCGGCCAGCAGCTTGTCCATGGTGGGTGAGCTGGCCTTCAGGAACTCCTTGAGAACCATGCAGTCATCTTGCCGCACAAACTCCCGCTGTGTCAACTCTAGGCCTCGATGCAAGGAGCGCACGTCACCCAGGACGCTGTCTAAGGACACTGTGGGGACAGAATGGAGTCAGGAAATCAGATAGCACTCCCATCAAGTCGTACCCTATAGTTCCCCCCAACCCTAGTGGCCCCAGGACTGAGCCCCTGCCTCCAATCCAAGTCCCCTTTACCCCATACCTGAGCCCGCCTTGTCCAGGAAGTGCAGCTCACTATGGAAGCCTGTGAGTTGTGGGTACTTCTCAGCAATGACCTTCACCAGGTAGTGCAGTAGTGTCTGCTTGCGGTCTGTCGACTTCATCTCCAACAACTGCACAAGGATGCCTCGTAAGCCACAGGCTCCTAGCCAACCCCCATGCCCCGGGCCAGGTGCCCCCTCCTCACCGCATCCAGACTCTGGAGCCGGAAACCATAGGCCGCCCCTCGCTTGCTGCTGTTCATGTAGTTGCCAAAGGCCAGGACGATCTGGGAGAGATGGGAGAAATTCAACATGGTGCCTGGACTGAGAAAGTTCCTTTAAGCATATATTGTACAAGGAGAGGAAAAGGTGGCAAGAAGTGAGCCTGCACACCCATCCCACTGCAATTCTGACTGGACTCGAGTCCCATGGCACATGCACTTCCGGGTATACGTATCGCACGTGTATGCACTGTCAACACCACACCCAACTGTTCCCTTTACTAGTCCTACCCAAAACTGAGCTGCCAACATCTCCTAGGCCGCCATCTAACAGCCATCATTCTTGGGGGGATACAGTGTGGTTGCTCTGCAACATACACTATCATGCTGAGAGGGTCTCAGCCTTCTGCGGATCTCAGATGCATGGCACGGATGCCATCACCAATCTCTATCCTCACCTTAGCTTCTTTCCAAACATACATGTGAGAAGTGGGGGCATTGTCTTTTATATCCCAGGTAGGTAGGGCATACGTCTCCTCCATACTCTCCCAAACAGGCAAGGGTGAGCCCAATCTACGAGCCCCCTTTCCCTGGGCTCTCACCTCTAGGATCTGGCGGAGTTTGTCAGAAGACTTGATGGACATGGAGGCTGCGATGATGGCATTCAGTTGCTGGGGATGGGATGGGAAAGGTGAGGAGGAAGGCTGGAGCCTGGAGCTCCCACCAGGAGCCTCAAGTCCTCCCAGGTGCCCTCTTTGGAGCCCAAGCTGGAAGATGTCTCCTCCCCACCCCACCCCCCAGCCCAGGCCATGCCACCCATCCGCACCGGCATGAGCAGCTGAGCAGTGTCTGGAAAATTGCCCAAGAAGGTAAGTGTGGCCATGCGCTCAGGCAGGCGTGGGATTCGACTGAATCGCAGCATGAAGCGGTCTTCCTCTGACAGCTCCTCCATTGGCCGCTGCTCACGCTCAAAACGGTCCATGAGAGTTCGCTCATACTCTGTAGGCAGGAAGCGGGTCAACAGCTCCAAGAAGTCCAGGCCAAGAGCCTGCAAGTCATACCTATGGGGTGGAGGAGAGGAGAGAGTGGGACTCACTCCATACCCGCCAGTTCCTTAGACCAAGATGGTACCTCTTCTTGAATAAATGGACTTTAATATGTGCTATTTGCTGACAGCTTCAGAAAACAAGAGGTAGGGGTGGAGGAAAAGTGGACATTTGGGATCACATCATACAGAGGCACAGCTCTACCTCCCTCGGCCTGAGTGCCCACCCTGGGCAGCAGGAGGAAGAGAGTGAAGGTGTTTCAAGCTGGGTATAGGTTTACAAAATGGCCTCAGTCTTCCTAGCCTAGAAATAGGACAAAGTTCCCTGACCGGGATGATTGTGGGCTCTGTACTGGAATTTGCTTGGCCTTGGCCTAGCAGAAGAGCTGAGCTGTCAAGTGTAGAGACGCAGGTACTCACGTCTCGATGGCCTGGCAGATGCGATCAGCACCCAGGTTGCCCTTGCGTAGGGTGATGGCCAGGTTCTTAGCCCTATTGGCCTCAATGAGTGTTGACTTGGTGGGGGCCTTCTGGGCTGCCTTGCCCTTGATGGCACTGAGATCCAGACTGGGACCTTGGGACTTTGTCTTAAAATGTTCCTCAAAATCACTCATGTCCAGCTCCTGAAGATGCAGGGAGAAAAGGGATGGGGTGAAGTTCTCTCCTACTCCTAGTTGAGACCTATGCTTGGTTCTGGAGACCCATAGCCTGGCTCTGACAAGCCACCAGCAGAGAGATACCACTGAGTCAGCTTAGCCACAGGCTCTGATGGTAGGTAGATACAGGAGGGAGCACAAGAAATGTGGGAGGACCACCCAACCCAGGGGACCCAGACAAAGGTCATCAGAGCCCAGGGAAAGGCAGAGAGAACAGTATGTGCATTAACAGTACACCCACCTCTTCTGGAAAACAACCATACCAACTAGGAGGGCCCAGGCCTTGCTTGTGGGAAAGGGGCTCAAAAAGAGAGGCCAGACTGAGGGGGGTGGGGGAAGGGGGTTGGGATGTGCCCCTCAGGAGGAAGAAGAAAGCCTTTAGGGAATCCTTCCTCCTGGATGCAATCTGGTCTGCCTTAATGCCCATCCCCAAGGCCTCCCCACGTATAAAACGGGAGATGGAGGAGATGACCACCCCAGTGCCCCAGCATTGATCTACACGAGGCCCCTCCTCTGGCGTCCACACTGGGAACGAAGGAGGCAACTCACCCGCAACACCTTCTCATCGTTGAGCTCTGTGAAGACCGTGCCCGAGATCTGGTTGGGCTTCAGGGCTACCCAGTTCAGGAGCGGCATCCGAAACTTGGTCTGGATGGGTTTCTTGGCTTTCACCCCTGCGATGGGAAAGGGAGTGATGAGCCCAGGGGTGCTAGGAGTGTGTGTGGGTGGGGGGGGGGGGGAACCAGCCAGGCGCAGAGGGTCCTGGAGGATGCCAAGGCTGGGGTTCTACGCCCTCCTGCCCTCCCGGCCGGGTCCATCCCACTCACCTGAGCCGACCTCTGGGCTGGGCTCCCCGAGTGCCTGTGGGGGCCCTCCTGGAGGCGGAGGCGGTGGGGGCGGTGGCACGGGCCCATCGGTGCCCAGGGGCGGCGGCGGCGGCGGCGGGGGTGGGGGGGGCCGGTCTCCGGGCAGGGGCGGCGCGGGCGGGGGCTCCGAGCTGCCCGGGAGGGGAGGAGCCAGCGGGGGCGCTGAAGGCGGGGCGGCTTCCTGCGGGGGCTGCAGGCTGGGCAGTGGGGGCGGCGGCGGCGGCGGCGGGGGTGGCCCGGCCCCCGGAAGCGAGTCCGACCCGGTGGCAGGTGGGGCACCTGAGCACCGCAGGGGGAGGCGGGACAGGGAGGGGCGGGACGTGGGGAGGGGCGTGTCAATCTCCGGGCGCGGGTGAGGGGTGGTCTCCCCCACCTCCTTGCCCCACGCATGCGCACCTGGGGGCGTTTCCACCCACCTGCCCCTACCTGGGCCACGCCCACAGTCCCAGCCTCCCGGGGCTGCTCTCCCCACGCGACCGGAGCCGGGGCTCGCCTCCCCAGACCCCGGTCCCCCCACCCCACCCCCGGCTGAGGCTTCCTGCGCACCTGGGGTCGGGGAGCCGGTGGGCACCCGCGGCGCAGGAGCCTCGTCGCCGCCCCCGCTCGGGGTGGCCCCGGAGCCCGGGAGGATCTCGATGGAGACGTCGTCGTCCCCCCCGGGGCCTCGCAGGACGCGGATTAACCCCTTCTCCTCCAGCTCCTCCACCTTCAGCTCTATGGCCGACGGCCGCCGCCGCCCCAGGTCGGGGGCCGGGGCCGGGTCCTTCTCGGGCTCTGGAGGGCGTCTGGAGGCGCCCATGGGGGTCGAGTCGCTGAAGCGCTCCTGCGAGCCCCGAGGGAGGGGTCAGCGCCCACCGGCAGGGCACCGGACACTCCCCTCCCCCCACCCCCCACCCCACCCCACCCCGCGCGCTGCTTCCCGGGGCGGAGACCCTGGCTGGCCCCGTGCGACCCCGGCCCAGCCCGCACCCCCGCCCGCCCCGGGCGCCCCGGGCCTCACCCGCAGGGTCTCCAGTTCCTTCCGAGCCAGGCTAAGTTGCTTTTCCAGTTCCGCGATCTTGGCCATGGATTCGTTCTCCGCGTCCCGAAGCCGCTCTGTCAGCTGTGGCACCGGCACATAGTGAGCTACCACCCTCGGCCCGGCACTGGCACCGCCGGCGAGGGGGCGGCATCAGGCAAGCCTGCCTGGAGGGCTGGGGGAGGCTCCCACATCCGCTGAGCCCAGCCTGGCTCGGACCCACGTGAACGAGGAGGGGAAACTAAGGCACCACAGGAGGGTTGGAGGGTGGTGTATGGGGAGGAGGAGACTGAGCCGGGAGGAGGCCCCAGGACCCTGAGTCAGGGATTGGGGGGTCCACGCATCCGTGGAGGAGGTGCCTGGCTTCCGCACCGGACCCACGCAGCGTGGGAGCACGCTGAATCCTCATTGAGAAAGAAGACCAATTTGGGACTTGGATTTAGGGCAAACTCTGGTGCCAGGCAGACAGCCACATCCAACTCATTCCCAGAACAGTGCCACCCGGTTCAGAGCCCGCAACAGACACAGCCTGTGGGCCCACTGTGTGCTGGGCTGGGATGGGAACCTGCGCTCACCAGGGCCACCTGTTCCTGTAGCTCCTCCATGTGCTCCAGCACAGCATTCTTGGTCTCTGTGTCCTCCAACAGCGCCCCGACATCAAAAACATTGTCCAGGTACGCCTGGATCTGCACCTGCAGCTTGTCGCTCTCAGTGAGCCGGAGCCTCTGTCCCCAGATGGAAGGAAGGAGGTGAGGCCTGGGGTGGGTGGAGGTCTTTCCTGACAACCCCCACCACTACTGGGGTAGCTCTAGCCTGCTGTTTTTCTTTCATTTGTATTAAAATAGAATCCACATACTATAAAATTCACCATTTTAGGCCAAGCGGGGCTCATGCCCGCAATCCTAACTGCTCAGGAGGCTGGGATCTGAGGATCCTAGTTCGCGGAGCCAGCTGGGACAGAAAAGTCCCCATGAGACTCTTATCTCCAACTAACCACTCAAAAACTGGAAGTGGGGCTGTGAGGCTCCAGCTGTAGAGTGCTAGCCTCCGGCACAGAGAGTACTGTTCCTGAGTACTCAGGCCCTGAGTTCAAGCTCTATAACGGATCAAAGCCAAAAACAAAACAAAAAACCCAGAGGTGGTTCTGTGGCTCAAAGTGGTAGAGTGCTATAGCCTTGACAAAAAGGGCTCAGGAGCTGCACCCAGGACCCAAGTTCAAGTCCCACACTGGAAAAAAAAATCGCTATTTTAAAGTACTAAGTCAGTATTTCTTAGTATATTCACAAGATTGTGTAACAATCACCACTAATTCCAGAGCTCACACTTTCTAGGTAGAGGCTGTACCACATAAAACACACTCCCAACTTTTTTTCGCTTTTTCCCGAATAGGGTTTCTTTACCAGCCTTGGATCCTCTGCCTTGCAAGCCAGAATTACAGGCATGCACCAACAAACCCAGCTTTCTTTTCTTTCTTTCTTTTTTTTTTTTTTGTCGGTTGTAGGGATTGAACTTGGGGCCTGGGTGCTGTCCCTGAGCCCCTCCGTGCTCAAGGCTAGTGCTCTATCACTTGAGCCACAGCACCAATTTCAGCTTTTCCTGAGCAAGTTTAGAGGTAAAGAGTATCATAGACTTTTTTTTTGCTGGGGCTGGCTTCAAACCACAATCCTCAGATCTTAGCCTCCTGAGTAGGTAGGATTACAAGCAAGCCAGCATATGTGTGTACGTGTTTGTTTTTTTAAATAGGGTCTCACATTTTCTCCAGTCTAGTCTTGAACCCTGATCTTCCATTCTGTGCCTTCAAAGTAGCTGGGATTATAGGTGTGAGCCACCAACTACACAAGGCCTCCAGAACACTTTCATTAGCCCAGAAAGAAACTCTGTACCCATTAGTGGCCACTCCTATTCTTTCCTTCCCATCTCTGGCCACCACTAATCTACTTTCTGTCTCTATGGATTTATCCACTCTGGACATCTGATAGACAGAAATCACATAACATGAGGGCTTTTGCATCTGGCTTCTTTCACTGTCAAAGTTTCCAAGGCTCATATATTCTGTAGCATGTCAGTGCTTCCATCCTAGTAGTGCCAGGACTGGAGCCCAGATTTGCAGTAGGTGAGTTGGAGACTGTAATATGGAGGTCAGATCTGGCTAGCACCATCATTGGCTGTTGAGGGGTATCAGACTGACTCCATCTCAGATTAGTTAAAGGGAGCAGAAGCCAACTCCATCTTCACTAACATCTCCCCCACCCTATCCAGGGAAGTCCCCCTTCGCTGTGATATGATTGTGTAAACTGCTTGACTACCTGAAGCATGGAAGGTTCAAGGAACGTTCAAGGTTAAACCTGTGCCCTCTCATGAGGTGTATCCACCTGCATCAGGTGAGCCCCGCCAAATCCATGCATCAATTCTAACTAGAATGATAGGTTGGTTCAAACAGATACTGTGAGACAGACTGTAACTCCATTGGCCACCTGCGTGTGGCCTGGCATGCTCTGTAAGTGTTGTAACCTCATTGGCTACCTGCATGTGGCAGGCTTGACCATGTGGTGTTTGCCTTTATAACCCGACCCTGAGCGTGGCCCTAAGCACACAGTCCCAGCTCCTGAATCTGGGCTGTTGTCCTGGCCAGCTCCCGAGTCTGGGCCGTGATCCTGGCCAGTCAGTATACTTTTTACTTCCACAATAAATTCTTTTTTTTTTTTTTTTTTTTTTTTTTTTTTTTGCCAGTCCTGGGCCTTGGACTCATGACCTGAGTACTGTCCCTGACTTCTTTTTGCTCAAGACTAGCACTCTGCCACTTGAGCCACAGCACCACTTCTGGCCATTTTCTATATATGTGGTGCTGGGGAATTGAACTGAGAGCTTCATGTATAGGAGGCAAGCTCTCTTGCCACTAGGCCATATTCCCAGCCTAAATTCATCTTTTTACTTGAGACTGTCTCTGAGTGGTGGACTTTTGGAGGGATGGGAGATCCCCCACCCTCGGACCCCATTACATTGTGGTCCCCTCCCTTGGGGGGACCCCATTACAGGGACCACTGCAAGGCTCACCTCCAAGTACAGGTCCAGACCCAGATGAGTGAACTCGTATTGCAAGAAGACACGGAAGTTCATGTTCTCCACCGAGTGGACCACGATGTTGATGAATTGCATGCAGGCCACCTGGGAACCAGCGACAGCAGCAAGTCTTGATCAGTGACTTCTAGCCCTCATCATCGATCCCCAAGTCTCCCTCCCTCTTCACGGTTCCCACTCTATTAACCCAGGTCTGTCACCTCCATGGTCCCCCTCTTCCAACACTAGCCTTCCCCTACTGGCCAATCAGTTCTCGCACTTGGCTAGGACAGAGCCCAGCCCCCACAGCCACTTCCTGCACCCAACAGGCCTCAGCCCCTGTGCTGTCAAGCTTACCATGAAGTCAATGTTGCTGTCCTCATTCCAGAAATATTCCATCAGCTTTTCAAAGCGGTGCTGCTCCCCACACACCTGGGGGGGTCAGGGAAATGACACTCATTGACCCAGTGACTCAACCTCCATTTTGGGGTCCCCTCTCTTGTGCCTCTCTCTACAGGCTTCTCTCCAGTTCCGTCTGAGTCAAGTGACATCACTCTTCTGGTCTCAACCCCACTCCCCTCTCACTTTCCTCATACACAATGGCACACTCCCACCTCAGGGCCTTTGCACTTGCTGTCTGAACTGTGTGGTGTGCCCTCCCATGACGTAGGCACTATACTCAGGCCCTTACTCCCTTCCAGCTTTGCTCAAATCTCACCTTGCCAATGAGGTCTTCCTTGACTACCCTGAAAAATGTTCCCCTGCCTCCTCAACATCTCTTCACCCCAAACATTGATTTTTCTCGTGTGTGTGTATATGTGTGTGTATGTACACGTGCATGCACACACATACTAGTACTAAGGCTTGAACTCAGGGCCTGAGCACTGTCTCAGCTTTTTCTTTTTTTTTTTTTTTTTTTTTTTTTTTTGGCCAGTCCTGGGCCTTGGACTCAGGGCCTGAGCACCGTCCCTGGCTTCTTCCCGCTCAAGGCTAGCACTCTGCCACTTGAGCCACAGCGCCGCTTCTGGCCGTTTTCTGTATATGTGGTGCTGGGGAATCGAACCTAGGGCCTCGTGTATCCGAGGCAGGCACTCTTGCCACTAGGCTATATCCCCAGCCCTGTCTCAGCTTTTTCATTGAAGGCTGGTGCTCCACTATTTGAAACACAGCTTCACTTCTAGCTTTTTGGTGGTTAAAGTCTCACCAGGCACCAGTGGCTCACACTTGTAACCCTAGCTACTCGGAGGCTGAGATCTGAGGATCACAGTTCAAAGCCAGCTGAGGCAGGAAAGTCCATGACACTCCGATTTCTAATAAACTACTCAGAAAAGGCCAGAAGCAGCACTGTGGTTCAAGTGGTAAAGCACTAGCCTTGAGCACAAAGAGGCTCAGGGATAGCACCCAGGCCCCAAGTTCAAGCACCAAGACTAGCAAAAAAAAAAAAAAAGATAAGTCTCATAGATTTTCCTGTCCTGGCTGGCTTCAAACCCCTATCATCAGAACTCAGCCTTGAGTCACTATGTTTACAGATGTGAGCCACTGGTGCTTGGCTCCAGAACACTTACTTTGTAATGTGCTGTGTTATGCTCGTCTTTACTTCATAGTTTGTTATCTGTCATCCCCTCCCTTTTTGTTTCTTTTGTTCACTGACATATGGAGAAGATCCACTCCTTGCCCCATACAGAGTAGACCCTCAGTAAATATTCACTAAAGGAATGGCTGCACGAACCAGCCTTATGCGCTACAGTTCCATGCATCTGCCTCTCCCAAACCTGTTAAACAGAGTTGGCAACCCCAGGATGTCTTGATCGAGTCCAGTTTGGATCTGGTGAGGCTGGGAGAAGGCTGTCCTTGTCCTAGTCACCCTTACCTGACTCTGACCTGCCTTTCAGAACTTCCCTGTCCCCCAGATTATCCTCTGGATTCCCCAGACGCCCATCCTGCCTCCTCAGCTACCCCGTCAGAAGCTCCAACTGCCAGCAAGAGAGCGCTGAGCAACACCGGAGGGCCGGGTATATCGAGGGGCATTCCAGTACCTCCTTGAAGTTGTCAAAGGCTGCAAGAATGATGTCATGTCCTCCCCGCACCAGGCACACAGCTGCCAGCAGCTCCAGCACCAGAGCCTTGGTTCTGAGGAGAGACCAGAACAAGCAGTCCCTACAGTAAAGGTGGGCCTGTCCCAGCGAGGGGAGGATGGGGCACTGAGGGTGGGCTGGGATGAGTCTGGGAGGCGATCCTGAGAACTCAGCAGGAGCAGAGTAGGCCAGGGTGGAGACAGGGTAGGAGACAGGTTCTGAGTGTGGACCTCACCTAGGGTTCTTGTTGTTGAGGCTCAGAGCAATCTCGTTGACACAGGCTGGATGGTTCATAACAAGGCTGAAACCAGACTAGGAAAAGAGGAGTGGTCAGCACCTATAGGAAGCCCCTGGGGACTGGCAGCTCCTCCAACATAATTGGAGCTGTGACAATCCTCGTCTCTAATGCTCTCAAGCTTAACAAATCTTTATATTCAGCTGTAACCTCCTCTGTAGCAGGCAAACCTTAGCACTACCCCCCATTTAAATCCACATTTTTCAGAAGCCAGGGTTGGGCACCCTGGCAGAGTAAAAACACATGGGCTAGAGATGGAGAGAGAGAAGGTCCACTCTGGGTCCTGCAAATACTCACTGTGGCCCAGATCTCGCTCCCATCCCCTGTGACACCCAAGCACACCCCAGCCATGCCCAAGACCACTCAAGGGGACCGGACAGGTAGACGACAAAAACATGGGCGTCATCTCAAGACTCATCAGCCTCAAGACTCTCTGCCAAGCCACCCAGGTCCCCAAGGTTCTCTGGTGGGGGATGGGCTAGAAGGACAATTGAACTCAGAACCTCAAGCCCCAGACCACTTAGTTCCCCAGGCCGCCAGCCCCAGGCCCCCAACTGACCTGATAGTTCATGATGGCACGCAGACACATGATACAGACGTGGACGTCGTCCTTCTGGCTGACAATGCGGGAATTCCGTAGGGCCTTCCTGCTGTGGGCGGGGGTCATCCTGGGCAGGTATGGGAGAGGCAGCAGGGGTCAGCCCCAAGCTTTCATTCACTTCCTGCTCCTTCCACCAGCAAGTAAGAGAGAAGGGACCCCGAGAACCTCAGGTCACGGCTTCCTATCTACCCAACCAAAAAGGCCAGTTCAGGGCAAGGTAGGTATCCTCAGGCCTCAAACCTGGGATCTCACATGCTATTGGGGGGCAAAGGGGGGGCGGTGAGGAAGCCTTTACAGGCCTTGGTGTGAAGAAGGGGGCTGCTGTGTGGTGAGGGTAGAAAACTGATGGGGAAAAGCCCCAGCCAGCTCTTGGAAATGGCCATGGGAAAGCTCTCCACAAGGTGGCGCTCGCCGCTCCTTGGGCTCCGCTTCCATCTTGAGAGGCAGATTATGAATGCAGACTGTTGTGGTCCAAGAACTTTCCAGCTCACCACTAACTAGACAAGTTACTTTATCTCCCCGAGCCTCATTTTCCTCATGGTTAAGAAGGAATCACAGCAATAGGACCTTCTTGGCAAGGCTGTTAGAACTATGAGATGAGCTCACAAAAGCACATGGCACCTAGTAAGTTCTATCAAGAAGTACGCTCAATTACTTTGGGCCCATAGTGTGATGTTTTCATTTTTGCAGAACTGCCAACCGTGACTTCCACATGTCCATCGACCTTGACGATTCTATCACATTCCCAACTATTCTGGAGCCCCTTACCTCCACCTAGCCCAATCCTCCCCTCTGTCCTCTCCCATGATTGCTGAACTATGTCTCAGTCTTTGCCTATTCTGTTCCTTCTTCCAGGGATGCCCTTTCTTGCCCTCATGCTGCCTGGAAAGGCCCCTTCCACCTGGGTAGTCCCGGTGTTACCTCTTCTGGGAAGCCTTCTCAATTCCTCCATGCAGTTTTCCAGTCACAACTCTGTGACCACCTGTCACTGAGCCCTGAGCCGACTCCCTCACCCACTAAACTGTGAGCCCCCAGAAAGGCAGGACGATCTGTCTTGGGGGTAATCTGCCATGTAACTAGCATAGGAAATGCCAGCCAAAGTGGCTACCTTGACAAACATACTGTGAGTGTTTGGGATTTGACATACAATTGGTCCTTAGATCCAAAGTTGAGAGCTGAGTCCCCATGATGCTCCAGGGTCACATTTGTCCCCCTCCCTGCCTCCTGCAGGATACCTAGGCTAGGGTGACAGCTGCCAAGCCCAATGGTATCCGCTGAATGCTTCATCCACCCCACCCCACCCCCAGGAAGTCAGCCAGGCATGCACCTGCCACCAGGTGGCTACGTACCGGGGAGAAGGGGGGCACCTGGAGGCCGCATGGGAGAAAACAAGGGATTAGAGGTATACAAGCAGGGTTCCACCAACCCAGAAACCCCCTCCTTCTCCCAGACCCCGTCAGAATCCAGCCTCTGAAGGCTTCTTAGCATATCGCCATCCCAAGCCTGGCATGAGGCTGATTCTGAACCCTCCTATGCTGGGCTGTCCCTTCCCCAGCCCCCCTGGGTGGGGCCTGCCTAGAGGAAGCCTTGTAGGGTTGACTCCATTTTCCCACCACCTTGTCTTAGAGACCCATACTTGATGGTCAAGTGACGATTTCTGGGCGCAGATGAGGGTGGCCCCTTGCTGAGATCTTCCACCGACTGCTCTAGCGGCTTGCTTTTCTCCACACTGGAGGCCCCATTGTCTGTGCTGTCCATGTCGTACCTGGAGCGGAGAGGCAGGCACTTCAGGGATCACTGAAGGAGAGGGTGAGGCATCTTCAGGAAAGGCTGGAGTAGGAAGGAGAGGCTGTATGCCGAGCACAACAGAGGGAGAGAGAATGCCCCTTCTTGATCATGGCAGGCCTTGGGAAGGGATCCGAGCAAGGCCAAGGGCAGGGTTCCCCAGGGGCTGCATGGAACTGGCAGGAAGGCACAAGGCCAAGGAACGCCAGGATGGAGGGTTTGAGGAGCACCATCAGGGGCAGGGGGCTTACGTGACAGAGCACTGGGCAAAGGCCAGGTACTCGAGGAGCACATCCAGGCCACAGTTCTCCTCGTTGAGGAACTCCTGCACCCACCTGCAAGGCACAGGACTCCCTCAGTTCCAGCCAGGAAGCAGGCCTGCCTGAGTGGGCACCAAGCAGGCACAGCAAGAGCATTCGAGTGCCCTTGCTCCCGAAGACCCCTCGCCACCCCCAACCTCAAGAGACCTTGTGACACTAGAGACGGAGCCATGCGCCCAGGTGCGGAGGTGGTCCACAGGCCCAACCCTGTGCCAGGGGAGTTGGAAGGGGAAGAAGCCTCGAGGCCTTGGGAGGCCCAGAGGGGGAGACCTGGGTTCTGGCTCACCCAATGTGATTGGTCCTCAGGGAGGTCTCCAGCTCCCGCAGCACCTGCGTGGACTCCTGAACTCGCCTCTTAAACTGGGGGCCAAGAACAAGGAGTCTGGTGGGTGGAGCCCCACCTCCCACAGGCCCACTAAGTCCTGAGACAGCAGCCAGCCGTACCCACCCCCGCCCTCCACACAAGGCCTTTCACGCAAAACCGGCCTCCCACGCCACCTCCACACGCCTGCCCTGCACCGTGAGCGCTCAGCGGCTCTGCGTTCCTCACCCACGCACACGCTTCCACGCTAGGTATATACATATACGTACCTCCACATGGACATCCAGCTTCCGTGCACACATCCCAACAGACGTTCAAACACGTGTTCAAACAGCCAACACAGGGGCTGGGGATATGGCCTAGTGGCAAGAGTGCCTGCCTCGGATACACGAGGCCCTAGGTTCGATTCCCCAGCACCACATATACAGAAAACCGCCAGAAGCGGTGCTGTGGCTCAAGCGGCAGAGTGCTAGCCTTGAGCGAGAAGAAGCCAGGGACAGTGCTCAGGCCCTGAGTCCAAGGCCCAGGACTGGCAAAAAAAAAACAGCCAACACAGCACCGTGAATACACACACGAGGTTTCCCACACATAGACGCATGGGTATGTCCCCCCCCCCCCCCCTTGCTCTTACTCTCTCCTCTATTCATGGGCTCAGGAGTATACAGTCACACATACATTAAAAAATACACCCATCACACACACACACACACACACACCTATGCAGGGCAGTACATACACGCACATACAAGGGTACCTATGTAAATGTATACAGAATACACAAAGGAACCTATAAAATTGCCCACCTAAAGCACTCTGAGTCTCCTATAAATGCGTGTGCACACACGCACACACACACACACACACACATGTACTCAGCTAATCCAGCTGCCCAAAGCTTGGAAGGTCTGAGGGTGGGGGTGGAGGAGAAGGCGCAGAATAAAAGGGGAGATGTGTACCCCCAGGTTGGACATCCAGTCAGCGGCTACTTTCCGGCTGACCCCGCCAGTGTCCAGGTAGCTCTTCAGCTTCTGGATGTAGGCTGCAGGGGGGTTCTTGACTTGGAACCGTTCCTGGAGAGACAGATGGGGTGTACAGGGGCTGGCCAGAGCGACTGCAGAGCCACCGACCAGCTCTCCTACCGGTGTTCCCTTTTTTGCTCTCTCCTGGGTTATCAGGATTTTTTTTTATTTTTTTTTGCCAGTCTTAGGGCTTGAAATCAGGGCCTGGGAACTGTCCCTGGGCTTCTTCACTCAAGGCTAGCACTCTACCATTAAGCCACGTTCCCAGCCCAGTCAGGATGTCTTAAGTTACATCAGAACTACCTGGGGCACAAACCCAAAAGCCCTGGCCTCAGGTATCCCAGAGCACTGTCTGGAGGTGAATACAGAAGACCCATCCTGTCACCTGTCCGCCCTAGGGGATTGTCAGGCCCATAGGTGTCACTGGACTAGAGCAGGAAGCACCAGCAGGACCAGCTCCTGGCGCAGGCTCAGGCCCAGGTCCCTCCTGTTGACCTCCGACGGTAGGGACCTGTGTGTGTGCATCTTCCCCAGGGCGTCACAAAGCAACTCAGAATCCTCGTGCCTCAGCTCTGATAGCCTCCCCACGTGCCAGTCAGGGACCGTGGCAGGTGACCACCCCCCCACCCCCCACCCCCAGGGAGCTCCCAACCAGCCCAACCCACAGCCTCCAGCTGTGCCCGGCCACCGGCTCCCACCCTCTGCTCTCCAGCCTCTAAGATGCCAGGCTGAGCCCCTTAGGAGCCCCAGGGCCTCTGCGGCACGCGCCACTTCTGACCTCAGCTCAGTCTGACCCCAGCTAGAGAGCTGCCCAGCCAGCCCATTCCATTAGCAGGAGGCTTCACCAGCAGCCCCCCCCCCCCGGCCCGGGCAGGGAACATCTCTGGTGCTCGTCAGCTCCCGCACTCATCTCCTCCCTTTTCCGTATCCCAAAGGGGTCAGGCCCTACCTACCCCACCCCCAGTACTGGGAGAGGGCCACCCAGCATCTGGAGGGGCAGCAGCTGCCCAGCTGTGAGCCCAGAGGCAAGATGGAGTTCTAAGGGGCCAGCAGTCTGAACTGTCTGGCCTTCGAGGCTGCTGCTTTACACTCTCTCCTCCAACCCACAGGGAAAGGCGGGGGGGGGGGGGGGGGGCAGGGGTCCCTGCCCTCTCCTCCCTTACAGTACGCAACCCAGCCCAGGGCAGGAGGGTAAAGAGAGGCCCAACCCCTCCCTGCCAGCTCACATCTCTCATGGTCTCTGGGGAGGCCCCTCTCCAAAGGAAGGGGGTACAGAGTCCCCCAGGGTTCCCCCGCCATCAGCAGGATCTCAGCCCCATGGGCATCAAGGCAGAGGGGAGGGTGGCCCAGGTATCTGGCACCCACCTGGTCACAGATCAGCTCCCATTTCTTCTCGTTGTCATACTGGCTCAGCAGCTGGACCTTGTCTGGGGGCAAGTTCATGCAGTTCTGGGGGGAGGAGAGAAAGGAGAGATGTCTGAGCCTGGGACCCCAAAATGCTGAGAATGTTAGGGCATCGTCAGGAAACTCACCACGTTCCCTGGAAATCCTGTGTCATCCTTTCACCCCAGGAGATAAGAGCTGTTATCCATTGAGGCCCAGGGAGGCAGAGCACCGCATTCCCCCATAACCCAGAATCTAGACAGGGACACGGCGTTTGTTTTTGCCAGTACTGGGGCTTGAACTCAGCCTCAGCCAGAGCACTGTCCCTTAGCTTTTTCACTCCAGGCTGGATGGAGCTCCAGCCACTCCTCTAGAGCCACTCCTCTGCTTCTGGCTTTGTGTGTGTGTGTGGTTAATTGGAGATAAGAGTCTCACAGACTTTCCGGCCTAGGCTGGCTTCAAACCTCAATCCTCAGATCTCCACTTCCGGTGTAGCTAAGATTACAGGCAGGCGGGAGCCACTGGCTCCCTGCCTGGACTCGGGGTTTTACATGTGCTTGTGACAGGGTCTCAGTTTGTACACTTGGCTGTCCTGGAGCTCCCTAGATAGCCCAAGGTGGCCTCAAATGTGTGCTCCTCCAGCCTCTGCCTCTCAAGTGATACAATCGTGTGTGTCCTACTACACCTGGCTCTCCTGGACTCAGGATCTGAATGCAAATCTAACTGGGCTCTGTCACACACATACACACTACCCCCCTGGCACACCTGGCATGAGGCAGGCACATGCCTGCCCTGGGCTCCAGTTTCCCCAAGCTGTGTGAGCTTCCTCTATCCCGGCAGGAAGCTACTGGCAGAGGAGCATTTGCCAGCCAGGTCCAGCTGCAGCCATCAGGCAATGACTCCTTCCCACATGCCACCAAGACACCCCCTTCCCACGTGCACAGACCCAGTCCAGACTGCCAGTGCCACTAAGGTGAGAGGAAGCCTCCTTCCCCAACCCTCTCCAGTGCCTCCCACCAGGTCCCTTCAGGGAGGGAGGGAGGGAGAGAGACAGGCCGCAAGGGGCAGAGGGCAGCACGTCAGGCCGTATCGTGGCTGAAGGTGAGTTAGACTAGAAGCAGGCCACTCCGCCATGGCACAGCTAGAACACTAGGCAGTGGCGCTGGTGGCCCAGAATGGAACTCCCCTCCGAAGCTAAGAAAGTACAGCCTTGGTCCTTTCCTGGTCATGCTCAGAGCTGCAGAACTAGCCAAGTATTGCCAGAATTTGGGGCTCCTTGGGCCCCAACACTTGGCCAATCTCCCTAACAAACTCAGGAGACAAAGCCAGTTCATTCCAATTCAGGAAACTCCAGGTTTATTAACTCTACATCAAGCCCCTAAAGACCGTTATTGCCTTCATGGTGTTCTCAGTCTAGCTGGGACGATGTGGGGCACCCCCTTCCTGGGGAGTTCAAACCCAGTATTGGGCTGTCACCAGCCCTGGTGGTCAGGAACATACACCCTCCCTCACATGGCTCTAGGGAAAGGTCACACGTGGCTGGAGTAGGCGGGGAGCACACCCACCCGAGGCTCCTCAGCCAGCTTCCTCTCTTGCTTGCTAAGCCTTGGTCCAGGGCTCTGGCTAGACTTCACCCCCAAATCACTGCCTTGAGTCACCCTCACAGAACAGGAAACTGGGTATTCTCATCTCCCATTGCCTAACTTTCCGGCTGGGGCCCTACTTGAGAGGTGAAATGGTCTACCCACCAGACTCCTGGGTCAGCTGGGGGTAGGGGTACGTCATCCCTGCCCTCCCCCCATGGTGAAAGACAGCCTGGACTGAGAAAACTGCTGCCACACCACCACCACCCCCGCCCCAGATACCCGGGGCCAGACCACGTCCTGCTGCCCGAGAGGGACTGCCCAGGAAGAGGCCTCCACGCTGTAGGTTGGAGGGACTTTGCTAGGGGTCCTGGAGGCTATCATCCCTCTCTTTCTGATTCACCCCCAAAGTACAGAGACAAAGGGAAGCGGGGGCACTGAGGTGCTTCCTGGGCCTGGGGAAACAAGGAAGTAGATGCCAGGCAACAGGAAGACACAGAGCCCTACCATCTGAGCCTTAGAAGGGTCGGCCACCTACTGAACCTACTGACATGGAACTTGCTAGGTCCTCACCTGCTGTGGGTACTGGAATGGCCCTCAAGTCAGAATCATCATCAATGGCAGCCAGCTTTCCCTGAATGTGTGCCACGCCCAGCACAGCTCCAAGCTCTGCATGGGGCTGGCAGGCCTCCCCCCACCCCCCTGCCCTGCATCTTCCTTGGCACCGTTACTATGCCCATCTCACAGGTGCACAGGTCATTTCCCGACCTGCCCAAGGTCACCTATGAAGCCAGTGAGAAAGAAGCTGGCTGGCTTTGAGCCACAGCCCTGGTCCGCTCCCTCCGAGCAGTCCCAGGGCATGTGCTGGGAAGGAAAGGAGAAGCCTCTCTGGGGTCTTGGAGCATCCATCCCAATGGTGGTGGAGGACAAGGTGCCCCTTCCCCACCTGGGCCTCCTCAGGCCCCAGGCCCATGTGCCAGCCTGCTAGACGTGCTAAATTTAGGCTCTGAAATCAGAAATAGCTCTGACAGCGTTGAGCACTCATTAGCAGCTGCTCCCCGGCTGTGGCTGTGCCCACCAAGGAGATGGGCACCCAGGGAGCGGGAGAGGGGCCAGCAAATGCCACTCGCTCGGGGTGACATGAGGCCATTCTGAAAACAGGAGCAGGGCCTAACCAGGACCCTCAGCAGAGGGATGACATGGGGGGGGGGGGCCCGGCGGGGGGAGGGTTGAAGCAAACCACTCAGCTAGTAAAGGAAGGGCCAAGCAGTCTAGGTGTGTGGAAGGCCACATCTGTGAGCGAAGGAGCCAGAGTGGGACTCAGAACACCCAGGCTCCAGGCCCACCCTGCCCTATAGATTCTTGGCTTCCTTGAGCCTCAGCTTCCTGCTCCATAAAATGGGCACACTCCTGCCTGTCCCTGTGCGAGTAACTCTTGTGAGAAGATAGTTTGTTATTGTTGTTGTTATTTTAGCTTGGGTTTTTGTTGTTGTATTGTTGTTGTTGTTGTTTGTGCCTGTCCTGGAGCTTGAACTCTACCACTAAGCCACATTACAAGCCCACCTTCCCCGCACCCCTCAAAGCCAGTGTTCTACCACTTGAGCCACATCTCTACTTCTGGCTTCTTGTTTTGTTTTGTTTTTTTGCCAGTCCTGGGACAGGGCCTGAGCACTGTCCCTGGCTTCTTTTTGCTCAAGGCTAGCACTCTGCCACTTGAGCCACAGTGCCACTTCTGGCTTTTTCTATATATGTGGTGCTGAGGAATCGAACCCAGGGCTTCATGTATGCAAGGCGAGCGCTCTACCACTAGGCCATATTCCCAGCCCTACTTCTGGCTTTATGAAGATTAGTTGGAGATAAGAGTTTCAAGGAGGGTGCGAATGTGGCTTAGTGGTAGAGTGCTTGCCTGCCATGCATGAAGCCCTGGGTTCGATTCCTCAGTACCATATAAACAGAAAAGGCTGGAAGTGGTGCTGTGGCTCAAGTGGTAGAGTGCTAGCCTTAAGCAAAAAAAAAAAAAAAAAAAAGCCCAGGGACAGTGCCCAGGCCCTGAGTACAAGCCCTAGGACTGGCAAAAAAAAAAAAAAGAAAAGAAAAGAAAAGTGTTCATGGACTTTCTGCCCTGGCTGGCTTCTGACCACAATCACTGTCAGATCTCAGCCTCCTGAGTAACTAGGAGTACAGGCATGAGTTGCCAATCCTCATGAAGCTGTGGTTTAATGTGAGAATAGTCTTCAAGAGCTCCACACTAAAAAGAAATATCTCATAGATGGGGATCACAGGGATGGGAGGAAATACACAGAAGACCCCAAGGTAGGGCATGGTGGGGTGAGCAGAAGTTTGTGAAAACATCCAGAAAAGACAGATCTGTCTCCAAGGCTTGGTCACACTTGAACTGACTCTCAGCTCCTTTCCCAGCTGCCCCAGTGCTTTGGGTCAGATGAGGAGGGATATGGGGTGTGGCCCAGGAAAGGCGCTCATTCCCTACCATTTCTATTAGAGTGTGTGTGGTGACCACGTCCTCCCTGCCAGTGGCTCCGTGGCTCCTGGGGTCAGAGAGAGCGAGAGAGAGGCTGCATACCCAAGCCCAGCCCCTGAAGGCGCAGACTAGGAGTCCTCCTTCCCCCCCTCCCCTCCGTGTTGACTTCGGCAGGCGCAGTCCCAGGGCGCTGTCCCAAGGAGCTGTCCCAGGAGGCTGAGCGCTCCAGCCACATCTGGACAGGGCCATGCCCTGCAGTTTCACTTTCCATTTGAGCATCTAGGCCCCAACCTTTCCCCATAGCCCTTTCCCCTCACACACGGTGAGCCCCAAAGTGCCCCCAAATGTAGACACCAAGCCCACTGTTAGGCCAGAAGCCAGACAAACCCCCCAGCCTCTACTCTATATCCCCCTACACCTCGGTGTGACCTCAGTCTTGGCTTTTAAGCTCTCAGCACATCTGCAGAAACAATCAATTGCATCCACTCCTTAAACTCTCCGGATACGGACACTCTTCTGGTGCTCTTACAGGCTTAGAGGAAGCTATGAGGGTGACCCACCCTTTACCAGGTACTGAGAACTCATAAGGCTAACAGCTCCTCCCATCTGAGCCCCATACTCCCCCCCCCCCCGCCCCGCAGATCTGGGTCCCCCCACAGCAAAGACAGGACAAGAAGAATAGGAGCCAGGACACTAGGCCCTACCCAAATCATGGAGGCTGCAGGAAATCAACAACCACAAAACAAATGCTTCCAAAACATTTCCTCTGGGCTAATGCCTACCTAAGGACTGCACATCTATTAACTCAGTTAAATCTCAAACGATCAAGCCTGCAAGGAAGATACTATGATGAGCTTTATAGCAGGAAAAGGGAAATTGAGGCACAGAGCGGTTAAGCTGACTGCCCAAGGATAGCTTCAAACTGTTGAAGTCCTGTTCAAACTGTTGAACAGGACTCAGTCTCCTCAGAAGAAAAACCAATGGAGTCCTGACCTCCTCCTCCCAGAGGTCTCCTGCGGATGGCCTGGCCCCAGTCCCCTCATCTCTGAAGAACCTATAACAGCCAGAGAGAGCCTCTTCCTGCCACCCAGCACCCTACACTTCCTGTTGTTGCCCATACTGAGCTCTTACTCACTGGGGAACACCCCCACCAACACCCCCTCGGTGTGGGGAAGTGGAGGCCTGCCTGCCACCCCTCCTGGTGTGCACACAGCTAGCTGCCGTTGACCCCACCGCAGCCCCACCCTCCAGGCGAGGTGGGCCCTCCCTCTCGTGGTTTCCGGCCACCAGACGGTTTTCAGTCTAGGCCTTGCTGCTGCAGACCTGCATAAGGGCGGAGGGATGGCCTCGCTAATCAGAACTGAAGACCTGCGTGGCAACCCAGGGTGTTCTTGAGGAGAGAAGGGCTCCCGAGATGAAGAGAACCGGAGATCAGCACCCCCTTGCTCACTGTGAAGCACCTCTTTGAGCATTTCCTCAAGACCAGGCATTGTGCGGAGCCCTCTATTGAATCTCCTTTATAACAAGAAAGGTGTAATTTGCTTGTAAAGAAAATCATTTTCATACTGTGGTGGTCATGATGTTCCCCTCTCATGTAAGCAATACTGACATTCAGAGAGGTTGAGTAACTTGCCCTAGGTCACACAGGTAGTAAGTGGCGAAGATAAATTCAGTCCTCAAACTCGATGATTCCCCCCACTCCCCACCCCCTAAACTCAGGAAACTGTCCTTGCCTTTCTCTGGAGTGACCTCTGCTCCTTCCAAGACCCAAGCCAACCTTCCAGAACTCTGTATTCCCAGGAAAAGTACCAAGATGGCTGGTCCCTAAGAGCAACCCCACCTGCTCCTGCCAATCTTCCCCAGCTCCTTGCCAACAGGCCCCAGATGCCACTGTGAATCATGGCCACCACATCCCTGCATTGCCAGGCCAGGAGGTGCCAGGCCTGCCTGCTGAGAATGTCACCCACAGCCTCTGCCCAGCCCAGCATCTGACCACAGGATGACTCCCCAGGGAGCTAGTCTTTGGGAGACAGAAGGAAGGAAGCATGGGGTCTGAGCCACCCCACTCCCACCCCTAGCTTCAGGCCCCAAAATGCAGGAGCTCTACCCCAGAGGAGCTGCTGGCCTGGGAGACACACCTCCATCACAGGCCGGCAGAACGGAAACACCCAGCCTGCTCTAACGGGCCTGGCTGGAGTCAGGTCTTCCAGGGCCCAGGCCCTGCTGGGAACCATCCTGACTGCCACACCTAGCCTGGTCAAGTGCTCAAGTCCCTAGACATGGGGAAGATCACCCTAGGGGCTAGGTCCTCGTCATACGATGTGCCCTCCTGTGTGCCAACACCACCCTCAGCCCTACCTCCACCTATCCCTGAGCCCCAAGGATACAGGCTGCTCGCTGCCTGGGTAGATCAGGGGTACCCTGTGCCCAGTTATACACATGATGCTCCTGGCAAACCACCCCACACCCTCACCCCAAATGCCTCCTCCCAAGGAAGGCAGGAAGATGCTGGAAGACACCCAGCCCTGGGCAGGGCGTAGGAGAGGCGCGCTTGGAGCCTGGCTGGCTGGCATTCCCATCATCCCAGCAGGCCCGTGGAGCTGAGCAGCCATGCTCCTCACTCCTCAGCGTTGCTAAGGCAGCAGCCCGGAAACCCTGGCTCAACCTGCTCTTCCTCCCCACCCCCACGGCAAGTAGGATGCCCCTCTTTCAGCCTTGCACACAGAAAGGGGCTCTCTGCACCTCCTGCCCAGATGGGGAGACTTGGCTGGAGATACCCCAAACCCAGGAGAGGGCTCCCATGTCTAGGGAAGGGAACAGTTCGGGGTGTGGGGAACCCATTCCCCATCAGGGATAGAAAGGCCATGTTGAAATGACAGGAAGAGGATCTCTGAGACCATGATGACCAGGACTATAGGTGGTGCCCCTTCCTCCCTCCCCAAATCTAGATTCTTCTCTTAAGACAAACCCTAAGAAGGAGACTCAGCTCTGAGTCCCCCTAAAATGAGGGTCCAATGAAGCTACCCTGTGAAATACTCATGCCAGACTTAGGGGTTCAGCCAGATCTTTTGCCCTAGGCAGCTACAAGTACAGGTCAAGGCTGTCACCCTGGCGGGGGCGGGGGGCTCATGTCCCTGCTAGCGGAAGGTTTTTAGACAAGATTGGTCTTGGTCACAATGGGACAAAAGATGAGCTGGACCTTCCCCAGGAAGAGGGTGTAAACACAATGGGGTTCCTGGGAACCTAGGGGGAGGAGGCTCGGTGGGTGCTGCTGCCCCACCACCAAAACACCCTCTAAGATCCCTCTCTAGACCTCCTCTCCAGCCTTGCTACCTTGTGCTCCGCCCCAAGCCAGAGCACAGAGTAACCAACCCACACTAACCAGTCCATGGGGAGGGGGGGCTGAGCACTGGGCTTTGAACATGCACTCAGGACCTGAGCTCTGACCCTTAGCTTTTTCACTCACAATTGGCACCCTACCTCTTGAGCCACAGACAGTTCCATTTCTTTTTTTTTTTTTAATTGGGGATACGCGTCTCATAGACTTTCTTGCCCAGGTGGGCTTCAAATTACAATCCTCAGATCTCAACCTCCCCTAGGTTACAGGCATGAACCACCAGCACTCAGCTTAGGAGGGGTTGCCAAAGACGAGGGCCACAGAGACCCACTCCCAGGCAAAAATGGGGTAAGTGACACGGACAGCCCATCTGGACTACCAACGCCAGGGGTATTTTGTGTGACTTAGCCAGTGACAACCATAAATTGCCTGGGACAGTAAGACTCCACACTTGCATGGGAATGTCCACAGTAGACTTTTGGATTTTCCCCAGATGGGAATTAGTCACCTGGCTCCTCCCCATTAGCATGCATAACAGAGAACAGCCTGGAACCTAGACCTCACCCCTCACCTCCAAAGCCTGCTCTACCCCTCTTACAGACACACAGGGAGCTGAGACAGCCACAAACCCATGGCTCCCCCATGAAGTTGTTGTGGGGTTCTAGGGACCATCACCAACTCAGGGTCCCCTCAGAGAGTCCCCAAAGCTTGTATCTCGTGTCCCCTTCCCCCATCTAGTCAGCTCAGCTTAGCCTGGCTGGGGTCTGGATCTGAGATAGAAGGAGTCAGGGCAGGTGAAGAGATGGGTAAGTCAGCTGGCCTGAGTCCCTTCTCATCCCCACCCAAGCAAGGTGCCTTCACAAGGTCAGACCACACACACCCCCACACACACACATGCATTCCTCGGGGACCCCCTCTGAACTTTCCCTTGGAGTGGGCAGCTGGCAGGATTCGCGGGAACTGATGGAAGATGACTTGTTGGGACCCTGCAGAGGATCAAGCAAGTAGGGCTGGCATGATGGGCTGAAGGTGGGGGAGGAACAGTAGAGAGAGGCAAAGGGGCCAGAGATGGAGCCAACACCACTTTGTTGCCTGTGCCCCCCTCCCCCCCAGGGGCCTCCACCCTCCGTCCTGCAGTGCCAGCCTGCTCAGACTGGAGAGTACTCTGGGAAACAGCCCAGCCTTACTGCCTGTCACCAGTGTCCAGCCAGGGGCAGCGGACAGGGCAATTAGTCAAGAGAAAGGAGCAGGGAGGAGGGCTGAGGTAGAGAGAGGGAAGTGAGAATGGGTGGCCCTTCCTCTTCCTTGCCTTTCCTGCCTCACATCTGTCTCTCGGGGACCCCTAACTGCGCTGGCATGTGCACCCCAGTCATATTTTGACTGCTCTGAACTCAGCCTGAGTTGATGGCCCTCGTTCTCAGTGGCGTAGACTCCAGCAAGGCCCCCTCCCCCCCCCCAAAAAAAAATTCCCAGGCAGGTGACAAGAGGAAGAGATGGGAGCTTCTAGACTTTTAGTCCACCCCAAGTCAGAGTGACCAGCCGGGGCGGACCCCACCCTTCCGAACCTTACTCTCCCTTCAGTGGTCAGGAAGAGATGCCCAAGATGGGGTGGGGGGGGGGCGGGGAGGGACGCCCAGGACGAGGGGCACAGGCCTCCCGGGCAGATGTACCGACCCAACCGCCTCCGGGCCGCCCCGACACCAGAACCAACCAGGACCAACCACGTCCCCCGGGGTCCCGGGCTTGTCGGGGGCTGTGGTGACCCCTTCCATCTTTGACCCTGAGCCACAGAAGGGCGGATGCTCGGGCCCCGCGGGCAGCCGGGCCTGCGCGGCGTGGAGAGCGCCCCGCGCGGGTGCTCCGCTCCCCCCCTAGACCTGTGGACCCAAGAGCGTGCGGGGGGCTGAGGGGGGGGGGCAGCCTGGGCCACGGCAGAAGAAAGTTTTTTTTGGGGGGGAGGGAAGGGGTGGGGAGTGCTAAGTCACTCTGAGGGAAGCCGCTGTCCCTCCCACCCTCCCGGAGGGGGGCAGCCGCCGGGCTGGGGATCTCCAAGCGGCACCTGAGCCCCCGGGGGCGGGGACGCGCGCGGAGCCCCCGCCGCCCCTCGCCCGGTGGCTCGGGCACGGGCGCCCGGCGCACTCACCAGGACGCGGTTGAACCGCTCCTCCAGCTCCCCGGCGGCGGGCATCGGCTGCTTGGGGGCGGCCGGCTGCTTGGGGGGCGACGCGGTGGGGCCCGCGGGCTGCTCGGCGCTGCCGGCCGCGTTGCCCATGGTGGTCCCCACCCAGCCGGCCAGGCGCCTCCAGCCTCGGAGATCCAGGGTGTCGGCGGGGACGGGGGGCGAGGATGCCGGCGCGGGCGGCGGGCGGCGGGCGGCTCAGCGGCGCGCAGGGGCCGGGGCGCGGCGTCCCATCCGGGCGGCCCGGTCCGGTCCGGTCCGCTGGGAGCGGGCGGTGAGCTCGGGGCGCCGGGGGAGGAAGTCAGGCTGCCGGCCGCCGGGGCCCGAGGACTGGGCGGGGGGCAGGAAGCTGCGGCGCGCGCTCCCCCCTCGGCGATTTTCGAACTTCTGCTGCCGCTCCCGGTGCGCGCAAACCGCAGCTCCCCGTCGCCGCCGCCGCCGCCGCCGCCGCCGCGCGCCCGGCCCCAGGGGGGCGGGCTGCAGGGAAGGGGCGGGCGCCGGGCGCCGGCCCGGGTCCTCCGCGGCCATCGCGCGCCCGGAGGGAGGGGTCCGCCGGCCGCCGCACCTGCCCGGGGAGGCCCCGCGCGCCGCTCCACCTGCCCGAGCCCGCGGCGATCCAGGCGAGGCGGCCGCGGCGGCCGGCGCGCGCCCCAGCGCCTCCGGGTCCTAGAACCGCGACTCTCTCGGCTCGGGAGGAGCTCGGGAGGGATAGGCGGCGGATGGGGGAAAAGGGGGTCGGGGCTTGGGGGCGCTGGGAGATCGCGCACAAATGCGGACGCGGCTTGGAGACCCCAAGTGGGAGACAGGAGGGGCGCGACGGCTGCGTCCCCCTCTTGGGGGCCCCGACTGAGAAGGTGGGGAGCCCCCTTCCAGGTCCCCCACCTCTTGTGTCTCTCCTCCGCTTAGCACCGAGATGAGCTAAGGACCAGAGAGAACCATCTGCAGACATGAGCCCCCCCCCCAACCTATTGGGGGGAGGGCAAGGATCCACACCTGCCCCACTTCAACCAGCCGTGCCTGGGTCCGCATCCCCAGTGGCTTTAGAATGGGGGCATCTGTGGAACAGGGCAGGCTGGAAAAGCTGCAGACTGCAGGGGCGGTGGGGGGCAGGAGAATCTCCTTGGCACTGTTACCGCCAGGGACGTAGGGTGACCTCTGTCCTTCAAGAGGAGTAATCTGTGATGTCTGCTAATTGCAGAAAGGCTTGCAAGCTTTTCCTTCCTTCATCCTGACAATGACCGGCAGAGGTAGGTACAGATGTTCTCGTTTGTTGGTTTTTTTTTTTTTAGAAATGGGGAAAGTCAGCTCAGAGTAGTTAAGTGACTTGTCCAAGGCCCATGGCCAATATATGGCAGACATAGGCCTCCAATCTGCCCACCTCCAAAATGCTGTCCTGGCCCCCCACTTCTCCTTTTATCCAGTGGGGAGGAGGTAGGCCCTCAGAGCTGGGGCTGAAGCTACAGCCCCAATCTGAGACTCTTTCAGCTGCCCTTTCCCCACTTAAGTGGGGAATCCCATCAAATTGACCCATCCCTACTCTACCTACTGAGTGCACCAAGCTCCTTCCCCAGGCCAGGCCAGACTAGAGGCTGGCCCCAACAGATCCCTTCTCTGATAGTTCCCTCCTTCCACTCTCCTGGATGTCACCACCCTGACCAGCGGCACTGCAGTTGGAACGCGGAAATTCCTATCTCATTTCGAGGAAGACCCTGTGGTGAGCCAGCCCCCCCCCCCCAGGCTGACCCGATTTATGCCTTTCCTCAGCCAAGGTCACTAGCACCCCCAGGCAATGAGTGATGAAACGTCTCTATTTTTCATCTCAGCCTGGGATTTCCCAGGTAGGTCAAGGTGGGATTCTCCTTGAGCCTGCTGGGAAGGGGATTGAGTTCTTTTGCCGTACCCCCATTCAGAAAAGACCAGAGCTTTGTCCTTGGATCCTTGTCCTTGAAATAGGCTGGGACCTCTTTTTCCTTTCTTTTCTTTTCCTTTTATTTCTTAGCCTTTTTAAAAAAAAATACAACTCCTGACCAGGCATCAGTGGTTCATACCTATAATCCTAGCTGCACTGGAGGCTAAGAATTGAGGTTCAAAGCCAGTCTAAGCAGGACTCTGATCTCCAATTAACTACCATAAAGTCAGAAGTGGAGCTGTGGCTCCAGTAGTAGAGTATAAGCCTTGAGGGGAAAAAAATCTCAGGGACACCACCCTGGCCCAGATTACAAACTCAAGGATTGGCACGCGCGTGCACGCGCGCGCACACACACACACACACACACATCTAGTTCCTGATTTCCCAATGGCTATCCCTTTCAACAATCCTTTAATTAGCATCAACTGTGTGCCGCAACACTGCGCTTAGTCCCAGGAACTGTGTGAACCCATTAGAAGAGTTCTGTGCTTGGGCAGCTCATGGCCTAGCAAATGACAGTCTAGACACGTTTGAGAGAGAGTCTACTTCCAGGCAGCCTGGGTGGTCACATTTCTTTTTGCCCAGAACTACCTCTTAGGGGGCTAAGAGTGTGTGTGGGGGGGGTGCCTTTCAGTCAAAATCTGAGCCCCTAGGGAGACTAATTCAGTCACTGCCAGCCTGTGTCCTCAAACTCTGGGTCCTCAGGCCATTGCCCCCCCCCCACACACACACAGCCTAGCAGAAATAAAGCTAGACTAGACTAGACTAAGTAGGAATTCTTATATGCAAGATTACCATTTCAGCAAGGCAACATCATCTCTGCTTGGTGCTGACCAGAGCCTGAGTTACAAAAAAAGAAAGAAAGGAGAAAATGTAATCAATTATTGTCTATTAAATTTGGTTGGCTTGGCAGGAAGGACCTTTCCAAGAACAGTCCACAGAGGAGGAAATTCTTGGAGGGAGGCTTGGTGGTTTAGCCTAAGAACCAGGCTTTAATGAGTCTGTGCTGCCCCCTTCTGAGAAAAGTTGGTATGACAACCAAGACGGGGGTGTCTTCCTGTGGTGATAAATAGAGCCACAGCAGGGGTGACATTTCCAGCCTGTTGTCACTTTGTCACTTCTGATGGAAGGAGTGTGCAGTCACGGGACACTTGGAGCTCTAGTGACTGAGCATCTTTCTCCTTCCTCCAGATAGGCCTGCCTGCACATTCTTCTACCTTATGTGTATGTTACTACTTATCCCATCCTCCTCCTTCTCCAGAGTATTTAAGTTTTGTCAGCCTTTTGTCAAGCTGGTGCTCTACCACTTGAGCCACACCTCCACTCCCAGCTTTATAAAGCTGGTTCATTGGAAATAAGAGTCATACAGACTTTTCTGCCCTGGATACCTTTAGACCCCATTCTAGTTAAAAGCCAGCCCACGCAAGAAAGCCCATAGGACTCTTCTCTCCAATTAACCGCCAAAAAACACAGAAGTGGATCTGTGGCTCAAGTGGTACAGCACCAGCCTTGAATAAATAGTGCCCAGGCCCTGAGTTCAAGCCCCAGTAAGTACGTGTGCATGCGTGCACACACAGTAGGGTTGAGCAGGAGACCCAGCCTCTCTTCCAGGCCTGATCAAGACTCTACCCCAAACCCAAAAGCCATCTTCAGGTAGGAACCACCTGGTTAGCAAGATCTGAGGCAAAAGATCAAGAATTCACAGTAGAGCTTCAAGCATCTTTCCTGTATCCCAAGGATGGGCCTCATTCTCTCTGAACTGCCTGAAGACTGGAAACAAACCACATGTCCACATGTAGGTGATCAGTTAAACTCATAATGTCTGACAGAACTTTCTGTGAGGATGGACATATTCCCTACTACTCATGCTGTCTAATATGGACAATAGCCACTGGTCAAACACAGCTACCAAGCATTCCAAATGTCAAAAAGTGAAAAAGTCAATATGAACTAGGCGCAAGTGGCTCATGTCTGTAACCCTGGCTATTCAGGAGGCTGAGCTCTGGGGATTGCAGTTTAAAGCCAGCCTGGGCAGAAAAGTCCATGAGACTCTTATTTCCAGTTAACCATCAAAAGCCAGAAGTGGAGCTGAGGCTCAAGTGGTAGATTGCTAGCCTTGAGCAGAAAAAGATCAGGGACAGTACACAAGCCCTGAGTTAAAGCTCTAGGACTGGCACTACCACCCCACCCCACCCCCCAAAAAAGAAAGAAATAACCAATGAGTGAGCATTTGGTCCTGCATTCCAGCCCCAGTACTCTACAAAGTAAAATAAAATAACTAGCTAGAAGTATGTCTCAGTGGTGGTCACCTCCCTCTAGTAGGTGAGAGTTCGAACTCCAGTATCAAAAACACACTAATAATAATTTGACCTAATTGTGAGTTCAATTTAGGAACTAGGAAGGAGTATGAAGAAAGCTTCCCAGTGAATTTATTTATCACTTGATTAATGAACCATCTGTTACCTATTCAAAAACTAAAACAGTGACTGGGCCCAGGTGGCTCACACCTGTAATCCTAGCTACTTATGAGGCTGAGATCTGAGGGTCATGGTTTGCAAACAGCCCAGGGAAGGAAAGTCTGTGAGACTCTTACCTCCACTAAACTACCAAAAAAGCCAGAAGTGGAGCTGTGGTTGGTTCAAATGGTAGAGCACTAGCCTTCAGCAAAAACAAAAATTCAGGGACAGCACCTAGGCCCTGAGTTCAAGCCCCAGGACAAGCACACACACACACACACACACACACACACACACACAGTTTAAAAAATTGCAAGGGCTGGGAATGTGGCTTAGTGGTAGAGTGCTTGCATGAAGCATGCATGAAGCACTAGGTTCAATTCCTCAGTACCACATAAACAGAAAAAGTGAAAGCGGTGCTGTGGCTTAAGTGGTAGAGTGCTAGCCTTGAGCAAAAGAAGCTCAGGGATGGCGCCAGGCCCTGAGTTTAAATCCCAGGGCTGGCCAAAAAAAAAAAAAATGCTGTCCAATCAAGGAATGTGTTTGTTTCTTCTTGCTTTTGTTGCTGTTTATTTTTGCTGGTCCAGCTAGGAATGTGGTCTTCACAGAGCAACCTGAGAGTCACTGTACTGTCTTTTTGTTTTAATTTGTTTGTTGTTTGGCTTTGGGTTTTTTTGTTTTGTTTTTTGCCAGTCCTGGGGCTTGGACTCGGAGCCTGAGCACTGTCCCTGGCTTCTTTTTGCTCAAGGCTAGCACTCTGCCACTTAAGCTACAGCACCACTTCTGGCTTTTTCTGTTTAAGTGGTGCTGGGGAATCGAATCCAGGGCTTCATGCATGCAAGGCAAGCACTCTACTGCTAAGCCACATTCCCAGCCTTGGCTTTGTTTTTTGAGACAGTTATTTGGTGGCCCAACCTGACATAACTTATAACTTATAACTCATGATTGGGCTGGGATCTTCACAAGAGGCTGAGGTCTGAGGTTCAATGCTAATTTTGGCAGACAAAGCCATAAGCCTCATCTCCAATTAACTTCAGAAAGCCAGAAGTAGAGTTTGAGTGGTAGGGCACCAGCTTTGAGTGGAAAAAGCCATGCAAGATCTAGAGGCTCCGAGTTCAAGCCCCAGTGCTAGCATAAAACAAACAAAATCCCAGACATATGACCATCCTGCCTCAGTTTCCTAAATACTGGGATTACAGGTATATATCTGGCTTGATTGTATTTTTCTTTTTGGCCAGTCCTGGGGCTTGGACTCAGGGCCTGAGCACTGTCCCTGGCTTCTTTTTGCTCAAGGCTAGCACTCTGCCACTTGAGCCACAGCGCCACTTCTGGCCATTTTCTGTATATGTGGTGCTGGGGAATCGAACCTAGGGTCTCATGTATCCGAGGCAGGCACTCTTGCCACTAGGCTATATCCCCAGCCCGATTCTATTTTTCATTCTCTCTGTGTGATAGCCAGGTTTGAACTCAGGGCCTCACAGTCCCTAGGCAGATGCTCTACTGCTAAGCCACACTTCCAGCCCCTTGGCTGGCCTGTCCTTCCTTCCCATGTGACTCTCCTGAGGCCAGCCCTGAGGAATAGGATAGACTCAGGAGCCACACCCAAGTAACACAGGTGTCCTAACTCAGCCATTCTTAAAAGGGGTGGTGTCAGGGCTGGGGATATGGCCTAGTGGCAAGAGTGCCTGCCTCGGATACACGAGGCCCTAGGTTCGATTCCTCAGCACCACATATACAGAAAAACGGCCAGAAGCTGCGCTGTGGCTCAAGTGGCAGAGTGCTAGCCTTGAGCAGGAAGAAGCCAGGGACAGTGCTCAGGCCCTGAGTCCAAGGCCCAGGACTGGCCAAAAAAAAAAAAAAAAAAAAAAGGGGGTGGTGTCAGAAACATGTACCTTTCATGTCACCCAGTAACTGTCCTTTCTTATGTCCCAATGAGAAGACCAGTTCCCTATACCAGGCGCGTATCTGCTTCCTTCAGACAGTAATGGCCACTGCCCCATTTTAAGCCTCAGTATATTACACTAAGCCAGACAGCCACTCTGCCATCCTCTTGAGTGACTGGCTTACGCCTGGTCACACAACCAGTACATGTTAGAGCAAGAATCCAGTCATAAACCCCCTGAGCCTGAAAAAAATTGCCAAAGGATTTCACAGATTTTTAAAAAATACAATGAATTTTATGTAGAAGACTGAGCACAGGATTTTATTTCCAGCAATAAGGTAGGCTGTATATCCAGGAAAACTACTAGAAGTAGTTGATAAAAGATGAGCTGTGCTGGATGGGAAAGGTGGCTTGAATCTGTAATCCTAGCTACTCAGGAAGTTCAAGGCCAACTAGGGCAAAAAGTCCTTCACACACACACACACACACACACACACACACACAGAACCCCATCTCAAATAATAAGCTGAGCATGGTAGCTGAGATTTGAGAATTGAGGTCCAGAAGCAATCCAGCCAGACAAATCCAAGAAATTCTTTTTTATTTGCACCATGGGGCTTGAACTCAGGGCCTGAGCACTGTCCCTGGCTTCTTTTTGGTCAAGGCTAGCACTCTACCACTTGGGCCACAGCGCCACTTCTGGCCATTTTCTATATATGTGGTGCTGAGGAATCGAACCCAGGGCTTCATGTATGTGAGGGCAAGCTCTCTACCACTAGGCCACATTCTCAACCCAAATCCAAGAAATTCTTATCTCCAATTAACTAGCAAAAAAAAAAGCAAAAAGTTGCAAGTGGAGGTGTGGCTCAAGTGGTAGTTAAGTGGAGAGAAGAGTTTTACAGACTTCCTACCCAGGCTGACCATGAACCATAAGCATCAGATCGCAGCCTCCTGAGTAGCTAGGATTACAGGCGTGCGGTTACCTGCACCCAGCATTGAAAAATCTGATTTTTTTTTTTTTGAAGGACAGCTCAGGGCTTAATCCTCAGAGAGGAACTCAAAAGTTCTGTGAATCCCTTGAGGTGGAGAATCCTCACCCCAAGAATACAGCATGAGGTACAGTCATACTAGAAGTTCATACCCTGAATCTACACAGAAAAAAAATCCTAGACAGGGGCTATAGATGTATCTCAGTGATAAAGTCCTTACCTTACCTTAGGTTGTGCAAGGCCCTGGACTCCATCCCAAAACCCACCAAAAATAAATAAAAATAAACAGACAAACCTAAAGTAAGAAACATTCACTAAAAGGAAAAATGGGAAGGGCTCGACTTTGAAGAAATAACCAAGAAAGATGAAAGAGGAGAAGTAATTGCTCTAGATGACAGAAGTCTGGAGGTAAACATGTGACCCTAGTCTAGATCATACACTGGAGACACACATTCTAGAGGCTCCCTATTGAGTAAGAGCTAGCACTGGAGCATGGAACAGAGATAAGTCTCCTACCAATGTGAAATTTCCTGGGTTGATGCAAGAAAATGTTCTGTTCTTAGGAAATATATGCCCAGTGGAGCAGTTGTGGGTCAAGGAGCACAGCGGCTGCCAGTTACTCTCATTCAGAAAAAAAAAAAAATTCTGTCTGTATAGATATATTTGTGTGTGTGTGTACGTGTACGTGAGGGCTTGGGTACGTGCGTGCGTGCGCACACATGCATAGCCCCTGAACCCAGGGGCTAGTGTGCTAAGCACACATTGAACTATTGATCTATACCCAGCCCAAATGTATATGAGAGAGAGAGAGAGAGAGAGAGAGAGAGAGAGAGAGAGAGAGAGAGAGAGAGAGAGAATGAAGGAAAATTTTAACAGCTAGCAAAATCTGGGTAAAATATATAGAGGATTTTTTGGGGTTTTTTTCTCTATATAGAGCATTTTTATGTTTTTATGTCTCTTATTGTCTTGGTGGTGGTACTGGGGTTTGGAATTCGGGCCTCACACTTGTTAAGTGTGTACTCTATCATCTAAGCAACACTTCTAGTCCCTTTGGGGGTTGGTTATTTTCCTCCTCTCTTTTTTCTTTTTTTGTTTCTTTCTTTGTGTGTATGATTCATAGATAAGAGAAGCCTGACACCAGTAGCTCAGGCCTGTAATCCTAGCTATTCATGAGGCTGAGATCTGAGGATCAGAGTTGAAAGCCAAACTGGGCAGAAAAGTCCCTGAAAGACTCTTCTCTCCAATTAACCAACCGTTCAAAAACCGGAAGTGATGATGTGACCCAAAGTGGTAGAACGCTAGCCTTGAGCAAAAGAACTCAGGGGCAGTGCCTAGCCCCTGAGTTCAAGCCCCTGACTCCCCCCCACACACACACACACACACACACCCCTCAAAGAAAAGTGTTAAGAGTCTCACTGACTTTTCTGCCCAAGCTGACTTCTGCCCTGGCAATCCTCCTGAGTAGCTAAAATTTCAGGCATGAGCCACCAGTGCCCAGTTTGTCTTGGTTATTTTCAAGATAAGGTCTTGCTTTATGTGGAGGGCCTGCCTAGGCTGTGATCCTCCTACTTATGCTTCTTCCATCATGTTGCTGGGATGGCAGAGGTGTAGCACTGTGCCCACTCATTGTTTGAGATGGTGTGTTATGAACTTTCCGGCTCAGACTAACCTCATGGACCACATTCCTCCATATTTGAATCCTAAGTAGTTGGGATTACAAACAGTAGCCATGCTGGCCAGCTTTGTATCATTCTTGAAACTCTTCTGCAGATGTCAAATTACGTCCATATAAATGATATTTATGTATTTATTTATGCTGGTGCTGGGGCTTGAACTCAAGGCCTGGGCACTGCCCCTTAGGTGTTTTGTTTTGTTTTCTCAAGGCTAGCACTCCACCACTTGAGCCACAGCTCCTTGTCCAGCTTTTTGCCGGATGATTGGCGGTAAGAGCTTTGCATGCTCTCTGGGGGTTGGCTTCGATCCTCACTCAGATCTCCGCCTCCGAAATTAACTAAGATTACAGGTGTGGGATTTTACTTATTTTTTTTACAGGGCAAGTGTATTCGAAAGCAAAAGTTAGCCAGACTCTTCCATTCCATTTGGAGAGGGAGCCCGAAGAGAACTCCCAGATAAAAGAAATTTTTTTTTTAATACAAAAAATGATCCACACCAGGAGCTTCTTAAAGTTAGGGATCTTTATTCCGCTTCCCACCCCCCCCCCCGCCCCCCAACGTTGACCCAGGAAGCTGCCCTGGGTCTGTGTCCCGGGTGCGCAGGCTGTAGTCAGGGACACGGGTGGCCACCGGGGAGGCCGAGGCCCGCTCCAGGACACTGCTTGGCCCGGGATGGGTCTGGCCGCCGGGGAGGCCCGGAGTGGCTGCGTGGCGGGGTCCCTGGGGGGGGGGGGGGGGGAGTCCGCCCGCCTGCAGGGACGGCCTGGGCCGGTAGGCGCCGCTGTGGAGCCGGCTCCCACAGAACCTGGCTGAGCTCTGCGGGGACCCGGACCCGGTCAACCCTGGGAGTTTTCTTCCAGAGCCCAACCCTCCAGGGGCTGGGAGCTCCGCTCACCCCCCCCCCGCCCCGCCCTCCCCCCTGGCGATCTGGCCCGGTGCCCCAGCCCAGGGCTTCGCCGGGCCCCACCGCGGAGGCCCCGGGTGGAGGAGGGGAGGTCGGCGCCCACAGGCCCAGGCGCCCCGAGCAGCAAGTGAATCTCCGCTTTCCCACCTTCCCATCTCCCTCCCCACCTCCTCCTCCTCCCTCCTCACCTCCTCCTCCTCCCCCACTCCTTCCGTCCTCCCCTTGCCTTCCCCACCCCCTCCAGCAGCCCCATCTAGCCGAGCACAGTTGTTCAAAACAAACCCATCCCTGCCCATCCCAGCGCGCGGCGGGGCGGCCGAGGCCTTTCCTGGGAGTCGCGCGCGCGCGGGTCCCCGGCTCCAGTTCCTCCCGTGGGGTCCAGGGGGCAGGGTGGAGCCCGAGTGGGGGGGACCCGGAGGTGCCGTGCGGGGTGGGGGAGGGGACCGACCGTGCTCCCTAACACGATTTCCTCGCTGTCTGCTGGAGCTGCCCTCGCGGAGGACGCTCTGCAAGTCATTTTGCCCATCCCGACTCCAGGAAGGACCCATGCCTTCACTCAAGACACCCAGGAGCTCCAGGGAATGCAAGCGCCCACCTTAATGCTAACTAGGACCAGGGGAGACAGATGCCATTATTTAAGACTTCCTGTCCAGAGATCTAGTTCAATCCAGTTCTGCTTCCAGCCATTCCTTCTTTGGGCCAGCAATACACTGCAAATAAAAGTGTGTGTGTGTGTGTGTGTGTGTGTGTGTGTGTGTGTGTGTGTGTGCAGGTACTAAGGCTAGAACTCAGGGCCTATGTGTGGCCGCTTAAGTGTTTTTGTTCAAGGTTGGGGCTCTGCCACTTGAGCCACAGCTCCACTTCTAGCTTTTGGACAGGCAATTGGAGATAAGAGTCTAACAGACTTTCTTGCCTGGACTGGCTTTTAACAGTGATCCTCAGGTCTCAGCCTCTGGGTATCTAGGATTACAAGCATGAGCCACTAGCACTTGGCTTTCAAATAAAATTTTCTGTACTGAATTTGTTCCGGCAACCTCCATGTATTTGGTTTAATCCTCCCTTCCTCATCTACTTACACCACTAGACTGGGCCTCAGGTCATGGTGACCAGGACAATAATGCCTGGGGACCTTGCATTGGAGCATACCTTGTGGCCTTAAAGAAGGTCCCTAGGGGTTTAGTGTGTAGCTCAATGGTAGAACATGTATTTACCATTTAAGAGGCCCTGGGTTCAAGAGAGAAAGATACAGAGAAAGGAAAGCACCTTAACTTCTTCAGGTTCAGATTTCTCATCTATAAAAAAAAATTTAAACAGCAACACCTTCCTTATGGAGTTGACATGAAGGCCAAATAAAAGGTGCATATAAAGTACTTAGCCCAATAAATTTAAAGGGAAGAATATATCCAGGCACTGGCAGCTCACATCTACGATCCTAGGTATTCAGGAAGCTAAGATCTGAGGATCTCAGTTCAAAGCCAGCCCAGGCAAGAAAGTCTATCAGATTCTTATCTCCAGTTAGCTACCAAAGAGCCAGAAGTTGAGCTGTGATTCATGTATTAGAGTGCTAGCCTTGAGCAAAAAGAACTCAGGGACAGCATCCAGGCCTTGATTTGAATCTGATCGGTGGGACCTGCATACACACAAAATGAAGAGGAGGAGGAGGAGGAGGAGGAGGAGGAGGAGGAGGAGGAGGAGGAGGAGGAGGAGGAGGAAGGGGAAGGAGGGGGGGAGAAGGAGAAGGAGGGGAAGAGGGGAGGAGGGAGGAGAAGGAGGTGGAGGGAAAGGATGGGGGGAGGAGGAAGAGGAGGAGAAAATAAACCAAGCCAAGTGTGGTGGTACACACTTTTATTGCCAACACTCAAAAGTTGAAGTACACGGGCTGGGAATATGGCCTAATGGCAAGAGCGCTTGCCTCCTACACATGAAGCTCTCAGTTCGATTCCCCAGCACCACATATATGGAAAACGGCCAGAAGGGGCGCTGTGGCTCAGGTGGCAGAGTGCTAGCCTTGAGCGGGTAGAAGCCAGGGACAGTGCTCAGACCCTGAGTCCAAGGCCCAGGACTGGCCAAAAAAAAAACGTTGAAGTACAGCCAGGAGCTGGTGGCTCATGTCTGTAATCCTAGCTACTCAGGAGGATGAGACCTAAGAATCATAGTTCAAAGCCATCCTGAGTAAAAAAGTCTGTGAGGCTCCTATCTCCAGTTAACCACCAGAAAACTGAAGTAAGCTATGGCTCAAGGTGGTAGAGTGCTAGCTTTGAGCAAATAAGCCCAGGGACAGCACCTAGGCCCTGAGTTCAAACCCCACAACCAACAACAACAACAACAAAATTGACATAGTAGAATCTAGAGTTCAAGGCCAGCCTGAGCTACATAACAAGAGGAGACACTGGGATTTCAATATCAAGTGCCCTTCTCAGGTTCACATGTTAAACATTTGGCCCCAGCTGGTAGCACTATTTGGGGAAATTGTGGAAACTTCAAGAAGTGGTGCCTAGGAAGAAATGGTCACTGAAGTATACCTTATAATTAGGTCCCTTTCCCAGCCTGGTGGGCTTTGTTTCCTGTCTACCATGAGGAAAACACCTCTTCCTCCTGCCATGATGCCTCGCCACAGACCCAGAAACAATGCCGTCAAGGACAGTGGCCTGAAACCACCAGCCAAAATAAATGATTCCCTCCCCTCCTTTTTTTTTTTTTTTTTTGCCAGTCCTGGGCCTTGAACTCAGGGCCTGAGCACTGTCCCTGGCTTATTTTTTGCTCAAGGCTAGCACTCTGCCACTTGAGCCACAGTGCCTTCTGGCCATTTTCTACATATGTGGTGCTTGGGGAATCAAACCCAGGGCTTCATGTGTACGAGGCAAGCACTCTTGCCACTAGGCTATATTCCCAAACCTAATTCCCTCGTTTAAATTAGTTTTTAAGGCATTTGCTACAGAAACACAAAAGTAACTAACATAGGTGGAAACCAGAACAGCAGCAGCAACAACAAAAACATGTCTAGCATGCACAAAGCCCTCTGTTTGATCTTCAGTAGAGAGTTTTTTTTAAATCACATTAATATTAAAACAGGACAAAAGATTTTAACTATGAGTATTACATAAATAAATCTTATAGCAAAAATTTTTGAAGAAGCTAGACAATGGCTCATTCTAGTAATAATAGCTACTCAGGTACCTGAGATGTGAGGATTGTGGTTCATAGCCAGCCCAGGCAGGAAAGTCTGTGAGACTTTTATCTCCAGTTAACTACAAAAAGAAAGGAAGAAGCCAGAGGTAGATCTGTGACTCAAGTGGTAGAATGCTAGCCTTGAGCAAAATAGCTCAAGGCTAACATCCAGGCCTTGAGTTTAAGTCCCAGGATCATTACAAACAAACAACAAGAAGAAAAGAAAGAAGAAAGAAGAAAAAGAAGAAGAACAACAACAACAACGAGGAGGAGGAGGAGGAGGAAGAGGAGAAGGAGGAGGATCCAGACCTAAGGATTGTGATTTGAAACCAGCCTGGACAGAAAAGTCCTCCATCTCCAATTAGCCAGAAAAAATGCTGGGCTGAAAGTGTGGCTTAAGTGCTTGAGCATTAGTCAGGAGCAAAGAAGCTGAGCAAGAGCATGATACTATTACCCTGATACTATTGTGCCCTTGCGCGTGCGCGCGCGCACACACACACACACACACACACACACGATTTTGTCTGTAGGGGTTACCAGTAGATATTCTATAATTGCCTAACGCTTTATATTGTTTAAGCCTAGATACATTCCTCGGTAACACAAATCAAAGGAATGGGGGGAGTGATGATAAACACAAACTGTAAAACAGGCTTCTTTCCAATGAGAGAGAAAAAACTGAGATATGAACAAGGAATGTCTAATGTTTTTCTAGCTTTTTATTTTGTAAATTAAGTGGTTATCATGTATTGTTTACTTGATTTCAAATGTTTTATTGTTATTATAAAGGTCATGTACCGAGGGAAATGGAGTTTTTGGGGGGAAGAGGATTATTCTTGTCTGTCATGGGGCTTGAACTCAAGGCCTGGGTGCTTTCTCACTCAAGGCTAGCTAACACTTTACCACCTGGAGGCACTTCGGGTTTTCTGGTGATTAACTGGAGATAAGAATCTCATGGAGTCTCCTGTCCAAGCTAGCTTCAAACTGTTATGTTCAGATCTCAGCCTCCTGAGTAGCTAGGATTACAGGTATGAGCTACCAGCGCCCAGCAGGAATTATTTATTATCCAAGCAGTTTATACTTGTCTGATTTAAAATTACTTCACGGAGCTGGGAATGTGGCTTAGTGGTAGAATGCCCACCGAGCATGCATGAAGCCCTGGGTTTATTCCTCAGCACCACATAAACAGAATAAGACAGAAGGTGCTGTGACTCAAGTGGTAGAGTGCTAGCCTTGAACAGGGAAAGGCTCAGGGACAGAGCCCAGGCCCTGAGTTCAAGCCCCAGGACTGGCTAAATAAACAAATGAAATTTCATAATTAAAAAAACAAACTCTTCAACCAAGCACAGTGGCACTTACCTGTAATCTCAGTTACTTGGAAGGCAGGAAGATAAACAGGTTGAAGCTAGCCTGGCCTACATTTCAAGATCCTCTCGTATAAAAAGTGAGGAGAAGAGGCTAGCTAGGATGCCTGGTTAGAAAGAGCTGGAGACCCTGATTTCAAACCTCAGAACAAAACAACAATAAAAATTCATCTGTTAAAGTAAAATGGGAAACAAAAGGTAAAGAAAACTTAGAAGGAGAAAATTGTGTGTTACTTATCTTTGTATTTCTAACACCAACCTATTCTGTGCCTGGATTACCCAAATGGGCTGAAGAACGTTTATATGTTTGTGGGAGGCTGATATTTCACTAACTCCAATCAGAGCTCACTCTATCAACTAAGCCAGAAAAACATCAGAAGCAGGGTTCAATATTAGGTCTTCCCAATTGAATCCTAATTCCAGAGTGTTCTTTACTCTGTGCAAAGAATGAGCAGTTGAGGAGGGGCAGCAATAGTGGAGCCCCGGTTACGACGTAGTATTCTCTGTACCTAAGCACAGAAAAGCAAGAAAACAGTCTCACTATGGGAGTATACACCTGTAATCCCAGCATTGTGAATTTGAAGCCAGTTTGGGCTTCATAGTGAGATCATGTCTAGAAATAAATAAGAGATGAGTACCAGTGACTCACATCTATAATCCTTAGCTACTCAGGAGGCTGAGATTTAGAAGATGATGGTTTAAAGCCAACCCAGGGAAGAAATAAATGTCTATGAGACTGAATTTACAAAATAATCAGCAAAAAAGCAAGGCTGGAAGCATGGCTCAAATGGTAGAGCACCAGCCTAGCAAGTATGCTGAACTGAGTTCAAACCCCAGTACTGCCACAAATACGGGGGAGGGAAAAGAAAGACTTTATTAATAGTAATTCTCAAACTCAGAATCAAGTGAATACTATCAATACTGCCAATTCAGGAGGCTGAGATCTGAGGATCACAGTTCAAAGCTAGCCTGGATAGGAAAGTCTGTGTGACTCTTAGTTCCAAGTAACTACAAAAAAAGCCAGAAGTCAACCCCCAGTACCAGCTCAGAGAGAGAGAGAGACAGAGACAGACAGACAGACTTAGATCTGAGGGCTGCAAGAAAAGAAGCAAGCAGTCCTCAGCACGTTAAGTCTTTGCAAGCAGAGATGCCACTAATTACAGATGCGTTTTATCTGAGGAAAGCACTGTGCACCACTCAAAACCCACCGAAGCGAAGCTCACCCAGCCTGGAGAGGGACTTCTAAGAATGCAAATGACAGCCGCCTGGGCGACAGTGAGCAGAGCTAACCACCCAGTGGGTGCACTGGGGGCGGGGGGGGGGGGGAATGTGAGGATTGTTTTGAGGGAAGAGAAATCGGTCTTCCTTCTGTGGGAGCCTGAGGATTCGCTTAACTCCAATCAGAGCTAATCGTTTGAAGGGTTGTGAATGATGCCACTGGTGGTGCAAGCTGTGGGAATCCCATCTGGTCAGCGCATCGTTGCACACCTGTCTGCACAGAGGATTTCTCACCCTTGCTGACAGGCACGAAGGCAGCAGCTCTTCAAGGCAGAGGGCTTGCTGTTGTGATGGTGATAACAATGAAGATTTGTGTAGAACTTTGTTTTCTGTCCTCTTGTCACTAGCTACCTCCCTACCAGGCATGCTGAAATCAATGGAAGTCACTCATTGATCTATCTACTATTTAATAAATGCCTATGTGTGCCAACTACTGGGTGAGAAGTGACTAGTAGGGTCCCTACCCTCATGATTTCCAAGTAAAGCTAACTCTTAATCACTAAGGTTCCATGTGATTTCATGATCGAAAATGCAGGTCAGGCCCCAGAGGTTAGGATGGCTGCTTTTCTGTTTCTTTGACTTAGTCCATTTGGTGCTGTGGCTGTAACCCAATACAACAGACTGGGGATTTAAAAAAAGAGATTTAGGGGGCTGGGAGTATGGCCTAGTGGTAGAGTGCTTACGTTGCATATATGAAACCCTGGGTTCGACTCGGCACTACATATATAGAAAAAGCCAGAAGTGGCGCTATGGTTGAAGTGGTAGAGTGCTAGCCTTGAGCTAGCCTTGAGTGAAGCCAGGGGGCTGGGAATATGGCCTTGTGGCAAGAGTGTTTGCCTCGTATACGTGAAGCCCTGTGTTCGATTCCCCAGCACCACATATATAGAAAACGACCAGAAGTGGCACTGTGGCTCAAGTAGTAGAGTGCTAGCCAGGGACAGTGCTCACTCCCTGAGTCCAAGCCCCAGGACTGGCAAAAAAAAAAAAAAAAAAGAAGCCAGGGACAGTGCTCAAGCCCTGAGTTCAAGGCCCAGGACTAACAGAGAGAGAGAGAGAAAGAGAGAGAGACAGACAGAGAGAGACAGAGAGAGACAGAGAGAGAGAGAGAGAGAGACAGAGAGAGAGAGAGAGATATTTAGGCCAGGGCTGAAGTGGTAGACAGCCTGTCTTGCAAGGCCCTAGGATCAAATCCCAGTACTACCACACACACATACGCGTGCACGCGTGCACACACACACACACACACAGTTGTTGTTCTTTTTTAAGATGATATGTTCCAAAGGAAAACAAAATTGGCTTCACCACAATTTCAAAAGAGAAAGAAATGTATTTCTTCTTATAGTTATTAAGGCCAAAAAGTCCAAAGGCTAGTGAAAGGGCCATGACTGCAGGCTAGATCATGCATGGTGGCAGGCAGAAGGAATAAGGGCAATAATCTGTGCTCAAGAGATTGCTGGAGGGGCTGTGTGCTGGCGGCTGGCACCTATAATCCTAGATACTCGGGAGGCTAAGATCTAAGGATCATGGTTTGAAGCCAATTTGAGTAGAAAAGTCTTTGAGATTCTTTTTATCTCCAATTAACCAGCAAAAATCTGGAGGTGGAGGTATGGCTTAAATAGTAGAGTACCAGTCTTCAGTGAAAAAGCTAAGCAAGAGGCCCTGAGTTCAAGCCCTAGTACCTACAGAGGAGAAGGCAGAAATCATCTTTTTATTTTTTTTAAATCTATGACCTCATCAGATCAATAATGGATTAATATATTCCTTTGGGGTCTTTGTGACCTAAACACCTGTTTTGAGCTCCCACCTCCCAACACAGCTGCACTGAAGATCAAGTTCCCAACACATGAACTTGGAGGGACACATTCAAACCATAGAATTCCCCAAACCTGCCTCACACCCCTCCAGAAAACACAGTTTGACAGCCGTGTCCAACACCCAGCTCCCAAGGTCACTGCTCTGGGTCTTTGCTCAGCTCTGCTCAGCTCTGCTCAGCTCTGCTCTTGGGGAATGGTGCACACTTAGCCACACTCCCCTTCTCTCCCTTTCTCTAATTCAGGAATTGGTTCACTGGAATGATCAGGAATACAATTCCTGGGGAGTATTCATTTTTGCCAGTACTGGAGTTTGAACTCAGGGCCTTGTACTTGCTAGGCAGGTGCTCAACCACTTGAGCCATGCCCCCAACTCCTTTATTATTATTATTTTTTTTTTTTTTGGCCAGTCCTGGGCCTTGGACTCAGGGCCTGAGCACTGTCCCTGGCTTCCTTTTTGCTCAAGGCTAGCACTCTGCCACTTGAGCCACAGCGCCACTTCTGGCCATTTTCTGTATATGTGGTGCTGGGGAATCGAACCCAGGGCCTCATGTATACGAGGCAAGCTCTCTTGCCACTAGGCAATATCCCCAGCCCCTCCTTTATTATTTTTTAAATAGGATCTTAAATGTATGTCTTGGTGGGCCAAGATCTTCCCAATCTACATCTCCAGAGTGGCTAAGATTAACAGGCAACCCCTGCACCCAGCTCCTGGAATCTATTTTTAATGTGGTTTAGTCTATTATTCTCTATATACTTGCTCCGTCTGAAATAGCTCACCCATAACTTATTTTCAAGAAAAATTCAACTAGATCCTCTCCACTGATGCTCCCTGTTGATCTCACCCCACCTCTCGCTGTGCTTTTCTTGTCCAGAATTGAGCTCCAAAATCTCCTGCTGTCAGTCAAAGGCAACTTTGTGTTTTTAAGGATGCATGGAAGTGACTCATGTCACAGAATCCCAGATGCACGAGGGTGTGGGGTAATACCGGAGCTTACACAACCTCAGCAATGTGCTTCTTAAACCAGATGGCGGGTACAGAGGTGGTTCTCGGAAGGCTAAAATGTTGTGTAATAAACACTTGAAAAGCAACACTGAGGCCAGGCACTGGTGGCTCATACCTGTAATCCTAGCTACTGAGAAGGCTGAGATCTGAGGATCACGGTTCAAAACCAGCCCAAGCAGGAAAGTCCCCATGAGACTCTTATCTCCAATTAACCACTCTAAAACCAGAAGTGACACTGTGGCTCAAAGTAGTAGAGCGCTAGCCTTGAGCAAGAAGAGCTCAGGGACAGTGCCCAGGCCCGGAGTTCAAGCCCCACAACCAATTTAAAAAAAAAACAGGTAGGCAAGGAGAGACAGTGAGCAAACAGGTCTGATTTTCTGGGGAAGGAGACACTATAGCCACCTACAGTAAGCTATATTATATTGAAGAGCTGAATATTGGAGCTGTAATGCCCGGGGTCAGGCAATAATTCAATCTCTTTCTCATTAGCTACATGACATTGGGCAACTTAGTTCAACTTCTTTTTAAAAATTCTATCAATTCCTTTTTCTCTTGGACCTCCTTGTCCTGGGCTTCTGTTATCTGTTTTTTGTTTTGTTTTCTTTGTGCTGGTCCTGAGGCTTGAACTCTGGGCCTGTCCCTAAGCTTGTTTTTGCTCAAGGATAATGCTCCATCTGAGGGGAGCTGGGAAGAGGGCATAGAATGAGTGGAAGGAGAGTGGAGGGGCCCATTGGCCACATCCCACATTGAGGAAAGGGAACTAAGCAACTCAAAGGCAGTGATGGGAGGGAGGGAATGAGAGAGAAAGAGGGAACAGCTGATACTAAACAAAAGGAAAGAAATGTACATATCACCCAACCTGGAAGAATAGTTTTATTGTTAAAGTTCATAGAGTTAGTAAGCTTTGTAGAGAATGATGATTTTCACCATTGTGAAAGTTCAAATGTATACTGTGAAATATAAATAGTTTCTTAAACTCAATAAAAAAATAATTTGTGTGCAAAACAACAACAACAACAAAGGATAACCCTGTATCACTTTGAGCCACAGTGCCATTTCTGGATTTTTGGAGATAAGAGATCTCACAGATTTTCCTTCCCAGGTTGGCTTCTAACAGTGATCCTCAAATCTCAGTCTCTTGAGTAGCTAGGATTATAGGCATGAGCCTCCAGCTTTTAGTTATCTTCCCTGAAGATCAATTCTTCAATTCCTTCATTTTCCTGGTTTTTAATTTGCTGAGGTCTTGCTCCTGCACATGAATCCTCTCATAAAGTGTACCAAAAGTATCAGAAGAGAAGGTTTTCTTCTTTTGCTTGAGAGCTTTTGGCATTTTTTTTTTTTTACAAAAAATACCTTATAAAAGTCATCTGACACAGGCTGGGAATGTGCCTTAGTGGTACAGTGCTTGCCTAGCATGCATGAAATCCTGAGTTCAAATCCTCAGTACCACATACACAGAAAAAGCTGGAAGTAGCGCTGTGGCTCAAGTGGTAGAGTGCTAACCTTGAGCAAAGGAAGCTCAGGGACAGTGCCCAGGCCCTGAGTTCAAGCCCTAAGACTGGCAAAAAAAGATAAAAAAGTCATCTGATGCTAGCTGGGTCTTCCTCATAACCACATCCAATTAAAGCCCTATTTCTTTCAATTCCCTCTGTGATCTTTTGCAGTCAGATTTAATCAACAATTTAGATCATCAAAAGTAAACCTTTCCATTTAGTGCAATGAAATTCAGAACCTACTCCAATCCAGCCAGGTTTTTGGTTTGTTTTTGCACAGTTCAATTTACTTGTTTATTTACTTTGCAGTGCTGGGCATTGAACTTGGGGTCTTTGGCATGCTAGGTAAGTGTTCTACCACTGAACTACATCCAAAGTCCTGTCCCCTATTAAATTTTTAAACAGATTTTTTTATTAGTATGTATTAGTTGTAAAAGGGGGAGTTTCATTGTGACATATTCTTACATCATACAATGAAACCCATTAATCTCACCCTCTCTACCACTCTCCTTCTTCTCTCCTTCCTTTCTCGAAAACAATCACAGAATCAGGTGCCAGTGGCTCACATCTGTAATCCTAGCAACTCAAGAAGCTGAAATCTGAGGATCCTGGGTCAAATCCCAGGCAGGAAAATTTGTGACTCTCTTATCTGCAAATAATCACCAGAAAACCAGAAGTGGCACTGTGGCTCAAAGTGGGAGAACACTAGCCTTGAGTCAAAAAAGCTCATGGACAGTGCCCAGGCCCTGAGTTCAAGCCCCATGACAGACAAAAAAAAAATTACAACAGGTTTAATTGTTCTATTTTCATACATGCATATAAAATACCTGGACCATATTCATACCCATTCAATGGACCTCTTGTGACTGACACTCACTGCCCCCTCAACAGAACCTGTTTCACTGTTCAAATGGGTATGAGATACAGCAGAGCCCCCCCCAAAAAAAATCAGTCTTTAAAGTCTTCTTGTTACATCAAAATCAACAGCAAATACAAGAGTTTTGCTCCCTCAAGATGTTTATTCTTCTATCGTTTAAAGAACCAAATTTCTCAATCCCTAATTCAATGATATCCAGCAAATGGTAGTCATACATATGACCTGTCATTAGATTATTTTTCCTCCTCCTCCTCTTCCTGTTTCTTACTTCTTCTCTTCTCCTTCTCCTTCTCCTTCTCCTCCTTCTTCTTCTTTTCTTCTCCTCCTTCTTCTTCCTCCTCCTGGCCATGAAATTGAACTCAGGGCCTGGGCACTGTCCTTTATTTTGCTTTTTTATTTTGTTCAAGGCTAGTGCTCTACCACTTGAGCCTCAGCCGCATTTCCAGCTTTTTTGGGTGCTTAATTGGAGATATAAAAGTCTCATGAGGCTGAGAATGTAGCTTAGTAGAGTGCTTGCCCAGCATGCATGAAGCTCTGGGTTCCATAGTTCAGTTCCACATAAACAGAAAAAAGCCAGAAGTGGCACTGTGGCTCAAGAGGTAGAGTGCTACTCTTGAGCAAAAAAATAAAATAAGGGACAGTGCTCAGGCCTTGAATTCAAGCTCAAGGCAGGACCTGTACAAACAAACAAAACCCAATACCAGGGGCTGGGAATATGGCCTAGTATCAAGAGTGCTTGCCGCCTATACATGAAGCCCTGGGTTCAATTCCCCAGCACCACATATACAGAAAACGGCCAGGAGTGGCACTGTGACTCAAGTGGCAGAGTGCTAGCCTTGAGCAAAAAGAAACCAGGGAGGGGTTGGGGATATAGCCTAGTGGCAAGAGTGCCTGCCTCGGATACACGAGGCCCTAGGTTCCATTCCCCAGCACCACGTATACAGAAAACGGCCAGAAGCGGCGCTGTGGCTCAAGTGGCAGAGTGCTAGCCTTGAGCGGGAAGAAGCCAGGGACAGTGCTCAGGCCCTGAGTCCAAGGCCCAGGACTGGCAAAAAAAAAAAAAAAAAAAAAAAACTTCCAGGAATGACACCCAAGCAACTTTTAAATTTTCCCCAAGTAGTTCCAGTGGGCAGTCAGTAGGGAAGCAATGATTCCTTGAACAAAGAAATTCTGCAAGAGGTGGCAAGATGGGCCGCCAGCAGGGAAGCAGTCATGTATGTATAGAGACTTCTAGAAAAAAAAGAGGAGGTGATTGCTACAGGCCAGGGGGATGCAAGTGCGGAGTCATTGTTTTATGTGTACACAGTCTTAGTTTGAGAAAATAAAAAGGAGTGTTTTGGAGCTAGGTGGTGATAATGATTACACAATAATGTGAATGTATGAAATATCACTGAACTGTACATGTAAAAATGGTTAAAATGAGGGCTGGAAATGTGTCCTAGTGGTAGAGTGCTCGCCTAACATGCGTGAAGCCCTGGGTTGGATTCCTCAGTAACACAAACACAGAAAAAGCCACAAGTGGCACTATGGCTCAAGTGGTAGAGTGCTAGCCTTGAGCAAAACAGAAGCAAGGGACAGTACTCAGGTCCTGAGTTCAAGCCCCAGAACTGGCAAAAAAAAAAAAAAAAGTTAATATGAAATGGTAACCCCTCTGTACAAGACTTTAATAATCACAGTAAAATTATATTTAAAGAAATTGCTAAAATGGCATTTATAAACTGCTTTGTTGAATGGTAACTACTTTGTACAGCTACTTAAAGATACTAAAAAATACAGAAATAAAATATAAGCTAGGCCCTGTGCCTGTGGCTCACACCTTTAATTCTAGCTACTCAAGAGACTAAGATCCGAGGATCTTGGTTGTTTGAAGCCAGCCTGGGCAGGAAAATCCATGAGAGTCTTATCTCCAGTTAACCACTAGAAAACTGGAATTAGCGCTGTGATTCAAATTGATAGAGTGCTATCCTTGAGCAAAAAAGCTCAGGGATAGCACCCAGGCCCTGATATATACATAGTTAAAATGTGGGCTAGAGGTGTGATTCAAGTGGTAGAGTGCCTGTTGAGCAAGCGCAAGGCTCTGAGTTCAAATCCTAGTACAATATGCACAAAAATGAGTAAAATGAAGAAAGATGTGCTGGTGCATACCTATAATTCCTATAATACAAGCACTTTGGAGGCAGAGGCACAAAGATTGTAAATTCTAGGCTAGCCTGGGCTATGAGACTCTTTCAGGGAAATTAAAAAAAAAAAGCAGTGAAAAATGTACAATTTTATATTATATACATGTTCTAGTACACACAGACAGATGTATATAAAATAAAATAGATTTAGAAAGGTATTTAACCCAGCCTAAAGTTAGGGGATAGAATTAGGTAACATCTAAGAGTACCTTGAATGTCTCCAAGATATCTGTGTCTGTATCTACAATTGCATGTCTATCTACCTATCTGTATCATTACATAGCCATCTATAAATGTACACTTTGTAGGGAGAATTAGACAGGCTAATTTTAAGGGTATTCTGGAAGAAATTAATAAATGGGCAAGAGAATTGAAGACAGTTCTCAGAAGAAATGCGAAGAGCTAATAGATACATAAAGAAATGCCCATATGCTAAATTATTTGTTCATTTGATGGTTTGTTTGCCAGTACAAGGGCTTAAACTCAAGGCCTGGGCAGTATCCCTTAGTGTTTTTTTTTTTGTACTCAAAGCTTATGATCTATCACTTGAGCTATGTAGCTTCATTCCTGGCTTTTTGGTGGTTAATTGGAGATAAAGAGTCTCCCAGATTTTCCTGTCCTGGCTGACCTTGTGGTCCTTACACCTCAGCCTCTTGAATAGCTAGGAGTGAGCCAATTGGCACCTGGCTCATTTGTTCTTTTGCTGTTAATTTTTGGATTGATTTTTCTATTGGAGGTTTTGATAGATACTGCATTGAATCTGTAGATTCAATTGTTTTGACAATATGGCCATTTTATTTTCCTTTCCTTTCCTTTCCTTCCTTCCTTCTTTCCCTTCCTTCCTTCCTTCCTTCCTTCCTTCCTTCCTTCCTTCCTTCCTTCCTTCCTTCCTTCCTTTCTGTCAGTTGTGGGGCTTGAACTCTGGGCTTGGGTGCTGTTCCTGAGCTCTTCAGCTCAAGGCTAGTGCTCTATCCCTTGAACCACAGCGCTACTTCCGGTTTTCTGGTGGTTGATTGGAGCTAAGAGTCTCTGCTTTCCTGCCCAGGCTGGCTTTGAACTGCAATCCTCGGATCTCAGTCTCCTGAGTAGCTAGGATGACAGGTGTAAGTCACGGGTGCCCAGCAGTATGACCATTTTCACAATATTACTTCTGCCAATCCATGAGCATGAGAGATCTTTCTAGTGGTTGTCTTCAATTTCTTTAAGGTCTTAGTTTTCACTTAAGTTTCTCACTATTATTGTGCTGGGCTCTATCAGTACTTCTAAGTCCAGAAGTATTTGTTCAGTGAGTCTCGGTATACTGCTATTTGATGCATATATATGAACGTCTAATTTTCTCCTGATGAATTGTTCTCTTTATTAATATGACATACCTTGTCTCTTCTGACAGATTTTAATTTAAGTCTATTTATTTTTATCAGATATAAATATAGCTACTCCTGCCTGCTTCTGAGGTCTATTTGCTTGGAGGATCTTTTCCCATCCTTTTACCTAAGTTTATATTTGTCTTTGTTAATGAGATGTGTTTTCCTTTTTTTGGTGCTGAACCTTGTGCTTGAACTCGGGGCCTGGAAAATCTCTGAGCTTCTTTTGTTGAGCCACAGCTTTACTTCTGGGTTATTTTTGCTTTTTTTTTTTTGTTTTTGTTTTTGTAATTTAGTGTAGTTTAGTGGAGATGAGAGTCTCACAGATTTTCCTGCTTAAGCTGGCTTTGAACCACAATCTTAGTCTCCTAAGTACCTAGGATTATGAGTATAAGCCACCAGTGCCCAGCTTGAGTTGTTTTCTGTTTTGTTTTTGCCAATCCTGGAGCTTGAACTCAGGGCCTGAGCACTGTTCCTGGCTTCTTTTTGCTCAGGGCTAGCACTCTACCACTTGAGCCCCAGCGCCACTTCTGGCCTTGAGCCCCAGCGCCACTTCTGGCCTTTTCTGTTTATGTGGTACTGAGGAATCAAACCCAGGGTTTCATGTATTTGAGGCAAGCACTCTACCACTAGGCCATATTCCCAGTCCCAGCTTGAGTTTTTATTTTATTTATTTATTTAATTAACTCTGAGATGTGTTTCTTTTTTTTTTTTTTTTTAGCCAGTTCTGGGCCTTGGACTCAGGGCCTGAGCACTGTCCTTGGCTTCTTTTTGCTCAAGGCTAGCACTCTGCCACTTGAGTCACAGCGCCACTTCTGGCCATTTTCTGTATATGTGGTGCTGGGGAATCAAACCCAGGGCTTCAAGTATAGGAGGCAAGCGCTCTTGCCACTAGGCCATATCCCCAGCCCTGAGATGTGTTTCTTATAGTGTTGGGCCATGGTTATCAGTTCACGATGCCATTCTCCATGTCTATGGAGAGTTAAGACTATTTACCTTCAAAGTTAATATCGAAAGTAGCTATGAGAGAATGCAGCTTAGTGGTAGAGTGCTTGCCTGCCATGCATTGGGCCCTGGGTTCGATTCCTCAGCACCATATAAACAGAAAATGCCAGAAGTGGTGCTGTGGCTCAAGAGGTAGGGTGCTAGCCTTGAGCTAAAGAAGCTCAGGGACAGTGCCCAAGGCATGAGTTCAAGCCCCACAACTGGCACAATAAAGAAGGAAGGAAGGAAGGAAAGAAAGAAAGAAAGAAAAAAAGGAAGAAAGAAAGAGAAGAAAGAGTAGCTAGGATTACAGGTCTGAGCCACCAGTGCCTGTTCCCTTCCTTCTATCTTCTGTGAAACTGGGAAGGCTCTGAAGGCCTGTGGCTGGGGCACCCTGTTATCTCTTCTTTACAACTCAGTCTCTGGAGACTTCCTCCAGGAGCCACTAGGGTAAGGAGGGAGCAAGAGATGTGGGCTATTCTGGTAGACTGCGCATGCTTAGAAGTCTGAGCTAGGATGTCCATCTTGGATGGGGTCCAGAGAAGACCTCTGGGGCATTTGGATTCTGGAACACAGGCAGCTGGGACACACTGACCAACTGGGGGGCAGCTGCTCAGTCTGTCACATTGCCAGGCAAGGCCTGTGCAATCCCTTCTTCTCTGGATCCACAAAGGACTTTCTGTTTGTGGGGCAAGGGTGGGTGTTCAACCATGGTTTGGAGGAGGGGAAAGGTGCTATCAGCCTGTAGGCCTTTGGGTTCAGGCAGCTCCTTCCTGTCCCATAAAGGCTGTCACCCTACCCAGGTCAGAAAAGACAGCAGAAATTCTCTCTTAAAGCTAAGGGGAGGGGCTGGGAATATGGCCTAGTGGTAGAGTGCTTGCCTCGTATACATGAAGCCCTGGGTTCGAGTCCTCAGCACCACATATAAGGAAAATGGCCAGACTTAGCGCTGTGGCTCAAGTGGCAGAGTGCTAGCCTTGAGCAAAAAGAAGCCAGGGACAGTGCTCAGGCCCTGAGGCCAAGCCCCAGGACTGGCAAAAAAAAAAAAAAAAGCTAAGGGAAGGAGCCAGTGCCAACTCCCAAGAACCACCTTGGAATGGAGCTATTCATGATTACACAATGCCCAGAAAAGTAGTAAAATTTATGGCTGCTTCCATCCCAGAGTACCTCCCACAAAGCTGGCACTTAAGTGAAGCCCTTGACTTACTTATCTCTTTGAAGATGAGAGAGTAAAGCCAGTGGTCAGGGGCTGAGATTACAATCAGACAGAACCTGTTGCAACCCCAGCAACCCCAAGGAGCAGGAGTTGTGTGGCCTTGGGCAAGTTTCTCAACCTCTCTGAGCTAAAGTTTCTTCATCTCCATTGTGACCCCAGACCACACAATGTGAGTCACACTGTCCCCAGGGGCCACCTTCATAGTCTGGACCTACAGAGAGGAAACCAAGAGCGTAAAGGTAAGAAGCTAGATTTTTTTTTTTCAGTCCAAGGCAGGATAGCCTTATCTAGAGGGCCCAGGATATCCAGGTTAAAGCTTCTGACCCCTCTTTTGGCCAAATGAAGAAAGGAGGCCCCCAAGTCAGAACAAAAATGGGGGTGGCAGCATGCTTGGCCCAGTGGTCCCTCCTTCGTGGCAGACCATAGATGAAGAATACATCCAGGCTGAGTAAACTCAGAGGCACAGAAAGCTGATGAGTGGGTGTCAGGGCTGGAGAAAGGGGGGTGGGGGAGTGGGTGGGAAATAATTGTTTAATGGGTTTGGAGCTTCCTTCTCAACTGACAAAAGAGTTTGCCACTAAATGGGGAGGGGCACACTTTGTGAGTATACCAAATGCCACTGAATTGCTCTGTTGAAGGGTACATTTCACTTTACATGTATTTCCCATCCATTTAAAGAAGATAATGGGTATTTGAGGCTCAGAGAGGAGCAGGCACTGAGGAGGTAGGAAATCTCCCTGAGGGGCTACAGAAACACTACAGACACAGGTGAGTTACAAGTGGAGAGATTGGGGGGGGGAGGAGAAGATGCCCCCATCTGCAGCAAAGGATGCTACAGGTTGAGGATACCTGCTTTGGTCCCCTGGACCAGGTAACTGGACTCTAGAGAGAGAAGGGAGGAAGGGACGGAGAGGGAAGCTGGGGTAGGGCTTGCAGTCAGTCTCTGCTTCCTCTCCTCGGGGAAGCTCCTGGCGGGTGGGGGCGGGGCCTCACCCTTTCCACCGTCTTTCATTTTCAGAGCAGCATCACAGAGTTCTCTTAAAAACTCTGGCACCAATGGAATGAAATCGAACACGTCAAGCAGCTGGAAGACTGGCCACCGCCCACACCCGGGGAGGAAAGCCTGGCACTGGCTGAGTTGGCGCCGCCTTCAGGCAACTGGGAGACTTCCCAGAGCCAGGGGGCCTGCCCAGCACCCTGGGCAGCTCAGCCCTCAGGAGGGCGGTGCCCTCTGGGTCTGGGGTTGAGGAAGGGGCTAGGGCAGCAGGATGGGCTCCTTTGTCAGCCCCAAGAAGGAGGGTGAAGGCAGCTACAGGAAACAAGGGGGGGGGGGGAGAGCCCTCTGGAATCTATTCCCCACCCCCACCCCTCCTCTCTTGCACAGCTCCTGCACATGCTCAGTGTGCCCATGAATTGGGTTGGCTGGGGGAGGGCATTGCCTGGCACCCCCACTTAAAGGGCCAGTGCCAGCCTTCTGCGCTCAACAGGGGCGAAGGGACCTGGCTGTACTTTCCCCGATACTGAGTTACTTCCCCCTCTTGCTGGCAGCTTCCTCCTGATCCACCCCACTACCTCTGGCCACTCCATCACCACCTTTAACCCCTGGCCTCACTGCAGGCAGGGTCTGCTCCTGGGCACAGGGTCAGGGGGTCCCTAGTAGGAAAGAAGTGGGGGATCCCAGACCAGCCAGGCAGGCTTGGTGGGAAGGACTTGCTCTCTCTGCCTCCTCCCCTGGCCCAGATGAACAGGAAAGCAATGAAAGGGTTTTGTTTTTGGTTTTACTTTCCCCCCTCCATACTGGGGCTTGAACCACAGGCTCCACTTCTGGCTTTTGGTGGTTAATAAGTCTCACAGACTTTCCTCCCCAGGGCTGGCTACAAACCAGGATCCTCTAATCTCAGCCTCTAGAGGAGCCACCACACCCAACTCCTAGAAAGAAAAGAGCTGAGAGAAATAAGCCCTGAAAAGCCTGGGAAGGTGGGGGTGGGGATGGGGTGAGGTGGGGTTTGTCCAGGCCTCTGTTCCCCAGGCCCCTGGCTGAGGGAGTGTAGACAAAGGTGTCTGTGAACTTGACTGGCACTCACTGCAGACTCAGTAGACTAAAAGCCCAGGCTCAGGACCTGGCTGCTCCAGCTAAGGGAACAACAGGAAGGGGGAAAATGGAAGACTACAAAAAGTGGGCCCCTACCTCTCCCCAATACTGAACCTCCTCCCTCCACACCCCTCACCCTGGAGGTGGAGCCCAGAGGTGTGGAGGGAAGCAACTGGGACCTAGCTGATGGACAGCCTCTCTTCCACTGACCCCTCCCCTCCAGTCCTGAGTGACAAAGCCCCAGTTCCCACGCTCTCCTTTGCCCCCCATTCCCAACCCCCACCAGCCTTGGGAAAATGAATTCACCTCAGTGCTGATCTGGCCAAGAGCCCTTTAGCCATTTGATGTGTGTTTGTGATGGGGGAGGGAGCTGGCAGCTTTCCTCCGCAGACTCTTCAGCTCCCGAGTCAAGAAGGGCCAAACTCCTCACCCCTACCCCCCTTCCCCTACCCCCTTAGCAGCTGGGACTCACTCAGGGACCCATACACCCCTCCAACACCCTCCCCCACACTCCAGCAACCCTCTGGAATCTTCTGTTCCCTAAGCACACACACACACACACACACACACACACATCACACACCACACACACACACACACACACACACACAGTGCCTGGCCTCTGGGTAAACAACCTTTTCTGGCCTTCCTCCTCCCTCAGCACCAGGCCCCATGCAACAGCTGAGAGGCTGCCCACCTCGGGTCCGGGTCCCAGGCTAGTACACCCTTGGGAAAGGCAGGCCTCCGGTCTGCATTCCCACAATGTAGAAAGCTACTTCCTTTCTGAGCCTTGGGTTTCCCATCTGCAAAGTGGGGATCACCATTCCTGACAGCTATATGGGGATCAGAGGCTAAGGAGGCCAGGGCGGTAGGGATGGACTCCCCCCACCCCACCCCTTGCTGCCCCAGCAAGATTCTTTGCTTCCCCTTGAAACCTATCCCTTCCTAGAATCTGTTCTAAACTTGCTCTGCTGTATAGAAGGTGCTGGCCAGGCCTGGGTGTGGTGGTGCAGAAATAAAAGTTGTCCTGGCAATACACAGGCTTCGTCAACATTTCCATCCCCAGCAGCTCCCGGGCCAGAGATCTTTCCTTGCCCAATGTGGTGTCCCAATGAGTACCCAGAAGAGAAGCCAGGTTGGGCTGGCTGGGTCTCTACTCCTCCTGTGGCCGGAGGTGGAGAGACAAGGGCTCACTGGTGAGCTACCTTCCCCTGCCACCTGCTGAAATGATCCTTGTTGCTAGCCTGCCCCCCCACCCCCCCACCCCCCGCGCAGCGGCACAGAGGGGGTGGGAGCTCAATGCTGGCAAGCAGAGGGTTTTGCATCTGATGTGATCTCTGTGGAGCACAGCCAGGTGGGGGTAAGGCAGCGGAGACCCCCACTTCTGAGGAAAGGGACCACACATTGGATGGGCAGCTCCCCTAAGGATTCATGCACTGCTGCTCCTCCCTTCCAGCTACATTTGCCACATCTGCCTCCTTTCCTTGAGGCCTTACTTCTAAATAAATGTCCTTTCAGCAGGTGTTGGTGGCTCATGTCTGGAAACCTAGCTACTCAGGAGGCTGAGACCTCGGGGTTAGGTTCAAGGCCAACCAGGTAGGAAAGCTCATGTGATTCCTATCTCCAACTAACCACCAAAAAGCTGGAAGTGGAACTGTGGCTCAAATGGCAAGGTGCTAGTCCTGAGCAAAACAAAAAACAAACAAACAAACATAAAACAAACTCAGGGGCAGGAAACAAGCCTCGAGTAAAAGCCCCAGGACCAGCACAAAAATAAATAAATGCCCTTTTAGTAGGGAAGAGGACTTATAACCAACTGGGCACTGTAATGGGTGGAGAGGAGAGGCTGTGTAGGAGTAGGAGGCCCAGCCCTCTAATCTGTGGGGAGAATACAAGGGGAACCTGGGAACAAGTGCTGAAAGAACCTGGGGAACTCCACACTTCAGCCTTTTCCAAAAATCTTCCTTTCCTCCCTTCCACCCCACTACTTCTCCTCTAGGGGAGGCATCTAGCTTCTGCCATCTTTTTCTCCTTTCATGCTGGTACTGGAGCTTGAACTCAGGGCCTGGGCACTGTCCCTGGTTTTTTTTTTTTTTGCAAGGCTGGCACTCTACCACTTGGATCACAGCTCCTCTTCCAGCTTTTCTTCTGATTAGGGATGAGTCTCACAGACATTCCTGCCCTGGATGGCTTTGGACTTTGATCCTCAGATCTCAGCCTCACAGGTAGCTAGCATTACCGGTGTAAGCCACTGGTGTTGGCCCTTTTATTCATTCTATCTATCTACCTACTTACCTACCTATTTTCTGGAGACAGGCTCTTGAAAGATGCTGGCCTGGAAGTCTCAATCATCCTGCCTTAGCCTCCCTCACACTGAGATGGCAGCTATGTACCGCCACTCCCAGCTGCCATCTGAAATCATGGGCATCAGGTTCTGGCTCCACTTGGGTGTTCGTGACTGAGGGCCCTCCCACTTGTAAACTCCTCAGCACAGGCCACTTGATGCAGGACACAGAGCAGAACTGGGGTACTTTGACACCTTTCCAAGGCCCCATTTCGAGGTCTGCTGACCTCCCTAGCTCTGAGCAAGGAGGGGGAGGGGGCTGAGATATCTTTAGAATGAAAAAGTCTTGATTCTCAGAAGAGTACTGATGAAAGCAATCCTAGCCACTTCCATTGGGGTTCATCAACATCATTTAATTTCTCTGTAAAAAGTAAAATGAATAACAACCAAACAAGAGAGAGAGAGAAGAAGAAGAAGGGAAAAAGTAAGAAGACATCAAAAAGCCCACTGCAGAAGTTGGAACTTGTCTCAGCTGTTCTCAGGGGCCAGGCGTGCTGAGAGTGATTTTTGTTTGTTTGCCACTAGTGCCTTGAGACCCATCTAGCCTAAGTGGGTTGGAAATGGGGCCTTGTCCTTGGGTCCACACGCCTGGGGGTGCTCCTAGGTGCCAGGCTCCCCACTGCGGTGGCTGCCCTCTCGGAATCGCACTTCGTTCTCCTGCCGAAGCCGTTGGTTCTCCGTCCTGAGCCTCTTGACCTCAGCAGCCAGCTCCTCCACCTGGTGACAGGGCTGCTGGCCGGTGCCCCCCTGCCTCTGCTGCAGCCTCCGCGTCTCCTCCTCGGCCTGCGACAGCCGCCTCTCCAGATCCAGGTAGTCTTGAACCAGCTCCTGCTTGCTGCGGCCCTGCAGGCTCTCCGTGTGGTAACGCTCGTAGGTCTCAGAGAAGTCCCTCTGCTGGAACTCCCCGCGGGCCAGGTCCTTCCCATCACTGTCCTCTGCCTCACTGTCCCCACTGGAGCCTGGATGGGACACCCCATGAGACACATCCAGGTTGGGCTCCTCTGGGTCGCGGTCATTCATGAGGAACTGGGTGGTATTGTAGGGTGCCACGGGCTGGCCTTTGGCGAACATCTCCTCCCGCACTCGGGAGGCCCTCTGGCTCTGCCTCTCATCCCGCTGCTGCTTCTCAGCCCAGCTCAGCTCTAAGTAGGGCCGCCAGTGCCGCTTGCGCTTCGATGACCGCCTCCGGTGCTTCTTCCTGCCCAGCACAGCCCCAGAGGCACACGCCCCTGCGCTCTGGGCTGGTGGCCCCCCACTGCTGGGCCCTGGACCACTGCCAGCCTGGGCAAGATCTTCATCTTCGGAGATGCTCTCCTTTCGGGCGGTCAGGAACAGGCAACTACCATGGTCTGGAGTCTCAGGGGGTCCCTGGGGGCTCCCTGGGGCGTCAGAAGCCTAAAGAAAGGGTAGAGAGGATGGATCAGGACAGCGTCTCCTAAGGACAGACTCCATCCCTGCTCACCTAAGCATGGGGTCCAACCTTCCCACACCAGCTCACCTCGTCCCCTGCTCTGCCCTCTCACCTTTGAAACTGTTTACCCTCCTTACTATCTGGCTCCCAGCCCTTCTGGTAAACTCAGGTAAGAGCAGTATTTTCCCTGGATCTTTCACTACCGGTCATTTCAAACCCTAGAACAATATGAGCTACAGAGTTAGGTGGTTTATTTTTCTCTCTCTTTCTTTTTTCCTTCTTTTTGGTTACTGTTGTTTTATGTGCCAGTCCTGGAGCTTGAACGCAGGGCCTGGGTGCTATCCCTGAGCTTCTTTTGCTCAAGACTAGTGCTCCATCACTTGAGCCACAGCTCTACTTCTGACTCTCCCACCTCCCCCCAGTTTATTAGAGATAACCTTTGAGCTGCGATCCTCAGATCTCAGCCTTCTGAGCTGCTAGGATTACAGGCATGAGCCTCTGGCCTCCAGCAAGAATAGGGGTTTTATAAATACTATGGAAAAAGGGCTGGGAATGTAGCTTAGTGGTAGAGTGCTTGCCTAGCATGCATGAAGCCCTAGGTTCAATTCCTCAGCACCACATAAACAGGAAAAGCCGGAAGTGGTGCTGTGGCTCAAGAAGTAGAGTGCTAGCCTGGAGCAAAAGGAAGCCAGGGACAGTGCTCAGGCCCTGAGTCCAAGCCGCAGGACTAGCAAAACAATCAAACAAGAGTCTCAGGGGATCTGAGGTTTAAAACTAGATCCAGCAGGAAAAAGTCTGTGGGACTCTACCTCCAAATAACCACCAAAAAGCCAGAAGTAGAGCTGTGGTTCAAGTGGAAGAGCACCAGCCTTGAGAGAAAAAAAAACAACTAAGAGATAGTACCACAGGCTGGGAGTTCAAATCCCAGTACTGGCACATGAGAATGAACAGATAAAGAAAACAAATAAATAAATATTATGAACATGAAGGGCTGGGAATATGGCTTAGCGGTAGAGTGCTTGCCTTGCATGCATGAAGCCCTGGCTGGGTTCGATTCCCCAGCACCACATAAACAGAAAAAGCCGGAAGTGGCGCTGTGGCTCAAGAGGTAGAGTGCTAGCCTGGAGCAAAAGGAAGCCAGGGACAGTGCTCAGGCCCTGAGTCCAAGCTGCAGGACTGGCAAAAAAAATTTTTTTTTAATAAATATATTATGAACATGAAGAAACCAGGAAAGTTAACGGGGGATGGAAGACAGGTCCTGATGTAGCTGCTTTTCCCTCTTTCTGGAATGTGTGTCAGAGTGGCTTTCCATGATAAGCAACCTGTGCACTTACACAAAGGCCCCCATACTTACTCTGCTGTCCCTGACTACAATTGTGTGTATGTGCACTGGTACTTAGGGTCTGGGCACTGTCTTTGAGTTTTTATTGTTCAAGGCTGGCACTCTACCACCTGAGCCACAGCTCCACTTCTGGCTTTGTTGGTAGTTAATTGGGGGTAAGTGTCTCATGGGCTTTCCTGCCTGGGCTGGCTTTGCTTGCTTTTTTTTTTTTGGCCAGTCCTGGGCCTTGGTCTCAGGGACTGAGCACTGTCCCTGGCTTCTTTTTGCTCAAGGCTAGCACTCTGCCACTTGAGCCACAGCGCCACTTCTGGCCATTTTCTGTATATGTGGTGCTGGGGAATTGAACCCAGGGCTTTATGTATACGAGGTGAGCACTCTTGCCACTAGGCCATATCCCCAGCCCCCCGGGCTGGCTTTGAACAATGATCCTTAGATCTCAGCCTCCTGAGTTACTAAGATTACTTTTTCTTTTCTTTTTAAGATGAGAGCTTTGCTGTGTATCTCAGGGTACATTCAAAACTCATGATCCTCTTGCCTCACCCTCCCAAATAAATAAGCTTGCCAGGTGCCACCTATAATCCTAGCTACTCAGAAGGCTAAGATCTGAGGATACCAGTTCAAAGCCAGCCTATGCAAAAACATCTGTGAAACTCTTGCCTCCAATTAGCTAGCCAAAAAAAAGTCAGAAATGGAGGTATAGATCACATCGTAGAATGCTAGCTTTGAACAAAAAAGTTAAGGGAGAGCGCCCTGGGCCCTGAGTTCAAGCCCCAGTACTAGCACTGAACAACAACAACAAAAAAGCCAAGGTTCACAGGCACGTGACATTATGCCCAGCTTTTATTTGGTATTTGTTTTTGTTGCCAGTCCTGGGGCTTGGACTCAGGGCCTGAGCACTTTCCCTGGCTTCTTTTTGCTCAAGGCTAGCACTCTACCTCTTGAGCCACAGCGCCACTTCCAGCTTTTTTCTATATATGTGGTGCTGAGGAATCGAACCCAGGGCTTCATGTATACGAGGCGAGCACTTTACCACTAGGCCATATTCCCAGCTATGCCCAGCTTTTAAAAATTTTTTATTTTATTTTATTTTATTTTGCCAGCCCTGGGCTTTGAACTCAGGGCCTGAGCACTGTCCCTGGCTTCTTCTTGCTCAAGGCTAGCACTCTGCCACTTGAGCCACAGCGCCACTTCTGGCCATTTTCTGTATATGCGGGGCTGAGGAATCGAACCCAGGGCTTTATGTACACGAGGCAAGCACTCTTGCCACTAGGCCATATTCCCAGCCCTTATGCCCAGCTTTGAACTAAAAAAATAACCTTTTTTTGTCTTGTTGTTGTTGTTGATACTGCGGTTTGAACTCAGGTCCTTTAATCACGAAGGCAGGCACTCTACCACTTGAGTCACACCTTCAACCCTAAACTCAGTAATTTACATACAAGGGGCTGGCAACTGTATAGCTAGCTGATCCTGCTTCAGCCTTTTGACTCTTATTCTTTAGGGCTCAGTGCCAGTGTCACCAGTTCAAGGAGGCTCTCTGTGACTATCCTACTTTAAGCAGCTCTCCCTCCCTCCCCAGTGACTTTCTATCATGTCACACAGGTAACATACCACTCAATCTTCAACATTTTGCCATTTACTTAACCATCTTCCTTCCTCCCCTGAGAATGTCAGAATGTCTTATCTGTTCAATTTACCATTCTACCCCTATGCATGGCATACAGTAAGTGCTCAATAAGTATTTGTTAAGTGACCTAAATTTTCTAAGATAAGAGGATCCAGGGTGGCTATAATCTTTCCTTTGGAGGTGGGGATGAGGAGGATTTGGGGTTGAGGCCAGCCCAGGCAAAAAACTCCAATGAATTCCTCATCTAAACAAGCTGGAGAGCAAGTGGAGGTATGGCTCAAGTGGTAGAGCACCAGGCTTGAGCAGAAAAAAACAACAAGTGAGAGCACATGGCCGTGGGTTCCAGGCCCCTGAACAGGCAAAAATTAAACAAACAAGGGCTGGGGATATGGCCTAGTGGCGAGAGAGCTTGCCTCGTATACATGAGGCCCTGGGTTCGATTCCCCAGCACCACACATACAGAAAACGGCCAGAAGTGGCGCTGTGGCTCAAGTGGCAGAGTGCTAGCCTTGAGCAAAAAGGAAGCCAGGGACAGTGTTCAGGCCCTGAGTCCAAGGCCCAGGACTGGCCAAAAATAAAAAAAAATAAAAAAATAAAATAAAATAAACAAGCTTGGTATGGTGGCACATGTCTGTCACCCCAGCTACACAGGCAGGCAGGAAGATCAAGGTCCAAGGCTGCCTTGGGAAATAATGTGAGACCCTGACCTGAAAAGTAACTAAAACAAAAAAGAGGCTGGAGATGCAGCTCAAGTTGTAGGCCCTCAGTTCAAACCTCAGTACTGCCAACCAATCAATCAATAAATGGGATCCAAAAGGTGCTGGAAGAGACTACTTTCCTTTTTATCCTTCTAAAGGATGGAAGATAGAATGTGTTTATGCCAAGCACTTGTCTATATGAGTGTCAGAAAGAGGTCCTAACACAAAAGGGTCAATTCTATTCTGCAGTGCAAGCTCCAGAACTTACAAGAGATAGAAAGGATCTGTCCAGACAGTGTGTCTGTCTATCTCTGTTGTGGTGAGGGTAGGAATATTGGGTGTGGGGGATGGGAAATGAATTGCTCTAAGTTTGTGGTTTGGAGGATTTCTAATAATAACCAAACCATCAGCCTGTTGTTTTATAAAATACAACATGGGACCGAGAAGGTGGCTGAGTGGTAGAGTGCTTACCTAGCATGCACGAAGCCCTGGGTTCGATTCCTCAGCACCACATAAACAGAAAAAGACAGAAGTAGCGCTGTGGCTCAAGTGGTAGAGTGCTCGCCTTGAACAAAAGAAGCTCAGGAATAGTGCCCAGGGCCTGGGTTCAAGCCCCAGGACAGGGAAAAAATAAAATTCAACATGCTATCTGTGCATGGGTCCATACAGGTGGAGAGTGTATTTGGCTAATGTATTAGTTTTTGTTTTTTTCCATGGCATATTGGGGTTTGAACTCAGGACTTCATGCTTGCTAGGCAGTTATGCTATCACTTGAACTATGATTCAGCTCCAGCAAAGTGGTCTTTGCAGCCCTATAAGATCCAGGAACATATTATGTGTGTTTTGCAGATTCTGAGAACTTCAGGGGAAAGGAGGTTACAGAGAATGAGAGAGTAGGGAATGTGTGTGTGTGTGTGTGTGTGTGTGTGTGTGTGTGTGTGTGTGTGTGTGTTGTGTTACTTCACTTGCAGAGAGTTCATCAATCATGAACAACAGGTCTTGTCTCCATCAATTTGGGCCAACTAAGTCACAGCTGTTGTCTCACCCAGAGGAGAAAAGGCCTCTTGGAACTAAGTCAGGATGGCTGTGTGTTCATGATCATTCACTAGTTCTCTGCACTTAGTAATTGTCCCCTAGTGATCCTTCCCCCAGTCTTACATTCCACCTCCCTTCTGAAGTCTGCTCCCTCAACCACCATTATCATTACTGAAGATAAGTTGTGTGACCTGGGTGAGTCATTTGCCCTCTCTGAACCTTCTTGCCTTAACATGTCATGAATCCCAAATAAGATAAATCCATGAAACACTGAAACTGGCTAGGTAGGGTAGTTCAAAGCTTCTCTGAACCAGGTACAGTGGCACATGCCTGTAATCCCAGCATCTGGAAGGAAGAGGATCAATTCAAAAGCAGCCTGACCTACATGGTGAGACTGTTTAAAAACAAATCAAACAAACAAAAAACCAAGGGCTTGGGATGTAGCTTGGTGGTAAAATGCTTGCCTAACATGCAGAAGACCTGGAGTTTGATCCCTAGTACTTAAAAAAAATAAAATAAAATAAAAATGTGTAATAAAAGCTTATCTGTCCTTCGAAATCCTCATCTATGAGAAATTGTAAGGAGAAGAGAATGGGTAAGGTAAGGCAGAGTGACAGAATGAGCTAGAAGGGGTTGTTGTTGTTCTGTTTTGTTCTTGTTTTTGTTTTGTAGGTTGTAGGGCTTGAACTCAGGGCCTAGGTGCTGTCCCTGAGCTTCTTTGTGCTCACAGCATCACTTCCAGTTTTCTGGTGGTTAATTGGAGTTGAGTCTCGGGGACTTTCCTGCCCTTCCTTTCCTTTGAACCATGGTCCTCAGATTTCAGCCTCCAGAGTAGCTAGGATTACAGGAGTGAGCCACTGGCACCTAGCCGGATTCGGATTCTTATTGTCAGACTAGAAGTTGACATTCTCTAAGGGCCTAATATCTGTTTCTGTCTCTCTCCTGGGTTATTTCCCACTCCCTACTTATATCTCAAACTTTGATCCTAAACTATTTTTCTTGCTTCAGACTTGGTTCTTAGCCTGAACAAAATATAAATATTCAGCCAAATTATTTGCCCTTGAGTTTAAGACAATATTCTGTTGACAGAAGACCCTAAGTTTTCTTTAATCTATTTTTTAAATCTTAAATCTATTTTTAATCTTGGCAGTTCTGGAGTTTGAACTGAGGCCTTGCACTTGCTAGGTAGGCGTTCTACCACTTAACCACAGGCACAGCCCCAGAAGGCCCTAAGTTTAAACCTGATGCTTGTAGGTGACATGAATTCTAGAAAAGACATTTCAGCTCTTAGAACCTTAACTTCTGTGAACTGGAAGTGAAGGGCTACTAGGAACTCATGCTTTAGCACTGATTTACTGTCTGGCTTATTACCCAGAGCACAGTGGAGACTCAATTAAAATACTGGCTTTCCAACTCTGCCAGCACATCTGAGACAGGAAATTTGAAATGACAACTGGCAGTTCCCACGTTCAGGGTACTCAGGTGACTTGGAAGGCAGGACTTACCTTCACCTCCTCCAGGGCTGTTGGTGACTCTGTATTACAGTTGGGCTGATTCACAGTGGCCATCTTCTGTTCCCAATGTTTTGCCAGATGCCTTTAACTCCTGACACCTGCTTTGAACAACAGGAAAACCTAAATCCTGACGAGCAATTCTTAGGAAGAAGCTGGCTGCTCAAGAATTGTTTGCCCAGGCAGTGGCAGCCATTTTGTAGCCCCAGAACTGCACGGGGCCAGGCTTTGAAGGCCACTTCCACAGCCCGATTTTCACACCTCCAGCCAGAAAGAGGCCAAATGGGATTAAGTGGTCATCTTCCCAGTCCTGTTCCTCAGGCCTCAAACTATGGCTTCACCTGTACTTTTTCCTCTGAGAAGTCACTGAGGCCTGATAGGATGATAGGCCTACGCTTTGTTACCCCAATAACCAACAGAGAAAGGAGACTGGGAGCTCCTATGTTTTGACCTCAGTTCCACCTCAACCTCCTCCCCGGGCCAGGCAAAACCTCTGGAAGTTTGGCTAAGATCAGGGAGGAGCGTAGAGCTGAGGCCATTTTGTCTTGAACCTTGCCAGCCTCCCTCCTTCCTCTAGGGAAGGGAAACAGAGGAAAAAGGTTAAGAGGACTGCACTACATGCAGTTGGGAAGGAAATCCAACTTGGATAAGGACGGGTTTATTGGGGAAGGGGAAAAAAATCATGGAAGGGTTTTGCAAAGGTGGAACTGACCTACTTGCTGTCAGGGTTATGCACACCACTACCTCTCGTGTGTCTTTCTGTGCGATCCCCTGGCTGTGAGATTCCCAACGCCTCAGCCCTAACCTCTTACTGCAGTAGCAGCAGCTCGGTCCGAGGCAGCCGCTCAAGTACTAAAGGGGGGGGGCGGGGGGGAAGAAACAGCCTGGCAGCGCAGTGTCTGCTGGGGATTGTAGTTCTTCCATCTTGGGACAGCAGCCAAAGGTAGGGCACGTCAACAACCACACCCTAGAACTTCAAAACCCATCTGCCCTTGCGCGGAGTCCCGCGCACACCGCTCCCTTTTCTGATTGGTGCAATTTCCTGCCAATATTTTCAATGTCGTTAACGATTAGCTGTGCGGAAGCAGAAAACGGCCTCCCTGTCAGCCCTCAATTAAAGAGTTCATTGATAGTATTCATCTTTACAAGAGGAATACCGTAGATCCGGCCCGTGGGGGCGGGGCTTAGGCGCGGAGGGATCCCCAGCCCTTGAGGAAGGCGACGAGAAGATCGGCGGCCGCCACCGCCGCCATTTTGGGCTGGGAGGAGGCAGCGGAGGGACTCGCTGCGCAGTGAGAGCACCCCATGGGGGGTGGTCCGGGCGCGGGGAGAGGCCGGGCCGAGTGGGCTGCCTGAAGTGGCTGCGCCGGGAGACGACGGGGAGGGATACGGGGGTGGGTGAAGGTTGGAGTCTTCCCCGGCGGAGCCTGGTCCTCAAACCGTCCCGGCAGCCCCGCAGCCTCGCTTCTCCCGGAGCGCGGGGTTCTTTGATAATTACCGTGCGTTTCCCGAGAGCCCAGAGCCGGGGAGAGACCACCGAGACGAGGCTCTCTCTCCTCTTAGATCGAGGCCGGACTCCGCCAAGGCCTCTCCCCCCCGTCCCCCTTCTTCCTGGGAAGGTGGCGGCCCGGCAGGCCCGGCGTAGCGGGTCCCCCCACTCTTGACAGCCGAGGTGGGCGCGACGCCGGGTTCCAGTCTCCGGCACCGGTACCGCGGGGAAGGGCAGAGGTCGCAGCTCTGGTTCTCCCGACCCCCCACCCCCTCCCCAGGCGTGGTGGTTCGCTGGAGGCTCCGGGGGCGGAGATCCGATGCGTAGTCCCCTCCCCCGCGCCCCAACACTAAGGCCGTCCTGCCACTCTGGCTGCGAAAAGTAACCAATCTTCGAACTAACTGTAGCAACCATGAGTTCCAGTGGGACCGAGTGGATGGCGATGGGGGCACGCGGGAGTCCGGGGCTCCTCCAGCGTGGAGATGTCTGCGCGCGCGCTTGCCCTCAAAGTTTCTCCTGTCCAGTCCTGATTCCCAGAACCACCTGACCCCCCCCCCCCCCCCGCACATCGCCCAGCCACTTTTGGAAAACTGTGTCCTCACACTCCCTACAAAAGTGTGTCCTTACACACCAAAGGCATGGCGGGTGGGGTGGGGGCGTTTCTGCCTTTTGTAGGGTTGAGACATAAAATGATTCAGAATCGCCATTCGGATGCTTCAGAAACATCTGTTTGCATTTTGAAATCCGAGCCATACGTTTTACTAAGAGAAAAAAAAAAAAAAAACTTTTGGAAAAACGGCTGCCTTCCTAGAGGGGTAAAAGGAACTAATTCCAGTGTAATCTTTGTAAGACTCCACAATCTTTCCAGTTTGAAGAATTTTGACCCACCGATTAGACAAGATTTTGTGTGTGTGTGTGTGCCACTGACGTATTATTGTTGCTAAGGGAATCTCTTTTATAGATCTTGAAGCCACTAAAGTAGATAACAGCAACTTAAAAAAAAACCTTCCATATATATAGGGTGTGAGGAGAGACCTGCTTTAAAAGAATAAACTCTCAACCTGAAAGTATAGTTGTACCAGCTTCTTAAAACTTGAAGTTTGATGTAAAGTCATTGAATTGTGGCTTGTTTCCTCCTGTTTGACATCTAAATCCATAGAGGTTTGTGGCTTGGATATCTTCAAATTACAGTTTTGTGGCTAAAATGTCAGTTAAAATTATGAGTAGGTAAGCTCTGAAGTAGAAAGGTAACTGGGCAGTAAACTTTTATCTTTGTGGATACTTTGAAGTGAATCTTATTACCAGTTACAGAAGGTCAAATTCCTGAGCCTTACTAGCCAGACCTGTACAACTTTTTTTTTTTTCTTTGCCAGTCCTGGGGCTTGGGACTCAGGACCTGAGCACTATTCCTGGCTTCTTTTTGCTCAAGTCTAGCACTCTACTTCTTGAGCCACAGCACCACTTCTGGCATTTTCTGTTTATGTGGTGCTGAGGAATTGAACCCTGGACTTCATGCATGCTAGGCAAGCACTACCACTAAGCCACATTCCCAGCCCTGTACAACTTTCTTGAGAGCTAGAAGTACTAGAAGTACTCCCCCTAGTAATACTAGTTTTAAGTTTCCTTTTTTTATTTGTGGTCTTTGGGCTTGAACTCTAGGCCCAGGTTCTGTCCCTAAGCTCTTTAGCTCAAGGCTAGCACTCTACCACTTGAGCCATAGAGCCACTTCCAGCTTTTTCTGTGGTTAATTGGAGATAAGAGTCTCATGGACTTTACTACTTGGTCTGGCTTTGAACTGCAATCCCCAGATCTCAACCTCCTAAGCAACTATGATTACAGGCATGAGCCACCAGTGACCAGCTAGTTTTAAGTTTTATGAGTGATAATTCTCTTATCTTTATTTTTTTTCTTTCTCCACCCCTCAGACTTTCTCAGGATAAAATGTTACAACTAAATTGCAAAAGTAGGGTCACCATTGACCTGAGTTTTTGTTTTTTGTTAAAAGACAGGATCTCTTGCTGAGGCTGTGGTGCAATGGTAGAGCAAGTGCTGACGTGCTTGAGGCTCTGGGTTCCATCCTTAGCACTGGAAAGCAATAAAAATAAAACGTTTGAACTGTAAGCATGGCTCAAGGAGTAGAGTCCCTGGCTACCTAGTAAGAAGCTCTGAGTTCAAGCCCAAGTGCTTCTGGGGGTGGGGGAAGGTTAGGCTAAAACTAGGTAGTTCAGGCTAGCTTTAAACTCCCAATCTTCCTGCCTCAGCCTCTCAAGTTATGGGATTGTAGTCATATATTTCCACACTCATCTTTCTTTCTTTTTTTTTTCTTTTTTCTGGCCAGTCCTGGGGCTTAAACTCAGGGCCTGGGCACTGCCCTCGAGCTTTTGCTCAATGCCAGCACTATATACCACTTGAGCCATAGCACCACTTCCGGCTTCTTCTGGCTTTTTCTGTTTAAATGATACTGAAGAATCGAACTCAAGGCTTCATGCATGCTAGGCAAGCACTCTACCACTAAGCCACACTCCCCACACTCATCCTTATAGTTCTTCCTCAAAAATTTAAGCTGGGCACCAGTTGCTCACCCTGTTCATTCTAGCTACTCAGAAGGCTGAGATCTAAAGATTGTAGTTCAATGCAACAAGCCCAGGTAAGAAAGTCCATGAGATACTCTCACCTCTTCTAAAAACTTGTAAGTGGAGCTGTGACAAATAGTAGAGCAGGAGCCTTCAGTGAATAAGTTGGGGACAGCACCCAGTAGTAGCACCAAAAAAAAAAAAAAAGGCCAGGCACTGGTAGCTCACGTCTGCAATCCACACTGTTCAGGAGGCTGAGATGTAAGAATCATGATTCAAAGCCAGCCTGGCAGAAAAGTCCTAAGATTGTTCTCCAAATAAACACTGGGAAAAAAAAAAAGAAAGTGGAGCCTACATGGTAGAGAGCTAACCTTGAGCAAAGCTCAGGGACAGTACCCAGGCCCTGAGTTTCAAGCCCCAGGACCAGCACAAAAAATAAAAATTGAAACACTCCTAGGTATATGATGCCTCAGTGCACTTGTGTTGGTCGTAATTTGATCTTTGGCATGTTCATTTTATCCTGGTCAAAAAAATAAGTAAAAGACCTGGCCTGGTGATACATTCCCGTAATCCCAGAAATTAGGCTAGGCAGGAACATCTTGAGTTTGAAGCTGCCTAGACTGCATAGCAAGACCTTATATAAAACAAAACAAAAACCAGAAAAGATTAAGGATATCATCACTCAGTGTAATAGTGCTTGCCTAGAACATGCAAGGCCCTGAGTTCTGAGTTCAATCCCCAGTCCTGACACATTTGGTAGGAGTCCAGTTAAATAGTCATAAAAACTGCAAAGGGGGTTGAGAATATGGCCTAGTGGTAGAGTGCCTGCCTTACATACATGAAGCCCTGCGTTCGATTCCCCCGCACCACATATATAGAAAAAGCCGGAAGTGGCGCTGTGGCTTAAGAGCTAGCGTATTAGCCTGAGCAAAAAGAAGCCAGGGACAGTGCTCAGGCCCTGAGTCCAAGCCCCGGGACTGGCCAAAAAAAAAGCAAAGGATTTTAGAGATTATTATTTTGTTTTGTTTTTAACTAAGAATCTATCCAGAGAGGATCCTAGACTTGTGATTCATCCTCCATTGTGAAGAAATCTAGTTAAGCCTTCAGTGAGGTGACTGTACCAGGTACAGAAATTTGTTACATATAAATGAAAGATTCTTAAGGCTGACCCATAAACTTTTGCATTCTTTGACTTTAAAAAGTAGAGGATAAAGCCAATTTATTAATGGTCCTCTGGTTATGTACTTAGCAAAACAGTGAGCTGGAAGTTTAGAACTCCAAGTTCTATTTCTGTGTGTGCTGCTACTTGGTTAGCTTGGCTAGGAGCCAAATCCTGACAATGAGGCCAAACTGGACATTTGTTGAGTCTGTTGTTCATCTGATATTCTGCCAGAACATCAACTTCCTCCTCAGCATGTCCCTTGCAGATGAGTTGATTGGTGTTTGCAGACACATTTTTCAACCATGTAGCGTTGAATTCTTCATATGAAAATGGTATCAATGCTGTCTTTCTTATAAACACATTAAAAGTAACTCCTCTTCAGTAGTTACGTAAACATCTCTCTAAATGATTCTAAGGCAATTGGGAAGCCTGCCTTACTAAAGGATGGCCTTGGTTGTTGGACATTCCAAATTATGTCCGTGGTAGCCTGAAGGCTGCCATGTAGGTTGAATGAAGGTCAACTCTCAGGGTGCTTAGTTGTTACTGTGAAGTCTTAGACATTTTGCATGTGGCTGATGGCTAACTCCTTGGGAGGAGTGACTTTTATAAATGGGATTTAGAGATAGGAGTTAATTGTTTACAGCATTCCTCTTCAGGCTGAAGATGCTTGTTTTGAACTATTTGCTTTTTGTAGTTAATTTCTTCCTCTCTGTGTTTAGGTCCCAATATCCTCTATATAGGGTTTTGTTAAGTACTCTTTTGGTAGTAACTAGAGAGAAAGAACTAACTTATTAGCTAGTCCTTCTAGCCCCAAATTTGGTCTTTCGCCTTTCCTGAAAGTTGTACAAGTATTAGCTACATATACAGAATTGCATGTTGAAACATGTCATTTAGTTTAGAACTGTGTGTGCACATGTGCACGCACATGTGCATTGCTACTGGTGCTTGAACTCAGGGCTTTTGAGCTTTTGCATAGCTTTTTCACTCAAGGCTGGCGCTCTTACCACTTGAGCTTCCCGTAGCCCTCTAGAGGCTAGGCCTTCATACAACATAACCCAATTATGTGGTATGAAGTACGAAGTTTCCACATTTTCCTTCGGGAATATATTTTTTCTCAGTGCAGACCAGGGGCTTTTTAACACTTCATACACACAAAGCCAATTTTGATATTTCTAAAAGAATATGACTCCAGATGAGAATTTACAACTGCCTTCTGAATTTGTTCTCTTGGGAAAAAACATTAAGCCTAGCTTAACTGCTTTTGGTACCATATTGAAAGAAACATCACATTTCCTATGTCAAGACTTACTGACACTTTACTGTAGCAGCTCAACTATTTGAATTTTATTGATGTGTAAAGGAGGACCAGAGTTCAAGCCAGCCTGAGCTACATAGTAAATTTCAGGTGACCCTGAGATACAGAGCAAGGCCCTATCTCAAGGCTAGCAATTCTAACATTTGAGGGACAGCTCCACTTCTGGCTTTTTCTCTGTATGTGGTACTGAAGAATCTAATCTAGGGCTTTGTGCATGCTAGGCAAGCACTCTACCACTAAGCCATATTCCTAGCCGCAAAGTATTGTGAGAGTTACTTAAAACTATTTGAAACCATCCAGCCCCGGCAGGAAAGTCCATGAGACTCATCTCCACGTAACCACCAGAAAACTGGAAGTGGCTCTGTGGTAGAGCACTAGCCTCGAGCCAAGGAGCTCAGGGATAAGAGTCCAGGTCCAGAAGCCAAGCCTCATGACCGACAAAAAAGAAAAAAAAATTATTTGTACCCTGACGCTAGTGGTTCACACATGTAATCCTAGCTACCCAAGAGTCCATGATCTAAGAATCCTGGTTCATAGCCAGCCCAGGCAGGAAAGTCTGTGATACTCTTATCTCCAGTGAACTACCACAAAACCTGGATCCAATGGAGCTGTGACTCAAGTGGTATAGTGCTAGCCTTGAGCAAAAGCAGCTCAGGGACAACACCCAGGCCTTCAAGCCCAGGGCCCACAAAACAAAAAATGAAATATTTGTATATTCAAAAACAAAACAGTATATCTCCTAAAAGAACATTTTTTTCTTCTGATAAATGTATTTATGGGCTTTTCAAGATTCATTTTGGGACTTTCATACTTCTAATAGTTGTCTTCCTTAGGAAGAATATCTAAAATTAGAGGTTATCACTGCTGCATCCTTCAAAAGGAAGTAAGGCTCTATACAGTAAAGCCAGAGGGCACTCAAACTGCTGCCTTTTCACCACCCATTTTTTCTAGGGCTACTGCATGATGTCATGGCAGAAAAAATGAAAAACATGAAGAAAACTATTTCAAAATAAACATTTAATGTAATTTTTAGGCAGAAGAAAAAACTGATCATACAGTATGTCCCCAGTACAAAAAATAAACAGCTTCCTTAGGAAGTGGAGGTGTGATTCAAGAGGTAGAAAACCAGCCTTGAGTAAAAAAGCCAAATGAAAGAGTATGGAGACAAGTCCAGCCCTCCCACCCCCTAAAATAAAAGAGGGTCTCCAGAGTTACCACTTGGTAGAATAGGACCAACACAGTCCAGGATGAAGGCAAATTCCACTCTACTGCCATACATTCTCTTGATTTATTGATTAGTATATGTTTATGCATCACAAGGTGTATTTCACTTCTTGGGTTGTACTGGGTTTGAACTCAGTGCCTTGTGCTTGCTAGTCTGCCACTCTATTTCTTGAGCCATACCACCAGTCCAGCTTCTTGCTGGTTACTTTGGAGATGGAGTCTAACCTTTCAGGTCTAAGCTAGCTTCAAATCTTGATCCTCTAGGTCTCAGCCTCTTGTAAAGTACCTGTACCCTTGCAAGGGCCTTTCATTCTTGAAATTTCTACCTCCACTGTTGGCCATTTAGCTACAAAACAGCATCCCAATCGGGGTTTCCTTTCTCAGCTCAGGGTGTGTATGTGTGTGTACGTGCATGTGTAGGCACCAGTACCTGGGCTTGAACTCAAGGCCTGAGCAGTGTCCCTTGGCCCTTAGCTTATTCCACTCAAGGTTAGCACTTTACCACTTGAGCCACAGCTCCATAAATTGCTCTAGGGAAACACTGATGAAGAGCAGGTGCAGGAGGGCTATCCATAGTGACAAAAGGAATAGTCCTATCTTCCTATTTTGATTTGTGTTCCTCAGGCTCTGAGCATTTTGAAGAGAACTACTTAACCTAAACAGCCATTAGCATAAGTTAGGGGACTAAAAATAATTGACTGTAGAGAATATATAGGGTTCAGCCCCTCAAGACCTCATATAGGTCCTTATCAGAAGCAGTATAATTTTATTTGCAATGAGGGGCATCTTATCTCAATTTGACCATACGGAGAGGTGGTGGACAGCTCCCCCCCCCCCCTTTTTTTTTAAAGAGATTACTTTGTTGGGCAATTAGGACAAGTCCTTGGATTCCCTACAGCTATTTTCCTTTATAAATCCAATATTCTCCATCTTAAACATTGGATATAAAGAATTGCCCTACAAGTTTCTAACTAGTCACTGTTCGCAATAAGAAAGCAAAAAGTTTACCAAGAGATTCATGCAGTAACTCCTAGCTTTTTTATAGGGAGAATGGAGGATTACTGAAAACTAACTTGTAGGAATGAGGCTGTCAGGACAGACACCCTAACAGATTGCCAAATTAGATTTTTGTACTGGTTTTTTTTTTTTTTAATGTTGTGATCTAACTCCGGGCTTTGTCCTCAGCTCATTAGTAGCTTTGGCCAACAAGAAGCAGGATTTAAGCTTCTGATTGTGGCCACTTTCCACTCCCCAAAACACTCATTACTGTTTTATGTTTCCAGAATCAAGAAAGAAAAGCACAGCCAGGCACTGGTGGCTCATGCCTATAATCCTAGCTACTCATAAGGCTGAGACTGTTCGAAGCCAGCTCAGGCAGGAAAGTCCTAACCACCAGAAAACTGAAGTAGAGCTGTGGCTTAACATGGTGGAGCTCTAGCCTTGAGCAAAGAAAGCTCAGGGACAGTGTCCCGGCTCTGAGTTCAAGCCCCACAACTAGCACAAAGAAGAAGAAAACCAATATACTACAAAGCAACCATAGTTAAGTATTGAAGGTAATTAAGTCTTTATATTTTGCTTGAACTATATATTGTAGCATTCTGAAACCCATTCAAGAAAAAACATGGGAAACCACTTTGAGTGGGAAATATTGAGTTTCTTAAAAGACAAATTCAACACTTTTCTGTTATCCTTCGAAAGTTCAGTCACATAAATCATTATTTTGAATTAAGTCTAGAAATCACACTGGAACCATTACATTTACAAATATTAAATTTATTATAACTAGAATTTATTGGTTCTCAGATTTGGCCACCTTATAGCTTGGTTTGAGGGGGATTTCTCTTAACAGAAAAATGCATTATAATTTGGTCAAATTACACATTAAAAAACTTTAAAAAGGAAAACAAGAAAACAACCCTTCAGTTTCACATAATTAAAGAACAGGAGAAAGCACGCAAAGCTACATCATAGCTAAGTTTACCAAACCAACCAAAGCCGGAGGGGATTTTCTCTTCTGATTATGTCATAAAAAGATCCACTGTCTTATATACACATGTATATAATGTTACATTCCAGCACTGTAAAAAGTCCCCCTTTGCCCCCTCCCCCCAGAAGTTTACAGTCTAGTCTCCAAACTTGGAAAGCGGCGCCCGCTCCTGCTGCCGATGGAGTTCGTTCTCCGTCTGCAGCTGGAGGTTCTCGGCGCGCAGCCGGGCCAGCTCCAGCTCCAGCTCCCGCACGCGCGCGTCATCGCCCCCCAGCCGCTTGCTTTCCAGCCGCAGCCGGTTGTTCTCGTCCTCCATGCGCGAGAGGCACTTCTCCAGCTCCAGGTACTCCTTGATGAGCTCCTGCTTGCTCATGTTCTGCAGGCTTTCCGCGTGGTACCGCTCGTACGTCTCCGAGAAGTCCCGCTGCAGAAACTCGCTGCCGTCGCCCCCCATACCGTCGCTGCCCCCGTCCTCCTCGCCCGCCTCCTCCATAAAGTCCTCGTCGCTGGTGTCGTCGGACTTGGCCGCAGCCCGCTTGGGGTAGAGGCCGGTTTTGAGATCCGGCTCCTCTTGGTCGTGATCATCCATGAGGAACTGCGTGGTGTTGTAGGGCGCAACCGGTTGGCCCTTGGCGAACATCTCGGCTCGAATCCTCGAAGCTCGTAGGCTCTGCTTCTCGTCAAACTTTTTCTTTTCCTCCCAGGTCAGCTTGTAGTACGGTTTCCAGTGCCGCTTCTTCTTGGAGGGGCGTCTCCTATGTTTCTTCTTGCCCAGCTGCCTCAGCTGCTGTCCCCACGCCTCCTCGCCCCCAGCGGCGGGAGCCCCCAACTTGATGGTCTCAGGGTCAGGAACCGGCTGGGCGGGCGGCTCGGACGTCGGCTCCCCTCCCGCCGGCGGAGAGGCGCCGCCGGCGGACAGGTCGTCCCCATTCTGGCCTTTCTCACCCGCGTCCAGGCAGCTAGATTCCGGACAGGCCTGGGTCTGCATGGGAGGCGGCTGGGGCTCCAGGCTCCCTTCTCCCTCCAGCCCCGGACAGCCGCCCGACAGGGGGGACGCTCTCGATTGCCACCTACCGTCCTCCTTGGGCACCCGCTCCTCCGCGCCCGGGGGGCGGTCGGGGTTCTGCTCCTCACGGACAACAGCAGCACCTGTACAGTTGCTAGTTTGAGGCTGGTGTTGATATTCTGACAAGAGTGGCTCGGCCATGGCTAGTTAAGTCCTCCTCTTGAAGTTTGAAGTCCTTGTGGAGAAAAGAGGTTTACGTTTTAGAAAAATGTCCAAAAGTCCTCTTTAACCTGTAATTCCTCCAGTGACGACTTAGCGTCTTCCTGTCAGCGAACTCCCAATTGCAACTTGAAATCAAGTCAGCAAAGGGTTAAGCGCCCACTGCGCGGTCAGCGAGCAGGTCCGAGGGGTGCAGCGGCACAAACAGTAATGTGAGCAGGGGGTGGGCTTCGAGCCTCCCCGCCGAGGGCCCCCACGGTCTCGGGAGTCGGGTGGCCAGGAGATGAGGTTTAAGTCCAACGGGTTAAAACTCAACCCCGAAGGGGTTAAAACTACCCGATGACGCTGCCTCCGAGGGGCCGAATCCACAAAGGGTTAAATCCCCTGCCGCAGAGCCCACAAGGGGTTAAAGTCCCAGAGCCACCTCCTCCCACTTCCACGGGTGTCGCTCCAACCCGAGCTCTTAGTTCCCTAGGCCGGGCCAGAGCCTTAGCCGAGGACAGACAAACTCATCTCCCCTTTGGCTCGATGCTCTGCTCAGCTCAGTTCTCCTCCGCCTCCTCCTCTTTTCCTCCCTCCCTCCTCCCCCATCCGACAGCTCCTCTTCCGCCTCCTCCCCCGACTTCCCCTCCCAACCTGCTTTTCCACCTGCCAACTTCCAACTGCTGCCTCCCAGGCCTCTGCACCGCTTTTATATAGAAGCCTGTTCGCCCCGCCCATGCGCACGCGTAATAGGGTTCCCCAGGCGGGGAGCCGGGAAGCGTAGTCCTCGGCTCTCAGGCCCGCCCTCCCCTTGCACCGTGCGACGTAGCCAATCCCTGGGCCCGAAGGGGGCGTCCCCCAGACCGCAGCTTGCCTTCGCTGGTCCCTCGCTAGAGAACCGTGGGTGCCCATTGGCCAAGACTTACTCGTCTCTCCTAGGAAGGAAGACCAATCGCGGAGAAGACGGGGCGGGCTCTGGACCATACCATTCTGAGTCAGGAATATGAGAAGATTCCATGACCGATGGGAGCCCACACAGAGTATCTTTAAGAAAAGGTGTGTTTAAGAGACTGTTAGCGTACTGTGCCTTCGGCGGGAAGGTTCTGGCGGTCACAAACACTTGCTAACAAAACTTTAAAATGGTTTATTCCCAAAAAAGTAGTCCCTAAAGTGTAAAAGGATTAAAAATCACATACAGAGAGGCTGAACATCGCTGCAAACTCCTGATTTACGAGATTTGCAGTAATAGCTTCAAGGCAGGTAGCTCGGCTCCAGAACGGATCTTTGCGGAAGGATATTGTGGATATAATTCTCAAAAAAAAAAAAAAACCGAAGAGCGCAAGAAGAAGTAAACAAATGCCGAGTAAAAAGTGCCGCCTTAAAGGGACAGTGCGACAGTTCGTTTTCCAGCAGCCGCCACAGACTTAGGCCTCTGGGGATGAGAGGGCGGGTTCGAGTCCCGGTGACGTCGACTCCCGCCTACCCGGGGGACCCTCCGCTGGAAGCGGCCCGGATCCCGGCCCCCCGCCAGGGATCGGCTATTTCCTCCCTGTCCCCGAGGCCAGTGCACTGTGATCCACGACAAAACCTCTCCTGGGCCAGATAGGAAGCGCCGGGTGGGGCTGAGGGAGCCGACCCCGGCCTCGGCTTTGGTCAAAGAAAATGGCCTCCCGGGGCCGGTTTGGTCTCGTCACTGCCCTGTCTGGGGGAGTGCATGACCGCCGACGAGTGTCTTTATTGGGGAAGGGTTCAAAATGAATGAGTTTAATCTAGACGGAGCTCTCCCCCAGGAGCCCTCCCTCCTCGGGCGCCTGGGAGCACGCCGGCCGGGCCGGGCCCGAGGCCGCCCCGAGGTGGAGGCCGGGCCCGGGAATGAGGCGCGCGGGGCCTGTTCTCCCGGAGAAGCCTCCTCTGGACTCCACCCGGGCCCCCAGACCCCTCTGAAGACCGAAGACGAGGAGGGCTCGGCGGGATCGCTGCTCCTCCCCGCGACGCCCGTGCAGTAACACATTATTTCTTACTCAAAAGCCATTCCTTCCGTTCCATCCCCGGTGGGCTGCCCGGCGTCCCACGCGCGCAGCCGGTGGGCCTCGCCACGGCCCCCAAGCCCGGCAGAGTAGGAACTATAACCGTCTCCATTTTAGAAATAGGTACTCAGTAAAGACTTAAATCTCTTAAAGAGTTAAAGACTAGGGGAAAACAAGTGACTTGTCCAAGGTCACATGACAAGTAAGTGGTTCTGACTAGAGTGACTCCTGTGCCATTTGTCTTTGTCATAAACACAAAAATGCCTTTTTTATTTCTTTTTTTCTCAACAACTCTGAATTGAGTTCCTTTTTCGATCCAACAGTTTCCTTCTAATGCAAAACCCACGGCAGACGCATTTGGCAGTCATTTGTTAGGAAGGCACAAAGCTGAATCAAACGTCATCCAAAATGGCAAGTGATGAAAACCTGTACAAGGAGCTTGTGAGCCAAGCCATTGGCAGGTTAGGGTTTACCAATAGGCAGTGTGGAGGGAGCCACTTCTTGGTCACCCCTGAATGATAAAGAATTTGTGAGCAAAGTAGCACAACAAAAAGGGGGTATTTTACCTTCCTGTCTTTATTTTTGAGTTTCTATATAACGCAGGCTGGCTTCAAATTTATGTCACTACTACTTCAGCCTTTAAAATACTGTATTATAGGTATGAGCAATCGCTCGAGTAATTTGTATTTGATTTAGGATTTTTGTTTTGTTTTGTTTACCAAGGTTTGGTTGCAGTCTTGTGCTGCTAGGCAGGCACTCTGTCTCTCCAGCCCCAGTATTTGTATTTGAGAAGTCATTATGTTGCCTAGGCTGGCCTCAAACTCTGGTCTTAAGTGATTCTCTTGCCTGGTCTTCCATAGTAGATGGACTACAGACCTGCCAGGCAAAGAGGAGCATTTTATGAAAAGCAGACATCTCTCATGTGAGAAGTCAGTGATTGTCTGAGAACTTCAGAGTGGTCTGCAGGGCAGAGGTGACCCCTAAAGGGAAAAGCAAGCAAGAATGGCCCTGGGGCATATCTAGCAGTTTTGGAAATGACTTGTTAGGAAAATGGAGAATGGACTCGGGACTCATCATCAACAGGGGAGGGCCAACAGGGGAGGACCGTTTATACAGCGGGAGGCACAGATCATCCCTCCGGATTGGAGGTTGTGCGAGAGGGTGAGTTTGGGACCAGGCTTGTATGGGGGTCTGAGCAAGGAGGCAGAGGTTAATGAAAGTGCCACTAGGTCTAGGAAGTTGGGGCTTTTCCATTTGGCCCACAAGGATTGTTTACAGCTGGGCCTAGGTGATATGTCCTGCCTGCTTATCAAAGCAGGTTCCAATATTGAGGTTTTGCCTGGTGTCTGCATATCAAAGCAGGTTCACATATTGAGGTTCTCTGCCTGGTGTCTGTATGGGCCTGAGGCAATGGGGTGGGGGGAGGTCAATCCTTCATATTCCATCTTTGGATACATAGAAAGAATGGGCCTAGAGGGGAGAGGCAAGTCCTTTAGATAGGACCTTTGGATACATAAAAAAGAATGTGTTGAGAGGGGAGCAACATGGATTTAGAACAAAGCAGACTCCCATCAACTGTCACAGTTGGTATTTCTAGGCTTTTTGAAATTTAGGTCTAGCCTGGTGCTGGTGGGTCACGCCTATAATCCAAGCTACTCAGGAGAGGGAGATCTGCGGATTGCAGTTCAAAGCCACCCAGGCAGGAGTTATCTCCAATAAATTACAAAAAAAAAAAAAAAAAAAAAAAAAAAGCTAGATGCAGGGCTGTGCCTCTAGTGGTAGAGCGCTAGCCTTGAATACAGAGAAGCTCTGGACAGCACCTAGGCCTAGAGTTCAGGTCCCAGGGCAGGCTAAAAAGGAAAGGTCTATCCGAATGAGAAACCTCTTCTGTTTCTTTATCCATCAGTTGGGAGGGTCCAGGAGAGCAAGAACCAGAAGAAAAAGGTCTTTGCAGAAAATCTTCTAAACTGCCACTGTATTTTCAGGCTTCAGAGGACTTGGGTCCCCCCACTCCCCCCCCCCCCCCGGCTCCCAGGGGATTCGGAGGGTGCATCTCTGAACCTGGGCTCAGTTGTAGGCTGTCATTTGTAATATTAGGAAAGGGGTGATCAGAATGATAGGTTATGGATTTCTAGAGTTCTCTCAAACAAGAGCCAGGCACCTCCATATTAGATGTGGTTTGCAACCCTTTGCCAGGCATTTTATGTTTCTTCTTTCCTTGTAAAATCCCCAGACCTCATCATGATGTTGGGGAATCTTTCCTATTTTACAAAGAAGGCAACCTTGCCTCAGGGTCTGGGCTTATTCCAGCCAGCAAGAGGAAGAGCAGGCTCCAATCTCCCTGCATCCTGGCAGTTACATTGCTCCCACTGCCCTCCACCATCCATCCCTATTGGGTTTATTCAGCCTCTCTGCTTGTGACCCTGGCTGTGCCCTGTAGAGCTACAGAATGTGTAAGGACTATCCTCTATACTTTGAGAGAATTAAAGGTCAAGAATGGCCTAGGGCCGGGCATCGGTGGCTCACACCTGTAATCCTAGCTACTCAGGAGGCTGAGACCTGAGGATTGTGGTCCAAAGCCAGCCCAGGCAGGAAAGCCCACAAGACCTTTATTAACCACCAGAAAACCAAAGTGGCGCTGGTGGCTGAAGTGGTAGAGCACTAGCCTTGAGCTGAAGAGCTCAAGAACAGCACCCAGGCCCAGAGTTCAAGCCCCATAACTGACAACAAGCAAACAAAAAAACCTGTGGCCTAGGATTCTAGTGAAGGAAATGATGGTCAAGGCTGGGGCAAAGATCAAGGCTAGGGGCTGACAGGAGACCCTTCGGAGTCTAAGTGTCTCCAAATTGGGCCTTCAGGTCTGCTTCTTCCTCACAGCCCAGGGAGCAGCTTTAGGGTATTCAATGCTTCCGTAGCCCTTCTTCACTTGCAGTTTTGGCCAGGGTCCCAGAGCCATGGCTTGCCAGGAATGGCCAATTTGAAGCCAAATACACATTTGTGGCTAAAGCCAGTGAAGTCCAGTGGGACAAGAGGACTGGCAATCACTGGAGGCCAGGGTGGCTAGCCAAAGTCCGGAAGCTAAGCAGCTCATGAGGTCTTCTTCATAGGCCATAACTGCATCAACTGGGACTCTGGAGGATGCACAGCTCTGCCCTTCCAGAAAGTTCTCTGGGAGGGCCAGAGGGCATGGGAGGGCAGCACCAGCTGAGCAGGCAGCAAGTATGTCTGGGATCAGGGCCTGGTGCCCCTACTTTATATCCAGAGATCAGAGCAGGAAGCAGCTGCCCTCCCTTCAGGCTGGGTCCCCAACCAATACCCCCGCCTCCCTCTCCGATGTTATCCCTTCGGCTCCCACCTTGTCGACCTCCAGCCAGGACCAAGACCAGGTAGGAGGCCCACCCTGCACCCTGATTCCCTCCCAAGCCCACCTGAGACCGGCTTCCCCAGAGAGAGGAAGCATTTCTCACAGGGAAACACAAGCGGCCTCTGGGGGTGCCACGTAGCCCTGGGGAGGCCAGCAGGGCAGATTCTTTTGCCCCATGCCCCAACACACCCCACTTCTGCTTCCCTCCCCTCCAAGGGGGGCCCAGAAAGCAGAAGATTAAAATTTTATTTTATTTGGTGAAACATTCATTTGCAAATGAATCTTCAGTGAGGATGACCTGAGCTTGCACGCGCTCTGTGTGTGTGTGTGTGTGTGTGTGTGTCTGTGTGTGTGTGTCTGTGTCTGTGTCTGTCTCTCCCAGGGGCGATACCTCAGCGTTCTCTCCTCCCAGTCCCCAGATCTTTGTTTCCTTCCCTGCTCTGCCCAACTTTCCTGCGACCCTGCAGCCTTCCAGCCAATCCATCTTGCGGCCAGGCTCAAGTCCCAGCGTGCCCTAGAGCTGAGCCTCCTCCGGGAGCAGCTGGGATGGGAGGAGAATTTAAGTGACCCAGAGAGTGGCATGGAAAGGTGAGATGGACAGCACCACCCTGCCTATTACCAACCCAGAAGTGAGAGTCTGTGCACCATGATTGATTGCAGTCTTCCAAGGCAGCCTAGGCCTGGGGGGTGGGAGGGGGAGCTGTGAGCTGCAGGGGGAGGGTGGCGTCTTAGTAGGGGAAGGGGTGCTAAGGCAAAGATGGGAGGGGAGATTTCTAATGCTATTCTCCTAAACCCTAGGAAGGCTCAGGCACAGCAGGACAGAAGCTCCTAGCTTTCTCCATTGCCAGAGAACTGGTCCTCCAGAGTCACCTCTTCTGGGTCCGAAACTGTCGGAAGAGCCACTGGACGACGAAGGGCCACAGAAGCAAGAAGAACAGCGTGGGAGCCGAGAGCCTGAGGGGCCAAGGCCGAGCCCGGACTGGGGGTCTCTGCTGCCAAGAGGGAGGGAGTCAGGGGCCAGCCCAGGAGCAGCCCAGCCCTCCCTAGGAACCTGTTTCTAGAACTCATAAGGGTCATGTCTCCGAAGGGTGGGAAGATGAGTCTCACATGTATAGCACTAGCCGGTGGTATATCATCTGACATCCTGTAGCTCCAGCTCCCTTCATCACAGTCCAACCCCAGGTGCCCAAAGAGGGTGGAGAGAAGGACTGGCTCCTTTGGGCACAGTGCAACCACTCTGTTGTTACAGGACCTGAAGTGCCTGGATTGTAAAGTATGTGCCCCCGATTTCAAAGGAGACCCTAGGTACTCAGATACTGCTTTCTAAGTAGCCTTTTCCTCTAGAAGGAGCCAGGGGTCCCTTAGGGTAATATTTTAGTATTAAATTTTTTCATGTCCTCGAGAAGCAGTTGATTCCAGAGCTGGGCAGGAAAAGCAAGGGAAAATATGGGACTTTTTATACCAGAAAAGCAGAGTCATTTCCAAAAATGAATGAGGTTATAGTCTAAGGCCATAGGACAAAGTTGTGACCATCTGGGCACCGAAAAGAATAATTAGGCCAAGGGTAGCCTGTAAGCCTGGCTACTAAGAAGGTGGAGCTCAGAAGGACAGCAGATCAAGGTGAGACCCAGCCAACAGTGAGACCGACCACTCTCCCATCTCAACCAATGAGCCGGCTGTGGTGGTACACACATGTCCTCCAGGTGGCATGAGTAGAACTGTGGTCTAGGCTGGCATAGGCAAAAACGTGAGACTCTATCCAAAAAATAAAGAGGACGTGGCTCAAGTGGTAGACTGCCTGGAGGAACTAAGTTGAAGACCCTGAGCACAAAAATAAAATCAATCATTACTGGTGATGTTAACACTGAATATAAGTTCAGGAGTTTACATTAATACTCAAGACAACTAGAGATGGGCACCGGTGGCTCATATCTGTCATCTTAGCTACTCAAGAGCTGAGACCTGGAGGATCTGAGTTTAGAGCCAGCCTGGTCAGAAAAAAAAAAAATCTTTGAGACTTCATCTCCAATAAAGCCAGCAAAAGGCCAAACTAGAGGAGGCAGGGTTCAAATGGCAGAGCACCAGACCTGAGCAAGAAAGCCGAGAGCCAAGAGCCCTGAATTCAAAACTTGGTACCTGCACACACACACACACACAAAAGAAAAATAAAACTAAAACCTTGTCATCATTAAGAAAGTTTTCAAGTCAATTCCTTACTTTAAAAATAGATAACGGGGCTGGGGATATAGCCTAGTGGCAAGTGTGCCTGCCTCGGTATACCCGAGGCCCTAGGTTCGATTCCCCAGCACCACATATACAGAAAACGGCCAGAAGCGGCGCTGTGGCTCAAGTGGCAGAGTGCTAGCCTTGAGCGGGAAGAAGCCAGGGACAATGCTTAGGCCCTGAGTCCAAGGCCCAGGACTGGCCAAAAAAAAAAAAAAAAAAAAAAAAATAGATAACGAGGGGGCTGGGGATATGGCCTAGTGGCAAGAGAGCTTGCCTCATATACATGAGGCCCAGGGTTCGATTCCCCAGCACCACATATACAGAAAACGGCCAGAAGGGGCGCTGTGGCTCAAGTGGCAGAGTGCTAGCCTTGAGCAAAAAGAAGCCAGGGACAGTGCTCAGGCCCTGAGTCCAAGCCCCAGGACTGGCAAAAAAAAAAAGATAACGAAGGGTTCAGGTAAAGCATTTGCCTTGTATGTGAGAGGCCCTGGAGGACCGTAAAAAACAACAAAAAAGAAAAATTTAAAAAAAAAACTCATCCTGCCTTTCCATAAGCAACTGTATTTGAAAGTAAGGTAAAAGTTAGCTAATAAATGTTGGAAGAACAACAGAATTAAAAAAAAAATCAATGTTTGTTTGCAACTGCTAAACAAATCGTTATTCAAAGATGATCAATTGTCAAACACTGAGTGTCAGACGAAGTTGATTTGGACCTGGGAACCCACTGGCTCAGAGGATAACTTGACTTTACACAGGCGGGATGCAACAGTCACCCCTACATCCATGCCGGCAGTCCACACAAGGCCCACTAGAGTGGCAGGAATCCAGATATGTACCCTCCCCCACCTCGCAGATGTACAAGCAGAACTCTGCTGGAATCAGGCCCAAAATGTCTAACCAGATCCTAACCTAGTCCTTCATCTCACAGGTAGTTCACAGGAAATACAGAGGTGATCAGACACACAGGTGGAACATTCTAAGAGGACCTCAGCTCAGCTTGGTAGCAAAGGAAAAGACCGGTCTAGATTAAAAACCACTTAACTTAGGTTGGGGAGCTAGCTTAACGGTAAAGCACTTGTCGAGTGTGCTTGAGGCCCTGGGTTCCATCCACAACACTGCAAAAAAAAAAAATGATAGCAATAGTAACAATGACACATAAAGGACGGAGGAGGCAGGTGTGGGGTGCAGTCCCGCACTGGACCGCCAGCAGCTGGAAAAGGCCATCCAGGACAGCTGGGGAAACCTAAACTTGGATTCGATTTTGGTGCTATTAAAGAATGGACTGTGTGGGGTAAAATGGTGTAGGCTTGAGCTAGATAACAACATTCTTATTTGGAGAGATGTACACCTCAGTGTTTCAGGGTGGAGTATTATGAGGATGATAATTACTTGAAAAACCTCAGCACTTCAACTTTGTAGGAGAAAAAAAAACACCACTGAAAAATAAAAGAATGTCCTGGGCTGGGAATGTGGCTTAGCGGTAGAGTGCTTGCTGAACATGCATGGAGCCCTAGGTTCAAGTCCTCAGCACCACATAAACAGGGAAAAAAAAAAGCCAGAAGTAGCGCTGTGGTTCAAGAGGTAGTGCTAGCCTTGAGCAAAAGAAGCTCAGGGACAGTGCCTAAGCCCTGAGTTCAAGCCCCAGGACTGGCAGAAAAGAAAAGAATGTCCTGAGGGGGGAGGGAGGCAGTGTTGAAACCTCTGGCACCGTGGATCTCAGCCACAGTGCTTAGTGGGTTAGGGTTCACCCCTGGGAGCTCCCACAGAGAGCAGCTCAGCCCTCTTCTGCTCCAGCCACCTCAGGCTTCTCAAGTATAGATCACTTCAGAGGCTGGAGATGTGATTCAAGGGGTACAGAGCTACGCACAATGATCTGAATTCAAACCCTAGTACAAAGGAAAGAAGGAAGGGAGGGAGGGAGGGAGGGAGGGGAAAGGAAGGAAGGAAGGAAGGAAGGAAGGAAGGAAGGAAGGAAGGAAGGAAGGAAGGACGGACAGACAGGGAGGAAGGAGATCACCAGAATTGTAAGTACCAGAAGAGGAGGTGGGCCTTACTGAGGTCTATCATTTAAGGTTAATTATCATCATCATCATAATGGACCCCATTCAAGGAGGCCTTGCTGTGTACTGGGCACTATTAGAGCACCTGTGTGCATTGTCTTGGGCCATGACAGCCCAGTGAGCTTCCCCAGGCTGCATGCCTTTAAGAACCTCAGCTTCCCTGTCTGCTGAGGGAGAGAAAAGAAAAGAAAACCTGTCAGAGGGTCACTGCTCAGAACCAATGAGAATATGCAAGTAAATGTTTGGTATACAGCTGGGCCTCTAAAAATGACAACTGTTAATTATTCCATAGGAGCTGGGGTGGAACAAGATGAGAGAGGAAGGGGTAGATCTTGGGGGGGAGGGAGGGGGAAATCGATGCTAAATCAGGGGATGGGAGTTCTGGTTGAGGGGCAACAAGGACCCCAGCCCATTGCAAAGGGTAGACACTTCATGGTCTTTCTACCTCGGGATTGGCCTCCCACTGGACTTCTCAGACAGAGAAGAGCCAGCAGGGAAGGGTCTCCTTTCTTGGCAGGCCTTTCTTACTATTCCAGAAGAAAGAAAGACCTCCCAGCCTGCGGCAAAGGCCATACCATTCTCTGTATAAAGCTATGAACAGGTAGGTAAAGGCATGGGGCAAGGACACACATGGCTGCACCAGGAGCCCAGAGTAATAACCCAGAGGTTTGCCTATAATCTGGCCCCAAGCTTGAGGTGATGGCTATGTGGGGTGGGGTGGGGGGAGATCTCACCTGCTCAGGGGGCTGGGGCTGGCTCTCTAGACTCTGAAGTCTCCCCTGGACGTCCCGCATGCTCTCCTGCAAGGCCCGAACTGTCCCCATCAGCCATTTGTCCAACTCCTGGGGCCCCAGCAGACTGCCCCTCAGCCTCTCTGTGGGGCAGCAGAGACACAAGGAAGGGCACTCAGGAAGCAGTTCAGCTCCTGGCCAGGGGGCACAAGGAGGGCAGCCTAGTATAGTGCTCCATCCTTATCCCTGTGTGATTCACGAAAGGTTCGCCCAGAAGGCTGAGAAATGGGCTTCGGGGTCAGGGATGGGGAACAGGATCCTGAATCCCAGGACTGCCACTGAGTAGCCCAAATCAGTAGCTTTTCTGAGCCTCACTTTGTCACCTGAAATTTAGGGAAGGAGCAGAGCTCCAGTGGCTTCTACCTGTAATCCTAGCTACTCAGGAGGCTAAGAACTGAGGATCGAAGTTCAAAGCCAGCTGGGGCAGGAAAATCTGTGAGACTCATCTCCAATTAACCACCACCAAAAGTAAATAAGTAAATCAAAGCCAGAAGTGGCACTGTGGCTCAAGTGGTAGAGTAGGAGCCTTGAGTGCTCAGGGACAGTGCTCAGGACAAGAGTTCATGCTCTGGGACCAGCGTGCACACATGTGCATGCACACGCACGCGCACACACACACAATTGGGAAAGGATGTCACAGGTCATCTTTCGCATTGGGCTGCTTGGTCAGAGGAATTAAGAAGACCATACTTGGGGCTGGGAATATGGCCTAGTGGCAAGAGCGCTTGCCTTGTATACATGAAGCCCTGGGTTCGATTCCTCAGCACCACATATAGAGAAAAGGCCAGAAGAGGTGCTGTGGCTCAAATGGTAGAGTGCTAGCCTTGAGCAAAAAGCCAGGGACAGCGTTCAGGCCCTGAGTTCAAGACCCAGGACTGGCAAAAAAAAAAAAAAGAGAGAGAGAGAGAAGACCATACTTATGAAAGTGTTCTATTGGGGCCCTTGGGAAAAGAGCTGGGAGCAAGTACTTTGCCCATTTGGTCCAGTGTCTAGCCAGACAGCAGCTACTGTCTAGTGCCTGAGCTGGACTTTCACCTTTGCCTAAGAGGACAGCCAAGGGAAGGCTGGGGTGAAGGGAGAGAAAGGTCAACGGGAGCTCACCATTCTCACTGGGGGATTCACTGGGGGGTTCAGGGCTGGTTCTGCTGTCAGGCTCTCCTCCAGCTGCTCCCCTGTGCTCTGCCCAAACCTGCTGAGATGAGTCACAGATGCCAGGGTGGGGATGGAGCAAGCAAGGCACACCGGGGGAGGGAAGGGAAGGGAAGGGGGGAGCACGAGAGTCTCACCAGCTCAGGCTCCAGCTGTTCCAGGGAGTCGCAGAACACCTCCAAGTCCAGGTCTCTGGGCGGCCGGGACTCTGGGAAGAGGGAAGGGAAGGTTACTGCCAAGAGAGAGCTCCTGGAGAGAGGGGAAGGGTGCACAGCTGGGTGGCAACACCTGGTTAGGAGATGCTAGAGCTCCTGCCAGGGCAGGAGGCCCTGCCACAGGCTCTAGGCCTGCGTGGCCTTGGGCACACAGGAGCGCTCAGCTTCCGTGGGCACGAGGCCTGAAGAGCATCCAGGCTCCTCCCTTCCCCTCCTGGAGATGCCCCCCACCAGCCTGAGTCTGTCCTTTCCTAGTCAAGGGCTAACCTGGATGTGGGAATGCTGGTTCCCTGGAGCGGCAGGGAGGCTCAGGGGCAGCCCCATCATCTCGATTCTGTCCCTGATCTTTCCAACCTGTCAAGACACAGCACTCAAAAGGTGGGGCAGGAAGGCGGGGCAGGAAGGTGGCACGTTCAGTGAAGTAAAAATCTCTCATCTCCATTCATCATGGACAAGGCCTGATAATGTCTCTAAAGGGACATTATAATGCCTTCTGCCTCCAGCACCCCCAATATAGCAGTCCCCCCCCAGTCTAGTTCACTCTGCGCATTCCGAGCTCTCATCCCGTGGGTCTCACCTGTGACTCTTCTCAGGAAGGTTTCCGGGGGCTTTGGCATGTCAGGGATCAATTGGTACAGGGGCTCAAAGCAAGCAAAGGACTCCTCAGCCACCTCACCTAGGGGCACAGTGTCAATCACCTGTATGGGAGGAGTTAATGTGCTTATAGGGTCCAGTCAGATCCTCCCCCCATGCACCCCACCCCCCACGTCTTGGGCTGGGCTTCTGCTCCCCATCACACACCTCCACCTTGCACCCAAGTCAGGACCAGGCAAGCAGAGTGGGAGACAATGGGACGGTGGTAAATCCCAGGGGGGGGGTATCAATGAATAGGAAACATGGAGGTCAGCACTGGAAGTAGGAGGAGCAGGCCACCTGGCTGGAGGCTTGGGGACAGAGAATGGCAGCCCTCTCTCTACCTTCTGTGCCACCAGCTTCATCTCAGAGATGTAGGCAGACATGGCCTCCTCCCTGCTCATCTTGCCCAGGCGGTTCCAGGCATCCCTGGGGGATGGGAGGACAGAGGGCTGTGAGCAGGCTGGCTGACAGCTGAAGTAGTTGGCTCAACAGACAGGGAGCTCACCACTTGTATCGTCCAATGGGGTCCCAGAACCCAGGCCGAGGCACCACGCAAGGCCCCGTGGTCGCTTGCTTGTAGTAGCTGTAGAATCTCAGCATCTCTTCATAGGAGGGGCGATAGGAGCCTGGGCAGAGAGTTGAGAAGTGGGGCACACAGCATGACCCACCCAGCCCCAACAAGGTGGAGCTGAGGGGGGAAACCATCCTTGGAGGGAGGAGTTGCCCAACAGGACAACCCTGGCGGGGACTTGCCAGCAAACACTGCCCTGATCTCAAGGGCCACTTGCTCCTCCAAGTGGAACCTCCCCCCCCACCCCGCCCCAGTCCCTCCGGCATCCTGAACCCCCAAATGCAGTCTCACCATTCTTAGGCAGGTTCTGAATGACGCTGACGGCGGCTTGGAACTGTTTGTGGCAGTCGAGCTCTTCATCCTGGGTACCCATGCTGCGCTGGGCCCCGCAGCCCTACTTCCCAGCGCCCCTCCAAGAACAGGCCCGAGGGCTCCCGGTGGGAAGTCACCCCGTCTGCTTCCCAGAGGTGTAAAAGGAAGCTGAGACGCCCCGGAGTGGTCGGAAGTTGCGGCTGTGGGGGCAGGTGAGTGGGGCCAGGGCATCGAGAATCGCAGTGGTGGGCAGCGGGGCAGCGATAAGGGTCGCAGAGCAGACCGGTCCCCGGCTGAGCCTCCCTCTAGGTGCAACTCCTGGATAGAAGAATGGACCAGCAAAGAGGAGTCAGGGCGGGGCCAACGGCTTCCCAACGTGCCCACCTCCACCCCACCCACCCCCCGCCGCCGTCCCCCCGGCACCCCGGCCGCCCCGACACTCACCCCGCGGGGCCCATCTAACTATTGAGCGGCTTCCAACTGATCTCAGGGTCCGCGGTGGCAGGGAAGGCAAGGCCGAGCTAAAGGGAAATTTTGAGCCAATCAGAGGTACCGTTTCACATTCGGCGTCTATATCCTCACCACTCAGAGTGGCCCTTTCAAGATTATGCAAATAGACTAGTGGTGCCTCGCCCAATCAGGAGGAGCTAATCAGATTTTTTCCCCCATTTCCCCTCCTCCCTACACCCCCCCAACCTGCGACCGTCAGAGGAGGATGGCAGCGCCCTCAGGTGGACATAGTGAGTGTCCGCGGAGTTCTCGCGCCCCCTGGTGGAACTTCACCACAGCCGATACCATCCCCCGCCCCGATGCCCGGCCGGAGGTTCTGGACCCCAACCTCCACCCCCCCCCCGCCCCCCACTCAGCTCTTCGGATCCATGGGCGCGTTGGACCAGGGACCCGGCGTTCCGAAGGCGGGACATGGGAGTGGTTTTGGAAGACAGGAGTGCGGTAGGAGAATGGAGAGGAAAGGTGATTCTTAAGAGGATGGAGCTGAAGGAACCAAAGTCACAGACAAGGCTATTATTCCGCAAGAAACTCCCTGATGTCCGCGGGAGTGGGGACCCAAGCAGGTACGTGGAGTCTGTGGGTGGGGACAGGGTGGATCGGGGCAAGTCGACGACAACTCTAGACCAGGAGGAACAGCTTTCCGCGTGGGAGCCCCAGCCGTGTGCGCCAGGCCCTCCTCCACCCCGACCCGGGCACCCGCCGCCGCCGAGCCACGCAGCCACCGGGGGCACGCGCCCTCCGCGAGCCACCCGCGCCGCGGGGAGGCCTGCCCGCAGGCCGACGTCATCACGGACACCTTACACGGAAGGCGGCGGCCGTCCTGGGACCGTGAAACTGGGGTTCCCAACCCGTCCAAGCTTAGAACCCCAACACTGGTTTCCGGCACTCTCATTCCCCAGGACAACCAGCGAAGAGACTCCCACCACTAAGGGGCGGGAACTCGCCTGGATCAAGGAGGTCAGGCCGGTGACGTCGATCCAGTGACGTCACTGCAGACGCCTCTCTGCCGCCCCCCCGCCCCCCCGCTTATAGTGTTTGTGGGTTCTCCCGGCCCGAAGACGTTTAGTCCAAGACCGGCCCACCCAGACCTGTCTCCTGTTAGCTCTTGATGGTGCCGGGCGGGGGGGGGGGGAGGGTGGAGTGGGGCTCTGAGTCCTCACGGAGAGTCCCAGAAAAAGCAGGGGTGCATGTGGAGGACGGCCCCGCCCCCTCGGGAGTCGCCTGCCCACCCCCACCCCTAGCCCGTGGGGGGGGGGGGGTCTCTGACCACGGATGGGGCCAGGATCGGAAGATCGTTTGGAAAACTGGAGTGCGAACTCAACGATCGGGGCGAACGCGGAGACTCGGGTGGGGTACGCAGGGCTCCCGGGGTGCGGGATGGCCCCCGCCCCGCCCCCCGGTCCCCCGCCTCGCCCCGCCCCCCCGCCCCGCGCCGCCCTCGCCCCGCCCCCCGCCCTCCCTCCTTCCCTCCCTCCTTCCCTCCCTCCTTCCCTCCCTCCTCCTCCCCTCCCGACGTCTCCTCCTCCCGACTCTCCCGGCGCCGCTAAGTTTCTCGGCTCCCGGCCGCGCACCCAGCCGGGGCCGAGCGCGAGCGGAGTCCCCGCCGCCCCGTCCCCGCCGCCCCGACCCCGGGCCCGGCCCCCGCCGAGCCATGCTGTGCGGCCGCTGGAGGAGGCGCCGCTGCCCGCCCGAGGAGCCCCCGATGCCGGCCCCGCTCGCCGCGTCCCCCGCGCGCCAGCCCTCGCCCGCGTCCCCGGACGGCGCCACCCGGAGGCCCGGACCGCGGGCCCTGAAGAAGATGGGTCAGTGACGCGCGGGGCTGTCCCGGGGTGGGGGGGGGGGGGCACAACCCCAGATGGAAGTCGCACCTGGGGGTCACCCGAGGTGCCCGGTGCCCTGCTCCCCACCAGGAGGCGCCCACGCGGCGTGCTGGAGCCGGGATTTGGGCCGGGGGCACATAGGGGGGTCACCGGAGCGGGAGGTGGGGGGCGGTCAGGCAGAGTGAAGCAAGGTGGAAAGGCATGGGGTGTCCCTCACCCACCTCCCCAGCGGCGCCTGGACGGGCTGTGGGTGCCCCAGGGCACCCCGGTTCTCGGCGGTCCACAGGGGGGATGCGCTGCTTAAGGCTGGCTGGGGGGGGGGGGGAGGCGGGGGCGGCCTCTCCCTCTGGCCTCTCACCTTGGGGGGCCCTCGCAGCTGAAGCAGCACAGCGCTGGTGGGCCTGGCCTAACCAGGGGGAACACTGTCAGAAAGTCCCGGTCCCCAGCTCCGGAATAGAGTAAGTAGAGTAACTCACTAATCCCAAAGGAGTATTCTGGAAGGTACTGGAACGTAAAGGAATGTACTGGATATTGGACATGAACCAGAAATAGCTCAGTATCGGGGTCTGTACATGACAAGTGAGGGCATGCAATCCCCCTCTCTGGGAGGTGAGTGACATAATCCCCACTTGACAGATGACGAAAGGACTCAGAGTGGAGGAATTTGTGTGTGACCACACTGAACAAAGGATGTTCAGGCTGGGCTCCCCGGGCGCCCTCAGAGTCTGGGCAAAGTGAGACTCAAGATGCAAAGAGCTGTACAACTTGAGGTGATCTACGGGCTGAACTCGGGGCCTGGGCCCTGTCCCTGAGCTCTTCTGCTCACAGCCAATGCTCTACCACTTGAGTCACAGCTCCATTTCCAACTTTTTGGTGGTTAATGGGATTTTTAAGAGTCTCCTGGACTTTCCTGACCAGCTTGGCTTTAAATCATGATCCTCAGATCTCAGCCTCCTGGGTAGTTTAGGATTACAGGCATGAGCTATGAGCACATTTTGAGCCAAAATCCAGGGTTCCCATTATTAACCTTGGCTTCCTCCCCCACTGCCCCTTCCTGTCACGCATTCCCCCTGACTTTGCGTCACACTGACTGTTCTGAGCCCTGTGCTGTTCACAGAAACTTAAGATGAGATCTCTGGTTTGACCTCCATTCATTCGAGCCTGTAGCTGCCATTAGAGTGCCTGTAGTGTGTTCTGTCCTTAAAGGCCTCAATAGGAAAGTGTGTACGTGTGTGTGTGTGTGTGTGTGTGTGTGTGTGAGACCACTGATCCACAGAATAAGACCTGGAAGGGAGGGGGGGTACAGTGAAATGCTGGGGGCCTGCTGCACCCCAGAACTAGAGAGATCCTGGAGTGGAGAAAGATCTGGCAGGTGGGGGCTAGATCCTAGCCCTCCTCCCCCACAGAATTATCGACTTTATTTGGAGGGCATTAGGGCCCCCAGAAAGATCTGGGGCAACAATAATGTGGCTGTGAGTTATGGGGATCCACAAGAGGAGTTAGGATAGGGGAGTTGGGGCTCACGTTTGGGCTGGCACAAGGGAGGTGAGTTCCAGAAGCCTCTAGGGGGTAAACTGTGATGTGTCTTTCTCTGTACTGAGAAGCAGTGTGGTTTGGAGAGAGGGGGTGGCCACGTTTGGATGACCCCTGGCTGAGCAGGCTGTAGTTCTGGGACTCAGCCCCTCCTGGGTGAAGGATGCTGCGGAAGACTGAGCTGAGGCTCGGGCACGAGGCTCAGGCACGAGGTGCCCCATCCTCAGAGGCCACAAACAGGAATGGTTCCAGTCTTGCCCTCAGGCATGCCGCATAGTAGGCTGAGACTTCCAGACACGTAATTACTGCAGAACCCGACTCAGCACCCATCCACTGAACAAGGCTGCCCAGAAGCACGGGGCACCTGGCCAGGGTGACACGATCGGGAACTATGTGGGTATTGGAATGTCATCTGTCACTAGCCCGTCCTGCTGAGCGACTGCTGAGTGACCACTGAGAGAGGCATGAGTCTGGACAATGCCCCGCTCCCAAGCTATGCTGAGCCCAGGGTCAGGCAAAACCCAGGGCTCCTAGGGCTCTCACCCAGGTAGTGTCAGCTCCCCGCAGAGCCTGTGCTTCTCCCCAGAGTCCCCTCATCTCCAAACTCACCTTTGCCAGCACCACACCCCTTGGGCAAAGAGAGAACAAGTCTTATTTCAGATCAGGTGGAGGAACTGGGGCAAGGGGCGGCTCAGAAGGAAGTTCTTCCCCAGGGAAAACTAGACCTTTAGTGCCACATTAGGGGAAGCAGGCCAAGGAGGAAATTGGGGAGACCCCACTGAGTGGGAGCTAACCGTGCAGCACTAGGCCAGACCACTGGCTTGGCAAGAAATATCAGAGGGTGTCAGGAGCTCTGTCCCTTGACTTAGTCCTCATCCTGCTTAGACCTCAGGCACCACACAGGGAATGTGTGTCCCCGGTGGCTAGCAAAACTGGACGTGGAGGGGTGAAACCAAGGCTTGGCATCTGATGAAAGGATGAAGAGGAAGCATCTAGGGGCTGGAGGTGTGGCATGGTGGAAGAGTACCTGTCTAAGCAAGTATGAGGCTTTGAGTTCAAACCAAACTGGAACTGGGCGCTGTCCCTGAGCTCTTTTGCTCAAGGCTAGCGCTCTATCACTTTCAGCCACAGCACCACTTCCAGTTTTCTGGTGTTTTATTGGAGATAAGAGTCTCAGGGACTCTTCAGAGTCTCATCCTGCCTGGCATGACTTTGGACAGTGATCCTCAGATCCCAGCCTCCTGAGTAGCTAGGATTACAGGCATGAGCCTCCAGTGCCCCACCTCAGCCCTGATTTATTTTTTTTCCCAGTCTTGGGGCTTGAACTCTGGGCCTGGGCGCTGTCCCTGAGCTCTTCAGCCCAAGGCTAGTGCTCTACCACTTGAGCCACAGTACTACTTCCTCAGCGCTGATTTTTGTTTGTTTGTTTTGTTTTTTTTTGCCAGTCCTGGGGCTTAGGACTCAGGGCCTGAGCACTGTCCTGACTTCTTTTGCTCAAGGTTAGCACTCTACCACTTGAGCCACAGCACCACTTCTGGCTTTTTCTGTTTATGTGGTGCTGAGGACTCGAACCCAGGGCTTTGTGCATGCTAGGCAAGCACTCTACCGCTAAGCCACCTTCCCAGCCCCTCAGCTCAGATTTTATTGTGCACTTTTTTCTTCCTTTCCTTCCTTCCTTCCCTCCTAACCTCCCTCTCTCTTTTCCTTCCTCTCTCTTCTCTCTCTCCACTCTTTTTTTGTTGCCTTTTGGTTTTAGGGTGGTTTTGTTGTGACAGTACTGGGCTTAAACTCAGGCTTTTCCCACTGAAAACTGGTGCCTGAACCATCCCTCCACTTCCAGCCTTTTGATGGTTAATTGGAGACTTTTCTTCCTGGGCTGGCTTTGAATTTTAATCCTCAGATTTCAGCCTCCTGGGTAGCTAGGATTACAGCCTGAGCCAACGGTGCCCAGCTTTTCTTGATTTTTTTAGACAAGGTCTTGCCCAGGCTGGCCTCCTGCCTCAACCTCTCAAGTGCTGAGATTATAGACATTCACTACCACACCCAGCTCCATGGTGCTCTTTATTGCAAGATTTAATGAGTGCTAATGAACACCTGTATAGTACTGTGCTAAGTACTCTTTGTGTACTATCTCCTGGAATGTTACAAACCACGTGAGGTAGGCATGGCAATGAGTGTCATTTTATAAATGAGGAAACTGAGATCAGAGATGTTGGATAACTTACCCAGGGCTCAAAGACAAGAGTAACAGAGATTTGAACCTTGGCAGTGTGACTTTTTTTTTTTGCCAGTCCTGGGGCTTGGACTCAGGGCCGGAGCACTGTCTCTGGCTTCTTTTTGCTCAAGGCTAGCACTCTGCCACTTGAGCCACAGCACCCCATTCTGGCTGTTTTCTATATATGCTGAGGACTCGAACCCAGGGCTTCATGTATACGAGGCACGCACTCTTGCCACTAGGCCATATTCCCAGCCCTGGCAGTGTGACTTCTGTGTAGGGAGGGCCTGCCGCTCTCCTCCGCCGTACCACAGGGGCACTGCAGCATGCAAAGCTATCCTCTTGTCTAAAGCAGAAGCTACATCTGACACGCACATGAACAATGGATAATTTGGAACGCATTTCTGTCTCTTTACATCTGTGTGTGTGTGTGTGTGTGTGTGTGTGTGTGTGTGTGTGTGTGTGTGTGTGCTGGATCTGAGGCTGGAACTCAACGTCTGGATGCTGTCCCCAAGCTATTCTTTTGCTCAAGACTAGTGCTCCACCATCTCAGCCACACCTCTACTTCCGGCTTTTTGGTGGCTAACTGAAGATATGAGTCTCACAGACTTTCTTGCCTGGCTTTGCTTTGAACCTTTCATCCTCAGAGCTCAGCCTCCTGAGTGTCTAGGATTATAGGGGTGAGCCCCTGGTCCCCCAGACCCCTTGTTTTGGTAGTGCTCTGCAGCATCCTAGGGCTAGACGACTGAGCCGCACCCCTAGCCCAATGGGACATCCCCAACAAGTACTTGCTGTTTGTCTGAAACTCACATGGAACTGGCACCCTGGGTTTCATCCAGCCATCCCATCTCCCAAGCTCTCGGTCTGCGTCTGTGCCCTGACACTCCGCCCAGACCCCTAATCCCCCGCAGTAGGCAGAAAGCTGAGTAGTCACAACCCTGTCCCTGCCCCTCTCCTCTCTGGTCTGCACATACCACCAAATGCCCGCTGGACAACAGGGCTCTCCTGATGGCAGGCAAGGGACATCTCTTGAAGGGTGAGTGGGGCTGGCAGGAGGGGGCGTCTTCAGAGTGACCTCACTCTAGCAGGGGCCTGACCTTGGTAATGGGAAGGGCTGGGCAGGGGTGCTCAGGACATGGCTGAGGCCGGGCCCTGCCACACCCTGTCCTCCCCTCTTGCCTTACCTCCCCACCCATCTATATCCTGGGCCAGACTTTGTGCCTATCCTAGCCAAACAGGGAAGGTGCTTCACCCTTGCCTTCCTGGTTCACAGACCTCCTGGGGCCCCCCTGCCTGCCCTTCCTGCCTTTGTTGACTCTCCCAGGAATGCCCACTTCCAGCCTCAATGTGGCAGGCCGCTGGGATGGGGGAGCATGCTCAGTGCCTTCCCATCGGGGCTACGGCAGGCCAAGGGATTTGGGTGGGAAGGGGCTGGGGACCTTGTCCGTTAGATGTCCAATGTCAGCCACCAGGAAAAGCTGGCTCTTTCCCTGCCCCCTGCTTGGCAGAGCCGGGAGCTGCATGTCTCACATTCCTGCACAAGCCTGCGTGCCCTTCCTGAGCCGGCCCTGCCCTCACGCACTGCCTGTTTGCTTTTGCAGGCTGCACCCTTCCCCACTCCCTTCACACACACACACACACACACACACACACACACACACACACACACACACTGCCCTGCACACACCCTGGCTGGAGTCCCACCCCTCCTTATACACCCTGCCCTCTGCACACCATCCCCTGGTAACACAAACCTGATAACATTCACTCCTCCCCATAGCCTGTGCCCCAGCGTGACTCTGTGTCCACCCCTGCAGGAGGCCCCTGGTGGTGTTTCCAGCAGGCACAGCCTGCCCCCGTCCAGCTTCAATGGGACATCCACAACAGGGTGGGATTCAGGGACCCTGGCCAGCTCTGGCGTGAGGCAGGTGTCTGCCTTCGGCCGTGGCCACCTATGTGCAGGTCCAGATTGTACATCCCCCAACTGCCCTGGTGTGGGTATTCAGAAACACGAGGCCTAAGATAAGCAGCGGGCTCGGCAGCAGTGTCTGAACCCCAGATGACAGCACAGAATAGGGCAGGAGGTGCCTCTGGCATCGGTCAGGGAGGACAGAGCTGAAAACTCCTGGCCTGAGGAGGGAGAAGCGTTGGAACCCCAGGCAGAGCCCTGCCTCTGCTCTTCTGTCATTTTCCAAGTACCCATGACAAGCCAGGCCTGGGACTCAGTGCTGTGTGTCTTACCCTTTACTCTTTGAGCGTAGACTCCCCATCTTCTAGCGCAGCAAGCTTCACCTCCCATTTACCCCACCTCATGACAGAGCCAGCTCCATGCATCTTAGGTTTATTGAGATAATGATCCACATGCTATATAATTTATCCACTTAAAGTAGATGGTGAGCTGAGCATCGATGATCCTAGCTGCTCAGGAGGCTGAGATCTGTGGGTTGAGATTCGAAGCCAGCCCGGGCAGGAAACTTGGGATGTCCGTGAGACTCTTATCTCCCATAAACTACTCAGAAACAGCCAGAAGTGGCGCTGTGGCTCAAGTGGTAGAGTGCTAGCCTTGAGCAAAAGAAGCTCAAGGACAGTGCCCAGGCCCTGAGTTCAAGCCCCAGGATGCCCCCCTTCCCCCCAACAATTGTGAAGTATATGTAAAATTAGCCATCCTAAGGCTGGAAGTATGCTTGCCTAAGATGCATGAGGCCCTGAGTTCAATCCCTAGTACTGAGGAAGAAAAAGAGAGAAAGAAAAGATCCACCAACCTATTTCTAAGTGGCTACGACACTGGCACTAGTTATATTCACACTCTTGTGCAACCATCACCATTACCTATTTCCAAAACTTCTTCCAAGTCCCAAACGGAAATTGCATAATCACTGATTCAGGCACCAGTGGCTGCTGCCTGTAATCCTAGTTACTCAGGAGGCTGAGATCTGGAGGACCGCAGTTCAAGGCCAGTGTGGGCAAAACTTTTGCTGAAGTCCATCTCCAAAATAACCATCAGAGAGCAAGGCTGGAGGTGTGGCCCAAGAGATCAGCTAATTAAGCAAGCGGAATGAGCACAAGGCCCTGACTTAAAGCCCAGTAAAAAAAAAAAAAAAAAAAGAGGGCTGGGAATATGGCCTTGTGGCAAGAGTGCTTGCCTCATATACATGAAGCTCTGGGTTCAATTCCCCAGCACCACATATATAGAAAACAGCCAGAAGTGGAGCTGTGGCTCAAGTGGCAGAGTGCTAGCCTTGAGCAAAAAGAAGCCAGGGACAGTGCTCTGGCCCTGAGTCCAAAAAAAATAAAAAAGAAAAGAAAAAAAAAGTAAAAAACAACAACTCTGTAATTACTAGCAGTAATTCCCCCATTCCTTCCTCTGCCAGCTCCAGTAACCTCTAATCTACTTTCTGTCTGTGAAGGAGCCTGTTCTGGGGGCCTCCAAGTAGACTCAGATAGTACCTTCCATCTGGATTCCTTCACTTAGCATCAGGTTTTTCAGGGTTCGCCTATGTTGTGACCTGTGTCAGACTTCATTTCGTTCGACAGATGTAGGCGTCACATTTTCCTCAACTCTTCACCTGTGATGGAGACGAAGGTTCTTCCCACCTTCTGGCTCTCCACCCTCTCTTCCCTGCTGTCATTTCATGGTTCTTCCCCCCACCCACTCAGTAGAGACTGGCTCTAGCTCCTGCTGAGATAGAAAACCAGATGTGGGAGACCTGTACATCTGTTCAGAGCCTGTAGGAATAAGGTAGAGGTGACATCTGTGAATGTGGAACTGTGTCCTAGGGGGCTTGGTGGAGAGCCAGGGCCATCCCAGAACCCCTGCTCTGGCTCTAAGCCTCCTTCTGACTTGGCCTCTCATGTTTGTTGGCCTTCTCTGCCTTTCCTGTCTGATCCCAGTCCCTCTCCACCCATGGTTTGGTTGTTTATATATTTTTTGCATGTATGTGTGTGTTTGATTTGTTTTGTTTTTGTTGCCAGTCCTGGGGCATAGACTCAGGGCCTGAGCACTGTCCCTGGCTTCTTTTTGCTCAATACTAGCACTCTATCTCTTGAGCCACAGTGCCACTTCCGGCTTTTTTCCTATATAAGTGATGCTGAGGACTTGAACCCAGGGCTTCATGTATACGAGGCGAGCACTTTACCACTAGGCTATATTCCCAGCCCTATATGTGTGTGTTTGAGAAGTGTGGCCTGGGTGCTGTCCTTTAGCTTTTTTGCTCAAGGCTAGTAACTCTACCACTTGAGCTACAGCTCCATTCTAGCAGTTTCATGGTTAATTGGAGATAAGCGTCTCACAGACTTTCCTACCCAGGATAACTTCAAACCTTCATCCTCAGATCTCAGCCCCCTGAGTACCCAGTAGTAGTAGTACTAGTATTATAGGCATGAGCCACTAGTACTGGCATGAGCCTGGCTCTCGCCAAGCACTTTCCCAGGCTCTAGCCCCTGGCCCAGCCTGATTCTGTATTCCTTCAAAGACCAATGCCACTTGGATGGGCATCCTAAAAATGTCACCCCTCTCCTAATAGACTCCAGCATTGGGGGGAGGATGGGAGGAGCCAGGAGCAGGGACCCCTTCGATGAATAAGCCTTTGGGACTGCTTGTCTGTTTGCAGAAGCTTTGGACAAAGCAGGCCCACTGTGACTCACCTCCATTTCCTGCCTTAGTCATTGGCCAGCCCTCTCCACGCCCCCATAGGCTCAGCATCGGAGGACTGGTGGGTTGGGGGGGGAGTGACCTCAGCGGGAGAGTGGCGTGAAGGGGTGAGGCCTGCCATGACAGCACTGCGGCTTCCCCCACTGTCCTGCCCCCACGATGCCGTGTTGTTTCTCAGGAGAGAATGCAGAGATTGTCTGGCTGTGGCCGGAAGGTGACAGGGGACTGGAGGAAGTTTGGCGAGTCCCTTGGCCTGGCTCTTTGTCTGGAAAGAGGGTTTGACCTCCCCTTCCCGGCTGGGAGCACTGCAAAACAGAAGGCCACAGCCTAGATAGACTCTGGGAGCCCCGTTAGGGCCCATAGGAAACCATAGCTACCTGAAGGAGGCAGATTTATTTCCCTTACTCCTGAGACCCCGATTCTCCATCATGGTCACCCTCAAAGCCATAAGGTAAAGAATTAAAATATGAATTGCAGGCTCCATCCCACACTTACTGGCTGAACATCTATGATTCCAATGCCAGCCAGCGCTGAGAAACCCTGACCCGAAAAGACCTGCCTGCCTGTCCTTCTATAAAACAAGCACACAGAAGCACAATGTGAGATAAGGCTTCACACTGCCCTTGGGCTTATTAGAGTCTGAGAGAGGTGGATACTAGGAGTACGCCTGTAATCCTAGCTACTCAGGAGGCTGAGATTTGAGGTTTGTAGTTCAAAGCTAACCACGGTAGAAAGTCTGGGAGATTCTTATCTGCAATTAACCAGTAAAAACAAACAAACAAACCAGAAACAAACCAGAAATGGAGCTGTGGCTCAAGTGATAAAGTGGCAGCCTTGAGCAAAAAAGTCAAGGGACAGTGTCTAGGCTCTGAGTTCAAGTCCCAGTACTGGCACACACACACACCAAGAAGTCTAAGAGATGTGGTGGTGTTTTGGTTTGGGTTTTAAGGGGTTGTTTGTTTAAAGAGGGTCTATGTAATCCAAATTGACCTTAAACTCAGGTCCTCCTACCTCAGCCCCCTGAGTGATAAGACTACAAATGGGTACCATTATACCCGACTTTTTTGTCTTTGTTGCCATACTGGGTTTGAGCTCAGGGCTGCTCACTTATTTGGTTGGCTTGCTTGCACTCTTGAGCCATACCTCCAGACCAGCTTTTTGCTGGCTACTCTGGAGACAGAGTCTCACAGAATTTTTCTGTCTGGACTGGCTTTGAACCATGATCCTCTAGATCTCCTCCTCCTGAGTAGCTAGGAATATACATGTGAGCCACTGATGCCTGGCTTTTTTTTTTTTGGCCAGTCCTGGGCCTTGGACTCAGGGCCTGAGCACTGTCCCTGGCTTCTTCCCGCTCAAGGCTAGCACTCTGCTACCTGAGCCACAAGCGCCCCTCCTGGCCGTTTTCCATATATGTAGTGCTGGGGAATCAAACATAGAGCTTCATGTGTAGGAGGCAAGCACTCTTGCCACTAGGCCATATTCCCAGCCCCTGGCTTTTTTTTTTTTTTTTTAACTAAAAGAAAAAGTGTAGTTGGTGATCAGTGAGAGCTACTTGAGAAGAAATCAAGGAAAGCTTTCCTGGAGGAGGTGGTGGCTGAACTTGTCTTTAAAGAACCCAGTTACTAGAAACAGAGGTGAAAGGAAGTTAGACTTGACTCAGATTTTGCATTGGGTGAGCAGGAACCCAAAGGCAAGCCCAGAAATGGTATGTATTTTTAAAAAAAGTTAGGGCTGGGAATGTGGCTTAGCGGTAGAGTGCTTGCCTAGCATGCACGAAGCCTTGGGTTCAATTTCTCAGAACCACATAAACAGAAAAGGCAGGTAGTGGTGCTGTGGCTCAAGTGGTAGAATGCTAGCTTTGATCAAAAGAAGCTCAGGGACAGTGCACAGACCCTGAGTTCAAGCCCTAGACTGACAAAAAATAAAGGGATGGAGATATGGTGCAAGTGGTAGAGTGCCTGCCTAATAAGCATGATGCCCTGAGTTCAAATCCCAGGACTACAAATTTAAAAATAAAAACACAAAAAATGGAGGAGAGTAAGAGACCCTGGGCTTCAAGTCCTAGTATAGGTGTATATGTATGCGTGCACATACACACACACGCATACACACACACACACACACACACACAAAGGAAGAGGCACATTGTGAAGTTTCATTTGGCCCCAGTGGTTGTGGTTTTTTGTTTTTGTAATTTGACTTAGTTGCCAACATTAAAAAATGTGGAGGCTTCCTATCCAGGTCTGGATTCCTGTCCCGCGGAACGTCTGGGCGCTTGTCCACTCCTGGCTGGCCTCTCTTGGGAAGGGTGTGGGCTCTGGAGCAGCGTGTCTGGTTCCCACCGCTCCTGATAACTCAGCTCCGGCCACTTCGGTATAGCCGCTGTGAGGTGTTCAGATTTGGCTTACACCAGAGCTCGCAGCCAAAGCCCACCAAACTTCTGCAGGGCAGTGCAGGTCACGCTGGAGAAACCGTTGGTTTAGGATTGCTACTGAATGGTGGATTTTACTACAGGAGTCTCTATGTTATGAATGGACAGTACGTGACTTAGAGCAGTCTCATTAGTGTGTCACCAGGGCCATATAACTGAGATATGGCCCTTAAGTCTTAAGTCCTCGTTGCCCAGGGCACTCCCGGGGAGAGGAGGAAGACGAGGGAAGCGGCAGCAAGGCTGTGCTGTGTGGCACAGTTCCGCGGCGCCGCTGGGGCTGGGCCTGGAGTCCTTGTCCTTTCCCTGGCAAAACAGTGGCCTCTGCTGTCCTCCTGGTTTTGGGGAAACCAGAAGCAAGGAGCTTGGGTTGCAGCAAGGCAGATTTAGGTTAGATAGTGAGACTTCTTTCCTGATGGTTCCAAGTTTCACATCGAGGGAAAGGCTAGCAGGTCAGCAGTGGCCACTCACACCTGTAATCCTAGCTACTCAAGAAATCTGAGGATCATGGTTCTGAAGCAGGAAAGTCCGGTGACACGCTTAGCTCTAATTAGCCACACACACACAAAGCCAGATGTGGAGCTGTGTCTCAAGTAGTAGTGTGCCAGCCTTGAGGCCTGTGTGCCAGGCACTGCCTGTGAGGGAGGGAAGGAGGGCCTGCTACTGGCCCACTCGGTGGGGGGATTTAGGAGATGCAGAGCCTGTGATGATGGTGGCCTGTTACAATGAAGAGAAAAAGAGCCAAGCAGGAGGGGCAGGAAGTGGGCCTAAGAAGGCCTGGCTTTGGAGAGGCTTGGGGAGTGGGGCGGTGCGCCTCATCTGGGCGGAGGAAGCTACATCCTAGGTCACCGGCCCCTGCAGGCCTGACAGAGGATGAGGACGTCCTGGCCATGTTGAGGGGCTCCCGGCTCCGCAAGATCCGCTCGCGCACGTGGCAGCAGGAGCGGCTGTACCGGCTGCAGGAGGACGGCCTGAGCGTGTGGTTCCAGCGGCGCATCCCGCGCGCGCCCTCCAAGCACACCTGTGAGTGGCACGGGCTGGGTGGCCCCCGGGCCGGGTGGCAGGGGCGGCGGAGCCTGGGGTCCCGCGGACGCCATCTGACCCGGCCCTGCCCGCGCAGTCTTGGTGCAGCACATCGAGGCCGTCCGGGAGGGCCACCAGTCCGAGGGCCTGCGGCGCTTCGGGGGCGCCTTCGAGCCTGCGCGCTGCCTCACCATCGCCTTCAAGGGGCGCCGCAAGAACCTGGACCTGGCGGCGCCCACGGCCGAGGAGGCGCAGCGCTGGGTGCGCGGCCTGGCCAAGCTGCGGGCGCGCATCGACGCCATGAGCCAGCGCGAGCGGCTGGACCAATATCCTGCTGAAAGAGAGGTGGGGGTGGTGGTGGAAGGAGGGAGGGCAGACACGAACCTGGACAGCACTCGGCCCTGGCCAGACATGGCCCTGGGCCTTAGCAACAGCCTGAGCTTAAATCCCTGGTTTCTGGGGGCTGAGCATGGGCGCACTCACGCTGGCCTGCTGAGATCCCTTCATGGGTGACGGCCCTGCCCCTCCTCCACTGGCTTTGGCGGTGGAGATGGGGGCTTCCTAGCTTGGAGAGCACCAGCCCAAGGACAAGATGTTGTTACTGTGCTCCAGAAGAACACAGGTCGACGAGAAAGCGCAGCCACTAAGCCCTGGAGCCCCCAAGACTCTAGGCAGGGGTGACTTACCTGCCCTTACCTGCCAGCCCCTGGGGGAAGGAGGTTCAGTCTACTGGTTTGGTGGTGGTGTTTTTTCCTGAGCATTCATACCTGGATCCACTCCTATCTGCACCGGGCAGACTCGAACCAGGACAGTAAGATGAGCTTCAAGGAGATCAAGAGCCTGCTCAGGATGGTCAACGTGGATATGAATGACATGTATGCCTACCGCCTCTTCAAGGTGAACCCAGTCCCTGGCCCAGCCACCACTTTGCTGTCCCCAGCCTCCTCTTCCCACTCCAGCCCTGTGAGTGTGTGTGCACGCGCGCGCATGCACACACGCATGCACCAGGGCTTGAACTCAGAGCCTAGGCGTTGTCTCTGAGCTTCTTTTTGTTCAAGGTGGATACGCTATCACTTGAGCCACAACTCCACTTAGGGAGTTTTGCTCCTTAATTGGAGTCTCACGGACTTTCGTGCCTGGAATGGCTTCAAACCCTGACCCTCAGATATTAGCCTTCATGAGCCACTGGCAACAGGATCCTCCGGCTTTTCTCTAGGAGCTTCCTACCTCTCCCAATAGCAAGGCAACATCTGGACTGGTTCTCCTTTCCTCTCCCTTGGGGTTCAGAGACCAGAACTCTCCTCACCCTCACATTCATTCCCACAGCAGAGCCCTTTTCATGTCCCCAGTCTGCAGAGCACGGCTGGTCCATGTGGCCGTGGTAGCTTGCACACAGGAGCTGCAGACACAGGCACACCCACCCCCCTCTGTGAGGATGTGCGATCCTTCACAGGTGTTTGCACAGAAGCTCTGGGACTCAAAAGCATGGACTTTGCACCTGTGGATGGGTTGGGCTACATGGCAGATATCTGTGTGGGTGCTGTGTCACCGGCCTGTGACCCTGAAAGATAGGAAAGCCCCTGGCGCCAGTACCCAGGCTGACAGCTGTACATGGCTGCTCCATGAAGTTCTCATTCAGTGATTGCTCATTGACCAGGTGCGCATATCAGGATAGTGATGTGTACACACGCAAACCTGTCCCACATCTTGATTCCTGGGGTAGGTCGTGGTGCAGAGGGACAGGCATAGACTCTGGAGACCTTTCTAAAATCCTAGCCCTGTGGTTCACCAGGCACAGGGGCTTCAGTGACCTGGGTCTTTCTCGTGCTTTCTCTTCCTGGGAAATGGAGCCATGACTTTGACAGCAGTGGTGGAATTATGGAGTGTCAATGAAGCCAGGTTTCTGAGGGTGTCCCCTCCTCTGAGCCGCTGCCTTCTGTTCCTCCAGGAGTGTGACCATTCCAACAACGAGAGGCTGGAGGGGGCTGAGATTGAGGAGTTCCTACGGCGGCTGCTCAAACGCCCAGAGTTGGAGGACATCTTCCACAGGTACTCGGGCGAGGACCGCGTGCTGAGCGCCCCAGAGCTGCTGGAGTTCCTGGAGGACCAGGGTGAGGATGGTGCCACCCTGGCCCACGCCCAGCAGCTCATCCAGACCTATGAGCTCAACGAGGCAGGTGAGCCTGGGAGATGGGGGTGCTCCACACAGCTGTCTTGGCAGCTCTAGTTTCCCAGACAGGCGGGCTCTGCTCTCAGCGGGCTGGGGACTGTCCTGGGCCTTTTCCCTTGTCCCTTTCAGAGTACACTTCCACACCTGTAGAATCACTCTAGTGGGCTCGCCTCACAGGGTTTGAAGATTAAATAGCATAGATGGAAGTAGAGGTGGGGCTCAAATGGTAAGAGTACCCTGAATTCAAGTCCCAATACTGGCACAAAAACAAAGCAAACAGGGCTGGGAATATGGCCTAGTGGTAAAGTGCTCGCCTCGTATACATGAAGCCCTGGGTTCAATTCCTCAGCACCACATATATAGAAAAAAGCCAGAAGTGGCACTGTAGATCAAGAGGTAGAGTGCTAGCCTTGAGCAAAAAGAAGCCAGGGGCAGTGCTCAGGCCCTGAGTTCAAGCCCCAGGACTGGCAACAAAAACAAAACAAACAAGAACAAAGCAAACAAACAGGGGTTGGGAATGTGGCTTAGCAATAGAGTGCTTGCCTAGCATGCACGAAGTCCTGGGTTCCATTCCTTAGTACCATATAAACAGAAAAAGCCAGAAGTGGCACTGTGGCTCAAGTGGTAGAGTGCTAGCCTTGAGCAAAAGGAAGCTCAGGGACAGTGCTCAGGCCTTGAGTTCAAGCCCCAGGACTGGCAAAAAAAAAAAAAAATAGCTGGGCACTAGTCGCTCACATCTGTAATTCTAGCTAGTTAGGAGGCTAAGATCTAAAGATTGAGGTTTGAATCCAGCCCAGCAGACAAATCCAAGAGACTCTTACCTCCAGTTAATCAGAAAAAAAAGCTGAAAGTGGAGATGTGGTTCAAGTGGTAGAGCACCAGCTTTGAGAGAAAAAGCCAAACAAGAATGCGAGGCTCCAATGGGACTGGGAATGTGGCTTAGTGATAGAGTGCTTGCCTAGCATGCATGAAGCCCTGGGTTTGATTCCTCAGCACCACATATATAGAAAAAGGCCAGAAGTGGCGCTGTGGCTCAAGAGGTAGAGTGCTAGCCTTGAGCAAAAAGAAGCCAGGGACAGTGCTCAGGCCCTGAGTCCAAGCCCCAGGACTGGCAAAACAAAACAAAACAAACAAACAAAAAGAAAGTGAGGCCCTGAGTTCAAGCCCCAGTACCAGTAAAAACCAACAACAACAACTACAACAAAGCCCAGCATAGCTTATATAGTGCGTAGTCTTCTGTAGGGAGTCCAGTCGTTGCCAAGTCAAGCGAACCAGAGGGGTATTTATTTAGGGCTGTAGAGAGCACCCCTGTGGCCTGACCTCCTTTCCTGTCCTTGCGCGTAGCCAAGCAGCACGAGCTCATGACACTGGATGGCTTCATGATGTACCTGCTGTCACCCGAGGGGGCTGCCCTGGACACGGCCCACACTCGTGTGTTCCAGGACATGGGGCAGCCCCTCGCCCACTACTTCATCTCCTCATCTCACAATACCTATCTGACCGACTCTCAGATTGGGGGCCCCAGCAGCACCGAGGCCTATGTTAGGTACCGTGTTGGGCGCGTCTGGATGGGTGGGGGGGAGGAATAGAGGGCTCAACCCCTACTCTGGGCTCCCTGGGCCTTCCTGGCTCAGCCTGCCCATTGCCTTAGCCCGTCTACCGGTCCATCCGCTCCGCAGAGCCTTTGCCCAGGGATGCCGCTGTGTAGAGCTGGATTGTTGGGAGGGGCCAGGAGGGGAGCCCGTCATCTACCACGGCCACACACTCACCTCTAAGATCCTTTTCCGGGATGTGATCCAAGCTGTTCGTGACCACGCATTCACGGTAAGCCCCTGGGACACCACGCCTAGCTCTGGAGCCTTCCCTTTGCCTCACCCCTTGCTAGCTTCCCTTAGTCCATTCAAAAGCAAGCCCTGGCCAGAGCATCATTTATTCACCAAGTACTTCAGGGATAGCTGGCTAGTGGGGTAGAATAAAGCGAAGTGAGCTATTCCCTCTTCCCAATTCACCTGTGTACTAAATGTATTAACATTACCAAAGTTCCAGAAGAAAACCTTATGGGGAGGGAAGGCCATTTAATCAGCTTCCAGCTTAGAAGTCTAGCAGCTGCATCTAGATACACATTGGTGGCCCACGCCTATGATCCTAGTCAGGAGGCCAAGATTGGAGGATCAACGTTGAAGGCTAGCCTGGGCAGGAAAAGCATGTAAGACTCCTGTCACCCATGAACCACCAAAAAGCCAGAAGTGGAGCTGTGGCTCCAGTGGTAGAGCTCTAGCCTTGAACAACAACAAAAAAAGTTAGGTGAGAGCTCAAGGCCCTGAATTCAAGCCCTAGTACCCACAGGAAAAAATGTCCCACTTTTGTTGAGGTTTTCAGACCCCATGGATACCAGGTTAAGGGGGCAGGGTTGGAACATAACTGAGATCGTCAATGTCAATAACACATACAGAGCTTTCCTGTGGCTGCCCTCAGCCTCCCAGACAATGGGTTCCCCCAGAGATGCAGATCTGACCACCTCTGGTCCTCCCCGCTCCCCCCAAGCTGGTCCTGGGGTGGCCTGTACCCTGTGGTCCCTTTCAAAGGATTCTCTCAGCACTGCTTTCGCCTGCCTGTCCTGAAGCGAGCAGGGGGCCTGGGTGGAGGGGAGGGGGGGCGGGCTAGTGGCTCTGAACTGCTGCCCTTCCCCCCCCACAGGTGTCCCCATATCCTGTCATCTTGTCCCTTGAGAACCACTGCGGGTTAGAGCAGCAGGCTGCCATGGCCCGGCACCTGCGGACCATCCTGGGAGACATGCTGGTGACAGAAGCACTGGACCTCCAGAACCCCGAGGAGCTGCCGTCTCCAGAGGTGATGAGCCCCGGCCTCCCTGGGGGTGGCAGGAGGGAGGGTCTGACTGGGGCCTGCTACCCAGTCTGGCTCATGCCACTCCTCTGGCTCAGGACCTCTCACCTCTCTTTACCTTGCGCTTCTGTTCACCTGACATTCAGCACCCCCTGTCTCTCTGCTGTTTTCTGGCTCTCCCTTCCTGACTAGACCCAGCTCCCCCACTTCCCTAGCATGCAAGGCCTTCTATGACCCGGACCTGCTCTGCATCCCTGCCCACAGTTCTCCGCAGACTCAGCCAGTTCCACCTCCGAGGTGTGGGCTGACACTCTTTTCCACCAGGACCTCTCTTCCCAGTCGTCTGCACCGGCCAGCACCACCTGCGTGGAATCCTGGCTCGGTCCACAGGGCTGGGATGTCGCTTGGTGGTCTAGCCCTGACAGGAGCATAGGTTCCATCCCCAGCACTGCAAGAAGCAACCTGTAAATACAGAGTTCGAGCTCAGCTTAACCCATCTCTCCCGAGTCTTCTGAAGCCCAATGGCTTTCCTTCTTCCCTCCTCTTCTCCAAACTCAAAGCATTTAATCCCTCTGGGTACTTAACCTTCCTGAGCATCTTGTGCAAACTCTCCTTCCAACACTAAACACACAGCAATGTTGTCTCACTTTTTGTTTTGAATTTGGGCCTCATACTTCGCTGTGCTTGCTTGCTCCCAGCCTGAGCTCTACCGTTTGAGCCACACTTCCAGCTCAGCATTTTGCTTGTTTGGAGATAATATCTTGTAGACTTTTCTCCCCTGGCCTATCTTTCAACCATGATCCTCCAGGCTTCAGCCTCCTGAGTAGTTAGGATTATAGGTTTGAGTCACTGGCACCCGGCTTGACTCATTCTTATGTGGAGGACAAGATCGTGTGTGTGCGTGTGTGTGTGTGTGTTGAGGCTTGAACTGAGGGCTGTACCCCCAATTGGCTTTTTCACTCATGGATGGCACTTTACTCCTTGAGTAATGGCTCACTCTTTTTGCTGGTTAGTGATGAGTCTCAAGGATCTGTTTGTCTCAACCGGACCTGAACCGGAATCCTCAGATTTTTTTTTTTTTTTTTTTTTTGGCCAGTCCTGGGGCTTGGACTCAGGGCCTGAGCACTGTCCCTGGCTTCTTCTTGCTCAAGGCTAGCACTCTGCCACTTGAGCCACAGCGCCCCTTCTGGCCATTTTCTGTATATGTGGTGCTGGGGAATCGAACCCAGGGCCTCATGTATACGAGGCAAGCACTCTTGCCACTAGGCCATATCCCCAGCCCCGGAATCCTCAGATTTTAGCCTCCTGAGTAGTCAGGATTATCAACATGAGCCACCAGCACCTGGCCTGAAATATGAAAATAAATGAGCAGGGTGCTGGTGGCTCACACTTGTACTCCCAGCTACTGAGGAGGCTGAGATCTGAGGACCACAGTTTGAAGCCAGACAAGGAGAGAAAGTATGTGAGACTCTGATCTCCAATGAACCAACAGAAAAGGCGCTGTGGCTCAAGTGGTAGAGCGCTAGCCTTGAGCAAAAGAGCTCAGGGACAGAGCCCAATCTCCAATTAACCAGCAAAACTCTGGCTCCAGTGGTTAGAGTGCCTGCCTTGAGTGGGGGTAAAAAGCCAAGGGAGAGTTTGAGGCCTTGAGTTCAAGTCCCAGTATGGCGCATGCATGAGCGTACACACACACAGTCACATGATTCTATGTTATGAGCTCACTTCTATGAAAGACCTGTTTTAAAGAGGGCTCCTTTGCCTTCAGTCCTGTCTTGCTCATGGTAAGGGCCGCCGCATGGTGGTCTGAGTTATGGAGGCTCGCTGTAAGCTTCTTCTATGCATGGCCTTGTGATCATTTCCCACTTTTTCCTGTTAGAAGCATCCCTTCCATCTCCTTCCTGTCCCTACCCCCCCTCACTCAGTGGTGTTTGTTGAATGACCACTGTAAGGTTTGCCAGAAAGGAAAAGGGCCACATGGTTCAGACAGAGAAGAGCTTACTGGGGGGGGGGGGGGGGGAGCAAACTGCCAGTGCACACAAGATGGAGGCGTGGGGAGACAGAGGGGAAGGAAGAAGAGGAAAAGAGAAAAAGAGGGAGAGAGAAAGAGAAAAAAGGAAAGAGAGCGTTGAGCCAGATTACACAAGGAAAGGTGGGAGGTCTGGCCAGGTGGATTGGAAGTGACCTCAGAGAAGGGGGTGGTAACTGCCTCCAGGTGCACCAGTTACCTAGGTGACGCAGGTACTGGGCGCAGACTTAACCAGGTGGGGGCATCTGCATGGAGCCCTCCCAAGGGTGGGCCTTACACCCACCATCTGCTCTGAGGGGCAAGAGGGCTTCAGCTGTCCACATTGGCCTCTACAGCAGCTGAAGGGCCGCGTCCTGGTGAAGGGGAAGAAGCTGCCGGCTGCTCAGAATGAGGATGGCCGAATTTTGTCAGACAAGGAGGAGGAGGAGGAAGAGGAAGAGGAGGAAGAGGCTGTGGAGGTTGCCGAGCAGAGGCGGCGGGTGAGTGGGCTGCGTGGGAACTGGGTCCCACTGCTAGGCGTGGGTGAGGTCAGGAAGGATGGGGAGGTAGGACTTGGGGATTTGAGTCAGGGGACCCCCACTGAGCCTGAACTCCTAGGCCAAGCAGATCTCCCCAGAGCTATCTGCCCTGGCTGTGTACTGCTGTGCCACCCGCCTCCGGACCCTGCACCCCAGCCTCGGCCCGCCGCAACCCTGCCATGTCAGCTCCCTCAGTGAGCGCAAGGCCAAGAAGTTCATCCGGGAGACAGGTAAGAGTCTGATATTGGGCATCTGCTAGGGCGCTGTGTGTGTGTGGGGGTGCAGCTCCCAGCTTCAGGGGGGCCTGCAGTTGGTCTCCAGATGAGAGAGAGAATGATGAAGTCAGGAGGACCTTAGAGAGGAACTTCACTTGGGCTAGGTTTGGGGGAGAGCCCTAGGCTGAAGAGAGGCTTACAGTGGCCTTCACATGCTCACAGCCGAATGGTAGGCCAAACCCAGATGGGATGGTCAGGCCATGGCGGGGGCTGGGAGAGCCCAGCAGGAAGGTGTGGGATCAGAGGAGGCTTCCTGGAGCAGGTAGGTGATACCTCAGAAGACACATCACCTGAAGGGCAAGGAGGAAGCAGCCAGGTGAAGAAGGGGAGGGGACTTCCAGACAGAGACAGAACAGGTTTTCCAGTGGCTGGGAGCCATGACCTACAGGGGCCCATGTGTGGTTGGAGGGGGGTGGGCAGAGTGAGTGATGAGTTTCATGGAATGTTAGCCTGACGTCATGTGCCAGGTTATGTGACCACAGGGCCTGCCTGCCCCGGAAGGGCCTTAGCAGCTTCCTTGGTGAGTCCCCTAAGGTCAGAAGAGAGTGAAGAGCTGGGGAGAGGGAGTTCAACTCCTGTCTCCAGGAAGCTATAGGCCTGGGCACTGGGCATGGGACACCTCAGGGCCTGTCACAATCCTGGCCCCAATTCTGCCTTAGGGAACAGCTTTGTCAGGCATAATGCTCGCCAGCTAACACGTGTGTACCCACTGGGTTTGCGGATGAACTCAGCCAACTACAGCCCTCAAGAGATGTGGAACTCGGGCTGTCAGCTGGGTAAGTGTAAGTGGCTCTGTTGGGTGGTTTCTGGGAAGCTGTGGCAGCCTCAGCAGCCAGGGGGCCATGTGGCTTTCTAGAAGGTAGAGATGTATTTTGGTGACAGCAGCACTTAAAAAAATGTAGCCAGAAGCTAGATGCTGTTGGCTCATGCCTACTGTAATCCTAGCTACTCAGGAGGCTGATCTGAGCCTGAACAGGAAAAGTCCATGTGACTTTTATCTCCAACAAACTACTCAGACGGCACCCAGACCCTGAGTTCAAGCCCCCAGGAGTGGCACAAAAATTAAAAAAAAAGTGGGCTGGGGATATGGCCTAGTGGCAAGAGTGCCTGCCTCATATACATGAGGCCCTGGTTTCGATTCCCCAGCACCACATATACAGAAAATGGCCAGAAGTGGTGCTGTGGCTCAAGTGGCAGAGTGCTAGCCTTGAGCAAAAAAGAAGCCAGGGACAGTGCTCAGGCCCTGAGTTCACGGCCTAGGACTGGCAAAAAAAAAAAAAAAATTAAAAAAAAATCTGTGAGCAATATAGGTAGGGACATCAAACCAGATTCATTTGTTCTTGACAGTGTAAAGCTACATTTTTCTTTTTGGGCCAGTAATGGGGCTTGAACTCAGGGGCTGGGAGCTATCTCTTACCTTTTTCACTGAAGGCTGGTGCTCTACCACTTGAGCCACAGCTTTGCTTCTGCTATTTTGGTGATTAAGTGAAGATAAGATTCTCATACTTTCCCATCCAGGCTGGCTTCAAGCCATGATCCTCAGATCTCAGCCTCCTGAGTAGCTAGGATTATAGGTGTGAGCCACCAGTGCCCAGCAAAGACACATTTTTATGAAAGTATAAATTAAAATCCGCTACTTCCACTTGCTGCCGTATCCACAGACACCTGGCAGTCCCACGAAGTCAGCACGGTGGAGGTGTCTGAGGAGTATGGTCTCCATGGGGGAGGTATGGGAACCTAGCTCTGCAGGCCATGGCTCTGACCCAGACCTAGGTCTAGCTTGCATGATGGAGTTTCTCCAGCATCTTCTACCCTAGTTCCATCCCCCAGCCATGAGGGATGCTGACACAAGCTAGAGGTGACAGTGGGACCTGGGTCTCCTGGCTGTCATAAACCTTTCTCTGTAAGTAAGGGCAAGGCAACACTGACCGGAAAGTATGTCACAAGGCCCGCTGTGGAGAGGAGCCAGTCCTCTCTCGGGCACAGTTGTCCCCTCAATCTGAGCAGTGAGGAGAGAGCCACTAAAAGCCCTGTGCAATGCTTCTGTCCACAGTGGCCTTGAATTTCCAGACACCAGGCTACGAAATGGACCTCAATGCAGGACGTTTCCTCATCAACGGCCAGTGTGGTTATGTTCTAAAACCTGCCTGCCTGCGGCTACCTGACACAACTTTTGACCCTGAGTGTCCTGGACCCCCCAGAACTACTCTAACAGTCCAGGTCAGCAGGCCGACCCAAGCCCCAGGCTGGGGTCAGAGCTCGCTCTGCCGTGGTGCCAGTCTGAGGAAGAGGAAGATAAGGGAGGCCAATGGCAGGCCTGCCGTGAGGGTGGCTGGAGGATCTGCATGTGTGGGAAGGTCAGCCTGGATGATGAGGGTCAGGGATCTGGGGGAAGGGGGGTTGCACATGGATGCTGCCCATCCTACCTTCCACAGGTGCTAACTGCCCAGCAGCTGCCCAAATTGAATGTGGAGAAGCCCAGCTCCATCGTGGACCCCCTGGTGCGCGTGGAGATCTACGGGGTACCAGCAGACTGTGCTCGAAAGGAGACTGACTATGTGCTCAACAATGGTGGGTGGGCTAGTAAGAGGAGAGAGGGGAGCTAGGCAGACCTGGCGTCAGCAACCCTGACAGACACGTCTGTATCCCAGGCTTCAACCCCCACTGGGGACAGACCCTGCAGTTCCAGCTGCGGGTCCCGGAGCTGGTGCTGGTCCGGTTTGTGGTAGAAGATTATGATACCACTTCTCCCAATGACTTTGTCGGCCAGTTTACACTGCCACTCAACAGCCTGAAGCAAGGTCGGTAGAAATGGGTGGGGAGGGAACAAAGATGGGGTGCCAGCTTCTCAGGCCGGTTCACCTTTGTGCCGTCATTCCCATGGGCTGAGGGCCGACCTGATGCCTGGCTGCCCTCCCCTGCAGGATACCGCCATATCCACCTGCTGTCCAAGGATGGGGCCTCACTGTCCCCAGCCACACTCTTCGTCTACATTGGCATCCGGCACTCTTGAAGACCACGTGTGGCTCTGTGCGGGGCTTGTCTGCCTCACCCACAGAGTCCTATCCCCTGAAGTGAGGGATCATGGGAGTCCCAGCCCTCCCGTGGGCCCTGCTCACCAGGTGCGGGTTTCACCTGGGTGCTGAGGGCTGGCTGCTTGGCTCTTCCTGAGGGGCCAGCCTGTGAGCTGCATCCTGCCAAGCTGCTCATTGGACTTCAGAGGGCTCCCCCCCCCCCCCCCGCCCCGGCCCAGGGCCCCAGGTGGCCCTGACCTGGAAAGCCAGGCCTGCTGTGAGCACTCAGCCTTCCTAGCTGAGCTATCCTAACCTTCCCTGAAGGGGCACAGCCACCCACATTGCCCCTGTCCAGGGCATTAGCTGTCCCCTAATCCCTCCTCCCCGACCCCCCCCCCCCAGACTTTCTTGGCCTCTTCTCTCTGGCTCTTGAATTTGATCCCCTATTCACTCCCCTCCCTCTCCTTCCTTTTGGAAGCAAGAAGGGAACACAGGCGGAGCCCTGGGGAGTCTGGGTAATGCATTTGTAACTTGTGTCATAGAAAAGCCCTGGATAGGGCAGTAGGAGAGTATTTAAAATAAATAAAGGAGCTTAAGTTGATTTTACCAGCCCTAGTCTGGAACAACTCTATGGCACCCCCTACCAAAGAGGAACTGGCTGGAATGAGGGGTCCTTGGGCTTCTTCTCCCAGAGGGCCCGGCCTAAGACCGGCAAGGCAGTGGCAATCACCACAGGGGATGCCATGGCTCAAAATAGCCTTGACCCCTGCTCTTGGCTTAAGCAGTTACCACCATGTCACAAGACTGAGGACACCAATTTACAAGGTCAAGTATCCTGCCACGCATAAGTGACCTTAAATGGGGGAAGAAGGGCAGGTCCCTGAGAGACTACTTTCCAGGCTAAGTTTCCTGTCTGCTCGGGAGGACACATCCCAAGGACCATGAGCCCCTTTCTACCAGCCAACCAGCTTTGGGACTATAGGCCTGGAATATGGCAGTCTGCTTAGGCTGCCTCTGAAAAAACAGGTGACAGGTGACAGGAGGAGAAAATCCTGGGCCCAAACCTATCACAAGTGAGCTTTTCATGAGACTAGTGAAGGTACCAGGGGCTCACCTGTAATCCTAGCTACTCAGGCTGAGATCTGAGGATCATAGTTTGAAGCCATTCTGGACAGGAAACTCTTATTTCCAATTAGCTAACCAAAAAAGAAATGGAGCTGTGGCTCAAGCTGTAAAGCATCAGCCTTGAGCAAAAGAGGAATGTCTAGGCCCTACATTTAAGCCTCATAACTGGTGTGCACATGTGCGCACTCTCTCTCACACATACACATATAGGACTAACTGTAGATAGAACTATGGTATTTTAGGTCCCACCAGGCAACCAGTTTGGGACAGGACAGAGCCTGAAAGCCTGGTAAGGGGAAGGAGCTGGACTTGGCCCCAAGCCCCATAAGAACAAGAGCCCAGGACAGTATACATCTTCCTACAGCCAAGACCAAAGGCCGGAAGTGCTGGCTTCTCCCTACTCTTGGTTCCTGGGAGTGGTGTTTGGTTCTGATGGATTTGTGTCTAAAAAGGATGACTGGATCTGAGGCAGCCCAGAAGGAATGGGCTGGGCAGCCCAGACCCTTGGTGCTTGTCAGGTGGTTTTTGTTTCTTGGGGACTGGGTGTGTGTGTGTGTGTGTTTGAACTCAGGGCCTGGTGTGTGTGTGTGTGTGTGTGTGTGTGTGTGTGTGTGTGTTTGAACTCAGGGCCTGGTGTGTGTGTGTGTGTGTTTGAACTCAGGGCCTGGTGTGTGTGTGTGTGTTTGAACTCAGGGCCTGGGTGTTGTCCCTGAGCCTCTTTGTGCTTAAGGCTAGCATTCTACCAGTTAAGTCACAGCACCACTTCCGGCTTTTTCTATGATTAATTGGAGATTAGAGTCTCATGGACTTTCTTGCCCTGGCTTGCTCAGAACCGCAACCCTCAGATCTCTGTCTCCTGAGTAGCTAGGATTACTGGTGTGAGCCACCAGCACCTGGTACTAGTGATTCTTTTATCTCCATTAAACCAAGAAGAGCACCACCCATAAGATAAAAAGCAGAGTATGAGGCCTTCAGTTCAAGCCCCAATACTAGTTTGTTGACTCAGTACAAAACAAAAGAGCTGGGCAGGGTGGCTTAAGTCTGTAATCCTAGATACTCATAAGGTGGAGATAGGTTAGATCATGGTTTTGGTCAGCCTAAGCAAAAAGTAAGACCCCATTTCAAGAACTGAGCATGGTGGTATACATGCCTGTAATCCCAGTTATGCAGAAAAATTAAAATCTTTAAAAAGTAGAAGGACCACGGTCCAGTCTAGCCAAAGCATAGCACAAGATCTTATTTGAAAATAAAGGCAAAGATGGACTGGAGCAACTGGCTAGCAAGCATGAGGCAGAGTTAAAACCCCATCTATGTTATCAGTACAGCGCCCCCTGGTGGCTTACAAAACTACCTGATTGGTGGCCTAAAGTGATAGGACATCTGGACATAGTGGCAGGAGCCATTTATGACCTGGCCGGAGGGGGGAAATGGATGGGTCAGGACAGCTCCATCGCTAAAGCACGCAGTGCTGACCCAGGCCAGGTTGCTTCTCCCAGCCTTTCAAAGCCACCTGGCACTGTGATTCCAGGTAGCCTTTCTTGTCACCCTTGTTCTAACACAGGCCCCCAGGCCCCAAGACTCCATCTGTCTCACTGCCACCTGCTGACCAGAGGAATACCAGGAGATCAGTTTGTTCAGCTGCTTCCTTTATTAGAAACAAGTGAGATGTACGGAGCAGAACAACAATGCATTTGGTATCACCTCCCCCACCCTGGAAATGGATGCCCCCCCTACAGCCAAAAGAAAAGCCAAGACAAAACGGTGCAGCTTCCCTCCCCCTGTCCCCAGGTGTGGCACCTTGCTTGCCAATATTTTTGAGTTTTTGTTTTTAATGAAATTGTCCTAAACAGTCTCCAAGGTGGTCTGTTGCAGGCCTGCCTGCAAAACTGAAACCTTGGGTGTCCTCTGGTTCTGAGGCAGGTGAGACCAAGCCATGGGTTACCCCAAAGCACTCCTGGCCTCCCCCGTCCTGACAGTTCCTTCTGAACTGTCAACTGTCCAGGGCCTTTAGGCCCTCAGGCTGGCCAAGTGCTAGTCATCTTTAGGGAAAGAATTCAAGACCATAAGACACCACCTCTGGGCTTCAGAGAGCCAGCAAGGAAGCAGGGAAGGGCAGATAAGAAGAATTTGCAGGCAAGCCTGAAATTTTCCATTGAAAATCAGAGTCAGAGTACTTGCCATGAGCCAGCCTTCAGACATGTGCATCTCTGGAAACACGCATGTGTGGGGAAAACAAGTAGTATGTAGGCCTCTTCTCTATCTGGCTCTGTCCCTACAGACTAGGAAAATGGACGCCATCCAAAGGGCAGAGTGGTCTTCGGAACACAGCAGCCAAGACTGTGCAGCGAGGAAGGGGGCCAGGCCCCAGAGGCCTTCTCAGTGTCTGCTAGGAGCCAGTCAGCTGGGAGGTCTTAGGATCCTGCCTTGTTTGATTCAAGTCAGCTTCGAGGCCCCCATACTACACGGCTCCTGCAAGGTGGCCCTGAATGCCTTCATGCTCTCTGGCCCCAAATCCCAGAAGGGGCTGAGTGAAGAACCCAGAGAAGGTTAGGATAAAAAAGAAGCTCCTGAGCCGACTCCTGCAGACCTGGCTAGGCCCCCACCATGAGGAAATGAGTCCAAGGGGCAGGCTGCCTGACTTTGGGGAGAGAAATACTGGGACAGTTGCCAGGAGATGTTTCTTTCAGATCAGCCACCTGAGACTTTCTTTTGTTTTCGTCCCATGACCAGAGCCAACCAAATTAGAGCTCATTCCAGAGATAGGTGTACCCCAGATCTCAGAGGCAAATGAAGCCTGAACCTGGCTCAGAACTGATCAAGTTCCAGGTCCTGCCCAAGGTAGGAAAGACTAAAGCACTTGTTCTTTGATATCTAAGAAGCCTGAGCAGAGTGAGCACTCCGGCCCTTGGGGCACCAAGTCTGAAGTCTGAGACTCACTCCTGTCTGCATCTGCGTCTGTGGAACTCTGCTGGATCTCTGTGCATCTTGCCGAGAACAGCAGCTTCTTTGGTCTGGGTATCTTGGAGTCAAAGGTCAGCCACCTTCTCTGGTGCCTGTAGTTTTCAGCACAGGACAGTGGGGGAGGAACAAGGCCCCCAAGATCCTGTGATGAGAATCCACCACATGAGAGCTGCTGCCCCTAGCAGCAGTCTGCAGAAAGCAGGCAGCTTTCCCACAGAGCCACAGCCCCATCCCAAGTACACAATCTCCTCCAGCTTTGGAGACTGCAGAATTAGCCTCTGGCAAACCATACCAGAATCTATAGCCGGAAGCAAATCCCAGTTGGCCCGTACAGTGGCTTCAGCTTGTGGGATGAAGCTGACCCTGGCTCCTGGCTAAGGATTTCTTCCCCTTCAAGAAGCTGAAAGGTGAAAGAGAAAGGAAACTCCACACCACACACCTCGATGCCACACACGGAGCTGTCCCCCAGGGGCTTTCTCCAAGAGCAGGCTGATGCAGCTGGCTGACAGTTCACAGCCTGAACCTGATCCTCCCAGGCCACTTGGCTGAACACCACTGAAGAATGCTGACGTGGGCCACCACATGACCAGAGGCTTGGTTACTTCTGGAGAAACTGGCAGCATCCAAACCCATCACTACCACCACAAAAATCCACAAAATATCATCAGTGAAAACCAGACTTAGACAATGGCAATGTCGCCAAGTCCCCACTTCTTGCTGTCCCTGTGGCTTTGTGTCCTAGAATGGAGACACAGGGAGGAGCAGAGCAAGAGATGGCTGATGGGCTGGAAGGCACAGGCCAGGCGCTGGGGCTGGAAAGGCCTGGGTGTCAGCCTAGGTCATCTCTGCCCAGCCACCCTGGGGACAGGAGGGCACTAAGTAGGGCTTGCACTGATGTGGTCTTCACAAGGTTCCAGATGCTACAAGGAGGTTCAAGGTCCTCTTCAAACTGCCAGTCATCCCAGGCAGTAAAAAGGCAAAATCTCACAGGGGACACGTCCCTGCAAGGTTGGCAACAGCTGGCTCAAGAGCCCTTTTAAGTCACTTGGCAGGATGACCTCCTAGAGGGAGCTGGCCTGAGGGGGGGTGTGTGTGTGGAAGAGGAACTTATTTGATAAATGAAATCTGCTTCCATGATTGTCCCCACTGCTCAGTCTCAGTGCAGAAAAGGGCTGAGCCCTTCAAGAAGAGCCTTGCTAAGGGTCAGCCCCACCCAGGGGCTCCACCTTTCACCCTGAGAGATCTGAGCCCTCTCCCAAGCTGGAAGAGTCCTTCCTCTTCCCTCCCCAATTAAAGGCAGCTGATTCCAAAGGGGAACAGGTGGAAGTGCTCCCCTGAAAAAAGCCAATGCCTGCTTCTGAAGGAAGTGAGCTGTGCCGGTATGTCTGTCCACCCCTGCCTTTAGGTTCTAATTCTGAGGAATGACTGGATTCAGCTTCTCATTAGAGATCAAACCTCCTTGTACATTTGGAACATGAACGATATTTAAAATATTTATATATATAATATATATATACTTTTATTATTCACCCGTTAACTCCATAATATGCCAATCACGAGCTAGTTTTCAGCAGTTACATTCCCTTGATCACGGCTGCATGAGGATGTGATTAATTAGAAAACAGGGAGAACCAGAGATTCGGCCAGAGGTGACATCACGCAGCCGACGCCATTGCAATACAATTGTCAAGTTCGCTGGCCGTTTGGTAAAGCCGGTTCAGTTCTGTTCCCTTTGCCAGGGATGCTCACGTTTGTGAAAGTTGGACCAACAAGTGGTGGGGTTCCATTTCCTGGTTTGAATTTTCAGTGGCTTTATCCAGAATCTCACTGGTGATTGGTTACTGTAACACCAGTCCAACCTAGGGGAGCCAATGGGAGAGTTGAGTTGTCAGCTTCTAGGACTCTCCTGTCTCCTCACCCGGGAGTGAGGTCCACTGAACTCATAAAACAACCCTCTTGCTTTGGGAGGGCTCATACTAAGCCCAACGAGCCTCTCACCTCACCTCCACACCAGGCTTACACTTCTCCAGGGCCTTCAAGTAAAGCAATGGCAGCATCCCAAGGATACAAGGCCAAAGGCCTCCCTCTGGCTCACAGGACAGCATTCTATAAATGCTCGTGATACCCATATCCCCGGGCTACTCTAAGGACAGGATAGGACAGACAAATCCAGAGATTCTAGTTTCTTCAGGCAGTGTAGAATGTTCTGCCTCAGCCAGACAGGTGGTTCTCGGTGGGAAAAAGAACCAGAGACAAGCCTCTTGATTCTGCGAGGCTCAAGGGCCTGGCCCTTGACCATCATCACCCACTGCAGAGAGAGGAAACACCAGCAGGCCATCTTCCAAGGGCCCAAACACCAGGGCCCAGACCCATGCCGCATCCCAGACCCATGATTTTTTCTCTGGCTTGTCCTGGGGCTTGAACTTTTGGCCTGGGAGCTGTCCCTGAGCTCCTTTTACTCAAAGCTCTCCCACTTAGGCCACAGCTCTACTTCTGGCTTTTTCTGTGATTAATTGGAGATCAGAGTCTTACAGACTTTCCTGCCCGGGCTGGCTTTGAACCTCAGATCTCAGCCTTCTGAGTAGCTAGGATTACAGGCGTGAGCCACTGGCTATTTTTGCTGGAGACTCCAGCTCTCTAGCAGGCTTTACCCCTGGCTGCACCACTCGTACCTTCTCGGCCCCCATGCTGGGGCACTTCCAATTGTACAGGTAATACTGCAAGTTGCCATCCCCTATGCCGAACTTGAGCTTCTCCAGGAACGTTTTGTTCTCCATGAGATCCAGTGCATTAAACACATCAAACCCTTTCTGCAGGGCAGCAGGAGAAAGAATAGATAAGATCAGAAAAGGACCACGAGCTACCCGTTTACTCCACGGTGATCTGACTCTCAGGCTCCTGGTGTGCTCCAAACTCTCCTAGCTTTGAGTTTGGGGCTGGGAACTGCTGGGACCGTGCCTAAGATCAGGAGGGTGAAGGGCTTGTGGGCAAGGCTCTACTGGAAGCTGTGCTCACCACTGCTCCCTCCCTTCCTCTTATATATGAGACCCTCTGGTCTGCTCCTTACCATTTTGGCGAGAACAAGGGCATCGCTCATGAGGTCTAGAAGAGGGGTCTGGGTATGAACGTTGTAGAAAGAATAAGCAGCTTTTAGACTCTTGTGGGTTGGATGGTTCATGATGGTGGAGGGAAGTGTATAAAAGCTCAGGAAATCTGTCACCTCACCGTTTGCATTCTGAAGGGAAGACAATGAAAAGGTATTGTCACTCGTGCACAATGATAACGTGGACCAGGAGCACCACATTCTCTTACACACAGCTTTGCCCTCTAGCTGAATGGTGAAACCGGATATGCAAGGAGAGGAAGTACACTGGCTGAGAACACTTGAGGACGGAGCTGGGCTGGGCTCTGCTCTGAGCTAATCCTCCTTCCTGGCTGAGCATTGCCAGGGACGTTTTCTAACAGTTCTCACGGCCCAGACTGGGTCTCATGTGTGGGACACATAGAGCAGCAAAGTCTCACCTAGCTACTGACAAGGGATTTTATTCTTCTGTTATTAGGGACTAGGAGGCTCAAGCCAGAGCCAAAGTTTTCACCAAACACAATCTAGAATGCCCTGTCTTTTAGATGACCAAACAGAGAGGGCCCAAGAAGCCTGGAGTGCCAATGTAAGGTATTGGGGAATCTGGGTGCTTCAGGGGGCCACCTCGCTAGGAACCATTCTTTGTGACTTACCTCTACCACAAAAGTGTCAATGATGTTCTCCTGGGGGTAGAACCAGTGCTCTACCTCCTCCTGGCTCATAACTGGCGTGAGGTGGAACTGCTTCAAGTACCTGGTGAGCAGCTGGTGCACTACTGGAATGTCCTTTTTTTCCATTGGTCGCAGCCCCGCTGTCTTGGGAGTCTGGAAGACAGAAAAGATGTCATCTGTGGACCTGCCATCACTCTGATCTGTCCTCCCAGGCCCTCAAGAGATAATCCTTGGTCACCCTCAGCATGTTTCCCAGGACTCTGGGAAGACTCAGCTGGATGAAGCCTCTACAGTGTTTCTGGCCCTCTTTCTCCTCAGGATGGCTGCCATCCAGGCTGAAGCTGTTGGATCAGTCTCTTTCATCTACGTGACCCATCTATGTTTCTTAAGAAAACACAGACTAGCCAGGCACAGGCGGCTCAAGCCTGTAATCCTAACTACTCAGAAGGCTGAGATCTGAGGATCATGGTTCAAAGCTAGCCTGGGAAAGGAAAGTCTATGAGACTCTTATCTCTAATTAATCACCAGAAAACTGGAAGTGGAACTGTGGCTCAAACTGGTAGAGCACTAGACTTGAGCGAAAAAGCTCAGGGACAGTGCCCAGGCCTGGAGTTCAATATAAATAACTAAATAAATAGGCAAAGGCTTGCCATCAGAACACTGTATAAATCTGCATGTCTATAATCCCAGTAGCTGGGAGGCTGAGGCAAGTCCTAGTCAGGAGGCTGAGATCTGAGAATCGTGGTTTAAAGCCAGCCTGGATACGAATGTCCATGAGACTTATCTCCAATTAAGCACCCAAAAATCTGGAGGTGGAGCTGTGGCTCAAGCCTTGAGCACTAGCCCTTCAGCTTAAGAGCTCAGGGGCAGCCCAGGCTCTGAGTTCAAAGCCCCAGGACCTGTATACAAAAATAAAATAGTAAGGGGCTGGGAATGTGGCTTAGTGGTAAAAGTGCTTGCCTCATACACATGAAGCCCTGGGTTCAATTCCTCAGCACCACATATATAGAAAATGGCCAGAAATGGCGCTGTGGCTCCAGTGGTAGAGTGCTAGCCTTGAGCAAAAAGAAGCCAGGGACAGTGCTCAAGCCCTGAGTTCAAGCCCCAGGACTGGCAAAAAAAAAAAAAAAAAGTAAAAATCCTTCCTAACCCAGATCTCCTTAGAGAACCTGATCCTATATGGCAGCCAATAGTGACACCTCAAATTGTGGGCTGAAAACACAGCCATCATGGGCTCCCTCACCCCAACACAGATCCAGAGCATTTCTTTTATTTTTGTTTGCCAGTCCTGGGGCTTGAACTCAGGACCTGAGCACTGTCCCTTGCTTCTTTTTGCTCAAGGCTAGCACTCTACCACTTGAGCCCCAGCGCCACTTCTGGCGGTTTCTCTATCTGTGGTGCTGAGGAATGAAACCCAGGGCTTCATGTATGCAAGGCAAGCACCCTACCACTAGGCCATATTCCCAGCCCAATCCAGAGCATTTCAACATGGCTCTCCACCTGTCTAGAACACAGGACACACTCACTGGCCATGCTAACACAGGGGAGAAAACACCCACTAAGGCTTGAACTTAGGGCTTGGGCACTGTCCTTTAGCTGTTTTGCTCAAGGCTGGAGCTCTACCACTTGAACCACAGCTTTTTGGAGGTTAACTAGAGATAAGAGCCACTCAGACTCTGCCCAGGCGGCTGCTGCTGGGGTGGTGGTGGGGTGTGTGTGTGTGTGTGTGTGTGTGTGTGTGTGTGTAAATGTACCAGTCTTGTGGACTTTCCACCTGTGCTGGCTTCAAACCACAATCCTTAGATTTCAGCCTGAGTAGACAGGATTATGGGCATGAGCCACTGGTGCCTAGCTCTCTCAATCCTTTGTTTTTGTTTTGAGACAGGGTCTTACCAGGTAGCCCTGGCTGGTCTAGAACTCTCAATCCTCCTGCCTCACCCTCCCAAGCAGTGGACCAGTCACACACCATCCATACCCAGCTTCCCAAATCTGTTTTTGGCAATTTGTAACCATGTTGCTGCATTCTCCAGATGGGACTCTGGTAACCCCAATCCAGTGGCAGGCTAGCCCCATGCTGGGGTAAGCAGAGACCGGGTGCAGCTGTCTGCACTGCAGCCCTCTGCACTGCATGGCAGGTGCTTGGTCACTGGGAGGACAGCAGAACAGAAGTGCTTCAAGGAAAGAGAAGGGGTTTCCCACTCACTGTCCCAGGGCCCTGAAGCCAGGCACTACTGGACAACAGGAACTTATTCCTTTGGGAAACAGACAGAGACGCATAGCAGAAAACCAGCGTGTTGCAGACTGCCAGTTCCTCAGTGCCCAAGCTGAGTGTGTGTGGTGCGGGGGGGGGGGGGGGGGGGGAACCAGGATTTGAAATCTGGGCTTCTTTCACAAGCTTAGGCCACATAGAATAGGACACTAAACACATCCCAGCAGCGTAGAGGGTTCAGGTACACTGGGCTCTGAGACAGGTGTGACAAGTCCATGTATTAAGATTCAGTAAGTGGATTCATCTTTCCTACTTATGCCTGGCAGGCTAATATTAGAGAACAGGGGTTTCTTTGAGCTTATCAACAGATGGCAGAGAAACAAGCCTAGGCAGACTCAGCAGAACCAAGAAAAATAAAACTAAAATAAACAGAAAAAAGAATCTGGAGACTGTAGGCAAGCTCTCCACCCTCCGCTCTGCTCCTTCCCTGCTGAGGCTGGGCCTTTCTGTCTCTATCTGCCCCTATTCCCCGCCTCAGAGTGCCACTGGCCTCTGGCAGTCGGTAGAGCTTCATGGTGCGCTGCATGGTCATGTTTCTGCTCAGGTGGGAGAACTTCACTTCAATCAGCTTCCGTGGGTTTAGGGACCGATGCCAGTACCTGTGGAGACACAAAGGTCCTGTCTTCAGAGAACGCGGACTAGTCGTATTGCTAGAGAGGACAGTGGCAAGGATGGCCAGCAGGTGGCGTGAGAGATGCATCAGGCCTTGCTTGGACTCTGGCATCTCTGCTAGCCTCCCAGGGTGGGTGCAGAGCTACCATCATGGCTCTTTTGATTGTTTCCCCTTTATTTTCCTTTCTCAACTTCAAAAGCCATTCCCTCGTTAACAGCAGTTGCCTGGGGGAGTGCATCCTCTCTTCCGGAACCAAGTCAGTGGGAAGACTGACAGTCATGCCAGAAGATTGGCAGATGTGCTTACCCTCCTCCTTCCTCCTCTTCTGCATTCACCTGGTGTTTTTATTTTCCAGTTCTCTAGGCAAAGATTATTCAATTGTTTCCAACAACTTTCTAAGACAGGAGTTGTCCTTAGATCACACAGAGATCAGACAAGCTCTCTTTGGCTCACACGATATTCAAAACAAACTTGAGCTAACCACTTAAAACTCTCAGCTTTTGTTCCCCCCTTCACCTCCAATCTCTAAATGGCAGTAACTGCAGGAGCTGAGAATGGCTAATCTCCTTCCAGTCTGCTCCCCATCATACTCCCTGCCCACCAGACACTAGCAACTGGAGCTGCTCCAGTGCATGGCTGGAGCAGAGGTACAGAGCTGCACCTCATGGTGACATTAGCTTTGCAACTAGAGCAGGACACCTGCATTTTTAGGACCAACACCAAGATTCTTACCTGCAGGTGCCAACAGGCTTTGGCAACACCACCCCGGCAGTGTAAACAGCCTGGAAAATGCCCTCCAGGTGGACTCTTCGGGTTATCTCTCGGATCAGCACTGGAGCCACCCTCTTGGAGCGCAGCTTCTTGTGGACACACAGGAAGTTGATCTCCACCATCTTCTTCTCTCTGAGGAGAAAGAGAAAATGCCAATGATACCGCAAGTACTGGTAATGTCTTCCAGCATGTGGAGCTGAAGGGGGAACTTTAGCACAGGTGTGCATTTAGATGCCACCTGCGCTTAGCAGTCAGCATTAGGCTCTTTCTCTCATTACTCTACCAGCTTCCACCAGGCAAGATGGCAGCCTTACCTCCATATGGACCCCATTTACAAAGGGAAGCAAGGGTGCCATTAATGTCTTTACCTAAAGGTACCATTAACTCTGTGAATCCCCTAGAGTGGACTGGGGAATCCTACCTGCAGCATTCAGGGAGCCTGCACAGAAAACCCCAGATTAAGTCAAGGCTATTGTAGCATTTGGGTTCCCACAAGAATGTACAGCTTATAAACCCAGAAGACTCGCAGATGGCTGTGCCATTTCCAGGGAAAAAGATCAGTGATGATGGGAGGCCCTAATGGCCCTCTAAATCTGGGTCATATTGGTTTCAATATTTTTATGCCAGTCCTGGGGCTCAAACTCAGGGCCTAGGCACTGTCCCTGAGCTTCTAATTTTGCTCAAGGCTAGCACTCTACCATTTGAGCGACAGTGCTACTTCCAGCTTTTTCTGTTTATGTGGTGCTGAGGAATCGAACCCAGGGCTTTGTGCATGCTAGGCAAGCACTCTACCACTAAGCCACATTCCCAGCCCTGGCTTCGATTTTTGAAGCTGCTTATGAGCATGATGTGTAACTAGGTAGGCCAGGAGCACAGTAGTAGTGGGCAGGCATCTCCCAGCCCAGGTCACAGACAGGAACCAGCCACAAATGAGCAAGACATGTGACACCTATGAGGAATTTGCATTCCCAGTACCAGGGTGCTCCCTTCCATGGGCTCCTCCCTTTTCTTTTCATGAGGCTCATGTAACTTACTGCTCCTCCCTCCCAAATGAAGTAAGATGGGTACAGGGTAGGGAGATAAGGGTGCTTACGTGTCATAGATGTGGATATTTGCTGGGATGGCACTAATGAACCCAACCAGTTTCCGACTTGAGACCACTCGAACCCCACAGTGCCACTGGGGAAGCCATCCTGGAGGCCGGAGAGCCCTGAAAAATATACAAGGGTTGGTGCTCTTTGCAGCAGCTGGAAATCTTTCTGGGCTCCAGAGCCGTGTTCAGGTCAAGCCTGGCAATACCACTTCCTTAGAGATTAATAGCTTAATTCTTTAGGGCCAGGCCTTCCTGGAAACAAATGGAATCCTGCCATAGCCATTTCTCAATGCTCAGCCCACTTGGCCTTACTCACCAAAACAAGGCTGTCACACTGAGCATTTCACTTCTGACCCAATTTCTCTCTTTCTTTCACCCCCCTCCCTTCCCTGTGAGTGTGCGCTCATGCCTGTAATCCTAGCTACTCGGGAAGCTGAGATCTCTGAGGATCATGGTTTGAAGCCAGCCCAGGCAGGAAAGTCCATGAGATTTTTATCTATGATTAACTACCAGAAAACTGGAAGTGGTGCTGTGGTTCAAAGTGGTAGAGCACTACCTTGAGCAGAAGAGCTCAGGGACAGTACTCAGGCCTCGAGTGCGACAGTTCAAGTGACAGAAAGAAACTATCTTGTGATAGGATCTTGCTACATCTGGCCTTACAGTTGTGATTCTCTGGTCTCTGCCTCTCAAATAAGAGCATGTACCCCATACCTGGCTCTTTATGTTCATTTTGACAACTTAAACACCAAAGGACTTCAGGGGGCCAGTGGGTCTTTTGACTGGGAGCTGCCTCTCCAGGCATCTTTCTGCCTGTCCGTTCTGCGTTTCCTGCCCTTTTCAGGCAGCCCTCTTCACTTCAGTCCCACATGTCTGTCTTCCTAGATGCATTTTTCTCTTGATGTTACTGGGGACTGAACCCAGAGTCTCACGCATACAAAGTAAGCACTCTACCACTGAACTATCCAGCCCTTAAAATTTTTTTTTGAGACATCATCTTGGTAAGATTGCCAGGCTGGCCCTGCACTTGTGATCCTTCTTCTTCAGACTAAGCAGCTGGGATTACAGGCTGGTATCACCCTACCCAGCTTTTCCTGGAAGATAAACATGACTCAGATAGGCAGACAGCTCATCCAGCACACAAATGAGCACAGTGAGAAACTGGATATAAAATGATCCTTCTGCCAGGGACTGGTGGCTCACACCTATAATCCTAGTTATGCAGGAGGCTGAGATCTACAGATTGTGGTTAAAGTCTGCCCACATAGAAAAATTCATGAGACTCTTATCTCCAGCTAAAAACACCCAAGGCCAGAAGAAGGCTCAAGTGGTAAAAAGAGCTCAGGGGCTGTGCCCTAGGCTGGAGTTCAAACCCCAGGACTGGCACAAAAAAGCAAAGCAAAACAAAACAAAACAAAAAACATGAGAAATGAATTTATATCCAGGCATCATGGTAGGGCACAGCTAGGACCTCAGCTACTCAGGAGGAGGTAGGACAATCAGTCCAAAGTTGGTCCAAGCAAAAGCCAGAGACCCTATCTTTAAAAAAATAAAAAAGGACGGGGAGGGGTTTTGGTGTGTGGCTCAAGTGGTAGAGAACTTGCCTAGCAAGCATGTGATCCAAAATCTATTCCCAGTACCACAAAAAAGAAAAGAAAAAAAAATCCTGAAATTTCTAGTGTTTACGAAGTGAAAATAATAGTAAAAGAAAGCCCTTTCAACTCACCACAAAAGAAACTCTGGGGAATAATCAAATCGGAACATATTGTCATCATCTTCCACATAGTTCTCATTCAGGAGGGTGTAGAGCTCCTTCAGCTGTAGAGAAACAAGGAGCTCACTGAGAGGCAGCAGACCAACTCCAATATCCTGTGGCTCTAGATGTTACAGAAGGGCGGGCAAGGTACCCTACCAAACTCCCCTGAATCCCACAAATTCCCTTTACTCCAAGCATGGCAGGGATTTTTTTTGGAGGGAACAAGCTCTGTTAGTTGTAAGGCAAAACTAATCCCTAAAGAGTACACTCATAGACTTAAGTACACAGAGTGGTAGACCAAGAATGTCATCTAACAAACCAACTACTCTATTATTCTGACTCATCACCAAGAGGGAGCAATTGGTTTCTACTGATCCTCCCCACTCCTCCCATGGTACTGGGTCAGTTAAGGGCATCAATTTGCTAGGCAGGTGTGTTGTATCACTTGCAACATGTGATTGGTCAATCACTGCCTCTTTCAATTACATGGTTTTGTTTGTTTTATTGTGCTGATCCTGGAGCTTGATACTCAGGACCTAGGTAACTGTCTCTCAGCTTTTTTGCTCAAGGCTAGCTCTCTGCCACCACTTGAGCTATAATTCTACTTCTGGCTTTTTTTGGTAGTTTAGTGTACATAAGAGCCCATCACATACTTACTTTCCCAAGCTGGAACTGAACTGCAATTCTCAGATCTTAACCTCCTAAGTAGCTAAGATAAGAGGTGTGAACCACTGATGCCTGGCTATATTTGGTTTTTAATCATATGACCCAAAGACCTTTTTGTGTTTCTTGCTGGACTGTTAAAATTCAAGCAATCCAGCGGTGAGTGGCTCACACCTGTAATCTTAGCTACTCTGGAGGCTGAAACCTGAAGATCATTGTTGGAGGCCATTTCAGGTAGGAAAGTCTCTAAGATTCTTATCTCCAATTAACCATCAAAAAAAAAAAAGGCGGAAGTGAAGCTATAGCTCAAGTGGTAGAATACTAGCCTTGAGGAAAAAAAAAAAACAAACCTAAGCAAGAGTGTGAGGTTCAGAGTTTAAGTCTCAGTTCTGACACACACACAAGAAAAAGGAATTAATGAATGAACAAATGAACAAAAAATATATCCTACAGAGGATAGCTTTCCATTTGCCATATGCTAAGATGTCGAACACTATTTCTTTCTTTTTTTTTGCCAGTCCTGGGTCTTGGACTCAGGGCCTGAGCACTGTCCCTGGCTTCTTCTTGCTCAAGGCTAGCACTCTGCCACTTGAGCCACAGCGCCACTTCTGGCCATTTTCTGTATATGTGGTGCTGGGGAATCAAACCCAGGGCTTCATGTATACGAGGCAAGCGCTCTTGCCACTAGGCTATATCCCCAGCCCCTCGAACACTATTTCTGTGGAGTCCTGAGCAGGCATTTTAGCTCCACTAAAAGTCCTAGAGGAGGGATCTAGAAGCTACAGACCCCCCCCCCCCATCTACTCACCACCCCACGGTCCCCCAGGTCCAAGGCGTCCCAGGTGAAGCCCTGGGGTAGGGTGTAGGGTTCTTGGCGGATGTTGTCTTTGTCAGGCTCCACAGGACCATGAGTGTTCACCACCTCTCCTGGAAGAAGAACACAGCATGAGCCTCACCCTCTCTCCTCCCCTCTCCCCTCTCACTCTTCCTCAGGGAGGAGGTAGGGGAGGAAAGAAGAGAGGTAGGGCTCAGCTTATAGACTGACCAGGGCAAAGTTCCCCCTGTCCCTAGGAGCCCTGCATCTGAAGAACATTCTGTGCTTGGCAATGGCAAACCTACCCTCTGGCCATCCTGTGCCCCTAATTGAAGGCCAGTGCATGGCAAATGCTCAGAACAATCACTGGGATCTAAGGTGGCTCATTTTTGGAAATCCTTTTAAATCTCCCTAGGGTTCCTGAATGACAAACATTTATCTTTACTAATCTGGCTTCCTGCCTCTTGGCTAGTGTAAAGAGGGCTGCCATGCCCTAGCCCAGGACCCCTGGTGTGAGGGGATTTGTAAGGAGCTGCGACAAGGATGCCATTGTGTCAACAGCAATAACAATGCACTGCACCCATTCCTGAACCAGAGAGATGATGGCTTCCAGGCGCCAGGCTCAATCCTGGCCCTGCAGCCTGGGCTTTGGGCAGTGTGGGCCAGCTAACGGTTCTGCCAGCTCTGGCTTTGTGTTTAGAGTCCTACAAGTGCCTTTAAGCTGAATCACCAAGTCTGCGCAAGTGGCCTGAAAGCTTTCTCTAACACAACAGCTCCACCCTGGCCTGCACAATCCTCCTCTGTGCCAGAGCATGGAAAGGCTAGAAAGGAAGAAGGGGAGGAACTGAAACTAGATGAGGCTGGAGAAGACACCCAGGCCAGTTCCCAAGGGCCTGTACTCCAGGACTAGACTTTATCCTTAGAGCTGTCAGACAATCTTAATGGGGCTGGAGTGGGGAAGAAGGAGGTGGCACAGTGGTGGGGGAGGAGGGAGGGTTGTCAACTTCAGAGTTGTATTTTACAAAGAGCATCACTGTTCATGCTAGATACATGACATTACCAACAAATGTCTTTCTTTTCTTCTCCCTCTTACTCTTTAGACAGCTGTCACTAAGTAGCCTAGGTTGACCTGGAACTTGCCTCAGCCTCCCAGCTACTGGGATTACAGACTTGCAAATGTATACAATGTTCTGATGGCAAGCCTTTGCCTGCCTATCTATCTGCCTATCTATCTGCCTGCCTAGCTATCTATCTATCTACCTACCTATCTTGTCAGTCATTGGGCTTGAACTCCGGGCCTGGGCTCTGTCCCTGAGCTTTTTCACTCTAGTCTAGGGCTCTACCAGTTTGAGCCACAGTTCCACTTCTGGTTTTCTGGTGGTTAACTGGAGATAAGAGTCTCATGGGCTTTCCTGCCCCGGCTGGCTTTGAACCACGATCCTCAGATCTTAGGCTCCTGAGTAGCTAGGATGACAGGTGTGAGCCACTGGCACCTGGCAGCTCACCATGTTTTTACAGAACAGCAGCAACATTGACAACCTGGCACTTAGTTACATACGGTATTGGAAAATGCTTTTGTAAAACATCCTCACCTCCCCAGCCATGAGGAAAACAAGAGGTGATCCTTAGTGATCCTAGAACCACGATGCAACCACTCCTGAAACTTCCTGTCAACTTCAATCTCTGAAGCTAGCTACTAAGGTTAGCTGTGGCTCAAGCAGCAGACATCTCTACTAGGCTCAATCCTTCTGGAATGTTTGCAAGTTCTAGCTGTCTCATTCCTTTAAAAGCTTATTATAGCCAGATGCCAGTGGCTCATACCTATAACCCTAGCTATTCAAGAAGCTGAGGCCTGGAGGATCATAAGTAGAAAAGTTCATAAGCTTCCATCTCCAAAATAACCAGCAAAAAGTTGGGCTGAAAGTATATGGCAAGCAAGCTGAGTGAATGAAAGGTCCTGAATTCAAACCCTGGTATCAGGGGGAAAAAGTTTATTCTAGCTTTTTGGAAGACTAGATGAAAGCTATATATAGTACTCCTGAAGTTGAACCACCCCTGTTAAGGAAAATGTCGCATTAGTCCACATTTACTAAACACAGTATCAACTAAGAAAAGGGGGAGGAGGCTGGAGAATCTATAACCATTCCAGAATTGCACATCTGCCTAGACAAATAAACAATCTCTCACAAATCTAAGTGGGAAAATAGACCCATAGGCAGACATTCCCACTCATCATGTATCAAAACACTGTTCTGGAGATTTATATTGGATGATAATGGACTACAAGAATCATCATCGGTCTCAGCATATGCTTTGTGAGACGATACAATCTCTATAAAACAACAGCCTTTTCTAGATGCCATCTTAAAGATTATCTTTTTTTTTTTTTTTTTTTTTTGGCCAGTCTTGGGCCATGAACTCAGGGCCTGAGCACTGTCCCTGGCTTCCTTTTGCTCAAGGCTAGCACTCTGCCACATGAGTCACAGCGCCACTTCTGGCCATTTTCTGTATATGTGGTGCTGGGGAATAGAACCCAGGGCTTCAAGTATATAAGGCAAGCTCTCTTGCCCCTAGGCTATATTCCCAGCCCTAAAGATTATCTTCTAAAAATAATCATCAAGAGACTGCACAGGGGCTGGGAAAATGGCCTAGTGGCAAGAGTGCTTACCTCGTATATATGAAGCCCTAGGTTCAATTCCTCAGCACCACATATAAAGAAAAAGCCAGAAGTGGCACTGTGGCTCCAGTGGCAGAGTGCTAGCCTTGAGCAAAAAGAAGCCAGGGACAGTGCTCAGGCCCCGAGTTCAAGGCCCAGGACTGGTTAAAAAAAAAAAAGAAAGAAAGAAAAGAAACTGCACAGCTCTGTGCCAACCTTACAGATTCAGCATGGAACCCCATGGAAGCTTGTTCCTGGCTCTCACCTGGGGAAGAAAGCACATACATACCAAGTTTGGGGACAGGCTGTGTATCCCAGAACTGGTAGCTCCGCTTGCTGGCCTCCTCCATAGTTTTGGCAGGTCCCTGACCCACTGAGAACAGCTCAATAGCCTTCTGTATTTCCTGGATTCTCTCTGCTGGCAGAGAATTCATCTGGACAAGACAGAGTTGAAGAGAAAAAATTCCTATTGTGTTAAAGAGTTTTGATTGACTATAAGCTCAAAAGTTAAGGGGTACTACTCAGAAAGAAGAAGCATGGTCCCTTGATCCTAATCCCAAAGCCATACAAGGAGAATGACTTACAATGAGCTAACAGGTGCTGCCTGCCTATTCGGTTTGTCCCCATTCTAGTCTTGTGTTGAGCAATAAACAAATACGATCATTTCAAACAATGCAGAAGACACATAGAAAGGAAAAACCTAACAATCTCATCCCTGAATTAAAATCCTTTCTTCAACAGTTTTGACCTGCAAAGTCAATTATAACCCCAGCCTTCCCTGCATGCAAATTCTAAATACACACACACACACACACACACACACACACACACACACACACACACACACTTTTCCCTCTTGGGAATTCAACTCAGGGCCTGGGAGCTGTTCCTGAGCTTTTCTTGCTCCAGGATAGCACTCTAGGGCTGGGGATATGGCCTAGTGGCAAGAGCGCTTGCCTCGTATACTTGAAGCCCTGGGTTCAATTCCCCAGCACCACATATACAGAAAATGGCCAGAAGTGGCACTGTGACTCAAGTGGCAGAGTGCTAGCCTTGAGCAAAAAGAAGCCAGGGACAGTGCTCAGGCCCTGAGTCCAAGGCCCAGGACTGGCAAAAAAAAAGGATAGCACTCTACCACTTGAGTCACTTTCAGCTTTTTGGTTGTTAAATAAAGGTAAAAGTCTCATGGATTTTATTGCCCTGGCTGGCTTCAAACCACAAACCTCAGATCTCAGCCTGGGTAGTTAGGATTACAGGCATGAGCCTGTAATCATGCCTGTAATCCTAGTCTAGTACCTGGTCACCTGTATGAATTTTGATAGCAGATTTGGCTACAAACCAGGTTCTAGAGTTATGACCAAAAGACTTGGGTAAGTTATCTCCCTTGTATTTGAAATGGGAAAAGCTCCATCTGCCTTGTAAGGATAGAGGTTTAGAAGCACCTAGCAAAAGGCTAGGTAGTGGGTGGTCAACAACACTGTTTTGTCTGTGTGCCGGAACTGGGGCTTGGACTCGGCCTTTCAATCTCTCAGGTTTTTTGCTCATTGTTGGCACTTGAGCCATGCTTCCATATCTGAGATTCTTGCTGGCTATTGGAGACAAATCCTATAGATCTGCCTACCCAAACTGGCTTTAAACAGAGATTCTCAGATCTTAGCCTCCTACATAGCTAGGATTATAGGCCTGACATACCAGTACTTAGCTTCAACAGTTTTGTTTTTCTTTTCCATTTTTTTCTCAATGGGGCTAGCATTGGAAATACTTAAAAATTACTTGCGGCCATGTCTTAGTAAGATAAGAGAACAACATTTGAGGCATAAAGCAAAGCAGAGATACACTAGCATGAGACTACTGTTTCTAAAGCAATTCTGAGAGGGGATTTGAGCTGGTTGGGTGCATTGGCATGGGTGACACCTAGGCAACATGACCAAGCCTCCAGCAGAGGGGTTGACCACAGCGAGGCAGAGCAGATGGGGAAAGATGTGTATATTGGCTTCCAGGTCCCTGATCTAGAAGGGACCTATCAAGATAAGCTGGTTGGGGCTGGGAATGTGGCTTAGTGGTAGAGTGCTTGCATAGCATGCGTAAAGGGTTCGATTCCTCAATACCACATAAGAGAAAAAGCCGGAAGTAGCACTATGGCTCACTATGGCTCAAGTAGCTAGCCTTGAGCAAAAAGAAGCCAGGGACAGTGTGTGCTCAGGCTGTAAGTTCAAGCCCCACAACTGGTAAAAAAAAAAAAAAAAAAAAAAAAAAAAAGCTGTGTTTGAGGGCTAGGAATATGGCTTAGTGGTAGAGTGCTTGCCTAGCATTGGTTAGATTCCTCAGTACCACATAAACAGAAAAGGCTGGAAATGTCATTGTAGTTCAAGTGGCAGAGTGCTAGTCTTGAGCAAAGGAAGCTCAAGGTCAGTGCCCAGGCGCTGAGTTCAAGCCCCAAGACTGGCCAAAAAACCCCAAACAAACCTGTATTTGAAAATTAAGTGAACAATATTTGTTTTCTTTTGATGCCATCTTTTGAGTCACACCTCAATTTCCAGCCTTTTTGGTGTTTAATTGGAAATAAGAGTCTCACGGACTTTCTTGCCTGGGCTGGCTTCAAACCACAATCCTCAGATCTCAGCCTGCTGAGTAGCCAGGATTATAGGCATGAGCCATGGGCACCTGCCTTAAATGAAGGATTTATGTGTGCTCTGAGCTGTCTCCCATCACCACCATTTTCCCACCAGGTCTACTTTGAAGAAAGTAGACAAGCGCTACCTCAAAGAAAAGTGTTTCTCTTGCAATGTTGCTTTATTTGAAGAAAAAAAAACCCTTCCCCATACGTCTGGGTTTTGTGACAGTGTGTTAATCTCAATATTTCCCAACTTCAGGACTCTGTTTTCATGACATGGTGAGAATGCTTGCAAACAGATAAAAGTCTTCTTTAGGATGGAGAGGATTTGCCAGGTGCCAATGGTCATGCCTATAACCATGAGAAAAACTCCAACAAGCAATAGAGGTGTGCACAGGGGCTGGTATTTTTCAGAGCATGGGTACCATGCTTGGGAGTCACTGTCTAACCTGTCTTTTAAGGTACTGAGAGCGTTTCATCACCAAGGTCTGGGGAAGTTTAGGCAGCACTGGAGTCTCTCCCATCTTGAAGTAATACTAGCAGAGACCAATGATCTAAATTGTTTCTATACATTAACACATTAACCTTAAAATGCTCTCATCATTCCCAAGAACACAGAAACTCCTTGTTACCTTCATAGGTGGATCCTGGGTTGAATCTGTCTCACTGCCTTTTTCTTTCTTCTTTTTCTGTTTCTTTTTCTTCTTTTTGGCTCCAGTGTCATTGGCTGGACTCAAACCTCTGTAAGACAAAGTAAACACTGATGATGCAGGCCTTTTTTTTTTTTTTTTTTAATCATCTGTTTTGAGCTATCCTGACAATGAGCTTTCTGTGGAACAGACCTTCTTTAATCAAGGTTCTTGGCTGCAGAAGCTGACGAGAATCCAGCTCCCAGAAGGGACATTTGGAGGACACCAGCAAGCACAGTGCTCTTTCTACTCCCACCCCTCAGTCCCCAGAAGGAAGCACTATGCAAGACATCTCTTATTTGTCTCAAAGGGCCTTTTCTAGTCTTGCTTTTAGATTTTTATTTTAGATAGTCTGATGGCACCAAATGACGATTGTCAACAGGGCATTTGTACCACCAAAATTTGCTTAGTTCCTAAGTTAAAACAACAACAATAGCTTATATTAGGTTTCTTGAGTTTCTTGTACTTTAAAGCACAAGGCAATAGGGGAAAGGAAGAATGGGGAAAAGAGGCAGTTTAACTCTGCTGCAATTAGTGTCTAAAGTAGTTAATCAGAAGAAAGGCCTACATAAGGCCTGCAGGATTCAGGACAGTGTCAGTCAGTTCAGATTGAGTGAACGATCACTAATGGCAACACTAGCACTAGGCATCTTGAAAAAATTAAGCCACATTAGCAATACCCAGCAATCTTACATGGAGAGAGATTATATGAAGTGTGTGTGTGTGTGTGTGTGTGTGTGTGTGTGTGTGTGTATGTGTATACCATATAGTAAATGAGGATTTCCTATGCTGTTTTCCTTCAACATGCAACAGCCAAGTTCCCTAGCCACATTAAAAAATAAAAATCTGGCCAGGTGCCAGTGGATCATGCCTATAATCCTAATTACTCAGGAGGTTGAAATCAGAGGATCCTGGTTCTAAGCCAGCACAGGCAGAAAATTCCAAGAGACTCCATCTTCAATTAACCAGTAAAATGCTGGACTGGAGCATAGTTCAAATGGTAGAGAACGAGCCATGAGTAAGAAAGTCAAATGAGCAAGGCACTGGTGGCTCATGCCTAGAATCCTAGCTATTCAGGAAGCTGAGATCCCAGGGTCACAATTCAAAGCCAACCTGGTCAAGAAAGTCCGAGACTCTTATCTCCAATTAATAACCAGAAAACTGGAAGTGGCACTGTGGCTCAAAGTGGTAGAGTGCTCACCTTGAGCAAAAGAACTCAGGGATAGCGCCCAGGCCCTGAGTTCAAGCTTCAGTACCAACATAAACACACACATAACACACCAATCAAAATTAGAGGAGGCAACACAGTTCAGTGGTAGAATGTTTTGCCCTGAATATGTAAGGCATATGCTAGGTTTGATTTCTGATTCTAGAAGGAAAAAAAAAAAAAGACAAAATGAGTAGTCTAACCTGAGAGAAAAGTGAATGTGGTGAATGTGAAATCTGCAGGATCAGATAAGCATAGGGTATGATTTCCACTGTATATCCTGATAACCAATTGCTAACAAACTAAGATATTATAAAATATACTTCCTGTCAAGAGTGATGATGGTAATCGCACCATAATCCCAGCAGTGGTAAGCTGGAGGATTTGCATGTTCCAGAGCAGCCTGGGCTATAGCAAGACCTCTGTCAAAAACAAAACATGCCAAGCTTCAGCGGCTCATGCCTATAATCCTAGCTACTCAAGAGGCTGAGATCTGAGGGTTATGGTTTGAAGCCAGAAAAACTTGACATTCCATTCCAATTAGTCTCAGAATTCTTGGCTGGAGCATGGCACAAGTTGTAGAGTGCCAGCTCCAAGGAAAAAAGCCAAGTGAGACTGTGAGATCCTGAGTTCAAGGCATTAAAAAAAGTTACACTTCCAGATAACTTTATGGCAAATACCACTTGTAATTCAGAAACACTTCAGGGTTTCAGGCTGAAGACCAGGGGGACAGGGAGAGAATTAAAGACTTTAGGGACACAAGGGAAGCCGTGACACTGCTCAAAATGAAATGAACTCTTTGCCTAACTTATATAACTGTAACCCTGCCAGGCAATGGTGGCTCACACCTGTAACCCTAGCTATGCAGGAGACTGAGATCTGAGGATCATGGTTCAAAGCCAGCCCAAGCAGGAAAATCTATGTAACTCTTATCTCTAATTAACCACCACAAAACCGGAAGTGGCACTGTGGCTCCAAGTGGTAGTGCTAGCTTTGAGCTGAAGAGCACAGGGACAGTGCCCAGGCCCAGAGTTCAAGCCCATGAGCGACCAAAAACAAACAAACAAACAAAAAAACCCACAAAAGCAAAGTCATGAATTAAATCCACAGTACTAAGAGGAGAGGATAAAAAGTCTAACATAGGGGCTGGGGATATGGCCTAGTGGCTAGAGTGCTTGCCTCGTATACATGAGGCCCTAGGTTCGATTCCCCAGCACCACATATACAGAAAATGGCCAGAAGTGGCGCTGTGGCTCAAGTGGCAGAGTGCTAGCCTTGAGCAAGAAGAAGCCAGGGACAGTGCTCAGGCCCTGAGTCCAAGCCCCAGGACTGGCCAAAAAAAAAAAAAAAAAAAAAAAAAAAAGTCTAACATACTCACCCAAAGGGAAGACTGGTAATATTCTGAGAGAGTAAAGTGAAATCCTTGAAACTAGATGCTCAGCAAAACTCCAAGGCAATAACACAGAAAAGAGGCCATAGTTATTCATGGCCTGAGATAACTTCTTTCCTTTTAACAATTTACTGTTACCATACAAGACCTATTTGAAGCCTATCACAATATTCTCAATTCAGTCTAAGGATTATGTGCAGCAATGTAAGGTTTAGACACTGGCTGGTGTTAGGAAATAAAAAAGAGTCCCACAATTAGATACAATTTTTTTTTTTTGCCAGTCTTGGGGCTTGAAATCAGGGCCTGAGCACTGTCCCTGGCTTCTTTTTGCTCAAGACTAGCACTCTGCCACTTGAGCCACAGTACCACTTCTGGTTTTTTCTATATATGTGGTGCTGAGGAATCGAACCCAGGACTTCATGTATACAAGGCAAGCACTCTTGCCACTAGGCCATATTCCCAGCCCCTGGATACAATTTATCAGTATTTATTTCTACCAGTTTATGGGATTGATTATCTGGTTCCTATACCTCAATTGCCTTAAGAAGCATTTATTTTTATTTTTTTGCCAGTCCTGGGACTTGGACTCAGGGCCTGAGCACTGTCCCTGGCTTCTTTTTGCTCAAGACAAGCACTGTACCTCTTGAACCACAGCATCACTTCTGGGTTTTTCTGTTTATGTGGTGCTGAGGAATTGAACCCAGGGCTTCATGCATACTATGCAAGCACTCTACCGATAAGCCACATTCCCAGCCCCAAGAATTTTTAAAAAATATAATCTCACAGAAAAATGAATAAAAAAAGGTCAAGGTAAAGAATTGCTACATATGAACTAATCTGATATCTGCTAAACATAAATTCACACAAAGAAAATAAAAGGCCTAATCCAGCACCAGTGGCTCACATCTGTAATCCTAGCTACTCAGGAAGCTAAGATCTGAGGACTGAAATTCAAAGCCAAACTGGGCAGGAAAATACATAAGACTCTTATCTCCAATTAACCACCAGAAAACTGAAAATGGTGCTATGGCTCAAAGTGGTAGAGCCCTAGCCTTGAGCAAAAAGAGCTCAGGGACCCCATCTAGGCCCTGAGTTCAAGCCTCATGAGTGACTGAATGAATGAATAAATGAATAGACTTCTCTCAACTTTACAAGTCTTTACAAGTGTGCAAAAACAACCTCCCTTTCCTCATGGCTATTCAGTGGAGATGCTCTGCCATTGTCATGTCGTGAATTTAACTTTTGTGGTAGATACATGGCTGCTTGCCATTCTTGTTCTTTTTATGCATTACTAGTACGAGTATCTGACAAATACTAAGACCAAAACTAAAATTAGAGCTAATTACATTTTCCTTGTATTGGCTTGAAGGTGCACATGCTGCTACTGAGCAACCATCCTGTTTCAACTTGCACATCAATCATACAGACAGCTGAAGAACACGGAAAGTTTGGGGTTTTTCATTGAATCACTTTCACTGAGAGATCAGTGAGTACTGAGCCACAACCATGACAACAGATTAACAACTGACCATGATATTATAGTTAACATCCCCAAACAGGAAGATAACTGCTTCAGGGAAGAGACTTTCAAGAAGCCCATCAGGGTTGGCTTTCAAGGTAATATAAAAAGTTTAATTATTCAGCTAGCACTAATGTCAGCTAGCACTGCTGGGCCTGTGTGTTGAGCTGCAGGTACAGGTCTCTAATCTGTGGGATGAGGTTTGTTGAAGTTGTCAAGAATAAAGCCTACTTTAAGTGATATTAAGTGAAATTTAGAAGACAGCAAGAGGGCAAAACTGACGACTATGCTAAGAAAAGCTTGGTGATCCAAGAAGGGGATGTGACAGTTTGGTGAGGCATATACACATAAGCTACCCAAGTACAGTGTGCAGCTATTGTGCTGGCCTGACCCCAGCCTGCAGGCTTCTAAGTGGGTTTGGCATGGACAAGCTCTATAAAGGCCAAGTGGAAATGACCAAAGATGAATACAATGTGGAAAGCACTGATGGTAAACGGGATGCCTTCATCTGTCATTTGGATGCAGGCCTTACCAGAACTACAACTGGCAATATAGTTTTTGGTGCCATGAAGGGAGCTGTGGATGAGGGCTGTCTATCCCTCATGGTACCAAATGATTCCCTTGGTGATGGTTATAAAAGCAAGGAGTTCATTGCAGAGCTATATCAGAAGCACATCATCAGTCAGAATGTTATGGATTGTCTGTGCTACCTAATGGAAGAAGATGAAGATTCTTTTTTTTTTTTTTTGCCAGTCCTGGGGCTTGAACTTGGCCTGAGCACTGTCCCTGGCTTCTTTTTGCTCAAGGCTAGCACTCTGCCACTTGAGCCACAGCACCACTTCTGGCCATTTCCTATAAATGTGGTGCTGAGGAATCGAACCCAGGGCTTCATGTATACAAAGCAAGCACTCCTGCCACTAGGCCATATTCCCAGCCCCAAGATGAAGATTCTTATAAGAAGTAATTTTCTCAGTATACAATATAACTTCAGATATGATGGAGAAAATCTACAAGAAAGCTCATGCTGCTATATGAGAGAATCCAGTCTATGAGAATAAGGAAAAAGAACAAGAGTCTGGGGGCCAGTGGTGTGAGCCATCAACACTTGGTTCTTTTCTTTTTTTTAAAAAAAGGGACTTGAAGCTTCTAGGCACAGTAGCTCATACCTGTAATCCTAGCTACTAAATAGGCAGAGATCAGGAAAATCAAGGCAAGGAGGGTGAACTACAAAGGGAAACTTCGGGGCTGGGGATATGGCCTAGTGGCAAGAGTGCCTGCCTCATATACATGAGGTCCTGAGTTCGATTCCCCAGCACCACATATACAGAAAATGGCCAGAAGTGGCGCTGTGGCTCAAGTGGCAGAGTGCTAGCCTTGAGCAAAAAGAAGCCAGGGACAGTGCTCAGGCCCTGAGTCCAAGCCCCAGGACTGACCAAAAAAAAAAAAAAAAAAATACAAAGGGAAACTTCATCTCAACCAATAAAATAATAGAAGTAGTTGAGCACTGGTGGTTCAAGCCTGTAACCCTAGCTACTCAGGAGGCTGAGATCTGAGGATCACAGTTTGAAACCAGCCCGAGCAGCAAAGTCCATGGGACTCTTATCTCCAGTAAGTTACCAAAAAAGCTGGATGTGCAGCTGTGGCTCAAAGTGGTAGAGTGCTAGCCTTGAGTGAAAAAGCTCAGAGACAGCACAGCACCCAGGTGCTAAGTTCAAGCCCAACAACAACAACAACAAGAAATGTCATCTTTTATCCTGGCTCAGTGGTACTTGACTGTAATCTCAGCTAGTCATGAGGCTATGACAGAGAGATCTTAAGTTCAAGGCCAGCCTGGGCAACACAGTGAGACATTGTCTCAAAACAAGACAAAACAAACAAGAAATGTAATCTTGTCCTTTTGTTTTCTTTTAGGCCTGTACTAGGGCTTAAACTCAGGACCTTGTACTTTAGCTGGGCTTTTTCCACTCACAGCAGGTGCTCTACCACTTGGGCTACACCTCTAGTTCCAAAAAGGTTATCTCTTAATGAAGGCCTGAAATTTTATGTCTGAATATGTAAGAAATCCTGTGTATGCTTGTATATGAAATCAGGGCTGCAAGAGATAGATAGAGAGCCTCCATACTTACTTACAGAAATAGAATGAAATGCCGGATGGGAGTGGGTGGGAGGAAGGGCAAGCTGACAGCTGAGCAGGAGGAACAGAGAGCTTCCAGGCAACACCAAGGGTCTATAATGTGGGCTTCCTCTCAGTTTTAGAGGAAGACAAAATCCACTCACATATGCGTGCCTGGGAACTCAATCATCATGAGGGAGTGTCAACTAAAAAGGCTTCAACTCTAGAAGGACCTCAGAGCCATTTGGCTTCACTGGTATTTACAGATAAGGAAACAAGGGCAAGACAAATTGTTCAACTACAGAACCGGTACCTAGGGACAAACTATCAATCTCTAAAGGCTTGGGGCCTTCTCTGTCCAAATACTAGAGTCCCATACCTTCTAAGGATTTATCTGAGAGGCTTCCAAAGCCAAAAGAATAAAGCTTTTACCACTAAAACAAAGTTTTGGTGCCTAATAAGGGCAAGTACTCAAGATAATGAGGAGTTTGACCATGTTTTATCCAGAAAGTAACCTCTGACTCCTCCAGCTCTCACCGACAATTGCTTTAAAACTATGATCTACTAGCTGGGCACTGGTGGCTCACACTTGTAATCCTAGCTACCCAGGAGGCTGAAATCTAAGGATCATGGTTTGAAGCCAGCCCAGGCAGGAAAGTCCCTGAGACTCATCTCCAATTAACCAAGAGAAAACCAAAAGTAGAACTGTGGCGCAAAGTGGTAGAGCACTAGTCTTGAGCAGAAGAGCTTAGGGACAGCATGCAGGCCCTGAGCTTAAGCCCCCAAATAGCAATAAATAAATATCTACTAAACAATGCAATACTAATATATATGGTTGCTTTCTTGGCTTGCCAAAGATAAACATAGGAACCATGTCATTCACACCTGTCTCTCACAGCCCCCTGAGTTGTACTGAGCACACAGCTAAGGGTTCAACAATTACATGCCTGACTGATGCTTTCCAGGCATAATAGACTGAAAGCTGTATCTGAAAAACTGTATCCCAAAAGAGGCCAGCGAGAAACATCTTTAGAGCTGTTTCCATAGAACAGCTGTGTTAACATTCTAAAAAGCAGTGGAAATGCTGTGCTGTTAAACCCCTGCTTGGTTGAGGATTTAAATTCCCAACTTACTATCTTCCCCCTCTTTGGGATCCCTTCTATTCCTAGAAGAGTCAAAGAACAACAACAAAAAGCTCCACTGTAACTCTTTGAAATGTTAAACATAAACCCTGTGTTGATGAGATCAAAAGAAGAAAAACTCAGAAACTAAAATTTACAATTTCAGTCACTTATTTTCTATCTCTAAAAACTGGAAGTTTGGAGCTAAAATTCAAAATTTCCAGAGAAATTTGCTAAAATAAATCCTAACCTCTAACTCTACTTTTAGAGATCCTTTTGCAAAATGAATTAAGTCTCTTGCAAATAAATTAACTCTGGAGAGGTGATACAATTCCCCAGAACCCTCCCACACTCCAAAAGCCCAGAGAGGGAATGAAGGGCATCGGCAAGGACATTTACAAGGACACCTAGAAGGAAACCACAATGCATGAGTCAGAGTCTGCTGCCTACTCCCTGCAGTGCTATGGCGGCAGATCACTTGATCCGACACCCCAACCTCAGCATAATCCCACCAATGAGTTATTTAGGAAAAAAGAAAAAAGAAATCACTTGTAAGCCCTAAATGGTGGGAAAAATAAGATCACAAAAGCTTGGATACAAACTGATTAAAATGGAAATGAGGCACACATAGAAATTTCATATACTGATAATTCCGAGGTCAAACTAAATACTGTTCAGAAACAATTATCTATAATTTTCTGAGCAGCAGACTCAATGCTAGCAGCAATCCACACGTTTGTGTGGCCTCTGCTGAAGAAGACACTAGTCTGTCAAGGAGAGTTTATAGGGCCAGCAAGTTCCTTACCACCCAGCACCCGTTTCAGAATGTACATGTGCTGCAAACAGATCCAAAGACAAGACAATGTGCTGCAAATTCAGTATAGAGAGGTCAACTCAGTAGAGCAAAGTAACCCAACAAGTTCAAAAATGGATCTTCTGAGATGTCAGCAAAGTGCAGATGCAAATCCCCAACCTCAAAACAAGAACTACACCAGTCTCTGAAAGCAAAATCATGGATTAGATGACCCACGTAAAAGTTGCAATGCCCAACACACAGTAACAAGAATAAATTAGTTACTGAACATTTAACTGTAGTGGGGGGGGAGGGGAGATTTAAGGCAAGTACTAACCGTGACAAAGAATTTTATCAAGCTGTTTTAACTGCTCTCAATTGCAAAGTCCAGATTTTTTGTCTTAATGGACACAACCCTAAGGACACCTCTGGGGAAATTTTTTAAAATGGCAAAAGAGGGGCTTGGGAATGTGGCTTAGTGGTAGAGTGCTCGCCTATCGTGCATGAAGCCCTGGGTTTGATTCCTCAGCACCACATAAACAGCTGGAAATGGCACTGTGGCTCAAGAGGTAGAGTGCTAGCCTTGAGCAAAAAGAAGCTAGGGACAGTGCTCAGGCCCTGAGTCCAAGCCCCAGCACTGGCAAAAAAAAAAAAAAAGGCAAGAGTAGCAATTTCAGGTAAACATTAAAAAGAGTTAAGAAGTACTCTCTTAGCTTAGAGCCAGTGGCTCATGCCTGTAATTCTATCTACTCAAAAGGCTGAGATCAAGGTTTGAAGCCACAAATTGGAGAAACTCTTAACTCCAATTAACCAGCTGGAAGTGGAGGTGTGGCACAAGTGGTAGAGCACTAGCCTTAAGCAGAAAAGCTAAAACCACCCTGGATTGGAGTCCAGCCCACTATTGGCGGAGGCGTGCATGTGCGGACGCACGCGCACACAAAACATCCTTCTAAAATTTCTAAATCTGTAGGCACCACAGGAAGAGTTAACTGCAGACTTGATAAAGCTGGAACATTTTAGAATGAGCACATTAAACAATGTGAAAAATCAGCACAACTAGTTTGCCATGAGCAGCAGTCTCCCTGAAATAGGCTCTCATTTACTCTTCCATTTCTCTTGCTTTCCAGTCTCTTCTCTTTGAAGCAGCTCTTGATTAGTTTCTTTTTTAATTGCCACTTAATTGGGAAACAAAATTAGAATACTTATTTGATATCAGTGATGAGAGTTCTCTTTTCATTTCTGCTTTGATCTAGTTTTGAGAAATCAAAAGCTAAAGGAAAACATGAAGAAATTAAGACCAAAAAGATTTCTTTCTTCCTAAGGGCTAGATGGAATTACAAACCAAAAAATAAATGGGTTCGATTTCTCAGTACCACATAAACAGAAAAAGCCAGAAGTGGTGCTGTGGCTCAAGCGGTAAAGCGCTAGCCTTGAGCACAGAGAGGCTCGGGGACAGAGCCCTGAATTCAAGACCCAGGACTTGGGGAAAAAAATAATCCAAGCATGGTGATGTATTCCTGTAACTGTAGTTACTCAGAAGGTGAAAACAGAAGGGTCTTCAGTTTGAACACAGCCAAAGTTAGACAGACCCAATCTCAAAAACAAAAGGGCTGGGGATGAGAGAGCTGGAGTAAGAATCCAAGTTAACCTGTCTCACGGAGTAGGAGTAGGATGGGGACATTCCTCATCAAAGGGCTCTTGACCATGGCTTAGCAGTATCTCAGTGGTGTCTGATGACATTGTAGATCTTTGTAAATCTTGATGATATTATAAAATACATTCCAAAAGGGTGCTAGAAATAGAAGTTTGTCTTTCTTGTTCCAAAACATCCTAACTTTTTACTTGTTATTCCCAAATGAAAACATATTGCCAAGATGGGCACTGGTGGCTCACATCTGTAATACTAGCTACTCAAGCAGCTAAGATCTAAGGATTTCAGTTCAAAGCCAGCCCAGGCAGGAAAGTCCCTGAGACTCCAATTAACAAGCAAAAAGCCAGAAGTGGAGCTGTGGCTCAAGGAGTAGAGTGCCAGCCATGAATGGAAAAACTAAGCAATCAGGCCTTGAGTTCAAGCACCAAAAATAAATAAACATAACAAAAAATTCACCACCAATTGATAGTTTACACTTTTTTTTTTCAAACATTTTATTTATTTATTATTTTTTTTTTTTTGGCCAGTCCTGGGCCTTGGACTCAGGGCCTGAGCACTGTCCCTGGCTTCTTCCCGCTCAAGGCTAGCACTCTGCCACTTGAGCCACAGCGCCGCTTCTGGCCGTTTTCTGCATATGTGGTGCTGGGGAATCGAACCTAGGGCCTCGTGTATCCGAGGCAGGCACTCTTGCCACTAGGCTATATCCCCAGCCCTAGTTTACACTTTTGTTGGTGGTGGTAGTGGTGGTCGTGGGGCTTGAACTCTGGGCCTGGGCGCTGTCCCTGAGCTCTTCAGCTCAAGGCTAGCACTCTACCACTTGAGCCACAGTGCCACTTCCAAAGTTTACACTTTAACAATACTTCTTAGAAGGCCTTTCATTAATAAAAGGAGGAAAGAAGAGCTAGGGACACAGCTTAAATCTTGCCTAAGCTGCACAAGGCCATAGGTTCAACCCTCAGCACAGCAAAACTAAAAATGAAAAAAAATAAATGAAGGAGGTATGGGCTGGGGATGAGTGGTCCCAGGGTTCCATCTACAGCAGTGGGAAGAAAGAAAGGCAATTGAATCAAATACATGAATGAGGAGTGATAGAGAGATGCAACATAAAAATGATCTTGCCAGGGACTAGTAGCTCATACCTATAATCCTAACTACTTAGAAGACAGAGATCTGACAATCTAGGTTCAAAGCCATAAAAGTCCATGATACTCCAATTAAGCACCAAAAAAGGCTGGAAGGGGAGCTGTGGCTCAAGTAAAAGCATTAGTCTTGAGCAAAAAAGCCCAGGGACAGTGTTAGTCCAATAGGCTCTTTCCCTATAGCTTAGCATGCTCTTTTCCCAGAGCCTGGCAGGCATAGAGCACTACGCCCATTTGGTGCAGGTAGCAAATGGAGCACTAGGCCCATTTGATGCAGGCAATAAATAATAGGCTTCCTTCCCCCTTACCTTGAAATGATTCTCCATTGGAGCAGTTGCAACCATATAAGGTAACAGGACCCCCTCCCTCAAAGTAACAGTCAATCTGGCCAGCTGCAGGCCCCTTATCTACTACTGGGGCAGCTGCCATAAATCCTAGCCCGCCATGATGAAGTCCTCGGCCCACACGCCTGTCCGTCCGCACTAAGGTCCCTACCTCCTAGCCCCTTTAGGTCATAAAGGTCACCTTGGACAAAGACTGCCACTTCTTCCTGAAAATTGGCCTTGTTAGCTCTTCTGCTGGCCATAAATCTTTCTTTCTTTGTTCTACATGCGTGGGTGTCACTGTGTTTTTTGTTGTTCTTTTAGCAGTTCAAGCTCACCAGGAGTGGCAAAAAAAACAAAACAAAACAAAAAAACAACCAAAATCTTATGCCAGGTGTAATTAATCCTAGCTGCTCAGGAGGCTGAGATCCAAGGATCACGATTCAAAGCCAGCCCAAGTAGTTAAGCTCCTGAGACTCTTACCTCCAATTAACCACCAAAAAGCCAACACTGGAGCTGTGACTTGAGGGGTAGAGCCCTAGCCTTGAGCACAAAAGCTCAGTTCAAGCCCCCCGGAACAGCACAAAAATAACCTTGCTCTGACTCTCCTCTCAATTGCTCATGGGGAAAGCAGAAGGGATGACACTGATTTCCTCTCCTGTTGAGTGTGGTTTTGGGGACTTTAGGTTTTGGGATTTTTTTTTAATAGTTATGTAGAACCCATAATGGAAAGAGGCCTACAAGTAAGGGTTAGCACTGTGTGTGTGTGTGTGTGTGTGTGTGCGCGCGCGCGCGCGTGCTGGCCCTAGGGCACTGTCCCAGAGCTTTTTGCTCAAGGCTAGCACTCTACCACTTGAGCCACATCTCTACTTCTGGGGGGGGTGGGGTGGTGTGTGTGTGTGTGTGTGTGTGTGTGTGTGTGTGTGTGTCTGTGTGTGTGTGTGTCTGTGTGTGTGTGTGTGTGTGTGTGTGTTCTTAACTGGAGATAAGAGTTTCAAGGACTTTCCTGCCCGGGGTTGACTTTGAGCTGCAATCCTCAGATCTTAGCCTCCTGAGCAGCTAGGATTACAGAGCCAGCGGCATCCAGCCAGTTAGGGTTGGCTTTAACTATTATTAACCCTCACTGCATACTGTACATCAAAAGGAGAAATTTCCTTTTAATTGTTATGAGTCTTTTTTTGGGGGGGGGGAGGCAATTCTGAGGATTGAATTTAGGGCTCTACATTTGCTAGGCAAGTGTTCTACTATGTGAGCCACACCTCCCTTTTGGCATTGGCAGGGTCTCCTGTTAAGCTTAGGCTATGATCCTACCAGTGTTGCTGGGTATGAAAGGCTTGCACCCAGACCTTCTGTAGCAGGAATAACAGGTATGAGCCATGTGCTCAGAAACTAGTTGAGATGGCATCCTGCATATGCCTTTTTGACTGGGCTAGCATTCCCCAATTTCCACCTCTTAAAGAGCTAGAATGACAGGCTAGAGCTACCACACCTTAACTTGGACTTTGACTTCTCTTTTCTTTTTTGTGTTGGTTGTAGGGCTGGTACTCAGGGCCTGGGTGCTATCCCTGAGCTCTTTTTTTTTTTTTTTTTGGCCAGTCCTGGGCCTTGGACTCAGGGCCTAAGCACTGTCCCTGGCTTCTTCCCGCTCAAGGCTAGCTCAACGGCCGCTTCTGGCCGTTTTCTGTATATGTGGTGCTGGAAAATCGAACCTAGGGCCTCGTGTATCCGAGGCAGGCACTCTTGCCACTAGGCTATATCCCCAGCCCAATCCCTGAGCTCTTTTGCTCTAGGTGAGCACTCTAGCACTTGTTTATTGGAGATAAGAGTATCTCTGGGACTTTCTTGCCCAGGCTGGCTTTGAGATCCCAGATCTCAGCATCCTGAGTAGCTAGGATTACAGGCATGAGCCACCAGCCCCTGGCTGGACTTTGTCTTTTCATTTCCCCTTTTCTGTGTGTTTGGACCTGCTTGCCCAGATGCATGCTGGTCCTAGAGCTTGAACTCAGGGCCTGAGTGCACTCTGTCCCTGAGCTTTTTTTTTTTTTTTTGCCAGTCCCGGGCCCTGGCTTCTTCCCGCTCAAGGCTAGCACTCTGCCACTTGAGCCACAGCGCCACTTCTGGCCGTTTTCTGTATATGTGGTGCTGGGGAATCGAACCTAGGGCCTCGTGTATCCGAGGCAGGCACTCTTGCCACTAGGCTATATCCCCAGCCCAGTGAGCTTTTTTGTTGTTGTTGTTTCCCTCAAGACTAGGGCTTGAGCCATAGCTCGACACTGGTTTTGTGGTGGTTAATTCGAGGTAAGGGTATCATAGACTTTCCTGCCTGGGTTACTTCGAACCAGGATCCTGACAAGTAGCCAAGATTGATTACAGGCATGAGCCACAGCCCCTGGCTTTTCATTTCCTTTCCCCGCCTGCCTCCTGCTCCCCTAGATGGATATAACCTAAGCTTATGTCACCACATTCAGCTCCAACCTGACTTTTGAAAAATTTTTAAATATTTAAGAGAAGAAACATTTCAAGGAAGTAGAGGTGCGGTGCAAGTGGTAGAGTATCTGCCTTCAGTGAAAAAGCCAAACACAACTGTTAGGTCCTGAGTTCAAGAGAGAGCCAGAGCCAGAGAAGGAAGGAAGGGAGGGAGGGAGGGAAAGACTTTTTAAGAAGTAAAAGCACAGCGGAAAACTTCCACAACAAACTGGAGATTGCTTGATTTCTATATGCAATTCACAAAATTGTAGCTAGATTTAGAATACTGTAGAAAATGTCTAAGAAAAATCTAAAGCTGAGCGCCAGTGGCTCATGCCTATAATCCTAGCTTCTCAGGAGGCTGAGATCTGAGGATTGTGGTTTGAAGCCAGCTTGGGAAGGAAAGTCTGTGAGACTCTTATCTCCAATAAACTCAGGAAAAGTTGGAAGGGTGCTGTGGCTCAAATGGTAGAGTGCTAGCCCTGAGCACAGAGGTTCAGTGACAGTGCCCAGGCCCTGAGTTCAAGCCCTAGAACCAACAAAAAAAAAAAAAAAAAAAAAAGGAAGAAAGAAAAGTAAAGAAAAATCTAAAGCCTGGAGCTAGTGGCTCACGCCTATAATCCTAGGAGGCAGCTATCTGAGGGTTGGTTGCAGTTCAAAGCCAGCCCAGGCAGGAAAGTCCATGAGACTCTTATCTCCAATTAACCAGAAGTGGCAATGTGGCTCAAGGTGGTAGACCCCTAACCTTGAGCAAAAGAACTCAAGGACAGTGCCCAGGCTCAGAGTTCAAGCCTCATGACAGATTAAAAAGTTAAAACAAAACAAAAACAAAAAACACTAAGAAGAGGGCTGGGGATATGGCCTAGTGGCAAGAGAGCTTGCCTCCCATACATGAAGCCCTAGGTTCGATTCCCCAGCACCACGTATACAGAAAATGGCCAGAAGTGGCGCTGTGGCTCAAGTGGCAGAGTGCTAGCCTTGAGCAAAAAGAAGCCAGGGACAGTGCTCAGGCCCTGAGTCCAAGGCCCAGGACTGGCAAAAAAAAAAAAAAAAAACACTAAGAAATGAAGCTGCTAACATTGGGCCAAGCACTTTAGCAGTTACCACTCCTATGTCCCAAACACTTATTAATCCCCGCTAAACTCCAGGCATCTCAGGGGCACAATTTCTGTTCTCATGTACTTTCCAGACAGGGCAAACAAGAACTGAACATATTAAACAAAATAACCAAGCATGTTATTTAAGTATAATAAAAGCTACTAGAAATACAATATGTGATACGAATAGAGGGCAAATTGGGAAAGTTAGGAAGGATGTGAAGAACAGAAGGGAGGGCTGCATTTCAGATGTTTCTTATTCCATGCCACAAACAACCCTAGCCTAAGTAACTTTCCCAAGAACATAGCACTATTAGCCATAAGAACAAGGCTATGAAACTAGGTTTAAATGATTCCAAAGTCCATTCTTTCCAGTGGACTTCCAGTCCATGCTGCCTTTCCCCAAGACACTTGCCCCTGAAAGTTAACAGAAAAACTTTTACCCCAAATCCTAAGTGCCAGAAATAGGCTCCTCTGACTAGGCCCTCTCTCATCTGCCACCTCCAAATTCATTTTTAACAGAGATCTAGATTTGGGATACTAAGAAATGTAATTTGGAGCTGGGAGCTGGTGGTGAGGATTATGGTTGGAAGCCAGCCTGGGCAGGAAAGGCCATGAGACTCCTTTCTACAATTAAACACCTAAAAAACGGAAGTGGAATTGTGGCTCAAAGTGGTAGAGCCCTAGCTTTAAACAAAAGAGCTCAGAGACAGTGCCCAGGTCCTGAGTTCAAGCCCCATGACCAAACAAACAAAGTAATTTGTTTTACCATAACCATGATCAGTAACAATTCCCTGCCCTACAAAAATAAATTCCAAAAAGTTGGGTTGTTTTTGTTTTTGTTTTTGTTTTGGAGGGGGGATCACTTTGTTGTACTAAAAGCAAAACAAAGAACTTTCTGGCAAACAGGTTTTTCTGTTTGTGTTCATGTTGGTGCCTGAATTCAGCATGCTGAGCACGTGCTGTACCACTGGGCTGCTTCCCAGGTCACAGCAAGAGATTTGCAAAGTGATTCACAGGTTAGATACAACAAGACTTATTAAAGAACTATATACATTGATGAGACCAACAGTTTAGTAGAGAAAAATAAAAAGAATTTCATAAAAAGAAGGAAAAAAACCATACTTTCACTTCTGAAATGACTTTCACATTCAACAGCTCTCATCTATATTCGATCTTTCCTCAAGAGGGCTGCCTTTTCTCTTCTTCCGGTTCATACTTCCTCTTTCTCAACACTTCCAATATTAGCAATATCTAAAGTCAAAATAGGCTTTCTTTACACTAGACCTTCTTAAGCTACAGCAACAGACCACAGTCATAAAATAAAATTTTAAAAAAGACAAGCGCTGGGAGTGTGGTTCAAGTGATAGAGAGCCTGCCTAGCAATCAAGAGGCCCTGAGTTCAAACCACAGCATCACCTAAAAACAGACAAGCTTTCTTCCACATTCTCTGGCTGAAGAACAAGAAAGCTGGATCTTTTTTTTTTTCTTTTCTTGCTGTATGGGGGACAGAACCCAGGCTCTTGGACATGCTAGGCACACACTACCATTGATTGTGCTACAACCCTAGTGCAATCTAGATCTTTGCCCCTAAGATTCACTACAGCAATCCACTATTAACCATTTAAATAATCCTTTGCTCTCCCATCTCTATAAAGCAGAATGAAAAAGAAAAGAAGAGCTTATACAAAGACCTCAACCTTCTACTTATCCTTTGGCTTTACCTGGACAGAGGTTAGGAATTAACAGCTACTCCAAATGATAAGCTGGCTATAAAAACCAGACCACTAGACTTAAGTAGTTTTTCACTCAAAACAGTCTCACCCAATGGAAGGCAATCACCAGATAGTAAGAGTATGAAGATGAATGATACACGGTGGCTTACAAAGGTGAAAACTGACTTGGAAAAAAGAACTCAACATTCACATATCTGATGCATTTCCTCTTCTCAAGAAACAAATATCAAGCAGTTATGAACAGTAAGACCCTGAAAGTATACAGCATATGTGGGAGTTATCCCACACATATATATCAAGTACTGTCCAAGAGGTAACATCAGTCATTTTCTTGAAGCTTCCTGTACTTAATAAAGTTAACTGAGCAAAGAGGCAAGACCTAATTATATATTGTACAAGACACACAGATCATTTGGAGCGACACTGTATGAACTAAAATACCATACAGTTTATGACCTACGGTTTATTAGTTTATATTTTGGAATTCTCTGGTAGTGATATTTTACAACATAATTATATATATATATATATGGGTCGTATAGCCTGGTCAATTTCCTCACTGAAGGTGAACTGCAGCGAAATGTTTTATTATGCGTTTATTACTAGCCACGTTGTTCACACAACACCTTTACAAGTAACGTTCCTTCCGAACCGTAGTTACTACATTGCCCTGTGTTGTGCCACCGAAACCCATGTTCGATGGTATATGTTCTGTTCCCCGGTCGCGCCCGAAGCACACGAGTGCAACATTACACAGAAGAACTTTTATATAATAAAAGTATTGAATGTCTCCGACCCTTAATATACCAAGCACCCACCCCTGGTAAATGGACAAGGGCAGCAACCAATCGCCAGATTGGATCCCAATGTCTTAGCCAATAAAAACACGGGGGTGGGGTTAGGCTAAGCTCCCGGTGACTTCCCCGCACCCTCAGAGACCCAGGTTGCGGGAGACTGGACAGGAACTGGGTTGCAATGATCTCGTTACCCGCGGTTGTAGCTGTTCTCCTCCTCGTTCTCGCAATCGCTGCAGTGCTCATGGCTGTTTCCGTTCCCTTCCATCACCTGCGGCAGCGAAGGTGCCGGCGGCTTCACTGCTGTCTCACTCTCGTCCGCCATCTTGAGTTGCCAGAGCCGGGCTCCGCGCCCCACTACATGGGGGGGGCTCCTATTGGACGAGGGAAGTTTGCGTTGTATTCTGGGTTTTGTAGTTTCTATGGGGAAGGGAGCGGCCACCAGAAGCAGCTTATTCCCGGGGAAACCGGAAAAGATGGACTACAATACCCAGAAATCACGAGGGGAGGCTGTCCTGGGAGGTGTGGGCAACAATCCCGGAAGCCCCCCGGAGTTCGGCCGTACTCTAAAGGAAACTGGGCCTGCAAGGTTGGCAGGTCCGTTCACCGGCTGAATGCCGGCGATCGCGGTGCATTCTGGGAGTTGTAGTTCAATGTTGGATTAAAGGTTTGGGGCGTGGAGCCTCCAAAGTCCAAGGTTTGACTTCAGCCTTCCACTGCAAGTAACTGAGTAAACCGTTATTGGCTGTCATTACCAACAGTCATTGGTAAGTGAGAGAGACTGAGAGGTCCGTGCATGCTAGCTGCTGGAGCCCCAATGCTCCCAGATCCTGGAGGAGACTGCTGCCTGGACCCAGGTTGGCCAGACACCTTCCTCATTTGAGACCTTGAGTAGCTCCAAGTCGTTGGCAGCTTGAAGGCCTCCTGACAGATGGGGACTTGTGCATCACTGGCCCTGAGCCAGGAGATCCGACTCCTTGGCAAGAAGGGCTCTCCCCAGTGTGGCCTTTCTCCATCGAGCTTTTCTGCATACCTTGTCCTTTTCATTCCCCACTAAAGTTCTCCATGACTACTCTAATGAGCACTGATGTGCCAGTGTAAATAAGGCTTTTAGTACATCTCATGTCGCCTGCCCAACAAGCCTGGATGGAATGTGGGTGTCATTATTTTTCTCCTTTTTCACAGACGAAAGAAAAACAACACATAGCTCGGAAAGTTAATAAATTGCACTGTCACATAGCTAGTAAGTGGTAAAATCAATATACAAATCTATATCTGTCTACTTCTAGGCCCTCTAAATCCTTTACCACTATTGAAAGTCTCAATGTCTGATACAGGCATTGATAACACTACACACATACACAAAAAGGCAGTATTAAAAGGTAGAACTGATACTGTAAATCTATTTTAGCCTTGACTGGAGGCTTCAGTCCCTCAAATCTTACTACTCGGGTTGAGTAATCTCACCAAACGCCTGAGGAGCCAAAGACATGGTTCCCATTCTTAGAGATTTCCTATTTAGGCTGGCTCTGGTGGGTGGCGAGGGAAGGACTGGTTCCTTCTGAGAGTGTATGGCCAAAAAGGGAAATGATCTTTGCTTCTTGGGAAACTCTCAACATGAGAAGGGTATGGTGGGAAGAAGTACTTCCCATCTGACTCAGGGAAAGAAAATAAAATCATAGCGCTAAATATAGTGAACTCTATATAATCAGTAGCAGGAGAGCAGAAAAGTAAATATAACCTAAAGCTGCAGATAACCTCAAATCAAACCATTTGACTTTAGAAAGCAGTTAAGCTGCCCACTTGGGCTGAGAGCTGCCCACCTACACTCACCTCTCCAGCACAAGAGTGTTTTCAGCATGATGCTGTATTGGCACTGAGGTTACTGCTCAGTGGTAGGGTATTTACCTAGCATTCATGAGCCAATCCCCAGCACCACAAAAACAAAACAAAACAAATCAGTGGGCTGGGGATATAGCCTAGTGGCAAGAGTGCCTGCCTCGGATACACGAGGCCCTAGGTTCGATTCCCCAGCACCACATATACAGAAAACGGCCAGAAGCGGCGCTGTGGCTCAAGTGGCAGAGCGCTAGCCTTGAGCGGGAAGAAGCCAGGGACAGTGCTCAGGCCCTGAGTCCAAGGCCCAGTACTGGCCAAAAAAAAAAAAAAAAAACAAATCAGTGATGACATATAAGCAATTGTAGTGAAATTGGAGGGCAGAGATAAAAATTCTTACCTGAGCCAGGTGCTGAGGGCTCTCACCTGTAATCCTAGCTACTCAGGAGGCTGACATCTGAGGACTGCAGTTCAAAGCCAGTCCAGCCCAGGTAGGAGAGTCTTAAAAGACTTTGGGTGGGTGGTGGGGGCCTGGATGCTGTCCTTTGACTCCTTTTGCTCAAGGCTAGCATTCTACCACTTGAGCCAAAGCCCCACTTCCAGTTTTCTGGTGGTTAATTGGAGATAAGAGTCTCAAGGACTTTCATTCCCAGACTGCAATCCTCAGATCTCAGCCTCCTGGGTAGCTAGGATTACAAGTGTGAGTCACCAGCACCCAGCCAAGTCCTTGAGATGCTTATCTCCAAATAACCACCAGAAAGCTGGAAGTAGCTCTGTTGCTTAAAGTGGTGGAATGCTGAGGCTGGGAATATGACCTACGGTTAGAGTGCTTACCTCACATACATGAAACCCTGGGTTTGATTCCCCAGCACCACATATATAGAAAACGGCCAGAAGTGGCACTGTGGCTCAAATGGCAGATTGCTATAGCAGCCTTGAGCCAAAAGAAGCCAGGGATAGTGCTCAGGCCCTGAGTCCAAGGCCCAGGACTGGCAAAAGAAAGAAAAAAAAAAGTGGTAGAATGCTAACCTTCAGCAAAAAGAGCTCAGGGACATTTCCCAGGCCCTGAGTTCAAGCCCCATGACTGGAAAAAGAGTCCAATTTCAGCCTGAGCAACTTAGAAAGAACCTGTCTCAAACTAAAACAAAGAGCCTGATTTGGTGTGTACATCTGCAGTCCCTAACTTGGGAGGTAGAGGAAGGAGTATGCAGAGTTCAAGGCCAGCATGAGGTACATGAGACCTTCGTCTCAAAAACAAAACCAACAAGCCAAAAACAAACCAAGGTCCAGGCTCCCAAGTGTGTCCCCCTGGGCTCTAACATCCGACTCTGCCCATGATGAATAAGTGACATGAAACAAGCCACTGCGCCTCTCCTCAGCGCTTCGGTGTCCTTATCTAGAAAATGAAGCATGGGTGAGCAGTTAGTGTCTGAGGACAGAGTCAATATCCAATTAACTATTTTCCTTCCCAAGAATTTGTATTACTCCTGTGATAATCAAAAGAAAACTTGCCCATGACGTCCATTACCGATTCTGGCCCTTGCTGTGCTTCTAGCATATCAGAGACATCCGGTCTCTTAGTGGGCTTAGGAAGATGTGAGTCAGGTTGTGATTCATTCACTCGGCATCTTGGAGCACTCATGACATATCAGGCCCACGGCAGGAACTATGGGATCAGGCATAGGACAACACAGACCCTGCCCTGGGTTCACTCCACATGGTATCCAGGCTGACATTACAGTGTAGTACATGAGGCATCACAGGTGTAATAGGAGTCAAAAGGGTTCTAGAAAATGAGAATGCTGGAGGAAATGATGGCTGAATGGGCTTTGCTGGAAGAAAAGACCAACTGAAAAATCCAGTGGCCAGAGAAGGGGATGTTTTTGTAGCATGAATGATGCAAATGGAGACTGGAGTATAAGGAGCAATTTTTCTCTTTTTTTTTCTGGTATTGGGGTTTGAACTCAGGGTCTTGCTAGGCTTTGCCTGCTTGGCAGGTACTCTACCCCTTAAGTCACACTTCTAGCCCAGCTTTTTTGCTCATTATTTTGGAGATGGAGTCTCTTGGACTTTTCTGCCCATTTTGGCCTTGAACTGTAATCCTCTAGATCTTACCCTTCTGAATAGCTAGGATTAAAGATATGAGCTACCGACACTAGGAAGTGGGGAACATTTTTTATATTTATTTATTTTTAATTTTATTATCAAGGTGATGTACATAGGGGTTACAGTTACATAATGAGGTAGTGAGTACACCCTCCCTCATTTTTCTTTCCTTTCCCTAGCTCAGATAAACATATATACAATATCCAGTGTACCACAATCATATACAGTGACCACAGGGGGTATGCCATAGGGAATTCACCTAGTACATTAAACATAATGACAATAAGATCCTCCTGTTTCAATCTCTTGGAGTTCATTTTGCTTAGCCTCTTCTTATATAATCATATGTACATAGCTGTTGAGCTATTGTGATCCTCTGATAGGTGGAAGTGAGGAGCATTTTAAAAACAGATTAGATGGATGCTGGTGGCTCATGCCTGTAATCCTAGCTACTCAGGAGGCTGAGATCTGAGGATTATGATTTGAAGCCAGACAGCAGGAAAGTCTGTGAGATTCTTTTCTCCAATTAATCACCAGCAAACTGGAAGTGGAGCTGTGGCTCAAAGTGGTAGAGTGCTAGCCTTGAGCAAAAGAAGCTCAGGGCCAGTATCCAAGCCCTGAGTTCAAGTCCCAGGACTGGCAAAAAAAAAAAAACCACACACACACACACAAAAAAAAAAAAAATAAGGCATTTCCCTGGCTGGACCCAAACTTTCCATCTTCCTGCCTCACCCTTCAAAATGGTAGAATTACAGGTGTGCATGCCATCACTCCTGGCTCTGGAAGCTTTTTCTTTTTTTTTTTTGGCCAGTCCTGGGCCTTGGACTCCGGGCCTGAGCACTGTCCCTGGCTTCTTCCCACTCAAGGCTAGCACTCTGCCACTTGAGCCACAGCGCCGCTTCTGGCCGTTTTCTGTATATGTGGTGCTGGGGAATCGAACCTAGGGCCTCGTGTATCCGAGGCAGGCACTCTTGCCACTAGGCTATATCCCCAGCCCTCTGGAAGCTTTTAAATAAAGGATAAATATTAATAGCATTTGTGGAGTGGTATAATTGCATATTAATATTTATTTAAAATAAACACATGGAAACTACATTTAGTTTCAAGAACCAGGAGACAAAGGAGTCATTTCTAGTAGACTCATGGGTTGTTCATCAAACAAAACTTGAAGTGGCTGACTTACTTTAGGCATCAAGCTGGATACTAAGTACACTGAGGAGCCTGAGATGCAGGTCATTGTCAGGATGAATTGAAATCACTGTGTAAGCAGCTGGGCTGGAAGCAATGCAGAGTTTCTCATTACTCTTGTGAATAATGGAGAATATGTGTTTGAGCTGAAAAAGATCTTGATGGTATCATCTGGTAACTTCAAAGGCTAGGGAAGTGCCAAGGCTGAAGCCCTGAAGCAACCCTGAAGCCTCCCCTCCCCCCCCAATCACTCCAGGGCAGAGGTACAGCTGCTCTCAGCAGATTGGTTGGTTGTACAAGCATACCTAACAAGAAGGCAAGGTCCTTGTTTATACACCAATAGTTCCTACTATAAGGCAGTATCTGGAAAAAATAGGATCATCTGGAGAAGTTTCTATACAATATGCCCTAGGAAAGGTCAGATCATTTGTGAGAGCAGGGAAGGCAAGTTCCTACCCCTATTCCTATTATAGCCAGGCATAATTACTGGGATACATAATTTCCGTATCAGGGATACTGATGAGTATCCTTCTGATGTGTTAGGCCCCATGACTCAGAACTACAAGAGAGTACAGGACTGGACTTCAACGATAGTAAGAAGCTGTGTTGAAAGGCAGTGAGTTCTCAAACACTGAACACACATCCAAGCATAAACAGCTGAGATAATATGGAGGAAACGTCCATACTGTTGGGGATGTTTGAACCAAATGTCCCTTTGATCATAAAATAGTATTCTATGAGTTTCAGGCCAGTCTGTGCTATATAAGGAGATACTCTTAAAAAACAACAACAACAAGAAAATGCGTGTCTCTGATCATATAAAATAATATTTATCAAAGTCCAGGAAATGGAAAAAACAAACAAACAAAAAATAACTCTCTTTACTTGGTGATAGTAGTAATTAAAATTTCAGACACCAGGATCATCAGATACAGATGTTAGATTACTTCATTCTTCAACATATTGAATCTTAGCTGTGCCAAACACTGAGTATATTAGTGCTAAAAATAAATTCAAGCTGGGTGTTGGTGGCTCATGCCTGTAATCCTAGCTATTTAGGAGGCTGAGATCTGAGGATCATAGTTCAAAGCCAGATCCAGCAGGAAAATCCATGAGACTCTTTATCTCCAGTTAACCACTAGGAAACCAGAAGTGGCATTGTGTCTCAAAGTGGTAGGGTGCTGCTAGCCTTGAGCAAAAAGAATTCAGAGGCAGCACTGAGGCCTTGAGTTCAAGCCCCACATCCAACCAAAAAAAAAAAAATTCAATCCCTTAAAGGAAGTCAAGGGGAGAAATATAGTTTAGGGAGAAGGAAGGGAGACAGGCAGATGGAGTACCTACTATTTATGATGCTTCACACATATTTCCAATGCTTTCAACACTACACAGTAGTGATTATCCCCACTCTAAGGAGACAGGGTGAGAGAGGGCCTAAATATGGACAGAATATAAGCTTAAATGACTTCGTTTGAGATCGGTCAAATGATTAACCTCCAAGCACTTCTTGTGTAAAATGAGATTAATGAGAGTGTCCATCTTAAGGACTACAGAGTGCTCTCAAGGCCTGGCGAGCGAGAAGTGCTCGGTAAACTGCCCTAGCTACCACGTGACCAGCTTACAGCCCTAACTTGAAGACTTCCCAGCCTTCTCCCCGGCACACCAACAAAGAGCTAACTCCTCCGAAGCGCGACCCGGCCACGCCTACCTCATCCCTACCTCTCGGCCACGCCCACCCCATCCCTACCTCTCGGCCACGCCCACCTCATCCCTACCTCTCGGCCACGCCCCTGCGAGCCTCGGGCCCCGCCCCTTCCGCAGGCCGGATGTCCGGTTCGCGTGCTGGCTCCCGGTCCCCGCCCACCCCTGGAAGCCCGCTTGCGAGCGCGCTGCGGAGATTGGGCGAAGCCCCGCTGCGTGCGCTCGTCCGAGTCCCGGTACGTGGCGCCGGGTTGGCGGTGGCGGTGGGAGCGAGCGGGCCCGGGAGGCTGCGGGCCCGGCCCCGGGGCGGGAGCCGCACTGTTTCCCTCCGAGGTCCCCGCGCTGGGCAAGGCTGGAGGCCCGGCCTCAGGGCGCGCAGGACCGCTTCCCGGGTGCTCGGTGGGGCGAGGAGACCGTGGAGCGAGCCACCGCTTTCTTTATCATCGTCTTGACAGCCAGCCACCCGCGAGGCCAGGGGTTGATTGCAGTGGCACAGGTGTGAAAAAGGAGAAAAGTGTTCAAGTTGAAAGATGATGGCAACTTTGCATTCAAACAGTTTCAGGCCAAAACCGTTTGGCGTTAGAATCGTATAGTCAGACTTAAATTGATTTTTTTCCCTTTGTTCTAATCGAACCTCTGCTACTTCCATTTGTGTGACCTTCAGCCCCTTCGTGCCCTCGGTTTGCTCATCTGAAAAATGAGGATACCTACCCTGTAGCGTGCATGTCCAGTGCTTTGCCACTGCTGTTTTGCTGACTGTCTTTAGGCCCTTTGAGATCTTGTTTCTTCTGCCCTCCCTTTCTCTAGGGAGGCTAGTACAGTTTAGTTAGATTAGGCACGGGGGCGGCACCGATTTCCCAGTCATCCATTAGTAAAGAAGGCCTTACAAGAGTATAGAAAGCTTGAGGCCAGGCTGGACTACATGGCAAGAACCTATCTCAAGAAACCAAAAAAAAAAAAAAAAAAATTAAGAAAAAAAATTTGAACAGTACTGGTGTTTGAACACAGGGTCTTTCACTATACAGGCATTCTACCACTTGAGCCCACACCTCTACTTCCAGCTTTTTGGTGTTTAATTGGAAATAAGAATCACATGGAGGGGCTGGGGATATGGCCTAGTGGCAAGAGTGCCTGCCTCATATACATGGGGCCCTGGGTTCGATTCCCCAGCACCACATATACAGAAAATGGCCAGAAGTGGAGCTGTGGCTCAAGTGGCAGAGTGCTAGCCTTGAGCAAAAAGAAGCCAGGGACAGCGCTCAGGCCCTGAGTCCAAGCCCCAGGACTGACCAAAAAAAAAAAAAAGAATTACGTGGACTTTCCTGCCCAGGCTAGCAATCCTCAGATCTCACCCTGCTAAGTAGCTAGGATTATTAGGATGAGCTTCTGGTGCCCAGCTAGTTATTTTTTATTTTCTCATGTTTTTACCCTGGTTAGTCCAGGACTGCCATTTCCTCCCTCTCTAGGTACTAAACATCACAGGCTACTAAGCATAGAGTCTCGATAACTTACTGCCCAGGCTGGCCATGATCCTTATGATTCTAGCTGAGATTACACATGTGAACTACCATACCCAGAGAACTAAAGTATAAAACAAAAAAATATGGGGCTGTGAATATGGCCTAGTGGTAGAGTGCTTGCCTCATATATATGAAGCCCTGTGTTCGATTCCTCAGCACCACATATATAGAAAAAGCCAGAGGTGGGCTGGGAATATGGCCTAGCGGCAAGAGTGCTTGCCTCCTACACATGAAGCTCTCGGTTCGATTCCCCAGCACCACATATATGGAAAACGGCCAGAAGGGGCGCTGTGGCTCAGGTGGCAGAGTGCTAGCCTTGAGCCGGAAGAAGCCAGGGACAGTGCTCAGGCCCTGAGTCCAAGGCCCAGGACTGGTCAAAAAAAAAAGAAAAGAAAAAGCCAGAGGTGGCGCTGTGGCTCAAGTGGTAGAATGCTAGCCTTGAGCAAAAAGAAGCCAGGGACAGTGCTCAGGCCCTGAGTTCAAGCCCCAGCACTAGCCAAAAAAAAACAAACCAAAAAATTACTAGAAAAAAATATGAAGCCAACCACCAGTGGCTCACACCTGTAATACTAGCTACTTAGGAGGCTGAGCCAGCCGGGAAAGTTCCTGAGAGACTCTTTTCTCTAATTAACCACCAGAAAACCAGAAGTGGTACTGTGGCTCAAGTGATAGAGCACTAGCCTTGAGATGAAGAGCTCAGTGACAGCGACCAGGCCCAGAGTTCAAGCTCCAAGACCACCACCACCAACAACAAATATGTAATACAGGTGGGAACTTAATTTTAAGTGGTAGAGCACCAACCTAGAAAACTGAAGGCTATGTTCAAACCCTAGTATCACAAATATGCATGTGTGTATATTCACTTATTTATATTCTACAGTTATGTACATATATGTATATGTGGTAGTCTGTGTGTGTATGTATGACCTCTAGTCTCCAGAGGAGGCATTGACATCTCTGGTGTTGTTTGCTTTCAGAGTTTTCAAACAGCTCTCCGTTAGTTATGATGAAATTATCACCTGATTGAACCCAGTGCCACTTCTAGCTTTTTCTATTTATTTGGTATTGAGGATTTGAATCCAGGGCTTCATGCATGCTAGGCAAGCACTCTACCACTAAGCCACATTCCCAGCCCTGTTGTGTGGTTTTTGTTTTGTTTTTTTGCCAGTCCCGGGCCTTGGACTTAGGGCTTGTGCATTTGTCCCTGACTTCTTTTTGCTCAAGGCTAGTACTCTGCCACTTGAGCCACAGTGCCACTTCTGGCCTTTTGTATATATGTGGTGCTGGAGAATCGGAACCCAGGGCTTCATGTATACGAGGCAAGCACTCTTGCCCTAGGCCATACATATTCCCAGGCTCCCGGCCCCCCCCCCCCAACGTTGTGTGTTTTAAAACACAAAAGGAAGGTGGTATGTTTTGTTTTGTTGCCGCAATGAGAGTGCTGCTTTCTCCTAAATGAGTAGATTTGGTGTAGTAAAGAGTGCTGGCCTAGGAAATAAGGTTAGATCTGTTTGATGAATAGAGGTAGGCCCATTGAGGTAGTTTTGTTCTAGCAGAGCTCTTGGTCTGCAGATCAGCAAGTTTTCCTGGAGAGACTTTTTTTTTTTTTTTTTTTGCCAGTCCTGGGCCTTGAACTCAGGGCCTGGGCACTGTCCCTGAGCTTCTGATTTTGCTCAAGGCTAGCACTCTACCATTTGAGCCGCAGCACAACTTTCAGCTTTTTCTGTTTATGTGGTACTGAGGAAGGGGACCCAGGGCTTCGTGCATGTTAGCCAAGCACTCTGCCACTAAGCCACATTCCTAGACCCCAAGTTTCTTTTTGCTCAAGGCTAGCACTCTACCACTTGAGCCAGAGCGCCACTTCCGGCTTTTTTTGTGTGTGTATGTGGTACTGAGGAATCGAACCTAGGGTTTCAGGCATGCTAGGCAAGCACCCTACCACTAAGCCACATTTCCAGCCCCACTTTTTTTTTTTCCTTTCTTTCCATTTTTGGTGCTGGAGATCCAACCAGGATATTGTAGTTGCTAGGCAAGTGCTTTGCAACTGAGCGACATCCCAGCCCCTGGAGAGAGATTTAAAGGGTTTCAGAGCCTCTCTGGAGGCTTCTACTATAAGAAAAAAAAATAGGGCTGATAGCTAAGGGCAGTTAAGTAGTGATTTAGTTTTGTTTTGAAACCATGCAGCCAGTACATTTTTTTGATTGACAGCTAATTTTTTTTCTATGAAACTTTCAATATTTGTAATGTCTATGATTCTTTATAAATATTGACTTTTTTTTGTCAGTTGTAGGACTTGAATTCAGCGCCTGGATGCTGTCCCTGAGCTTTTTTTTTTTTTTTTTTTTTTTTTTTTGGCCAGTCGTGGGCCTTGGACTCAGGGCCTGAACACTGTCCCTGGCTTCTTTTTGCTCAAGGCTAGCACTCTGCCACTTGAGCCACAGCGCCGCTTCTGGCCGTTTTCTATATATGTGGTGCTGGGGAATCGAACCTAGGGCCTCGTGTATCCGAGGCAGGCACTCTTGCCACTAGGCTATATCCCCAGCCCACTGCTTTTTTTTTTTTTGCTCAAGGCTGGCACTTTACCACTTTGAGCCTCAGTGCCACTTCCCATTTTCTGGTGGTTAATCAGAGATAAGAGTCTCAGGGACTTTCCCTCCCTGGCTGGCTTGCAAGCATGGTCCTTAGATCTTAGCCTCTTGAGTAGCTAGGCTTATAGGCGTGAGCCACTGGTGCCCAGCTTCCTTAAGACTTTAAAAAGAAAAATGAGCTAGTTTTTAACCCAGTAGTGGAAATCTCACATCCTCCTTTTTTCCATTTATTTATTTTTAAAGTCTTAATATGTAGCTTTAGCTACATGTTCTTCCTGCCTTAGCTCCCCCAGTGGTGGGATTAGAGACATGCACTACCATGCCCAACCCTTTTTCTTCCTTAAACTCCTACTCTGTTTCATTAAAGAAAGTTTTTTTCCTACTATAAGATTTTTTTTTTTTTTTGCCAGTCCTGGAGCTTGGACTCAGGGCCTGAGCACTGTCCCTGGCTTCTTTTTGCTCAAGGTGAGCCCTCTACCACTTGAGCCACAGCGCCACTTCTGACCATTTTCTATATATGTGGTGCTGGGGAATCGAACCCAGGGCTTCATGTATACAAGGCAAGCACTCTTGCCACTAGGCCATATTCCCAGCCCCCTACTATAAGATTTTGTGCTTGAGTATCTTTGATTTTTCATTCTGCTTTTCTGCTGCAAAAGTGCCTATAAAATTAAACCATTAAAAATTGTTTTTTATTTTTTTATTTTTATTTTTATTTTTTGGCCAGTCCTGGGGCTTGGACTCAGGGCCTGAGCACTGTCCCTGGCTTCTTTTTGCTCAAGGCTAGCACTCTGCCACTTGAGCCACTGCGCCACTTCTGGCCATTTTCTGTATATGTGGTGCTAGGGAATCGAACCCAGGGCCTCATGTATATGAGGCAGGCACTCTTGCCACTAGGCCATATCCCCAGCCCCTAAACCATTAAAAATTGTGTGTCATCATAGTATTATATATTTCTTTTTGGATTGAGTTTTTGTGGATTCTAAGTATACTGAAAGTATACTGATTAAAACAACTGTTAGTTTTGATAATTTTATGAAGTGCTTTTTTGTGGGTTTTTTTTTAGCCAGTCCTGGGGCTTGAACTCAGGGCCTGAGCACTGTCCTTGGCTTCTTTTTGCTCAAGGCTAGCACTCTGCCATTTGAGCCACAATGCCACTTCTGGCTTTTTCTGTTTATGTGGTGCTGAGGAATCATGCATTGTGCATGCTAGGCAAGCACTCTACCGCTAAGCTACATTCCCAGCCCTGAAGTTTTATTTAATAAGCTGGCAGAGCTTTTTTCTTCTTTTAGTTCATGTATCCTTGCATATTAGAAGCTGAGGGTGTTGCTCAGTGGCAGAGAGCTTTCTTAGTTATGTGTGAGACCATAAGTTAGCTCCTAAACAACACACACACACACACACACACACACACAGAAAAAGCAGCTCATTTGTGTGTGATTGTGTGTGTTAGTAATGGAACTTGAACTCAGGGCCTTAGCACTGTCCATTTGCTTTTTCAGCCAAATCTAGAGCTCTACCACTGGAGCCACAGCTTCACTTTTAGCTTTTTGGTGCTTAATTGGAAATAAGATTCTTAAAGACATTCCTACCTAGACTATCTTTGAACCTGGATCCTCAGATCTCAGCCTTCTGAGTAGATAGGATTACAGGCATAAGCCACCAACACTCAGACTCAGGTCAGTTTTTTCTTGTGCCGGTCCTGGGACTTGAACTCAGGGCCTGAGTGCTGTCCCTGAGCTTTTTTTGGTTAAGACTCTACCATTTGAGCCAGAGTGCCACTTCCAGCCTTTTCTGTTTATGTGGTGCTGAGGAATTGAACCCAGGGCTTTATGCATGCTAGGCAAGCACTCTACCACTAAGCCACATTCCCCCCCTCCCTGAGCTTTTTTGCTCTAGTCTGCCCTCTGCCCCCACAGCTCCACTTGTGGCCTTTTTTTGCAGTTAGAAATAAGAATCTCATAGGCTTTCTTACATGGGTTGGCTTCAGTCTTTGATCCTCAGATCACAGCCTCCTGAGTAGATAGGACAATAAGCATGAGCTACTAGCACCCAACCTAAAGCTCCTTTTTTTTTTTTTTTGCCAGTCCTGGGCCTTGAACTCAGGCCTGAGCCTGTCCCTGGCTTCCTTTTGCCCAAGGCTAGCACTCTGCCACTTGAGCCACAGCACCACTTCTGGTTGTTTTCCATATATGTGGTGCTGGGGAATCGAACCCAGGGCTTCATGTGTGGGAGGCAAGCACTCTACCACTAGGCCATATTCCCAGCCCTAATGATTCTTTTATGATCCTCTGTTGGGGTTTAAACAATTCAGATCCCTGAGCCTGCTAGGTAGCTGCTCTACTGCTGAGCACCTTCAGCCAGTTTTTTTTTTAATTTAATTTATTTATTAATTGAACACAATTTTTTTGACAAGATGTTGTGCAAAAAGGGTACAGTTACATAGTAGGGCAGTGTGTACATTTCTTGTGATATCTTATGCCCTGTTTTTCTATCCCTTCTCTAGGTCAGGTAGACATATATACAATATACAATGTATCAAGAACATATACAGTAGCCACGTGGCCACGCCCAAGAAAGTTCGCCTAGGGCTTTAAATGTAATGTGGACATTAGACAATATGTCGACAGTAGTCTTATATGAACGTACATACATAGCTTTTGAGCTATTGTATTCCCCTGAGAGGTCAATTTTTGACCTTTTATGTTGAGTAATTGTTTCAGCCAGTTTTTGTGCTGATACTGATCTTGAGATGGGTCTCATTTCCTGCCTGTGCATAGGTCTGGACTCTGATCTGCTTGTTTTAGGCACGTCTTAGTGGCTGGAGTGACAGGTGTGTACCAGCATACCCAACTACTTCCACTGACTTCTTCCACTGGGCTTTTCTGCCCAGTGCTAGCCTGGAACCCTGATCCTCCTGAGTTTGGCTTCCCATTTAACAAGGATGCCAGGCATGGGCCACCTAATCCAGCTATGGGTTGAGAAAGGGTTTCAAGAACTTTTCTATCTTGACTCTCCTTGAATCACAGTCTTGTTCTTAGCCTCCCAAATATCTGTCATTACAGGTGTGAATCACCAGTGCCTTTAACTGTGTGTGTGTGTATGTGTGTGTATGTGTGAGAGAGAGAGAGAGAGAGAGAGAGAGAGAGAGAGAGAGAGAGAATATGCAACATTTATTACAAAGCCAAGAAGATACAAATGTCTCAGGGTAGGATACAGTCACAGCACCTCAAATGCAGGACGAGATACGAGCACAGACCCATAGGGGCTCCGGCTCCCCCACAGATGGTGTTTGGCCTCTGCCAGTCTGTGTACATTTGAGGAAAACCAAGGTGGCCGGGAGTTGCCCCAAGGGGTGTTCTGCTGACCTCTTGGAGGTGGAGTTGGGATCAGAGCTTACACTTTGTTTTCTTGTGCTTCTAGATGTCCTGGGCTCAGCTAGAGATGAGGAAGAGGAATGGAGGGCTATTGGCCTTTGGGAAGCCTAAGGTCTGTGCTTGTCAGATGCTGCAGGAGTGGGGGGATTCTATCCTTCCACTTTAGGCTCCAAATGAGGCATTCCCTCCAGTCTTGCTAGTAAGGGTTCCTGGGCCAGGATGGGGCAGGAAGGGGGTGAAGCGCTCACAATGTCAAAGCCACAGAGAGACTTTCAGAGGCCGGTGTCCCGTGGCCTGAATCTTCTCCTTTACAAGATAAATGAACAAAGGCCACACAGGAAAAGAAGCCTTTAACTTTTTAGGGCAAAGTTAGGCTATCACTTGCCTCTGTCAGGCAAGGATTTATTACATAGTATGTATGGGCAGTCATATTCTCAGCTTACAAACTGACATTCTGAGTTTGTGGTACTTAGGATTTTTGTACCATGGTACAGTGCAGCTTAGTAAGATTGGACATGAGCAGGTGGTTAGGCCTTTGTCTGAAAGAGGAGATGATTGAGCTGGTAAAGCAGAGGCTGCATCACCCACTCCCCTTGGGAACTGCTGTGGGAACCAAGTTGGAAATTTATTCCTCCTATACTGTGCCTTTATACTCCTTGCAAAGTCTTTAGGCTTTCCTCAGAGATTCTTGCTCCCCAGTGTGAAGTCAACCTGAGGGCATATATATAAATTACTTTTTTGAGCTAAGTTCCTCCTGTAGCCCTGAAGTCTGTGGAGGACTCTGCAAAGATTGGCTTGTGTGGTGAGATGGGAGCTCCTACAGGGCTTTGAGCAGGGGCTGACCTGAGCTGACTTGCATTCTCAAAGATCACAGGAACTGCTGTATTAGAAACAGTTCGGTAGCAAAAGTGGCAGCAAGGAGATGACCTAGAAGCTACTTCAGTGATCTAGAAGCAAGATGACAGGAACCCAGGGGTGTTGGGGTGGGAAAGTAGAGGCAGGGGCACTGGTGGGCTGGATATTAAGGGTTTGGGGGTGTTATGTATGTGTGTGTGTGCGTGTGCTCTTGTACACACAATGGTGCTGGGGCTTGAGCTCGGAGGATTAGGCTCAGGGCCTGGGTGCTCCACTACCAGCTTTATTGGGTGGTTAATTAATGGTGACTCTCATGGACTTTCCTGTTTGGGCTGCCTTTGAACTGAGATCCTCAGATTTCAGCCTCCTAAATAGCTAGAATTACAAGCATGAGCCACTAGCACCTGGCTGTAAGAGTTTGTCTTGTTTTGCCATTTTTGCATATGGAATTTGAACTCGGGGCCTTGTGTTTACTAGGCATGTGCTCTACCACTTGAACCACACCTTCAGCAGGTAGATTGGATAAAGGATGTGATGAGAGTGGATTAAGGAAATAAGAGAATGCATTGAATTTTTTGGCATAAGCAAGTGGTTTTTTGTGTGTTGGTTTTCATTCTTTGAGACTCTCACCATGTTGCCCGTCTGGCATCAGACTCCTGCCTCAGCCTCCTGAGTGGCTGGGACTACAAGTGCCCATCACTGTGCCTCCTTGGGGCCTGGGCAAGAGGAAGGATAGAGATGCTGTTTAAGGAGAGTAAACCACAGTGATTGTGACATCACACACTGAATTGGGAAGACAGGTGACTATGACCTCTGTTACCTCATTTAATCTTGACAAGACCCCTGTGAACAGTCATTGCTAATCCTATCTTTTGTTTGTTTTTTTTTGCTCAAGGAAACAGCAGTTCTAAATGATGAAGAAAATTGCCCAAGGCCACAAAAGTAGTTAGTGACAGAGCTGAGATCCATCCAAAGTCCTGGTAACTGCAAAGCTTCTGAAAGTGACCTTTCCTGTGACCGGCATAGTTAGTATCCAGTCCAAACACACACTCCCCTGCCCACTCACAGACATTCCCCAAAGTGATGCTTTATGGCTGTGCAGAATGCCCCATGGAAAGCAGACGTGCTAGCTAGGGGAGGAAGGAGAGGGGACTGACCCAGCCACCCCCTCTTGCTTTTCCCTCTAGGTAACTGGCAGCTAGAAAAGGTGGTGACTTAATAGGCCCAGCAGGGAAGAGAACTTGGACTGAGAAGTTTAAATGGCAACCCTTCACCAATAATGAAAGATTAGGAGTGGGGAAACTGTATAAAAATAGCACTTAATAGTTAACTGGAAAACAATATATTTTTGCAACCATTGGCTCCATGAGAAAATAATTGGGTCCCAAGGCGGGAATAACTCGTTTTCTTGAATGATTATATTGATCATTGGAGGAAAGTAGATATGTCCCCTTTGGAAAGCAATTCAAAGGAGAAACGGCCGGCCGGCCAGGCTTGTCCAGTGTGACACCCTGGGAGCTGCAGAGGAAGAAGCAAGCTGCAAGCTAATGAGCAGCCAGGTCCTGGCCCGGTGCAGCAGGTTGGGGGCTGTTGATTGGGAGATGTGAAGCAATAGAACTTGTTTCCCACTTAATGTCCTCAGCTCTCCCAAGGGAGGAAAGAGAATCAGAGCAACAGCTCCTGTTCTAATTAACCCATTGAGTGCTTTGTGTCCCCCCCCTTTTTGTGTCCCCTCCCCGAGCAGTCATTTATTAGCATATTCTAATGGCCAAAAAGTAGACTGGGAGGCCACTGACAGGATAATGTGATGGCAATGTTTCCCCCTCCTCTGAACTGATGTCTAGGCTGGAGCTTGGACTTCTTTGGTCATTCACTCTTTAGGGACTTACTAAAACTGCCAGTCACTCTGAGTTCTAGTAGGGAACACAGGGATGAGGGCCTGATGTGCCTGCACTATTCTAAGCACTCTACATGTATCAGCCTATAACAACTCTTCAGAGCAACTGAGAGAAGTCGATAACATCACCTCCATTTTTTTCCACATGAAGAAGGTGGATCAAAGAAAGGTTAAATAAGCTGGGCACCCATGGTTTATGCCTTTAATCCTAGCTATTCAGGAGGCTGAGATCTGAAGAGTGCAGTTCAAAGCCAGCCTAGGCAGAAAAGTCTTTGAGACTCTTTATCTCCAGATAACCACCAAAAAACCCGAAGTGGCACTGTGACTCAAAGTGGTAGAGCGCTAGCCTTGAGTGAAGAAGCTCAAGGATGGCTCCCAAGCCTTGAGTTCATGCCCCATGACCAACAAAAAAAAGAAAGAAAGGTTAAATAATTTGAGCTCAAGTGATCACCTGCCTTGTAAGCACAAGGCCCTGAGTTTACACTGCAGTGAGAAACTTGGATATGATGCAAGATTCTAGAGACAGGTACAAATCAGACATGTTTTGTGGCCTCATGGAATTTGTTTTATTTAACACTTAAAAAGTCACACAGAGACAAGTGCACGGGTAGGAGGGAGAGAAAGTAAATAAGAGTAGTGCCAGGGGCCTGATGTGGGTCGGGGTTCAGAGGGGGCTGCTCTGAAAGGGCTGTGACCTGCTCCCTTGCTGCCTACAGGCAGCCCTGGCTGCGAGAGCCAGGTCCCTCATTCTAAACAACCCTGCTTCCACCACCACACACACTGGATGTGTTGTTTATGCCCCTCCTCCCACTGCCACCTCCCACTCCAGAGGGGGAGCTTCATGTGGGCTGGCACTCTTGTTTGCCCAGGGCCTGGGTTGGTTGACAGAATAGGTACAAGCAAGATGAGAGGAGTAGAGGTGTGGCTCAGGCAGGGTGCTTGCCCAGCAATGCTAGGCCCTGAGTTCAAATCCCGGGACTACCAAAATCCAGCAGAAAGAAATCACTCAGGAGGTCAATGCTGTGGCAGAGAGAATAGCATGCTGGGAAATTTGGGGCTAGGAAAGAGCCAGCACCTTCAGGGCCTGGGAGGGCCAGGGTGATTGATGAGCATGGGGCATGGACAGGGGTGCTTGAGGGGGATCACACAGCACCTGAAAACCTCTGTGAGGGACCAAAAGAGGAAAAAGAAGGCAGTGAGGGTTATTGGCTGGCTGTTGTTTTTGTTGGCTGTTGTTATTTTTCTGTACTTGGATTTGAACTTAGGACCCCAAACCTGATTCTACTACTTGAGTCACACTTCTGGCCCTTTTTTGCTTAAGCTGTTTTTCAGCTCATGTTTTTGCCCAAGGATGCCCTTGGAATGTGATCCTTCTATTCATGCCCCCACGTAGATGGGACCACACACCAGCATGTGTGGCTTATTGGTTGAAATGGAACTTGCTAACTTTTGCTGGAGCTAGCCTTGAAACATTATCCTCTTGATCTCTTGTCACCTTAGTAGCTGGGATTAAAAAATGTATGCCACTTGGGCTGGGGATATGGCCTAGTGGCAGGAGTGCTTGCATCGTATACATGAGGCCCTGGGTTCAATTCCCCAGCACCACATATACAGAAAATGGCCAGAAGTGGCGCTGTGGCTCAAGTGGCAGAGTGCTAGCCTTGAGCCAAAAGAAGCCAGGGACAGTGCTCAGGCTGAGTCCAAGCCCCAGGACTGGCCAAAAAAAAAAAAAAAAAGTATGCCACTGTATCCTCAGTAGTGAAGGAGTAGTGAAGGTCCTAAGCAAGGGAATAGCATGATAAATGACCTTTTTTTTTTTTTTTTGCCAGTCCTGGGCCTTGGACTCAGGGCCTGAGCACTGTCCCTGGCTTCTTTTTGCTCAAGGCTAGCACTCTGCCACTTGAGCCACAGCGCCACTTCTGGCCGCTTTCTGTATATGTGGTACTGAGGAATTGAACCCAGGGTCTCATGTATACAAGGCAAGCACTCTTGCCACTAGGCCATATCCCCAGCCCTGGATGACCATTTGAGCTGTGAGCCCTTCTGTCTGGGAGAGAAGAATGGCAGAGACCAGAGAGTCAGGCCCCGAGGCTGCAGTGTGGGGCTGTGTAGAGAAGCAGCAGTGGGGCTTTGTGTGGGGGTGAGACAGCCCACTATCATTTTTCTCTAAGAGAAACATGGCCAGCGGAGTTTTAAGGGAGGCAGTTCTTCTCAAGTGTCCTTTCTTTGTCGTCTCTGGGAAGTTAGGAGAAGGTCGGTGAGACAAGCCCACCATTTATGGAACAGGATAGAATTCCATCCTCCTAGCCAGGCACCAGTGGCTCATGTATGTAATGCTAGCTACTCAGGAGGCTGAGATCTGAGGATCACAGTTCAAAGCCAGTCTAGGCAGGAAAGTGTGAGAGTCTTATCTCCAATAAACTCAGAAAAAGTGGGAAGTGGCACTGTGGCTGAAGTGGTAAAGCACTGGCCTTGAACATAAAGAAGTTCAAGGATAGTGCCCCAGGACTGGCACAAAAAAAGAAAAAAAGAATTCCATCCTCCTCTTACACTTGCAGACACTGGCTCTCTACCTTGAAGTCCCTGCTACCTTTCCTCTCCACTCTGTGCCTTTCCACTGTCATGGAGAATTGGAGTGCGGGGAGGGCGAGGGTGAGCGTTGAGATGTGACTCCCTTGAGATCAAAGTTTCACTATATTCCAGCTTGCATTTTCCTGCATTGAGCATTAACTTCTCTCTGGCCAAGTTCTGCCAATAGCCTTTGGTGTGCAGGACGAGTCCCAGACATCACTGCCACAGCATTCCTTGGTTCACAGGTGAACATTTATTAACGGCATCGGGAGAAGAAGAGTCTGTGAACTTCACAGCCTCTCCCAGTAGCTGCCGCTGCCCTGACGCTAGGAGCCCAGCCTCGTTCACATGTGGAGGCTGAGACCTAGAGAAAGCAAGGCAAGGACTTTGGTGCTCTACTATTTCTCATTTGTGGAGCACTGACCACCATGAGCCAGGCTGGTGAGACAGCTCCTTGCAGTTGTGTGGCAGAGTTCAGAGACTAGCCTCTTAGCTGCGGCTGACAACTTTGCCTCTTAGCAACAGCTTCTAGCCTGATTCTGATCAGTCAGGCAGATGTACAGCCTGCTCTCTGGACCCTTTGGCGGTTTCATAGAAGATTCAGACCATAGCCAGGATTAGCAGTGGCTGTGAGATTTATTACCAGAACTGGTGCGGCTCTGGGTGAGATCTTCCAAAGAGAAGAGGCCTGTGGGTAGCAGGTTCATGATGCTGTTTCAAAGAAAGAACTTTAGGCCAGGTCAAGGTAGAAACTAAGAAGTTCATTAGGAAAGGGAAGGAAGGGTAGAACACTCAAAAAAAAAAAAAAAAGTGGGGCTGGGAATATGGCCTAGTGGCAAGAGTGCTTGCCTCGTATACATGAAGCCATGGGTTCGATTCCTCAGCACCACATGTATAGAAAACGGCCAGAGGTGGTTCTGTGGCTCAAGTGGTAGAGTGCTAGCCTTGAGCAAAAAGAAGCCAGGGACAGTGCTCAGGCCCTGAGTTCAAGCCCCAGGACTGGCAAAAAAAAAAAAGGTGTGGGCACATGTAGTAAGAGGCATGTAAGCTGGACACCAGTGGCTCACGCCTGCAGTCTGCAGTTCTAGCTACTCAGGAGGCTGAGACCTAAGGACTGTAGTTCAAAGCCAGCCCTGGCAGGAAAGCCCATGAAACTTAACTACAAAAAGCTGGAAGTGGTGCTATGGCTCAAGTGGTAGAGTGCTAGCCTTGAGCACAAAATCTCAGGGATAGCATCTAGGCCCATAGTTCAAGCCCCAGGACTGGCATCAAAAAGAAAAAAAAAAGAGGCACCTGAATGCTCTCATGTACCCAAGGGAATTTATGTGAAAAAGTGAGCTGTGGCTTTTTTTGTAAATTCATCTTGGGATAAGTGCTGCCATTTGTTCTGGAAACCTGGCACATTCAGCTCTTCTTGCTGGTACACAGATTTTGGTTGGTCAGCCTACGACATTTGGGTCATTGTGGCAGAAATGTCTTTTTTTTCCTTGAGTACCCTTTAAACAAAGGATAGCTTTCACCTGATGCTTCTTTTAAGCCAGGAGCTTAAGCTCCGTAAGATCACTTTCACCTCTTTGTAAACACTTCTCTGATCACAGAAGTCATTTTACCAAATGTCTTTCCCTTGGATAAGTCTGTCTTTAAGATATTCTTGGTCATTTCTCATCATGTGGTAATCATTTGGGCAATCAGTCAAGATCAAGAGGGAGAGAACTTCTTCTTCTTCTTCTTCTTTTTTTTTTTAACCATATGTAGCAGTTTAGAGAGGGATTGTGCAGCTTCAAGTAAAAGAAGTCCTGCCCATGTGCTTTCGGTGGAGCTATCCGCTGATAGAATGTTTGTCTCTGGATTCCTGGCTTCTGTTTCTCGTGCCTCATTTTCCCTGACTTATCCTGCAATCTGTCCTTCTGCTGGGTGAGAGGTGGCGTGGAATGAGGGAAAGGGATCGGATTGTGGAGAATGATGACTTCCTTCAGAGCAGGAAGAACAGAGGGTCATGAACGTAGGTTCTTGACTTATCCGTGTGTGCCTGGGGGAGCTGCTGGCAGGTTTGAGTGGGACTTGAAGAAGGCATGGCAAGCCTCCCTTTCTCCCTTGCTAGGCCTTGAGAGGAGCATGGGTTCTTGCTTTGCCATGGCTCTTTCTTCCTTTTTTTTTTTTTTGCCAGTCCTCAGGCTTGAACTCAGGGCTTGAACACTGTCCCTGGCTTTTCTTTGCTCAAGGCTAGCACTCTGTCAACTTGAGCCACAGCGCCACTTCTGGCCTTTTCTATATAAGTGTTGCTGAGGAATCCAACCTAGGGCTTCATGTATAGGAGGCAAGCACTCTACCACTAGGCCATATTCCCAGCCCTTGCTGTGGCTCTTTTTCTTGCCCACAACAGATCTGGGGGCAGCAAGGGTGGCAGGGGCTCCCATAGCAGCTGGCCCGGGTGAACACAGCCTGACAGCTCCCACTCCTGTCAGTGTGCTCTGTTCCTCCCAGCTGTTCTCATTTGTTCCTGTCTCCAGTTTCCCCATGGTTGAGACCAAGGTCATCGCAGCCATGGCTGCCAAGCACGGAGAGGCTCGGTCAACAGTTGGTGAAGGAATGAGCCACTGAGGGGCTTACTGGACAGAAGCAGCTGGAGCTCAGCCTCTTCAAGCCAGCAGGCCAGACCCTCCCCAGGCACACACTTGCCTATCCCCCTGGCCTTCCTCACAGAGGCCAACCACCCATCTGTTCCCACAGATGGCCATCCAAGACACCAAGAAGAGAAAGGAAGCGATTCATTAGGTTACCCTGAGAGCCTACAGTTTACATTGGGGTGCTTAAGCTCTTGCTCCCATTCTGTAAAAGAAAACACTGCAGTATTTATCTGCCTAGATAGGTGATCCAAGTTACAGAGCACTTGCCTAGCAAACACAAGATCCCTAAACCACAGAAAGAATGAATAGAAAGGAAGAAGGAAAACACTTCTCTTCGGTTCTGAATTTATCTGCTTCCTGATAGGTTCACCTTTCTTACTTTGTCTTCTAAGTCTAGGTTAACTATTCCTTCCCAGAGTACATTAAAGACCAGAGTCTGCACAAGTATGCTAATAACCAGAGCCTTGGCAGGTCCCTAACCCTCTGCTCACTCCATATAACTGTGAGTAAAGAGTTAGGATCTAGTTCACTGGGTCTCAGGAGGGGTCTGGCATCTATGTACAGGTGGATTGGGCTCTGCTTGCTAGACCAGGTGGTCTTCCTGGCCACTTCAGCTCAGCCTGGCAAAGAGGTGACAGAAGTTTGCCTCAATGACAAGAGATCAGGGCCCTGTCCTTTGCCTTCTCACCAGACCTGACCTTTCCCACTTCTGCCCCTCCAGACTGGCCTGCAGCAGCAGAATAGCTTGCTTCATTGACAGCAGCACTGGCTCAGAGAGCCAGACACCAGTGGCTCCTAACTTTAATCTCAGTTACTCAGGAGGCTGAGATCTGGAGGGCACTGTTTGAGGCTAGCCTGGGCAGAAAAGCCCACTAGACTCCATCTCCAAAATAACCCACCAAAAGCAGGGCTGGAGGAATGGCTTGTAATAAAGCACCACCCTAGCAAATTAGCAAATGTAAGTTCAATCCCCAGTATTCTCCATTAAAAAGGAAAAAAAAAACCCACTGGTGCTATATTCTTTGTTACAGATATTCAGATAAAAGGCCCAACTTTTCAGTACTGGGGTTTGAACTCAGAACCTTGCACTTGCTGGCTGGGCTCTCTGCCGTTTAAACCATACTCTAGACCTACTTTTTGCTTTAGTTGGTCTCTGGATGAGGAGAGTGGTCGATACTCTCTCTGCCCTGAGCCCCTGGGTGAGAATTAGCCTAAGCAGGTTTAAACTTCAGGCTGGTTCCCTGCAGTCCCCAGGCACACACCCACTCAGCCCATATGTGAGCAGCCGCCTCCCCTGTGCTTTGGTTTGTCATCAGGGGAGGCAAACTCATCTCAGGCTAAGCCTGAGCGGAGTATAATTAGGACAGCAAATCCACTGTTTAACAAATAGGTCCTATGGCAGATTTCAAAGGCCTAGGGAAATGACTTGATGCTGAAGGAAGGACGATTTGATAAAATTGCTTCCAGCCAGGGCATGAAGTCTTAAGACATGGTTTGCTGCAGAAAATGCAGCATGACCATTGTGAGGCCGCTGAGGTGGTAGGAGTGGGCATGATTTTGTCAGTTTCTTTGTTTTCATGTGCCTCACAATATTAGCCTTCCCTTTACCCTAATCACCAGCCTCAATTCCACCCAGGCATCAGTTGCTTGTGCCAGCAGGAGCAAGCAAGCCAAGTGTTCATGAGGTAAGCTGAGTTCAAGCTTCAGTATTGCCCCACCCCACCCCCACCCCCCCCAAAAAAACAAACTAACAGCCAAGAATAAAGAAGATCTAGGCATCTGGACTTTATTTTGATTCTTCCTGACTGCAGGAAGTCCATCTTTTTTTCCCCCTCACTGAACCAGTGTCCCAGACTAGAGGGAAAGTCTGTGGAGATCTGAGGGTGTCTTGGGTTCACTGCAAATTGACAATATCACTTTCCTGTAGGAAGTCTGCCAGCAATGGAGCCTGCTCCTTCCAGTGAGCATTCTGCCTAACAGCCCCAACCGTGTCCTACCTGCTGAATTGAATTGGTCCTTCCTTCCCTCCTCCCTTCCTTCCTCCCTTCCTCCCTCCCTCCCTCCCTTCCTTCTTTCCTTCCTTCCTTCCTTCCTTCCTTCCTTCCTTCCTTCCTTCCTTCTTTCCTTCCTTCTTTCCTTCCTTCCTTCCTTCCTTCCTTCCTTCCTTCCTTCCTTCCTTCCTTCCTTCCTTCCTTCCTCCCTCCCTCCCTCCCTCCCTCCCTCCCTCCCTCCCTCCTCCCTCCCTCCTTTCTTTCCTTTTTACCCTTTTCTCTCTTCTCCCCCCCCCCCCCCAGTATCTCTTTTCCCCTATTGTTACTCTTTTTCTTTCCTTTCTTTCTTTTGGTGATAATGCATTTGGAACTTGCTAGGCAAGCCACTCTATCACATGAACCAGCCCTGTATCTGTGCTTCTTAACAAATACTAGAGCATTTCCTCTTCACAAACAGCAGAGTTCTCTAAGCCTAGAGTTGGGCCCTGCCTGCTGAGTCTCCCTTTCCTTTCTCTTCCTCCCCCAATCCTGTAGCAGCCCAAGGATGACCAGGCCTATCTGCTTTTATCAGCAGGTCCTTCTGGCAAAGATCTTCTCACCAGTCATTCCCTGGCTCCTGGCCCCCTGTCTGGCTGAACTTCCTTCCTCTTTCCTGGGAAGATGTTCCTGGTGGGCCTGACGGGAGGCATTGCCTCAGGCAAGAGCTCTGTGATCCAGGTGTTCCAGCAGCTGGGCTGTGCAGTGATTGACGTGGATGTCATTGCCAGGCATGGTGAGTTGGAGGGGAGATGGGCTTGCACACAGAAGCTTGCCCGCATTACCTTTCTTCCATTGGTTTCCTCCTTTTTGTTAGTCTTCTTGAGGCCTTGAAGGAGACAAAGGCTTTGTTGTTGGCCCTGGTCTGAATTCCTGTCTGCCCCAGCTTGCCTGCTCACCTACTCTTTTTTTTTTTGCCAGTCCTGGGGCTTGAACTCAGGGCCTAGGCTCTGTCCCTGAACCTCTCTGTGCTCAAGGCTAGCACTTGAGCCCCAGCACTGCTTCCAGCTTTTTCTGTTTGTATGGTACTGAGGAATGACACCCAGGGTTTCATGTATGCTAGGAAAGCGCTTTACCACTGAGCCATATTCCCAGGAATGTTATGTTTATTCACTTGGCTCCATCAAGCCTGAGGGATATGCTCTTTCTTGACTGTCTCTCCCCTCCCCCCCCGTTTTGTTTCTGCCCCACTGAAAGAAGCAACCTTGGGGTCCCCCATCATTTTGCCTCTTCTTGTCTTACCACAGTTGTCCAGCCCGGGTACCCTGCTCACCAGCGCATTGTGGAGGCCTTCGGCACTGAGGTGTTACTGGAGGATGGCAATATCAATCGCAAGGTCTTAGGGGACCTGATCTTCAACCAGCCTGACCAGCGCCAGCTGCTCAACTCCATCACTCACCCTGAGATCCACAAGGAAATGGTGAAGGAGACCTTCAAGTACTTCCTCCGGGGTGAGACCTTGGGCACAGTTGGCAAGGGTGGGCCTGGGAATATGGCTTAGTGGTAAAAGTGCTCGCCTTGCATGCATGAAGCCCTGGGTTCGATTCCTCAGCACCACATATATAGAAAAAGCCGGAAGTGGCGCTGTGGCTCAAGTGGTAGAGTGCTAGCCTTGAGCAAATAGAAGCCAGGGACAGTGCTCAAGCCCTGAGTCCAAGGCCCAGGACTGGCAAAACAAAACAAAACAAAACAAAAAAAACCCAAACAGTTGGCAAGGGTGCCAAGCCCCTGCAGGGCTGGGGCTTTTTCCTCTGTGAAGGGTGGAGCCAGGGAGGGAGAGCTGGTCATCTAGGCTTCTGAGTTCACACTGCTTATTGGCACTTCCCTCTGTGCAGAGTCCCGTGCCACGCCCTAGAGGAAGCAAGCCCAAGTCCCTCACATCTCAGGAAGTTGACAGTTTAATGAGAAGAGACACGTGAGACTTTTGAGCTGCTATCCCTAGGAAGTAAGGACTAATGGTAGCTGATGAATAATGCAGATGCAGAACCTGCAGTCATGTCCTGGCCCTGACAGTTTCTAGCTATGTCAGTTGGTCGAATGGCTTGTTTCCTCAGCTGCACTGTTGGGAAAATGCCAACCTTGAAAAGCTGTAGGAAGATGGTATTCATGTCAGTGACTTGATTGCCCCACAAATAGAAAGCATAGTCAGTTGGTTTTGATGCTGGCCAGGGGGGGAACTCAGGAGAGGAGAGGAATTCATCCTCTGGGACTAGGCCTCCATAGAGGCGGTCAGCCTGGAAGGTCCAGGGCAGCCAGGGATGTGGCAAGATGGAAAAGAAGAGTGTTGGAAAAGCAAGGGTCCTTGGTCAGGTGGCAATAACCTTCACTGTGTTCTGTAAGACAATAGTAGGCAGGGGTGACCTGACAACCTTCTAGGATGGAGTGAGACACCAGAAGGAAGGGCAGAAACTAGCCTGGAGCCCTGGAGATCTTCCCTATGGTCCTCCAGCTTGGGCTTTTGAGTTGAAGGCCTGGCTGCCACTGTCAGGATGGAGAGGCCTCAGTTCCTGGAGGGATATGGAGCTGCCTTTTACGTTTTCTTCAGGCCTTTGCATTGTGACTATGGCCGATAGCCACGATAGTGGGGAACCTCCCTACCTCATGCCCCTCTTGCCAATGACTCGCTTTCCAGAGAGGGTGATTTAACCAACCTCCACTCATTCCCCCTGCCTTTCTGTTTCCATAGCTCTGGCTGGGGCTGGAGTTGGCTCCCAGCATCTGTGTCTCTGGACCGACTCATGCTGTCTGTCCCAATGGCCCATTGCAGCCCCATCCCTTCCTCCTCTCTCAAAAGGAGCCTGCATTTTCTGCCTTTGTCCTCCACCCGTGTCTGCCAGTCCCCCTCCTGCCTCTGTGCACTAGCGAAGCCTTCTGCCTCTCATTCCTGCCCTTTGCATCTGCTCCCAGGCCAGTTACAAGTACATCTGCAGGGCTGCAAGGCGCCAGTGGCTCCCCTGTTCTGAAATTAAGCATTGGATAATGTCACCCGCTCCAGAGCTCTCCCACTGTGTCACCCACCCAGTCTCCCCACCTCCCCAACCACCACCGTTAAATAAAAGCCAGAGAGCTCTTTTCAGCTCGATAAGGTGAAAAATGGGGACAACAGCTGTGGCTTCCATAGTCCCAGCTTTTCCCTGATGAGTATAACAAATACAACTGTCAAAGTTGGTATAATCAAACGTCAGATAAGATCACCAGCTGTTGGGGAGGTCTCTGCGTGGGCCTGCGGATGTCTTAATAGAGTCAGGATGGTTTGCAGGGCTTATCAAACAGGAGGGATGTGACAGCTGAATAGCCCTTTGCCGGTGAACCAAAGAGCTGGCCACCGGTTCCCGAGAGAGACCCAGGAGAAAGGGCAGTGAGAGGCGAGGCGACGGGAGCCGAGAGCAGGAGAGGAAGATAAGAGGCCCAGAGAGAATCTGCTCTTTTCTCTTGCTCTGAGCTGAGGAGGATGCGTTAGGGGGTGGGGGAACATGCACTGGTGGGCCTCCTTCCTCCCGGGAACAATAGCAATCATAAGTATCATTTAGGAGGTGCTCAGTGAGGGGCTAAGTGGCAATATACGCTCATCCCAAGCTCAGTTCATCTTTGCCGTGGCCCTGTGAAGTAGGTATTGCTTGTTGCACAGATGAGGTTTGCTACGCGCCCTGTGTGGGGGGACATGGGGGCCACCAACTGAGGATGCAGGTAGAACCGTGCTCTCAACCCCTCATTCAACTTCAGGCTTCATTTGGGCTTTCTGAGCCACAGGTCCTGGGGAGCAGGAGCACCAGCAACTCAGGTTGTCACCCCCTAGCCCCCCCTCCGCATCATACTTAGAGCACTGGTTTCCTATGACACCTCTGACATGTGTGGTTCTGTGGTTGGAGTGAGACACTGCCCCTCTTCTCTTCTCTCTCCTCGCTTTATCCACTCTGGGAGATGAAGGAAAGCAGAAGCAGGCAGCCTGGGGACTCAGCACTCCTAGTAGCCCTGGGTGCTGCCTCTCCCTGGCCTGGCTTGTGCTGGGGGGGCTGGCAGTGCTGGCCTAGAGGGAGTGCTGTTTGTTGGAACTTCTGCTTCTAACGCAAGAAACAACTTCTTTTTGGTGCTGCCGCTGGCCCTGTTCTGTTGGCTTCATAGTGAGCTGCAGAGATAGCTCCAGGACTCTTCTGCAGGGGCCTAGGTCTGGGCTCTGGAGAGAACCTACCTTTTGGGGAGTTTTAAGCAAAGACAGAACAGAATAGGGTAGAAAGATCCCACCTACCCTCAGAAACTCTCCTACAACCCCTTACTATGTCATGCTCCTACTCAGAACTACTTGTGTGTGTAACAATAGTGGGATTTGAATTCAGGGCCTGGACACTGTCCCTTATTATTTTTTTCCCCCTCAAGATTAGCACTTTACCAATTGAGCTAGAACTCTATTTCTGTTTAATTGGAGGTAAGAGCCTCAAACTTTCCTGCCCCGGTTAACTTTGAACCAATAATCCTTGGCTCTCAGACTCCTGAGTAGCTAAGATTACAGGCGTGAGCCACCAGTGCCCGGCTTTAAAAACAACTTTTGAGGTTTTGAAGAACAAGAGGAAATAAACCCTCTGTGCTTGCCCTGACCCGCCTGGTCAGCTTCACTGCACTGTGTGAGGCCACCACTTAGGCACAGGGGACCTCCTGGGACCCTCCCTGCTCCTCGGTGCTGCAGCTGCTCATTCCTGGACTCCTCACCTTGACCTTGTTTCAAGTATCAAGGCTCGGGGCTGGGGATATGGCCTAGTGGCAAGAGTGCCTGCCTCATATACATGAGGCCCTGGGTTCGATTCCCCAGCACCACATATACAGAAAATGGCCAGAAGTGGCTCTGTGGCTCAAGTGGCAGAGTGCTAGCCTTGAGCGGAAAGAAGCCAGGGACAGTGCTCAGGCCCTGAGTCCAAGCCCCAGGACTGGCCAAAAAAAAAAAAAAAAAAGTATCAAGGCTCTCCCTCGCTTATCAAGACTAGTACGATGCCAACCTTTCTAGAAAGTCTTCCCTGGACAGGCAGCCATAAGTGATTTTTCTGTAACATTCTGCTCTGAGTGGCATTGGAACTGGATGCCATCCAGGGTCTATCTGCCCTTGGAATGTGTCCCCTCTGCTGTCTCCTCTAGCTGGTCAGGACCAGTCACATACAGGCTCCTCTGGTATGCTTGCAGAATTGAACACAAGCATTTTCCATGTTTTCCCAGGATATCGCTACGTGATCCTCGATATCCCCCTTCTGTTTGAGACCAAGAAGCTGCTCAAATACATGAAGCATACAGTAGTAGTATACTGGTGAGTGTGTGGCCTGGTGTGGCCCATTGAGCCTGGAAAGGAGGACCCCCGGGGTGAGACATGTGCCAGGGAAATGGCTTACATCTCTTAATGTTTTCCCTAAGGGGTGACCAGTACACACAGGGTTAGAGCAGCCATGCCCAAGCCTTTAGAAACCAACTTCTGTGCCTGTCTCAGATACATCCCGGGCAGGTGTGGGATGTGAGGGGGGCCTCTCTCATGCATGGGAAGGGCTCCCCCTGGTGGCTGCTTGGGGTGCTTCAGCCAGATGCCAGGCCTTGCCCCGGGCTACTGTGCTTTCTACTGGCTTCCTTCAACTCCCAAAACAACTCCTACACTCACCACTTGGTTCACTTTTCAGCGTGAGGTGCTCAGTGCAGGGATCCACAGACACTAAAGTGCAGGTGGTGAGAGAATTTGTCTAGGGTAGTCTGTTGGCAGCACCCAGGAACAGGAAGCTGTGGGGAGGAAGCTGTCAGAGCCCATCCGAGGAAGTAGCTTTGTTCTTAGAATCCCCCCAGGACATGAAGCAAACTAGAAACCCTGGTTTGGTTTGGCGAACAGAGAAAATCAAACTTTTGGAGAACATGAGTCACAGTCCCCAAGGGGTGAGAGACTAGATGAGGCTACAGGGCGTCTCTGCTTCTCTGAAGCTTCCTGCATGTCATGCGACCCCCCCCCCCCCCGCCCCAGCTACAGCAGACACATAGGTGGGCACTGGGCTCTGCAGGTATTTTGGGCGCAGGGTGGCTCTCAGGAGATTAAAGCGTGGGAGCCTCCCCGTACACTGGGGGTGAGCATTGCCCTTCCTTTCCCCCAAGTCCCTCATGAGTTGTCACTTAAAACACTGTCTGGTGTGGAAACTCAGAAATCCTAGCTTTCCTACTGGGCCATGCTTTTCTGGGCAAAAGTTGCTACCTCTCTTGTTCTTTTTTTTTTTTTTTTCTTTTTCTGGTGTGGTGGTGGTTGTGGTTTGAGGGGCGGTGTTGGGAATTAAACCTCTAGGGTCTTATTTGTATTAGGCAAGGGTTCTACCAGTCTTGGTCTATGGGTTCCTTGTTCCCTATCTGTGGAAGAGTGATTAACTTAAGTCTAGGAGGGCTCCGCCTAACACACTTAGAACCTGATACTTAGGGACCAAGGGGAGGCAAGAAAACAACAGCAGCCAGTTGCCTCTGCCACCCCAGGATGCCTCTTTACCTGCAGCCTGTTCTCTGGCTCCTTTTGGTAGCTTACAGAGATCCTCTTGGAAGGCTGAGGGAGCTCCTGGAGCAAAGGGGCTCCTGGGGATTGCACTCTAGAGGACTGACCACAGTCAGCCATGCAGGGCAGCTCCCCTGGGCTCAGCCAGGAGAGGGACTTCCCAAGGAAGGACTCTTGATGGCTTTATCGAGGTGGGTGAAAAGCTTTTTTGAAGTTCTGGGAGACTACATGTGGTTTAGCTTAATTGCAGTGCTTAGTCCTGTCCTGAGACTGGGGATCCACACTTGCAGTCTTTGCTCTTTTGAAGTGCCTCGGACTTGCCCACTCCACTTCATGAGGGGCAGGAAGCACAGCCCGTCCTTTTGCTCTAAATGTACTGCTGTAGGACGTGATGGCAGGGGAAGGGGTTACTTGTGATGTTGCAGGATCAAGCCCCCCTAGGGAAGCGCAGGAACATTTAGAGTGCAGGCCCCCTGCAGGGACCCCATACAGCTGATAGGTGACCCAGTCTTCCTATCTTGTATGTGGGGGAATCATAGCCCAGGAGCCAAGCAGACACCCCAGATGGCAGAGCACAGCTGCGCCTCCTTGTCAGGATTAGGAGCTTAGATGGCTCCTAGAGCTAATAAGGCCCTTACAACGGTGAAGCTAGGGAGCGGGAAGCAGTGAGCTTCCAGTCCTCCCTTTCTGGTCAGAGGACCCTAAGGAACCCAAAGAGCAGAGGATTCATAGGAAGATTTCATCCCTAGCCTCTATTCCAAGCCAGGCCTGACTTAGCTGCCCACTATTTCTTGCTGGTAAAAGGGAGCTGAGGCCTATAGTGCCCTTTTGCCCTGTTCTTAGCGATCGAGACACGCAGCTGGTCCGGCTGATGAAGCGGAACAACCTGAATCGAGAGGATGCAGAAGCACGCATCAAGGCCCAGCTGCCCCTGAAGGACAAGGCCCGCATGGCCAACCATATTCTAGACAACTCCGGCGAGTGGAGCATCACCAAACGCCAGATCGTTCTCTTGCATGCCAAGCTGGAGCACTCCCTGGAGTACTTGCCGCTGAGGCTCGGGGCCCTCATGGGTTTGGCTGCCATCGCCAGCCTCCTCTACCTGCTTACCCGCTACCCTTCTGCCTTCTCCCTAGCTGGAAGACCAAGAAAGGAAACACCTAGGCCTCCTCTTGGAGGCTAAAGTCAGATACATGTCTACACACACACAGACACACACACACACACAATCTGAGTCAGTGCCTGTGCTGGACCAGCCCTTCCTCGGATCACATCCTGACAGGCAAGAAGCAACAGGTCCCTGCTAGTAGGTGCTCCTTCCCACCCTACCCCTCCTTTCCACCCCTCCTTCCTCTTGCAGCGCCCGCAGAACAGTATCCATCATGGCAGGTTCCACTTAGGCCTGTGGGCAGAGTGCAGTCTCTGCAGCTCTTGCATCTGGATGGCTAGAGGTTCCCTGGCTTAAACCTTGAACATCTGTCTCAAGATGACCAAAACCTTCTTAGTACATCTTAGAAAGTCCTTCTGGAGCAAGGGTTTTTCAAACAGAACTCTCCTCTAGGTCGAAGCGTTTGGCCAGAATACAGTACGGATCATTTCATTAGCAATGCTATGGCCAGGCAAAGGCAGAATTTTTCTGACCTGTTTTCTCACTGGGCTTTCTCCGTGCTCCCTCACCCTGCCTTCTGCCTCCCAGCCCTGAACTCCTGCTACTCCACAAGCCCAATGCTGTCTCACCTCTGTGCCTTCCCCTGGATGCTCCCTGGTCTGCTTTTAGTTTTCCTCTTCTAACTCGCTAACCCAACTCAGGCACCATCTGAAGCCCCAGGCAGGGCTAGGTGCTCTGAGACACCAAACTCCCTTGTTCTGCTTTAATCAGTGGTGGAGTAATCAACCAGAAGCTGGTTGGTTTCTCAGAGATTGTAAGCCACTTGAGGGCAGGGCTGTTTTAGTCATCTCTGGGTTCTAGTGTAGGGCCTGCTCACTGTTGGTGCTCAATAAATTGTTGATCTGAAAAACCCACGTGGGGTTCCACAGGGTCTCTCTTTTTTTTTTTTTTGGCCAGTCTGGGCCTTGGACTCAGGGCCTGAGCACTGTCCCTGGCTTCTTCTGCTCAAGGCTAGCACTCTGCCACTTGAGCCACAGCGCCGCTTCTGGCCGTTTTCTGTATATGTGGTGCTGGGGAATCAAACCTAGGACCTCGTGTATCCGAGGCAGGCACTCTTGCCACTAGGCTATATCCCCAGCCCCCCACAGGGTCTCTTCTCACACTGAAGCCCGGGCCTCAGAAGCACCCCAGTGGGTCTTGTTTGCTTCTGAGGGTGGTGGATGGAGGTGCCCAGGCTGTATGGCACCCACTTCCTTTCCTGCTCTATCTTTTCTCTTCCAATCCAATTAGACCTGCAGACATCAGCCTTCCCTACCAGCACCTGCAGACCTGCTGATGTGAGGATCCTACACTCAGCAGCCTATTAAGGCAGAAATGAGTGTGACTAATGTGATTGTGGTGGTGGCCATATTTAATTTTCCTTTTCCAAGGCTGCTCATACCTCAGAGACCCAGCTTGTTAAGTTACTGCATACTCGCAAGCAGCAAGGGGCTGGGCCAAGTAGGTGAGGAAAGTGTTGGGCAAGTAGTGAAAGCACTTGCTTCCCCCATTTGGGTGGGGCCTGGCAGGATTGGGGAGAAGGGACCCCCACAGTGCCTTGTTAGGCCTAGTAATGGAGAAAATGGCTTTGTAAATGTCTGTGATGCTGGACACTGCTGTGTGTCTGACAGTCTATTCCAGGCACAGAGATGGAGGGATCTGGCTTGTGTCACACGGCCAGGCTCTGAGCTGTCCAGACCCAGCGCCGCCTCCAGGAGAAGTAGGAGACCCAAGCCTGGGACCCAGCTCTGTCTCCTACTGCAGTGAACCTGCATCCTTCTTGGGTTGAATGAAAACCTGGTCGTTTCTCCTGTCAGGTGTGCGCGGTGCTTACAGTATAGGCTCTAATAAATGGAAGGCCGTGAAAAACCATTTTGCAAAGTAGGAAGTGGAATTCACCTTCCTGACCCAGGCTGGCAAGTGTGGAGAAGCCAAGTTCTGCCTGGGTCTGACTGCACCAGGCTTCCGTCCTGCTCCTTTGCCTCCCTCCATCAGGTCCCCTGACCCAGGATTGGTGGTCGAAGGTGGTTTTAGGAAGCGCCTTGCTGTCTTAGGAGAAGGGCTAAAGCACTGAAGACGGCCACCGCCAAACCGGAGCAGCAGGGCACCCACCGTGGCGGCAGGCGGCAGCACGCGCCCAAGTTCGGGCACCCAGGTACCAGCTGGGCGGGCTGCTGGCTCTCCAGGACCAAACTTTATCCAGGTCGGCCTCAGATCTCCCCTGGCCATTGAGGAGGGAAGAGGAAGGGAAGGGCGGGGCCAGAACCGTTCAGAGGCTGAGCCTGGGGTGTAAGCAGCAGCAGGCATGACTGCCCAGGCTCTAGCATGTCCCCCATCCGTAGCACCCCTGCTGTTTAGTAATTGTCAGCTCTTCAGATATTCTGGCTTTCTATCCTTAGGGGAAAAGAGGGGCAGGAAGGGCAAGTGGTGGCTCGGGACTCTCCATAGTCTCCATGGGCTAGAAATGGGACTGGCAGGAGGATAGAGTGCCTGCTGAAGACACTGAGGTTAGAAGAAAACAGTGCCGGGGGAAGGAGAGGGAATGAGGTGACAGTGGTGACCCGTGGGTTATGGGGTACTCGGGGATGGGCAGAGGAAGCCCCTGGAGCGGGCCAAGAAGGCCCACCCTGAAAGGTAGTGAGGTACAGGAGTTGCTTTCCTGCTTCTTCCAGGAAAGGAGGTGGCTAGTGGGTCCTGCCACCCCATCCCACCCTGTAGAGGTGAGGCTGCACCCAGCTGGGACCCCAGGCCGCCTCAGTTCCCCCACCTTCCTCCCCCCTCCCTGTTGCTCAGATTCCAATACAATTTCCAGCTAACCAGCATGTCGATAGAACAAGCTGGGCGGCCGGATTGCTGGCCAATTACAGGAAATCATTCTGCTCCACAGCTCAGGGCTCCGGGTGAGGGAGAGAGGGAGGAAAGGATGGGAGGGAGCAGGCGCCGGCTTGCAGGCTGGGATGGGGCTTCAGGCAGGGAGTGCTGCGCCCCCACCTCCAGGAGTGAGGGTGGGAGCAGGATGGGGAGGGGGGGCTCCTGGGGACAGTCTTGCCCCCAGCTCTTCCTCAGCCTCTGTGAGCTCTGTATCCAGCTCCTCCATCATGGGCAAGTTGGTGCCCGGAGCCATAAAGAGAAGGAACTGGGACCTGAGGACGGCTGAAGAGAGTGGAGGCGAGGCATTTGCTGGAAGCTACGGAGGACAGGAGTGGGGGTGACAGCATAGAGGAGTGGGGGCAGGGATGGCACCCAGGGGAGACTTTCAGAGGTCATGTGGGGGCCTGAAAGCTGGGGCCTGTTCAGGCAAGACCTCTGTTTCCAGGGGTGGAAGGCAAGAGATGCTGGGGCCCAGCCTCCGCTGAAGGGGCGGCTTGGCTTGGCCAAGGGGTAAAATCGCACGTGGTGTTCCACTGCACATAGGACAAGATCCCCTTCGCTCACCCTCCTGTCCCTCCTCAGGCTCTCAGGGGCCACTTCCCTTATGTGAACCCATCACAAGACCCTTCCACTGTCCATCTGCCTGAACCCTTGCTATGGGGGTGCTCCTTTGCTGACCCCCCCAGCCCCATCATTCATCAAGGCTCTCCCCAAACCATTTAAGCCCTCCTCCACAAGGACCCCCTGCAGACAGACCCCAAGACTCCCTATTTCCCAAGCTAGACTAGGTCTTCCCCCAAAAAAAACTTCTGGAAGATCCCTGAGGGGCAGAAACTTGCTATGTACTAATCAGGAATGATGGTTGCTTGGCCTGTGTGGGGATCCAGTCATCAACTCAATCCTCTGTTCCTCCTTAGAGACTTCACCAGACACCCTAGTTCCATACTCTCTCTTCAGCTCACGCTAGGTCTAGGTCCTGGATTGAGTTCCTCTCTAGCTTTCTAGCCCACCCAAGGATAACCAGGACCACTGTGGGAACAGATGTGGACCTCTCTTGCAGCATTAAGAGAAGGGGGGAGGAGGTGTTAAACCCCTCGTTCAAAAATTCCTTTGCAGCCCTACACCTGTAATCCCAGCTACCCAGGAGGCTGAGATCTGAGGATCAAGGTTCAAAGCCATGTTCATGAGTCTTATCTCCGTTGAACCCAGAAAAGCTGAGAGTGGAACTGTGTGTGGTGCAAGCCATAGAATGCTAGCCTTAAGAAGAACTAAAAAAAAAAAAAGCTCAGGGACAGCGCTCAGGCTCTGAGTTCAAGCCTCATAACTAGCCAACCCCACCCCTCCCCCGCCCCCCAAATATAAGTCCTTTGCCCAGGTGCATCCAGACATTTCCCCAGGACCCCAACTTCCCCAGCGTCTCTCTGCCTTAGTACACAGGCTCAGATACCGAACTAGTGATCCTATTGGTGTCCCATTCCACTGAGCCGCGATGAAGCCACTGCTCTCGGGCTGTGCCCCGCGTGGGCCTGGCTCCCGGGGCTCGGTGATCCGGAAGAGGGCGCCGGCTCTGCCCGCCCGCCTGCTGTGCCCGGCCTGGCCCGGCGGAGGCGCCCGCCCCTCCCGCCCCGCGCGCGCGCGCGCACGGGCGCAGCCCTCGGCAGCCCGCGGGCTCGGTGCCATCGATCGGAGCCGCGGGGACCTGGGCTCGCCGCCTCCCCACCCCTCGCTTTTCGCTTTTAATTGAAGTTTGTTTGAGCAGAGCGCGGCGCAGGCTGAAGCAGAAACCAAATATTTAGTTGCAGCAAATTGGCACCTCCAGATCAATTACCCGGCCCGGAGTCAGGGCGGGCGCCGCCCCCCGCGCCCCGCGGAATCTCAATGCCGCGCCGCCCGCCTCCGTGCCGCCGCACGTTTCTCATCAGCTCCAGCCATACATCACCCGGGGCCGCCGGGGGACGGGCTCCCAGTGGGACGAGTTCCCGGGAAGGGACCTGGTTGCTGATTCCCACGGCGCCCGGCCCCAGCGCGCCTGTCTGGGGTGGGGGTGGGGGTGGGGAGACCCGGGAGGATTGGGGGGGGGGTCCTCATCGTGGTGTCTCCTTTTACCCGCAGGGTGACCTTAGGGGAGTTATTACTGCTCCCCGAGTCTCAGTTTCCCCAGCCCACATACGAGGGTCCAACTTTCACTGGGTGGAATCAGCCCCGGAGAGCAAAGGGCGTCTTGGGGGTGGGGTGGGGGGCCTCGCTGGCTTGCGCCGTGGGGTTTTCTGTGTTTCATAGCTCGGGGTTCACTGGGTTGCCCAGGTGGGGTCCGAACTGGCAATCTTCCTGCCTCCGCTTCCTTCCGGACTGCTGAGATTACAGGCGTGGGCCGCCAGGCCCTAAACACGAGATTTCTGCACTGTGTGGAGATAAAATAGGTTTGAGAATGAAATGAGGAGACTGAGTGGGACGCAAGCCAATCAAGCCACCCCCCAAAAAACATACAGCGCGGGGGGCGGGGAGGGGAGGGCAGGAGGTCCCCTAGGAGCAGCCAGACCCCTGAGGTCCCTAGTAAGGCGGGAAGTTCAGCAGGGGCTGAACAGGTTCTTTCTAGAAAAGTTCTGACCTAGCCCAAGTGCATTTAGCATCGCCAGAAGCTTCTCCAGCCCCGTGGAGAATTTGGGCCCAGAGAGGCATGGAAGACAGCCACGACGCCGCCGAGCTTCAGGCAAGAGAGGGTTGGGGGCGTCCCAAGAAGGCCGCCGGTGGCTCCAGGCCCAGACCCTGCTGAGCCCCAGGGCAGCTGGGTCACGGTGAGGCTTTGCCTTTCTCTCAAGCTCAGTTCTCCCATGTGTAAAATGGGGTCAACACCCTCTACCTCTCAGAATGTAGTCAAGGCAGACAGGAAATCCAGAGCCCAGCCTCCGTTTTCCCAACTGTGAAATGGCACCACAGGCCACAAGCCACATAGTACTCAGAAAGATGGGTGACTTCTAGAGGTAGCTGAATCCACCGCCCTGCCTTCCTCCCACCCTCCCAACCCAGCTATACCCTTTTCTTCTGGGGGGGGGGGGATGTGGACAAAACCCTCTTTAGGAACGGCAGGCCACCATTTATCAAGTCAGGAAGTCCTTCTGACAGTCTGCCTTAAATCTTTCATTGCTTCCTTCAGGGAAAATTTAAAGAAGAAACAGGAAAAAAAAAAAGATAAATGCTTATGGGTAGGTGATGACACGCTATTTTTTTTTTTAAATACACCCAAAAAAGGACCACAGAGATGGGGGCGTTACTTTCAGACACAATGGTCTTTACAACCAAACATCTTGGCGATAAATATAGCTGTGTAATTCCTTTTTTTTTTTTCTCCTTGGCAGAGAGAAAGGCTGAGGTTGGGCAGAAAAGCAGAGGGACCCGAAAATATAAATCAATATGTGACTTTAATATATGTGCTCTCGGTGGCGGTGTGTGCTGGGGATTATTAGTAACCTTGATTCCAGCTCAGTGTCCGTGCAAGGCGGGGAGACACGCAGCCCCCAGGGAGGAGAAGAGAAATTAGGAAGCCAAATTCTTCTCCTGATTGACACCTGGGTAAACATTATCCTGGCAGAAGGGGAAGAGAAAAAAAAAAAAGATCAATGCTGGGTATTTTTATCACGTTCCAGGGACGATGGTGTATGGGGTGTGGGGGGAAGAGGTTGAGAAATTAAAGCAACAGTCCTGTAGCATCCTTGAATATGCTCATCTCCAAGGAGGAGGCCAATGGGGTGGAACCCAGATGGAGAGGGTCCAGCACAGGACCATGGGTCTGTCTGGAAGAAAGTGGATCTGCCCCCAGGGAGCAGCAGCCAGGACTTGTTTTGCCCTGAGGCATTCCTGTGACTGGCAGCAGGTACAAAGGAGCCAGGCCTTTAATGGCTGGGGAAAAGGCATCAGCTTTGATGAGGAAATCATAGGCCAGGGGGTCTAATGTGAGATCAGACTGGCGCTTCCATGGATCAAGAGGCCTGAGTCTCAATGGGCTGTTTCTAGTGGGAGGTTCACAGGTGCTTGGGGACCGGACAGTGGCTTAGATGGAGAGAGGAAGGAGGGGGGAGAGTAGGGGGGGGTAGGGGAGCAATCCAGGGCAGTTCCATGCTAGTGTGGAGGAAAGGATCTCCCTCTGGGCTGGTTCAGATCCAGGGTCATGGAAACTTTAGGCTTCTACTCTGTCCAGGCTGTATGATCTTCAGCAAGTTGCTTGACCTCACAGAGCCTCATCTTCCTTATCTGTAAAATGAAGGCGGGCAGCTCCTCTCTGCTCATCTTACAGCTTGAAAATGAGATGATTGCCAGGCATTTGGTGATTCACACCTGTAATCATAGCTACTACTCAAGAGGCTGAGAAAAATCCCTGAGCCTCTTTATTTCCAACAAACTACCAAACAAGCCAGAAGTGGTGCTGTGGCTCAAGTGGTAGAGCACTAGTTGTGAGCAAAAGAAGCTCAGGGACAGCACTCAGGCCCTGAATCCAAGCCCCAGGACCAACGAAAAGAAACAAGAAGAAAAAAAAGAAAATGAGATAAAGTATTTACAGGGTAGAGGGGTTATGGCTAGCTACAGCAGGTCTGTCACTGATACAGATATGTTGGGAGCCATATAAATATGTCTAAATGCTCCAGTAGCTGTATTTTATTTATTTGTTTGTTTATTTATTTATTTATTTATTGCCAGTCTTGGGACTCAGGGCCTGAGCACTGTCCCTGACTTCTTTTTGCTCAAGGCTAGCACTCTGCCACTTCAGCCACAGTGCCACTTCTGGCCGTTTTCTGTATACGTGGTGCTGGGGAATCGAACCCAGGGCTTCATGTATACAAGGCAAGCACTCGTGCCGCTAGGCCATATCCCCAGCCCCCAGTAGCTGTATTTAAAAGAGTAGAAAGAGGGCATGGAATGTGACTTAGTAGCAGAGTGCTTACCTGGCATGCATGAAGCCCCGAGTTCAATTTCTCAGTACCACATAAACAGAAAAAGCAGCAAGTAGAGCTATGGCTCAAGTGGAAGAGTGCTAGCCTTGAGCAAAGAAACAAAAACAAACAAACAAACAACAACAACAAGAACAAAAAACACAGGGACAGTGCCCAGGCTCTGAGTACAAGCCCCAGGACTGGAAAAAATAAAAAAGGGTAGAAAAAGGGCTGTGACTGTGGCTTAAGGGGTAGGTAGAGTGCCCACTACCCTGATGGAATTCAAACCCTAGTACTAAAAAATAAAGAAGTACAACCAAACACAGTAACTCCAACCTGTAATTCTAGTCACTCAGGAATCAGAGATTAGGAGGACTGTGGTTTGAGGCCAGCCTGGCAAAAAGTTTACAAGACTCCCATCTGAACCAATAAAAAGTTTAAAGCTCAATGCTTTAAGCTGAGCCAAGGCAAAAAGTATGTGAAATCCTCCCCATCTCAACCAATACAAAGCTAGTACAGTGGTATGCACCTGCTAGCCTAGCTACATAAGTGCAAACAGGAGGATCACAGTCCAGATCAGCCAAGGCAAAAAGCAAGATTCCCATTCAAACAGCAGCTAAAAGGGCTGGAGGTATGGACTTGAGTGGTAGAATACCTGCCTAGCAAGCACAACCACTATTACTAGGGAGGGAAAAGTGAAAAGAAATATATACAATTAATTCCATTAGTATTTTAAATTTAAACAGTATGTCTAATATATGATCATTTTTCAGCACATGGAAATGCTATAATGGAAACCATATTGTAGTGCTCAGGAGTTGCGGGAGCTGAATGCCTGCCATATGTAGCCAATAGACATTTAGATTATGAAGCCCATGATAACAGCAGGAAGAGGGCCCAGTGTGCCCCTGAGAAATGTAAGGCAGGTCATGCCTTCTGTGTGTGTTTGGGTGTGTGTGCTATTTTATGGCCTCTAAAAGGACCCTGGCCCCGCAGGGGCTCTTTAAGGGAGGTAGACTGATGGCAGTGGCTTCCTCGGTGTATCTGAGCAGCACCTAGGCTTGGGGTACACATGGAGTTCCTCTTTCTTCTCCTCTCCCCTCCCTTTCTATTTCTTTTCTTTTATTTATTTTTATTTTGCCAGTCCTGGGCTTGGACTCAGGGCCTGAGCACTGTCTCTGGCTTCTTTTTGCTCAAGGCTAGCACTCTGCCACTTGAGCCACAGTGCCACTTCTGGCCGTTTTCTGTATATGTGGTGCTGGGGAATCGAACCCAAGGCTTCATGTATATGAGGCAAGCACTCTTGCCACTAAGCCATATTCCCAGCCCTTGTCCCCTCCCTTTCCTTCTAACCTCCCCACCCTCCTTTCCTCTTCCCTTCCTTTCCCTCCTCTTCTCTCTCCTCTCCCTTCTCTCCTCCCTCCTTCTCCTCCTTCCTCTCTCCCGCTCCCCCCTCTCTCCCTCTCCCCCCCTCTCTCCCCCTTCTCTCCCTTTTCCCCGCCCCCTCTAGGGTCTGGCTGTATAATCCAGACTAGAACTCAAGATCCAACTTGGCTTCTGCCTCCTAAGTGCTGGGATTACAGGCTAGTGCAACTGCACTTGGCGTTTGGAAGTTTTTAGTTCTTGGTACAGTTGCTTCTGGCTGCAGACTGGAAGGCAAGGTTTCTTTCCGAGCCACACCATCTCGCAACCAGAAATGGTCCCCATCAACCCCACTTTGCACAGCAGGACACTTTTCCACAAAACATGCCTGTTGGCAAGCTGTGAACTTGTATGACGAAAAGAGAAAGTAAGGAGGGGTGGAGGAGCGGAGCGGGAGAGGTGCCTCTCTTAAAGCTGCCTTTCACTTGGGTGGCAATTACTGAACATGCTCCTAGGTCAGCAAGGGTCAGTTGGTTTCTAGAGGAGACAGGCTGCAAATGGAGATAAAAGGTTGAGAAGAGGCTCAGGAAGGGTGTGATTTTCCAAAAGGCCTCCCACAAGCCCAGAATGGGGGTGTGCTGGAGCATTAGATTCAGGTTCAGGATACCAGGGTATCTTCTCAGCGGCTCTCAACACTAGGGCTTGTGGGAAGGAGCTTACCAGGCTATTTCAGGACCATGTGAAGGGTGGTAGCCTTCCCAGGGACAGCCTGACATTTCCTGTGAAGGCCGGAAGCCAGAGAATGGAGCCTGGCAGCCTGGAGCCCTCACGGCTCCAGCCCTCATGGTTGCTAATCCTTTGCCCAAGTTGCTTCAGTCCTTCTTACCTATCAGTCTTCTCTGCCCTGGCTGCAAAATTGCACTGCCAGAGAAAGTATAGGAGGCACCAGGCTGCCCCAAGACCAAGGGCCCCGGCAACGCCCAGGGTCCAGCAGCAGCCAGCCCTCTGCTATGTCACTTGCAGACTCTGTAATGAAGATGTGAGGTGGGGGGAGATTTTAGAAGATCTACACAGAAGAGAGTAGAGCAAATAGGCCTCAGGAGATCTTGTGAACCCATCTGTTTCCCCATCACCAAAGGCAAATGTCTGGATAGTGAGTGAGTGTGTGTGTGTGTGTGTGTGTGTGTGTGTGTGTTTCTAAGCTGAGGAGCTCAGCCTTTGCCAAGGCTTGGAGGGACTCTGTCACCTCTACACACTTGTTCATAGGCATAAATTCCTGTCCCCCTTCACAAGTAAACACAAACAGACCCCCTCACATGTACACAACACACCAAGTTCATGTGTACACACACAGACACACCCACACATATAAATATGTGCTTCCCTGCTTCCTCTCCTTGTGTTTCAAGGCTTTTCCATCTGGTTCTGTCCTTCACAGAGCCACTTGCACTGAGCTCCTTCCTCCTTAGCTTTGTCAAGCCTGTTAGAGCCTTTCTGTGTTTCCCAGCATCAAGCCAAATCCAGCTTCAGACTCCGTGGCTTGGCATCCAAGGAGCCTTGAACAAAAGTCTTCTTCCAACAGTCACCAACAGCCAAGCTCACTAACCAGCCAGCCTGATGCCTTCTAGCCTCTCCACCTTGGCCTGGGGAGTCTCTCTCTCTCTCTCTCTCTCTCTCTCTCTCTCTCTCTCTCTCTCTCTCTCTCTCTCTCTCTCTCTCTCTCCCAGAACTCTAGGCAGTGTACCTGAGCTTTGTTGCTCAAGGCTAGTGTCCTACCTGAACCACAGTTCCACTTCCAGCTTTTTTTGGGGGGGGGGGGGGCTGGTTAATTGGAGACAAAAGTCTCATGGACTTTCTTACCTGGGCTGGCTTTGAACCAAGATCCTCAGGTCTCAGTTTCCTGAGTGGCTAGGATTACAGGATTATAGACATGAGCCCTTGTACCCAGTTCTTCCACATCTACCCCTCCCCATCCACTTCTGCTTACTGGAATCCCTCCCTCCTCCCCCCCCCCCCCATTCTGCAAGGCCTGGCTCAAATGTCTCTCCTGTAAACCTTTTCCTGGGAGTCTAATGGGAAATGCCTGCTCTCCTCTATCTATCTGCTATGGCCCTTTCATGGCCCTCTCCCTCAGCCTCTGTCTCTCACCTTTCGGAAAGGGTAAGCCCCTGGAGGGCAGCGCTATCAGCAGAGTCAGTGCATCCCTTCTGAATCAGGTTTCCGCCCTCCCACCTCCTGCCCTGCTCCCCCGCCCCCCCCCCCCCCCGCACCTCCATCCCCACCCCAAGGAAACATCAAGGTCACACAGGGAGGGAAAAAGAGATGAACCGACATTTCACCAAGCACAATGTGAACCCCGCTCAGGTGCTCCCCTCCTCCCAGTATTCTTACTGGACTCCGGCCTGCCCTTGGCTCGCCTCCCTCTGGCCCCTCCCATCCACCCGGTCCAGATGTCCGGAGCCAGACGCAGCCGTGCACTGCTCCTCCCCGAGCCCGCGTCTCCATCGTGTTGCCGGGACCTCTGTCTGGCCTTCCCCGTTGGGACTATGAGGACCTACCTTTCCTTGTCTGTCTTTTGTCTTTTCTCCTGCCATTCAAATTAGGATTTCAGATAGCTCTCAGAGACACGTGTGACAGATTAAAAAAGAAGAAAAGAAAGAGTGGAAGCCAGAGTGGAGCAAGGAGAGGTCCCGCCGCCGCTGCCTCCTCCAGGCTCGGTATCTGGCACCCCACAAAGAGTGCTTTTCAGAGCTACCGCTGCCCCGCTGCCCCACGGGCCCTTGCTGAGCCCATTCATCCTTTCCAGCAACTTCAGGTGCCCACTTGGCCAATGCCCTACTCGCTTCCTTGCCAAATCACTGGGCTCCGCTCCAACCCCAGCCCTGCCAGCCCTAGTTCACCCAGCCCAACCCCTCACGCTTGGCTTTCTCTCTCCCACCCCCATCTGCAACCACAGCACATCCCAGCTGTCTGATTAACTCAATTGATTAATTAAGCTCTAATGAGAGCTGTGACTCACCCCTGCAGCTGCTGACCAGGAGGCCAAGCATGCCAGGAAGGGCACCGGAGCCACCAGCACAGCCTTCAGAAGGCCCAGGGGCAGGAAGTTCAGTGACTGGTGTCACTAACTGGTAGGAAAGACACAAAAACTTGCCAATGGCTAGGTTGCCTCCAGAGGGGAGAGGGTGTTGGGGGGTGGAGAGGAGGGAGTCACCTCCCCAGCCAGCTGGTACATCCCAGAATCACACACTTAGTGCCAGCCCTGATGGAGGCAGAACAGAGGTTGATTGGCTGCAAGTTACAGAGGGAAACCTAAACCTCCCTTCGTTCTGGGACTCAGAATACCCAAAGCCCAGAGAGTACTGGGGGTGCACTAGAAGTTTGGTACTGACCCTGGCATTTCTTCCACCTCCACAAGTACTAGCTAGGTGATCAGGCAATTTCCACCTCTGATGCTGACTCCTAATCCCAAGAGCAAGCCTTAACCTCTCTTCCTTTCACTTCCATTCTCTCCAATCAACTGTGGATACCCCCTTCCTATCTCTGTCCCTTTGTCCAGAATGGGTCAGGGATGCCTTTCATTAATAAAATAAGCAGTTGAGTGGCGTTTTCCATTTCACACATGATATCTGTCCTGGGTCTTCTCCAGAATCCTTTTTTTTTTTTTTTTTTTTTGCCAATCCTGGGGCTTGGACTCAGGGCCTGAGCACTGTCCCTGGCTTCTTTTTGCTCAAGGCTAGCACTCTGCCACTTGAGTTACAGTGCCACTTCTAGCCATTTTCTGTATATGTGGTGCTGGGGAATCGAACCCAGGGCTTCAAGTATACAAGGCAAGCGCTCTTGCCACTAGGCCATATCCCCAGCCCCTTCTCCAGAATCCTATAAGGCAGACAGAGCCTGGTGTCCATTCTAGAGAGGAGGGCAGTGAGATCTCAGCCTGCCCAGGATCTCACCCGATTCTTCCTTGCTTCCCAGCCTTTGCACGAACACACTCCTGCACAACCTTGAGAATTCAGCTTATAGCTCACTTCATCCAGGAAGCCCCTGGCCTCCCCTGCTGCAGGAGAGGGTGCTCCTCCACCAATCTCTATGTCCTACTTTATGATAGCAGCTTCCATTTGGTTTACTTCTGCTTTCCCAGTGTCCCCAAGATGAATATTTCCTGAAGGAAGAAGGGAAGAAGTGAATGACATCACAAAGTGCAGATGTTCTGAGCTCTAGTCTAGGGCTAGGAGGAAGGACATGGTGAAGGACCTGACAGGTAGGAAGGACAACGCCACCCAGTCTGGGTATGAAAGATGTTTCTTCACTGCCTGCATGGCCCATTGGGTCACAGATCAAGCAAGTAATCTCTTTTCTTCTACCTCTTCCTCTCCCCCGCCCCCTCCCCCCCCCCAGGAGATAGGATGTGCAAGGCTAGCCCAAGGAATCATGGGAGATGGTGGGGGAAGATGGGCAGGGGAGGAGAGGTGGGGAAGTGTGTGGTTATGGGAGGGACCAGTCTTAGGGCTTCCTTCAAGAGAGCCAGGGCACTGGCTGGACAGTCAAAAACCTGGGCTGGAGTCCTGGCTTTGTCTCATCCCACTGGGTGACAATGTATATGTGGCCTTCCCAAGTGAACAAGTCTGATGGCATAGGCTTTGGAACGTGGTCCTCTCTGAGTATTCTGCAGCCCCAAGAGGCATCAGTGAGGGGAGGAAGGGAGATGGTGATGGACAGTAATAAGAGAGGGGTTGCAACACACACACACACACACACACACACACACACACACACACACACAGTATGAGGGGGTAAACACAGTCAGGAGCCTCCAGTCCTCTGCCCTCAGCCCCTCTGCTGTCACTGCCCCTCAGATTCAATTACCAGCTGGGCTTTCAAATCAAGTTCCAGCCAGTAACTTTACTGGAGAAAATGATTATGTGATTATTTCAACCTTGCTCCAAACACTGTTTTAATTGGATCTGAGAAGGGGTGATTTGTGCATCCGAGGGGCCACGGGAGGGCGGGAGCAGCATGGGAATGCCAGGCAGGAGCCTTGCTTGCGAGCGCGTGCGCCCTTGAAGGGCAATGGATGGTATTGCTAACAGGAATCCCATCCCCAAAATCTCCTCCCTGTGGCTGGAACCAGTGGGAGCCTTAGCAGAAAAGAGGAAATCAGAGTTAGGGGAGGGATCAGGGGAGGAGGACTTCCCGCGCCAGCGCCAGCGCACTAAGGGGAGGTTTAGAAGACAACAGGATCTAGAGGCTTTGTTTGCTGCCCACAGTGCCCTTGGCCACTTAGAAAGTCAGTTTTCTGGCTAGGTAGGGTGATGCAGATCTGTAATCCCAGCCTCTCAAGTGGGAGAAGTAGGAGGCTCAAAGTCCAAGGCTGGCCTTCTCAGAAATAAACTAACGCTGGGCTGGAGAAGGCTCAACTGGTGGAGCGCTAGCTATGAGCAAGTAAGTTCAAGGCCCTGAGTTTAAGCACCAGTACCAGAAAGGAAAAAAAAAGACAAACAAACTAGAAAAATGGCAAATGAAGAAAACTGAGAAGTTTGGGGCCAGAATCAAGCCCGATAGGTTTAGTCTCCCCTCCATGCTAGTCCACTTTAAAAAAAAAAAAGGAGTAATTACCAGGTGTTGGTGGCTCATACCTGTATTTCTAGCTTCCTGGCAGGCTGATACTAGAGTTTGAAACCTAGAAAGTCTGGGAGAAGCCAGGTCCTAGTCGCTCATGCCTGTAATCCTAGCTACACAAGAGAGTGAGATCTGTGAATGGAGGTTTGAAGCCAGCTCAGGCAGACAAATTCAAGAGACTCTCATCTCCAATTAACCAGAAATAGGAAGCATAGCTCAAGTGGTAGAGCGCCAGCTGTGATCGATAAAGCCAAGCAAGAGCAAGAGCCACACATACACACACACACACACACACACACACACACACACGACACACACACACACACACACACACACACCTCCCAACACTGAAGCCAGTCACTAAGCCAGGCTGGATAGGATGAAGTCTAGGAAGACTTCCTTGAATCTGTTACCAGGTGGTGAGGGTAGCTGAGCTACCAGGAAGGGGTTGGCACTGAAAAAGATCAAGCAGCAGAAATGCAGACACAGGAAGGAGGGAGAAATGGAAGAAGGTATCCCTCATATGTTTGCGTCATTGTACTGCATAACCCGCCCCCCCCCCCCCCCCCCCCCCCGCCAAATGGAGCAAATTACAATTTCCATTTCACAGACTTGAGTCCTGAGGCGGGTTTACACACCTGTGAGGGTCACACACAACCAGGAGGGGCTGAAACAAGGTCTGCCCTGGCCCAGAACCTTTGTCCTGTGCCTCTCCCTGAGCCTGCCAGCCTTCACACCCAGGATACCTAGGGATCATCTAGGAATTAGGAGGCCAGTTCCCAAGAATTTCTGGGACAGACAAGAATCTAGGACTGAGATCTGAGACAAGCAGGACTCCAGGCCTCTGGGCCAGTGTCTGCCTGGAGGAAATCCGGTCTCAAAGGCGTCGATCATGAAGCAGAGGAGATGATGGTATTGTCAAAGAAGAAACCTAGTGCTGCCGCCCTCCTTCACTCATTAATTTCTGGGGAAGTATTAGCTGTCAGCAAGCAGCGGTCCTTCAATTCAAATTACAGAATTTGAATTCTTAATTTCTCCTAATCCATCAGTGAGCTGCCTTCCTGTGCTAATATTAGCAGCGCTGGCGAGGCTCGGGAGTGGAGTCTCTGATGTGTCCTCCCCTCACAGAATCAATAGGGCTGGGTCTGGGCCGTGTACCCTCCCAGGTAGGGACTCCTGGCTGCTCCCCAGCTGCCTCCAGCCCCATAAGGAGTGCAGAGTTTTAGGAGGTGGTCCCATGAAGGAAAGAGTGACCTCAGGTGTTAAAGCAAAGGGGTGGTAGGGGAGATGAGAAAACGCCAGGAACAGGGAAGGGAAGGAGGGAGAGAGGGAGAGACTCAGGAACTACATAATTAACTAGACCAAGAGAGGTGGAGGCAGAATGATGGGGAGATTAGGTTGGGGCACAAAGGGATGGATGGAGACAAAGCTGGTGAGGAGGGGAAGGAACCTTCCAGAAACCTAGAGACAGGACACTCTGTATACCAACTTAAAAACAAACAAACAAACATAACTTGGGCTGGGATGTAGCTCAATGGCAAAGTGCTTGCCTAGCAAGTGCAACGTCCTGGGTTCGATCCCCAGTATCAAAAAAGAAAAGACAAAAAAATACAGTTTAAAAAAAGAACCCGGGCTGGGGATATAGCCTAGTGGCAAGAGTGCCTGCCTCGGATACACGAGGCCCTAGGTTCGATTCCCCAGCACCACATATACAGAAAACGGCCAAGCAGCGCTGTGGCTCAAGTGGCAGAGTGCTAGCCTTGAGCGGGAAGAAGCCAGGGACAGTGCTCAGGCCCTGAGTCCAAGGCCCAGGACTGGCCAAAAAAAAAAAAAAAAAAAAAAAAAAAAGAACCCAACCAAGACATTGTACAGAGGGGCTACCATTTCATAAGTCAGGTAACGAGTACATTTCCTTGCCGGATAATGTCACCCTTTCCTTCATTTTTTCCCAGTTTTCCCCTCCTGACCCTGTCTACAAGTTCCATAGTTCATTTTTCCATATAGTATTGTAAATTGATTTTTATTTTTTATTTTTTGGCCAGTCCTGGCACTTGGGACTCAGGCCCTGAGCTTCTTTCTGCTCAAGGCTAGCACTCTACCCCTTGAGCCACAGTGCCACTTCTGGCTTTTTCTATATATGTGGTACTGAGGAATCGAACCCAGAGCTTCATGCATGCTAGTCAAGCCTCTATTGCTAAGCCACATTCCCAGCCCTGTAAACTGATTTTGACTGGGAGAAAACATAGCAAGGCAAAAGCAAGTATAGTGTCACAGTAAGTATAGTGTCTTGTGGATAATGTGGGCCCTTTACCATGGAACCCAGCAGTCTATTTTGCCTATCAGTGTTCTAGAGAAAGGCCCAGAGTCTCACATTAATGTCTAAAGGCCTTCTCTGCCAAGAAGTCCTCTTGCTTTCTTGTTAGCAGTGCCAACTTCTTTTTTTCCCAGTCCTAGGGCTTGAACTCAGGGCCTGAGCACTGTCCCTGAGCTTCTTTTGCTCAAGGCTGGCACTCTACCTCTTGAGCCACTGTGCCTCTTCCAGCCTTTTCTGTTTATGTGGTACTTAGGACTTGAATCCAGGGCTTCATGCATGCTAGGCAAGCACTCTACCACTAGGCCACATTCCCAGCCCACAGTGCCAACTCTTCTTATCAGGCGGCACTACTCCCCAGGCAAGCCACTTGAGATCTTTGAGACATGAAGCAGCAAGGACAGCTGCTAACCTATGCACCTATGTCTATTTTTTCCTTGAACTTTGTGGTAGGCCATGAGATAGGGGACTACTATTCCTGTTTTGTTTTGTTTTGACATAGAGTCTTGGTTTATAGCCTAAGATGCTTCTGAAATCTCAGCCTTCCTTGTTTGAGCCTAGAAAGTGCAAAGATTACAGGCATGCACAACTTCCCCCTGGCTTACCATTTTACTTGTTACTTAGCAGGTAAAGAAGCAGGTCTACAATTAAGTCCCTTGCCCAAGGCTATGAAGCAATGGTACAGTAGTGTTGGGATTTGAACCCAAGGAGATTAAATCAAAATCCTAACACTTCACGCCCCATCACAGAGTCTTGAAGGAAATCCCAGATGTTGTGTAGTACAGTTCCTTGCCCTTGTTGAACTACTAATGGTGGAAGGCCACACCAGGCCACTCCTGCGACTTGATCACATGATCACAGTCCCAGGGGCCAGTCTTATGAACATCCATATGGCCATGCACCTTAAAGCCTCTCTCTCAGCTCAACTGCACTTCCTGTCTCCCTCCTATCCATCTCCCCTAACAGACTCTTTGCCCTGGCAGGCCCTGTTGAGGACAAGCCTGGAAGCTTCTTCTCGACCTTACCACTGATCCCTATGGTATTGTCTCTCCCTGGCCTGGTCCTTGCCCTTTCTGTGACGGTCCTGCTTCCTCAGCAAGTTGTGAGCCTCTCCCTGCACAGCCAAGTGCCCTCTAATGTCCTAGGACCCAGCCTTGCCCTGGCAAATGCTCCGTAAATATTTGCAGACTTATCAACTGATTGATCGGTGAGGTAAAGACAGGAAACCCAGGGTGATGATGTTCCAAAGCTGAGCAGTGTTCCTCTCCGCCTGGGCCCTGGAGAAGTGTCAGGGAGATGAAGACCCCGGTCCCCATGGGTGTGTGCGTGGACCAAGATGGGCTGCTGCTATCCTCAGGTGATTTTGTCTCCCCAGGGTGAGTGGGCTTGGGGATGGCACCTAGGAAAGGGGAATTGGAGAAGGCAGAGCCCCAGACTTTGCTAGCAACTTCAGCCATCAATCTCAGCTCAGACACCAAGCAAGCAGGTGGCGGACTCCAAGGTCTTCACCCGCCCCCCTCTCCCCAATTTGGTCCTGCCCCTGCTCCTCCCACCTGAAGGGGAAGGTCTGAATAGGACTATTATGGACCAGTCCTCTGAATTATGCATAGCCTGGCCTAGGGAGCTTGGCACTGCTGACCAGTGGCAGGAGATTTGGGAGAAGTCATCATGGCAGTTTTGTTTGTTTTCTGTGGCATTGTCTGGGGCTTGAACTCAGGGTCTGGGCACTGTCCCTTAGCTTTGTAGCTCAAGGCTAGCGCTCTACCACTTGAGCCACAGTTCCACTACTGGCTTCTTGGTAATTAATTGAAGATTACAGTCTTAGGCTCTTTCTGCCCAGGCTGGCTATGAGCCGTGATTGTCAATCTCAGCCTCCCAAGTAGCCAAGGATTATAGGCATGAGCCACCAGCACTCAGCTCAAATGTAAGTTTCTTTTTTGCCAGTCCTGGGGCTTGGACTCAAGGCTGGAGCACTGTCCCTGGCTTCTTTTTGCTCAAGGCTAGCACTCTACCACTTGAGCTACAGCACTTCTTCCAGCTTTTTCTGTTTTATGTGGTACTGAGGACTCGAACCCAGGGCTTCATGCATGCTAGGCAAGCACTCTACCGCTAAGCCACATTCCCAGCCCCTCACATGTAAGCTTTTGTGACTGATGGGTTATGAATGATCATGGGTCTACAAGTAGGGGCTGTAGCATCCCAGAGATATCTTTCTTCTCTCTGAGGCACCAGGATGGTAAGCCCCTGGGCACTGCCCCTCCGTGCAGATCTGTGTGTTAGTGCAGATGGGGCGGGGGGGGGGAGGGGGACTCAGTATATGCTATTATGTCCGCTTTACTGATGAAGAAAACAAGAATCAGAAAGAGTTAGTAATTTGATCGATACAACATGAAAGCAGAATCAGGATCTAAATGGCTAAGAAAATATTAAGACAAGCTACAGCCTGGGGGAAAATATTTGCAATACATACATCTGACAAAGAATTTGTGCCCAGTGAACTCTTGCAACTCAATAAAAAGAGAATCAGCTGAGCACTGGTGGCTCACATCTGTAATCCTAGTTAGGAGGCTGAGATCCAGAGAATCACAGTTTGAAGCCAACTTGGGTAGAAGAGTCTACAAGATTTCATTTCCAAAATAACCAGCAAAAAAGCAGAGTTAGGTTGGGTGCCTATAAGTTAGTTACTTAGGAGGCTGAGATCTGAGGATCTCAGTTTGAAAGTCCATAAAACTCTTTTCAATTAACAACCAAAAAAGCCAGAAGTGGAACTGTGGCTCAAGTGGTAGACCATTAGCCTTGAGCAAAAGTAGGTCAGGGCCAGTGCTCAGGAAGAAAGGAAGGGGAGGAAGAACAAAAAAGGGAAAGAAAAAAAGCAGAGCTGGAAGTGTGGTTCAAGGGTTCAAGTGTCAGCTCAGCAGGCATGAATGAGGCCTTGAGTTCAAATGTCAGTACTGGCAAAACCCAGCAACTGGGATTTGAACTCAGAGCCTTGCATTTAGTAGGCAATCACTCTGTCACATGAGGCTTGCCCCCAGCCATTCCCCTCCCCACTCAAGATACTCTTGTTATGCTAGGTAGCACAGGCTAGCCCTGAATTCTCAAGCTCTTGACTCAGCCTCGGGAGTGCTGGAATAAACAATCTAGTTTTTGTATGTGTGTGTATCCAAGCCCCCATACAACTATTACCTGCATGAACTAAGATTACAGGCATGAGCCATTGGTGCCCCTCCTGTACTGTTAGTACTTTTAAGAAACTGATAAGCTACTTTCTTACTTCTTTTTCTTTTTTGGTCAGTCATTGGGCTTGAACTCAGGAATGAGCTCTTTTGCTCAAGGATAATGCTCTACCACTTTGAACCACAGATCACTCCCAGGTTTTGAGTGGTTAATTGGACATAAGAGTCTCACGGGGACTTTTCTGCCCAGGCTCATTTTAAAGCAGGATCCTCAGATCTCAGCCTCTTGAGTAGCTAGGGTTACAGATGTGAGCCACCAGCACCCAGCTGGTAAGCTACTTTCTAAAGTAGTTGTACTTTTGTACATTTATTTTCAGTGCACGCAATTTCCATTTGCTCAGTTCTAGACTTACCAACATGTAGCAACTTTAGTCTTTTACTCGTTATGGCAATGAATCTCACTGTGGCTTTCATTTGAACTTCCCTGATAACAAAGAAGACATTGGATCACTTTAGATCTTCTTTTTGACCCTTTAAAAATTGGATTGTTAGTTGGGCGCCAGTGGCTTACACCTATAATCCTAGTTACTCAAGAGGCTGAGATGTGAGGATTGTAGTTCAAAGCCAGCCCAAGCTGACAAATCCATGAGACTCTTATTTCTAATTAGTCAGCAATAAGCCAGAAGTGGCAATGAGCTGGTGGCTCATGCCTATAATCCTAGCTACTCAGGAGGATGAGATCTGAGGATTGTGCTTCAAGTCCATCTCATGCTGTTAAGTCTGTGACACTCTCAGCTCCAATAAACTACTCAGAAAAAGCCAGAAGTGGCACTGTAGCTCAGGTGCTAGAGCACTAGCCTTGAGAAAAAAAAGCTCAGGTACAGTGGCTAGGCTCTGAGTTCAAGCCTCAGGACCAGCACACACATACACACAAAAACAGAAGTTGAGGTATCGCTCAAGTAGTTCCAGCTTCAAGTAAAGAACCTAAAGTCAAGTGCAAGGTACTGAGTTCAGACTGGCACATGCATAAACAAAGACATGAATAAATCACCATAGGACTTATCCTTCCACTCGTCTCTGTTTCCATAAGGAAAATGAAAACATATGTTTGCAATAAGACTTGTATGCTGGGTACCAGTGGCTCACTCATATAATCCTAGCTACTCAGGAGACTGAGATCTGAGGATTGAGGTTCAAAGCCAGCCTGGGCAGGAAAGTCTGTGAGACTCTTATCTCCAATAAACCACCAGAAAACTGGAAGTGGCGCTGGGCCCAAGTGGTAGAGTGTTAGCCTTGAGCTGAAGAGCTCAGGGCCAGCGCCCAGGCCCAGAGTTCAAGCTCCATGAGCTACAAAAAAAAAATCAAACAAATAAAAAAAAACTTGTCTGCATATGTTCATTGTAGCTTTATTTACAACAGCTCAGCTCTAGAACTAACACAAATATCAGGCCTTAGGAGGCCAAACTGTCATCTCCCCATACATACGTCTCCCCATCCATACCACTCAATAAGAAACTCCTTCCAGAACAACATGGGTGAATCTCATGAACATTATGTCCAGTGAAAGCAGCCAGACACCAAAAGTACATATTACATAATTCCATTTATATGAAACTCTAGACAAGACAAATTTATAGTGACAGAAAACAGATCAGTGGTTGCCTGGGGCTGGGGGCAGGGTGGGGATTGACAGGGAAGGGACACCAGGGAGCTTTTAGGGATGATGGAACTGTTCTATATCTTTATTAGAAGGTGGTTATATGTGTATATAAATTTGCTCAAACTCTTCAAATTGAACATTTTAAATGTATGCATTTTACTGTATGTAAATTATATTTCAATACACTTGTTTAAAAAAAAAAAGAAAGCCCAGGAAGCCTAGTCAAAATGCATGCTGGAAACTATTGTGCTACAATAGTATCTCTCAGGGGTATAAGGTCAACAGTGGATACTTAGAGCCCCATATGAGTAAGTGTTCATATCTATTTTTTTGGTGCCAGTCTTGAGGCTTGAATTCAGGGTCTAAACACTGTCCCTGAGCTTTTTTTTTTTTTTTTTTTTTTTTGCCCAAGACTAGTGCTCTACCACTTGAGCCTCATCTCCACTTTTGGTTTTTCTTGTGTTGTTGTTGTTTATGTTAGTTGTAGGGCTTGAACTCAAGGACTGGGCCCTGTCCCTGAGCTTTTTTGCTCAAGGCTAGCCCTCTGCCACTTTGAGCCATAGCACCACTTCCAGTTTTCTGATGGTTAACTGGAGAAAAGAGTCTCACACTTTCCTCCCTGGGCTGGCTTTGAATTTCGATCCTCAGATCTCAGCCTCCTTCCTGCGTAGCAGGATTACAGGTAGGAGCCACTAGAACGCAGCTGAGTGTCTATATCTTTAGAACTGAAGCACCCACCTGTCCATCCTCTGCCTCACTGTCCACACTATCACATGCTCTCTGTAGCTTTTCCTGTACCCTGGAGAACTGGCTACCCTTGGGGGGTGCCCAGCTCCTGTGTGAGCTCCTCCCCCAGGAAGTAGCATCCCATAGCTTCCGATTAGGAGCTCAGGAATCTCCAGAGACTCAACATTTAATTTTCTGCTGGGGTACTAGTGCCTCACGCCTGTAATCCCAGGAGTCTGAAATCTGAGGATCACAGTTTTAAGCCAGCCAAGGCAGAAAAGGCTGTGAGATTTTTTTATTTCCATTTAACCAGCAAAAAGGTAGAAGTGGAGGTGTGGCTCAAGTGGTAGAGCACCATCCTTGAGCAAAAAAAGCTAAGGGAGAGTACCTTGGTTCTGAGTTCAAGCCCTGGAACTGTAAGGGGGAAAAATGTTCTGTTTTCTTCAAGGTCAAGTCCTCCTCAGAATGTCCACCCTCCCCAGAAATCTCTCTGTCCACCACCCAGGGGCATGGTGATAGCGCTCCGGGCCAGTGGGAGGAAGCAGGTACCAGACTCACCCACCACGTGACCCTTAGGGTGTGCAGGAAGGGCTGGCCAGCCAGGGGGAAGGCCAGTGTGTCCATGCCCCAGGTTTGTTTTTTTTTTCTGTCTCACTGGCTGTTATTGCCACTCATTTATTCAATGCTTATTAAGTACCAGACTTTGAGTTAAGCCTATGCCTGCATTTCCTGTTAATTCTCCAGACAAAGGCACTGTGAAACTGCAGCTACTGTTGCCCTCATTCACAGATGAGGATGCTGAGGCAAAGAGAAGATACAGGTCACATGACCATCAGATGAAAGACTGACAGCTGCCAGTGCTGATAACTTCCCAGCAATCCTTGCACCAGCTCCATTCCAGTCCTCAAGAGGTGGTTGTTGTTGTGTGTATGTGTTAATAGTTTTCTGGGTCTTTCCTTTGTCCTACCTCATTCCCTCTAGATTCTCAGAAGTTTACCTAGGTAAAGAACAAGATGTTTTTTCCCACTCCCACCCCTCAGTCTTGAGCCCTGGGCTCCCTGTGGCTGGGCGCAGTGCCAATCTCTGTATGAGCAGGGTAGGCAGGGCTGAACTTGGTCAGGACCAGCCAGAGTTGCGACCAGCAGGGAAATGATATCTACAAATAACAGTAAATTGTTCATTGATTTCTACGCTGTTGAGGGGAGCCCTGGGACCAGCAAGGACAGGATTGGGTTTGAACTAGAGAAGTGGGAAGGGCAATTCAGCCTGGAGCAGGCAGGCAGGTGAGATCACCTGGGCAGGTACCCAGGACTCCAGTACCTCTCAGGTACTGAGGCCTTATCAGTGATCCTGCAGATATAGTACTCTTTTCCACTCACCCCTGGGGATATTAATTCCTAAAAAGTGTGCCCAGAATCTAACTGGTATAACCTGCAAGTGGAAAAGGGGTAGGAAATGCAAGAGAAAAAGATTCTACTACCAAAAATGCTTACTTTTCCAAGATGGCCCACATTTCCTAGCATCCTGCCCCATTAATAGGCCCTGATGCTCATAAACAGAGATCAGAAAATCATCTTCATGCTTCTATTAAGGCTTCCTGGCTCCTGGAGTTGGTTACCCTGTTTTTATTCCTCACTCTATGTCTTTGCACAGGCTGTTCCCTCTGTCTGAAATGTTTTGTCCACCTCTGGTCCACAAACCCAAGTCATATGCGATCTTGAAGACCTAGACAAAACTCTGCCTTCCTAGCTGTCCCCATCCTCTTTGTTCTTCTGTCCTCTAGCTCCTGGAGTCTGTCTTAAACAATCACACTCTTGCCTTAGTCCAGTGTACATGTAGTTCAAATATTTCTATGCAGAATCTCAAAGAAGGTTGTATTCCTGTTGTTCCCTGGGAAACAATGGTGCTCCTTCCCCTGGAGGACTTTGCTCTCAGGAGCCACAGCAACCCATCCTCACCCACGTCCCTAACTTGCATCCAGAAATACAGGACACGGTGGCTGCCTGGTCAGGCTGAGACACAGGCTTTGAAGATTACTGTGGCTGGAAGGAACCACAGGGGCAGCAGGTTTTCCGCCAATTCAGAAAGCTGTGATGGAGGACAGGCCTGTGTCACTCTAGAAGTTTCTGTGCCATCATCTACAGGAAGGAGCTTTCCAGCTGCTGAGCCCACCCCACTTCATGCTGTGACACAAATGTCCCTGTCCGTTAACCCAGAGAGCAGATGGCGGCTCTCACAGAGTCCTCAGGTGAGACCAGAAAGCAGAAAAAGGATCCAGTCCTGAAGTCACTGCCAAGCCTGGTGCTGGTGGCTCACTCTTGTAATCCTAGCTACTCAGGAGGCTGAGATCTGAGGATCATGGTTCAAAACCAGCCCATGCAGGCAAGTCTAGGAGACTCTTGTCTCCACTTAACCATCAGAAAACTGGGAGTGGTGTTGTGGCTCAAAGTGGTAGAGCACTAGCCTTGAACAAAAAGAGCTCAGGGATAATACCCAAGCCCAGAGTTCAAGCTCTAGCCATTGCCATCAGATGGAGCCTTGTTTCAGCTCTGAACAAGTTACAGGGGTTCTGTGCCTGTGCCCAGGAGAGAAAGGAGGAGCCCCAAGATCACCTCTCAGGGAAGCTGGGGACAACAGCATTTCTCAAAGGGAGAAACCTCCTTATTTGAACCTCCTTATTTGGGATGGTAGGGAAACTGAGGCCTGGTTGCTGAACCATAACCTGATCATGGCGTGGCAGAATCAAATCAAAGAGCCAGCACCCATTCACTATATGGAGTTCTGTCCACAGTTGGCGTTGGGTAGGACAGGGCCTCACAGCTGGCAGATGCAGATCCCTAGACAGGCTCACAAAGGCCAAGGGTAGACAGACAGCCTCCCAAGCCTCTGGCCAGACCCAGGCCAGAGCTTCCAGGCAGAGTGATTTCCTGTCACTCAGTTCCTGGGCCCAGAGCAGCTGCTCCTTTGTTTAATTAATGGCCCTGGTTCTGAGTCCTTGGTGAAGGGGGATCATGAGCCATCGCTCAGCTCCAGCCTCAGTGGAGCTTTCCATTAAGCCTGAGAAGCCAGGAGGGGGTGGAAGTGGCTGGGACAGCTTGCAGGGCTGACATGCCAAGAACTGTATCCCTTCTCACCTCGCATCCTCCTTTCTGCCTTTGCTGCGTCTTAGCTCCTTCTCCTCCTTCCCCTTTCCCAGGCCACTACTGCTTCTCTGTCCATAGGTCTCCAACCAACCTCATCCTCCTCTTCCCTTCAAGCCTTGCCTTGATTCCTACATCTTGAACCCCACACCTGCACCCTGAGCCTGGCTCTAGCAGGGAAGCAGGCAGAGCTCAGTTCTTCCTGCTTATAGCTCGCATTAAAGATGGTATCTTGAGGGGCTGGGAGTATGGCCTAGTGGCAAGAGTGCTTGCCTCCTACACATGAAGCTCTCGGTTAGATTCCCCAGCACCACATATATGGAAAACGGCCAGAGGGGGCACTGTGGCTCAAGTGGCAGAGTGCTAGCCTTGAGCAAGAAGAGACCAGGGACAGTGCTCAGGCCCTGAGTCCAAGGCCCAGGACTGGCCAAAAAAAAAAAAGGTATCTTGAGGTTTTCCCTGTGAGATCGGTCCTGCCCAGAGCCATAATCCTACCTTGGAAATCACTCTTAACAACTGACACCTTGCTTAGCAGGGAGAGGGGAGATGGAGGTACCCAGTGGGTAGCAGCTGGATTTCTCTGAGCATATTCCAGGGTACCCCAACTCTGGCCTGATGCTCAGTGCTGGCTGAGGGGTCATGAAGGCCTGATCAGTTGGAAGGGACTAGAGACCCAACTTCTCTACCACTGGCCAACTGGAAAAGTCCTAAGAGGCAGAGAAAGTCATATTCATCTCAATTAGGGCTAGGGAAGTCCAGCAGAACATGACACATGATGGTAGCCAGTGATTTTTTTTTTGGAGGAAGTTCCTCGGTGGACAGATGGTCAGTAGAGAATGCTTCATAATGGCTAGTTTGGGGTGGTCAGTTTGGGGAGGTCTTAATACACTCACTAACGGGTATTGGTTGTATCGATGTTGGTAATGAGTGCCAATGTTAGGCATTTTGTGTTGAGAGGCCAATGTTCAAAGGCTTTTATTAAATATTGGTGTTATTGGTCAGGGGTAACTGGTCAACAGCAGGTAGCTGGGATAGCACTGGATGTTGGATGAACATAGACCATATTATTGGGAGGCTGGGGTGAATCATTGGGTGATCTACTTTTGAGGATGGTCAGCTTGGCTAGTCATTGTTAAGATGGAGATGTTGGGGGCAGAGGGTGTGGCTCAAAGGATAAATGCTTGCTTAGCAAGTGCAAGGTCCTGAGTTCAATCTCCAGTATCACATACATACATACATACATACATACATACATACATACATACATACATACATACACACACACTTCAAACAAAGAGGTAGATATTGGATCAGTATTTAGAATTTGGGACAAGGTAGATAATCACAATATCCCTAAAGCATGGTACCCCTTCTTTCATTTTGCATGGTGTCTAATAAAGCCCAAGCAATCCTGACCCCAGCCGCAGGTTCCTGGCCCTGTCCTCCCCCAGCCCTATTCTCCATCCAAGCAAAGACATCCAGCTCCATCTCTTGGCATCTCACAGGTAGAAAAGCAGATCCAGGTCCCTAGAAGTGATGCACAGAGGGAGCAGGAAGTAGAGTGTTTAGGGATGCAGCAAAGCTACTGAGGGGGGTAAGGACCAAGAGGCCGCGATGCTTATTGATGAATTGATTCTCATTATTGATGCTCCTTGGATAAATGTTGAAAGATGGAGCTGAAGGAAAGGATGAGGTTCTCTCAGAGAAAGCCATGGTGTGGTTTGGCCAGTGGGAATACAAATGAGATGTCTGCTAGCTTGGCCTGTCACAGCTGCCTCTTGCAGCACTGGTGGGAGGTGGGGACACACACCCAAGTGAGTACCAAGCGGCAGATGTGGGGGTTAGTTGTCTTATGATAGGCAATGAGCTATCATTCTTGTATAGAGTGAATGTCCAAGCACCATGCAAGAGAGATGGATTTGGACTTTCTGTGAAGACAGAGAGCAGGTTGTTCTAAGAGAGAGCTTCCTTGTTCCGGACTGGAAATATCCTGGAAGCAGAACAGAGAGCATTCCTTCTGAGGAAGGTGGCTAAGACCCCTTCCCACCAGCTGTCCTTATATTGTCACAGGTGTCCTAGGTGTGCTGAGTGGTGAGAAATGGATATTTGTGGTGAGAAGCTAAGGGAGTCACTATTGATGGCCATCTTCAAGGCAGAGGGAAAGGGGTCCATTTAGAGTTGAGTCCACTTAATAGCAGTCATAGCAAGAGTCTTCAGGTAGGCTCCAAAAAGGGGCAAGCTGGGCTGGGGATATAGCCTAGTGGCAAGAGTGCCTGCCTCGGATACACGAGGCCCTAGGTTCGATTCCCCAGCACCACATATACAGAAAACGGCCAGAAGCGGCGCTGTGGCTCAAGTGGCAGAGTGCTAGCCTTGAGCGGGAAGAAGCCAGGGACAGTGCTCAGGCCCTGAGTCCAAGGCCCACGACTGGCCAAAAAAAAAAAAAAAAAAGGGGCAAGCTAACTCAGGGAGGTGGGACAGAGTTGGAGTTGGGGTGATGGTTCTAGATGGACCCATGCTGGAGATGCTGTGACCTTCAGGGCACAGGATTTGAGGGCTGCAAGATGTAGTCTAATGGACTAGGTGAATGCCCAATCTGATGGGGGAGGCTCAGCCTCTGTTGTGGGAGTCTGAATGTGATAACAGAGACATAGTCCTTGTCTTGGGGAGTCCCCAAGTCTGAAGAGGGTGGTAGCTCTTGCCCTGAGAGTGTTTATTGTTTGTGAGACCAGCTGTACTGCTTGGAGATGCTCCAGGAGACCAGGCCTGACATGGAAGGCTACCATGGGAGACCCCTGGGGCCCTGAGACTTTAGCTAGATCTAGTGTGAGGACCTAAGCATACCAACCTCCTCTCTCCAACTTTCTCATGCTGGCTGAAATTCACCCCCATTGGATGATGGGCCCTGCTGTACCACCTGTGTGCAGCTCCAGGCTCTGCTCTGTCCCTGATGAATTATTGAAGATACTCAGCCTGGCGGGAGGCTTCTCCAGGTGTGCCTCTCCTCTGCCTGCACATGCGCACAGCTCTCTGCTCGAGCTCTGTACTCTCCACCAAGGGAAGCCTGCCTTGCTACTCTTTGCCTAAGCATCCCACCTACAGAGAGCCCCCACGGGGACCTGGACTCCAAAGATGGGCAACCTCTCTGTGTGAAACCAGGATCTAAGCAAGTTGTGACAATGGTTTGCTGTATGACCGGGCTAACTCCTTTCCCTCTGTCCCTCTGGACATTAAGTGGGTTGGGTCTGGCCTCTCAAAGCCTATGAGAGTCTTATCTCCGATTAACCACCAAAAGGCCGGAAAGGGAGCTGTGGCTCAAGTGGTAGAGTGCGAGCCTCAAGCAACAAAGTCACGTGGGAGCTCAAGGCCCTGAGTTCAAACCCCACCACTGACAACAAAACAAAATTCTGGACACAAGAGCACATGATTATTGCAAACATAAAGTGATGAAGCCAGTCAAGTGCTTAATACAGTGCCTGGCAGGTAGTCCATGCTTAAGAAATGCTGTTGATAGCCAATGCTATTATTATTTTCCTTCCAGAGCTCCATATCTTGGAAAGCTTTTCTCCAGCCTATCCCCACTTCTTCAGACAACTGCACCACAGCTGTCCAATTTCTGTTTCATATGATCAGCTCCCATGCAGACTACCAGCTCTTTTCTGCCAATGTCCCCTTCCCGTCCTCCCCTTCCCATGGACAAGGCCACACAGCCCCCTCCCTACACACTCACCACCACACAGAGGGCTCTCCACTGCTGGGCCCCCTCTCTGGCAATTATGTAGAGCAAACAAGAGCAGCTGATGAGAAAGGAGTTGCTATTAGCTTAACCTTTCGGGACTGAAGCTGCTTGGACGAGATGGGCAAGTGCACAGGGAGGGGACTCTGGCAGCAGGTGGGCAGGGGAGGAAGGCAAGGGAGCAGGTGGAAGGGGCTGTAGCTCTGAGGGACTAGTGGGTGGATGTAAGCCAAGAAAAAGCCAGAATAGGGACAGAGAACAAAAGGGAGACACCGAAGTAGAGGAAAGGAAGCTGGAGCAGAGACAGGTATGAAAGAGAGGTAGATGAAAGGTTGGGAAAGAAAGGCCCAGGTAATTGCATCAGATCTCTGTCCTGTCCATCACATCTTCAGCACCTTGCACACAATAGGATGGCACATCTATTAGGTTTGTTATCTAATTTAATTACTTTTTGGTACCAGTACTGGGACTTTAACTCAGGGCCTCATGCTCTCCCTTGGCTTTTTTGCTCAAGGCTGGCATTCTGAAAATTGAGCCATACCTCCACTTTTGGATTTTTGCTGGTTAATTAATGAGTCTCATAGGGGCTTGGAATGTGGCTTAGTGGTAGAGTGTTTGCCTAGCATGCATGAAGCCCTGGGTTTGATTCTTCAGCACCACACAAACAGAAAAAGCCAGAAGTGGCACTGTGGCTCAAGTGGTAGAGTGCTAGCCTTGAGCAAAAAGAAGCCAGGGACAGTGCTCAGGCCCTGAGTCCCAAGCCCCAGGACTGGCAAAAAAAACGAATCTCATAGATTGTTCTGCCTGGGCTGGCTTCAAACCTGGATCCACAGATCTCAGCCTCCTGAGTAGCTAAGATTACCAGTGCCTGACTTACTAGTTACCATTGCACAGCTATGACCAAAATACTTGACAGAGCAACTTATGGGAGAAAAGATATATTTTGCTCATGGTTTCAGAGGATTCAATCATAGTCGCATGGCCCAATGAGTTTAAGCAAAATGGCATGGTGGCAGAAATATGTGGATGATGAGGCTGTTGGCCTCATGGTAGACAGGAAGCAGAGAAAAGGAAGATCTGATATAATCTTCAAAGACAAACCCTCCAGTGACCTACTTCCTCCAGCTAGGCATCATCTCCTGAAGTTTCCAGAAACTCCCAAAATAGTACCACCCGCTAGGGACCAGGCATTCAAAACATGAGTACGGGGTGGGGGGGGAGGGAGAGGAGAGGACATTATAGTCAAACCACAGCAGCACATTAAAGGCTGAATGGTCAGTTTTACTCTGACACTAGGGAGAATCAGTGAGTGAGGATTGCCAGAGCTGGGAGAGATCCCAGACACTGTTTGACCCAGCTCTCCCACTTTATAGAGAGACTGACACCCAGAGAAGGCTTCTATTACCCTAAGTCACAGTGAATGTTCATATAAATTGGATGAGCATTCAGACTCATAACTGAGACCTTCCCTTTACATTACTTCCCATCCATCCATCTATTCATCCCTTTACCCATCTGTTCTCCAATCACTCTGGGGACACAAGCTCTCGCTCAGCCAGAGCTGTGCAGGCCAGTTTAATTTCCAGCCTGTAGGATCTGGTGAGAGTGACCCACATATATAAGGAAAGGAAACACAGTATGGAGAGGTCCCCTAGAGAGACCAGGTGCTCACTGGGCATGACATATGACTCCTTGTCCTCAGTTGATTTGCTATTAAGGTGTATCAATATGCACAAATGTCTCCTGTGTGAATCAGAAAGGCTTCGGGGGGGAGGTTACACTGGGGTTCAAAGGATACATTGGAGGAAGATGTGAACATTGAGATTTTTGTTTTATTTTTTGCCAGTCCTGGAGCTTGAACTCAGGGTCTGAGCACTGTCTCTGGCTTCTTTTTGCTCAAGGCTAGCACTCTGCCACATGAGCCACAGTGCCACTTCTGGCTTTTTCTATATATGTGGTACTGAAGAATCGAACCCAGGGTTTCATGTATAGGAGGCGAGTACTTTTACTACTAGGCCATATTCCCAGCCCCTGAACGTTGAGATTTTAAACAGCCAAGCCAAAGGTCTGGGAGCTGGGGATGGAGAGACACTCTGACTGTCCCTTCCCTCTTCTCTCCTCTGAGTTCTGGCATGATAAAGCAGGTATGCAGGGAGGTGAAGACGGATGATGGAGGCAGTTGGTCCTGTGAAAGCGGCCAGGAGCTAATTGAGTAAGAGTTTGCTAAGGGTGGTCAGGTAGCATGACGTGCTGTAGGCTTTCTTCCTGTTCTCACTTGTGTCTAGCCTGCTTCTCTTATGGTGGCTTAGATGGAGCAGACTGGAGAAGGCAGGAGTGGGAGTCCAAGATCTTTGGGTGGCCTGGATGAGAGTCCTCCTACCTGACCTGGACTTGGCCAACCATAGAACCCCACCATGACCCTCGCGCTACTCAGGAGGCTGAGGAAGACAATGTAGGGGGGAAGGGAGACCTGACTCACACTTTAGCCCACATCCTGGGCGAGACAGCAAGGAATATTTTTAGGAGCTCATTAAACAGGGAAGAAAGAAAGGGAAGGGAAGGAAGGAAGACGAGGATTATGCATTATTTTTCATCCAAGTGACAGCTCTGAGCATCTCCACTGGAACTGTCATGCAAAAGAAATGGCATGTCTAATATTATTATGGAACGGGTATGCGTGAAAGCCTATGTGCAAGTGAGCGTGCCACATTGTAGGGTGGGGGGGGGCGCTGGTGTGAGCCCATGCGTGTGACACCAGGAGAAGGGGCTAGCTAGAGTGTGTGACAGGGTAGGGGCAGCAGCTTGTGGATGTGGAAGGTGGTGTGGGGCACCGGGAGCCTGGAACTGGAACTGTGGGAACAACTCTGCAGAGCTGTGTGTAATGGGGCATGCAGACTGTGTACAACTGTGTAATTGGGTGTGTGTAACTCTGCGTGCGTGAGACATCGCTAGAGAGCTTGTGCCCTGGAGCTGGGGGGACATAATCACAGGTGAGAAGGCAGCCAGAGTACATGGTGTTGAGCCCGTGGGGGGCCACAGGAGGTGCAGAGGTAATTCCCAGGCAACCCCAGGAGGCAGTGGGGAAACAGAAAGGGTGAAGGACACAATGGGCCTAACCATCCTCATTGCAAAGAGAAGCAGAGAATTGGCCAGAGGCCCCAGCTCACATTGACCCTGTCCTCTGAACAGTCCTGGCTGAGTAGGGGCTGGAGGACAGTACCAAACCAATGTGAGTTCAACATTCTCTTCTTCCTGTGTGCCAGTATTGGGACTTGATCTAGGGTACTGTCCTTTAGCTTTCTTTTTCCCCCTTTTTTCTCAAGGCTAGCATTCTACCATTTGAGGCACACTAATTGGAGATAAGAGTCTCATGGGCTTTCCTGCTGGGGGCTGGCTTCAAACTGTGATCCCCAGCTAGGCACCAGTGGCTCATGCCTGTAATTCTAGCTCTTCAGGGGGCTGAGATCTGAGGATTGAGGTGCAAAAGCCAACTTGAGCAGGAAAGCTTGTGAAACTCTGATCTCCAATTAGTCGTCAGAAAGCTGGAAGTGAAACTGTGGCTCAAGTGGTAGAGCACTATCCTTAAGCAAAGAAGTTCAGGGATAGTGCTCAAGCCCTGAATTTAAGCGGGGCGGCGGGGGGGGGGGGGGGAGAAGAAGAAGAGGAGGAGGAGGAGAAGGAGGAGGAGGAGGAGGAGGAGGAGAGAGATTGTGATTCTCAGAGATCTGAATAGCTTCCTCCTGAGTAGCTAAGACTTCAGGTATGAGCCACCAGCACCATCCCAACATTCTCTTGTTAGGGTTTCAACTATTTGGTGGGTGCTTCACAACAAAGATCTCATTGAATTTCCAGAACATTCTGGTGAGGTAGGTAACTGTTACTATTCCCAGTTTATGGGTAAAGCTGACCCTTCATATCTGAGAACTTCCCTGACATCACAGGGGCTGAGATGTGAATAAACCTCTATGTGGCTTCTCACCAACAGAGCTGAGCCCAGAGGAGGTGACAGAAGGAGATCTAGGGAGCCTTACCAGGGTGTCTCTGGGATCCTGGTGATGTGAGCCCAGAAAGGGGTGTGGGGTGGTTACAGGAGACCTGGAGAGACGGGAGACCCAGAACTGGGCAGGGTGAGCCGCTTCACTACTGTCAGCGGCTAAGCTGCGGTACAGGCCCTGCCGACTCGGTAACTAAAGCCAACCTCGTAAGTGGCTAATTGATTTCTGTTCCCTGATTAAATGCGCAGCACTTTACATGGCAGCAGAAGGAGGTCAGAGCTCCCCCCCCACTTCTCCAGCGCAGTGTGCGGAGAGACAAAGAAATTGATTTTCCAATCGATGCTCTGAGCAATGATTAAATGTTCTCTGCACAGCGGGCCTAATGAGTCCCAGAGGGGCGTGCCGGCCCTTTAATTAGAGTCTCCCATGGGGGCCTGGGATGGGGCTGCTTTAGAGTGAGGGGATTCAACTAGGGAGGAGACCTTATCCTCAAGGACTGGTGGGCTGGGTCTTTGGGGGAGCACCCTGGGCTGAGAGATGCTGTCTATGGATCCCTGGGCATTGGGACCCTCTGGAGGGGGTCTGTGGGCACAGCCTCCCTGGAGGGGTTCTTCATTAGGGAGACCTCATAGAAAGACTCCTAGGCTAAGGCTGAACTCTCCTAGAAAACCAGGGATAAGAGAGCTGGAGTCTGGAGCCCCTCTAATCAAACGCACAGAGCCATTGATGTGGGCAAAACCCAAGGCCCCCACCGGGGTGGGTCCTGGGTGCTCAGGGAGCCCGCAGTCTTCCCTTCGGTCAGTCTCGCCCCTGCACTGGAGCAGAGACCCAGACAGGAAATGAATCCCCTCTAAGCGGCTGCTGCATTTTCATTACCCAGCTGCCCCATTGGAGGAACCGACTAAAGACTTTAGAAATTCAAATGAGGCTCTCCGGGGAGACTGGGGCTTAAACATTCCCCTGCGCAGGCGGCTTTATTGAAGGAATAAACTATATTTGCAAAGTAAGATATTGAGGCTGTCAGTTTCTCTTAGGGATATAATGAGATCCTGGGAGGGAGGGAGAGAGGGAGGGAAAGAGGGAGGGGCAGAGTGGGGCTGGCAGGAGGGAGCTCCCTAGGGTGGGAGCCCCAGCCAGGAACTCTGGGCTGAGCTGCCCCCACGTGGAGCTGGCAGAGCTCCGCCCCTATTATGATCACCCAAGTGGAGTCCAGCTCCTCCCCCTCGCCACAGCTCACTTCCCTTGTCAGAAATGAAAGGTAGAGGCTGATGGGGAGGCCAGAAGACAGATGGCACTGCTAGGTCCTGGAAACCCCAAGATAGTATAGCTCCCTGGAATCTTTCACCTACTTACCTGCCAGCTCTGCTCCCTGGATATCTCAGGAGGTAGCAGAGAAGAACAGGGGTGCAGGCTCTGACAGGTGTTGCCTAGGCTCTCTTTGCTATGTGTCTGACCTTAGGAAAATTACTTTAACTTTCTCAAAGCCTCAACTATCTCTCTTCTTGAGAGGGATTAAGTGAATGATTACAGATAAAGTATTTAGTAGGCCTTTACTTGTTTTTCATTTGTTTGTTTGGTCAGTCATGGGGCTTGAACTCAGGACCTGGGCAGATGTTCCTGCTCAAGGCTCTACCACGTTGAGCCACAGATCCACTTCTGGTTTTCTGGTGGTTGGTTGGAGATAAGAGACTCACAGACTTGCCTCAGATCTCAGCCTCCTGAGCAGTTTGGATTAAAGGTGGGAGCCACTAGTGTCTATCATACCTTACCTGTTTTATAGATAACCCTCCTAGCTAATAAACCCTAGCTATTATTAAAGAACAGGGGGAAGATGTTGAAGAAGGTAGTGATCAGCCACTTCTGTTCCTCTTAAGAGGCCCTACTCCACTCTGACCATCCAAGAGACAGTACGAGCACCTCTACTATGTCAGCATCACTACTACCATCATGCAATCATCATCTTTTCAATTCCTTCTTACTAACTGCTAGTGGATCCAAAGCAAAGCTACCTTCTCTTTCTTTCTTTCTTTCTTTCTTTTTTTTTTTTTTTTTTTTTTTTGGTGGTAGTACTGGGGTTTGAACTCGGCGCCTCATGCTATGCCTGAGCCATAATCGTCAACCAAAAAAAGAACCCAGAGAACAAATTACCTGGATCCCTTAGCTCACCACCTCAGAGCCCAGACAGGATGAGGGTAGAGGGGTGCCAACCCTGTCCCTCTACCTTAGTGACACTCAGAGCTCTGGCATGATGCTCAGGCCAAGAGAGGTCCTCAGTCAGGTCAGGAAGAGGAGGTGTCAAGTTTAATGGGTCAGGCAGCCAGTGGGCTGTCTGTCATTCTCACTCTGAGGCTGGAGGGAGTATTGGAATTGACAGTGCACAGGGTCTGGAGGACAGCAGATACAGAGCCTGCCTGAGGGGCTACAGGAGATCTGAGCTGTCAGGGCTATCGGGGTGATGTGCTGGGGGTCGTTCCATCCTTCTTGGTGGGACCCCAGTCTCTGTTGACTAAAAGGCCACTGAGACCTAGAAATGTAGCCAACATGGCTAGACTCTGCTTCTAACTGCAGCATGACCTTGGACAAATCACTAAAGCACCCTGGATCTGTAAAGTGTGGGTAGCTTTGTAATGACACAGAAGAAAGACGGGTTAGAAGTCAAAGGACTCGGTGTTTATCTCTCCATGTCTCTAGCAGGTCTTTTGAGCTATCTGGTCTCAGTGTTCTTATCTGCAAGAGGATATAGCACTATGGACCTGACACATAGTAGGCACTTGGAGATGAGGTGAACCTGAGCTCCCAAAACCTGAGCAAGGCATTCCAAAATGAGTTCCCACCCGCACCCCCACCACCTCTACTATCTCTGCCACCACTATCACCACTACCACTCCTTCACCTCTACCACCACCTATAGCCACCACACACATAATAAGCCAGCACAAGGAAACTGTGGAATATTCTGGCATCCAGGTGATCAAAGAGCAAAGATAAGCATCTCCATCCTCCTCCCTCCAAATAGGAGGTTCCCTTTAGAGCAGTCAGATTGCCTGGGAGGATGACATGAAGCTCAGATTCGTGAGGTAATGGAATGCTGGGTCTTCTTATGCCCCAACAGACCCTAAGCCCCCCACCCCTTACCAGCAAGAAACGAAGCAATGGACACCATTGGCAAAGGATCAAGGAAAGGGGCTAGCATTAGCTGAGGTCCTACTAATATGCCAGGCACTATCTCTGGTGCTTCAGATACTTTATCTCCTTCAAGACTCTGGTTTCCTGTGATAAGTATCAGGTACTCCATTTTATAGAGAAAGGAACAACAGTTTGTGGTCACCAAGTCAGTGAGTATCCAAAGAAAGATTGTATTTCATGCCTCTACTCCTCTTGTTCCTCCATTCCCAGATGGAGGAGAATAAACCTGTAGAGGTGAGGCAGACACGGTGTTGATTCTGGGACAAGATCATGTCTTTGTTTTTGCTGGTCGTGGGGTTTGAACTCTGGGTCTGGGTGCTGTCCCTGATCTCTTTTTGCTCAAGGCTGGTACTCTACCACTTTGAGCCACAGCGCTACTTCCACTTTTCTGGTGGTTAATTGGAGATAAGAGTCTCACAGACATTCATGCCAGGGGTAGCTTTGAACCACCATCCTTAGCTCTGAGCCTCCTGAGTAGCTAGGATTATAGATGTGAGCCACCAGCATCTGGCTTTTCCAGATCATTTTGGTTTTGTTTTTGTTGCAGTCCTGGGGCTTGAACTCAGGGCCTGAGCACTGTCCCTGGCTTCTTTTTGCTCAAGGCTAGCACTCTGCCACTTGAGCCACAGCACCTCTTCCAGCTTTTTCTATATATGTGGTGCTGAGGAATTGAACCCAGGGCTTCATGTATACGAGGCGAGCACTTTACCTCTAGGCCATATTCCCAGCCCTTCCAGATCATTTTGAAGCATCTTAACAGAAGAGCAAGATGTTTGGGTCCCGAGGCTGGGCACTGCAACATGGCATCCTGTATGCTAGGGAATCCATTTGCTGTATATTCTGTTCATCTTTGATCAACATCAAGCAAGCAAGAACATTGTCTGGCTTTTTCATTGGGTCCCAGGACACAGCATAAGGCCTGCACTGGGATGAGTAATGGTGGTTGAGTAAATACATGAATGAACCCGTGAAAACATGAATCAATCAGGACGTCAAGACCTGGAAAGCTGCTCTGACGACTGGAAACCAGGAAAACAGCAGTCACCACAGCTTTCCCTGCTTTTCATTATTATTCTTTTTTCTCTCTCTGATTTTATAGAAATGGTAGATTTACAGAATACAAACTGACTGATGCCCCAGAACTAATACCCTGAAACAGACCCAGAGGGAGAAGGGTGATTACTTAACACAGAACCCAGGGGCATGAGGTAGAGGGACATCATTCTTGTGCAGTGAAAAGCAGGTGAAATGAAGTTTATACAAAAGACACATGATGCTCCTTGCAGTGGCTTTCTTCCCCCTCCACCCTGCCCCCAAGGCTCTGTCTCCTGCATGGGTTCCTGCGCACGACTGGAAAGTCTAGGGCTCTTAGAAATGGAAACTGGGACCATACTTCATAAACCATGCTTCAGGGTCCAGATCTGGTTAGCACTGTCTACCTTTTGGAGAGAGGGGTTCAGTTGCTCCCCTGCCCCATTTATGACCCTGCAAGGTAAGGGCAAGCTACTACTCATTGGTCTCATCTGGGCCCCTGTGGGTGATGAGATGGGCACTGATGGGTGAGTTGGCAGCAGGCTGGAGTGGCACAGCCAGCCGCCCTGGGCGCTGTCTTCCCTGCTTGTCACCACTCCCGGCTGCCCAAGCAGCAAAGCAAAGCCACAGTGACAAGATCCAGAGGGGAGAGGCTCCAGCGTGAGGGGGATGTGCTGGTGTCACAGGCCACTGGAGCGGCAACATGACAGCTTCTCATATGGGGGGAGCCTTCTGTCCCCAGCTCCTGCCCCCTCTGCCTTGACCCTTGTCAGTCTCCATTGCTTTGGCTTGCTTTGGTCCCTGTCTTCTATTCCAGGGTGACCTCAGCTTTGAATGGCCCTCCGGTCCACTCCTCCGGATATCTCCAATTCCTTCTTTCCCCACCACCTGACCTCAGGCCTATTTCCTCCTGCTCCCCTGCACTTATACACACACACACACACACACACACACACACACGCGTGCACGCACACACACACACACACGCACACACACGATCTCAGACAGGAAACTGGATTTTCCTCCTGGGACCGGTGTAACACCTATGGTGAGTGGCTGGGACCTGGCTCCTCACTGGGTTTGTAAGTGTGAGCTGTCATGCCTATGAGCAAGAAGGACATCCGTGTGAATGTGGGAATTTTCAGATGTGTGTGCACACATATGAGTATGACAGGGAAGGTATAAAAGAGGCGAAAGAATCCATGAGATGGGGGTGAGTGTAGCCATCTGTGTGAGCCCTCAAGTGGGCTGCGTGGGGTGGAAAGATGTGAGTGACTCTGGATGTGGAAACTGAACCCAGAGGCAGATAAACAAATGCCTTCCCTCAGCAGCTGTTTCTGGACGTGGAGGCTGAGGGAGAGGGGCATATCCCACGGACCACCCCATTCTCTCCCCTTTGTCATCCTGAGCTCCCTCAAATCAGGCCAGAGTGTGAGGAAGGGGGGAGTGAATCTGCTGAGCTCTACGCAGGCCCCTGCCCGCTCCCTGTCAGCCACTGATCTGTTCGTGTTCCTATAAATATTTACAAATCCCAGCTGCTGAGGAGCAAGACATTCTCTGCCAGCTGGGGCTCCCAGGCTGGAAGCTGGCAGTGAGGAAAGTGGTAAGTGAGGACCGTGGGGGAGGGAAAACGGGACTGCACTCGACAGGCAGGTGTTCAGGACTCCCCAGATCAGCTCCGAGCTCTGCAAAGCCCTGCCTCCGTCTCCTATTCCTCTACCTAAGGACAACTTGATCATTCCTCAGGCTCTTTCTAGACAGTAGGAGGCTGATGGGGGCTACCGCATCTTCAGTTAGACTCCTTCTCTATCCCAGCCTACTACGCTTTTTGGAGCTGGGCTGGTTGTGAGAATCTTGCAGGAGAAGGAGTAGGATGGGACCTGTGGGGAAGCCTCACTTGCTGTAACCATCCACACTACAGTGTGGTCAGCCTGGGGAGCTAGACCTAGGGAGCAGAGACTGATTGTTGGTTATTGCTCCTCGATTCCCGTGCCCATCCCAGTATCCGACATACCATAAGCCATTGGGCATCATGTGGGGTTGCCTTTCCTATGTTCAGATCTTGAAGTAAAGCATTCCCAGTGGGACTTGGGAGTGAACTCCAGCTCTAAGTGGTAGAAGACAAGTTCCTGAGAACTGGCATCTCAAGGCCCAGATATCCTGGGCCTTCCAGTTCCAGTATGGACCAATGTTTAGTGGGTACTACTGAAATCTAAAATCAGAGCTGGGAGTGTGGCCCAAGGGGTAGAGGGCCTGCCTAACAAGCAGGGCCTTGAGTTCCAACCTCATCACTACCAAAAAATAACTTCAGATTGATGATTTCACATGAAAAATAACTTCAAATTGATGACGTATTGAGCCCTGATGAGTGGGACACTTCATAACAAGGTCATCATTAGATGCTGACCTAGGTTTGTTCAAGAAACCAGGAACTATTTTGTGTGTGTGTGTGTGTGTGTGTGTGTGTGTGTGTGTGTGTGTGTGTCAGAAGAAGCAGGTAGAAGGAACTGTATGACATTGAAGGGCCATGGCTGATTGTGTGGAACACTCATCTAGGAACTAGACCCAAGTGGGGATATTGAGGCAGGTAGGCAGGGGCTGTGCTCTTCCAGAGGGTAGAAGCCAGGACAGTGGCTTTCCATCTAAGTCTCTGGTGTCCAGTCCAGCTGTCTGCACATGGCTAGGGAGTCCACATCATTCCAATTTTATGCAATGAGAAGGACTGGGGTGATGCTCATATGGACTCCTCTCCTTTCTAGAACTGTGGGGTAGTGGAGGGGGAAAAGGAGCAAGGTACTTAGGGAATTTTCTTTCCTTGACAAAAGTCAATTCACCCCACCACTGAGAAAACTGGTCTTCTCAGTTGCCAGGGAGGAAGAGCAGGGGCTGAGGAGGAGAGAGAAGGGGAAGGGACAGTCTGAAGCTGGCATGTGCTTGTGACAGTAGTCTTGTGACAGTAGTGGTATGGGAAGGGTTAAAAATATTCCTAAAATAACCAAGTCAGAGCCTAAGCCAGCCGGCTAGTGCTGCTCCCAGAGAGCCAGATCTATAGCCGGAAAAACCAGCCTGCTCTGTGCCCTACCTCCTGCTGCCTGGCACTGTTGCTAATTAAGCCTTCCAGTCCCTTCCACCAACCTCTCCTGTCCAAGCAGGGGGCTGAGTGAGGAGTAAGCAAGGAGCCTGTGTCTCATCTCACCAAAGAGAGGCGACTCCAGCTAGGACCAGGAGTCTCGTACCCAGTATCCACCCAAATTGCACCCTGACTTGAGTTGGGATGGGACACAGTGGGACAGACAGGCGCAGTGCCGATCTTGTGGATGAGATCAAGGCTGCAGGACAGAGTCTACCAACACATACATGGCCAGCATGGCAGGATGGGGACCCCAGGAAGCACATAAAACATCAGCTTCTGGGGGCTGGGAATATGGCCTAGTGGCAAGAGTACTTGCCTCATATACATGAAGCCCTGGGTTCAATTCCCCAGCACCATATACATATAGAAAATGGCCAGAAGTGGCGCTGTGGCTCAAGTGGCAGAGTGCTAGCCTTGAGCAAAAAGAAGCCAGGGACAGTGCTCAGGCCCCGAGTCCAAGCCCCAGGACTGGCCAAAAAAAAAAAAAAAAAAAAAAAAGGCTAGGTCTGTGTCCACTGTGTTGGGACAAGGAAGGGTCAGAGGAGCCCCTCTAAGAACGTACCACATTTCCATTTCAGGAATAGGACTAGCTCCACAATCTGCAGAGCCTCTGGGAAATGAAAACATGGAGTCTGTTCAAACATGGGAAGGAATTTCAAGGTAGTGACAACAGAGCATTAAACTAAGTTCAATTCCCTTCTGAATGCAGGTTCTGTACATGGCATAGGCTACTTGCCCATGAAGCCAACTCTGTTCAGGGGTTCTATTGTAAGCATTTACTAAGCACCCACTGCTCAGCTCTTCTAATTTCACTTCCCTTACCATCAGAGTTCTGCCCCTTCCAGTGAGCATCCTCCTCCCTAACCAAATATAAGGATATGAGGGGATAAAGAGCCCTCTCAGAACATGAGCCATCCTGAACCCTGGCTGCTACTGCTACAGCCATAGTTCCACCCCTACGCCTAGTTGTTGGGACCTCTCGGAGCCCTATCTTCTATTACTTTCAGAGGGTCTGTGGGAACCATCCAGTACAGAGGTACATGATGAGGCCCTCCTTCCTGGCCATTTGATCTCCTACCAGTGAGATCCTGAAAAGAGCACCAGGGATTCCCATCTTGGTTCTGCCTAAGATCAGACCTATGACATTGAGCAAATCATTCTTTCCCTGGGGCTCAGTTTCCCTGTCAACTAAAGAGTCTCAAAGATCTCTCTCAATTGTAAGGTCTACCTGAAGTGGGAATGGGAAGGGAATCTTTTTTCCTATAAAGGACATTGCTAGGGCTAGGGGCAATGTCCTTAGTTCAAACCACAGTCATGGTAGAAAAGATAACATTCTGAGAAAGAAAGTCATCTGTAGTCATGCTGGGGACCAGAGCCTTCTTCCAGATGTTCCCATCCTCAGACTCAGATCCCAGGAAAACCAGTCACTTCCCACCAGCCCCAGCTCCTTCTCCACCCTGTCTTCCTCAATCTCACCTGGGAGCTGGGCCAGTGGGACTAGAGGAACCAAGTCTTAGGGAAGGGGAGAGGAGGAGGAGAGGCCTGCAGACTGTGCTAGCCAGGCAGGCTATCTCTGCTGCCTTTGCAGGAGGCTCAACATAATTGCACTGCCTGTCACTCCTGCGTCCTGCTATCTGTCTCTCCAGCTGACCCCACGCACCCGCTATTATATTGGTTCCTGATGGGGCTGCGGAGCCTCATCACTTATACATGCAGCTGGGAGATGCAGGCTGGGCGCAGGGAAACAGCCTATCTCTTAGGTCTCCTCCGCCCTCAGTCAGGGCCTTTTCCTATCCATATCCCTGGAGTTTGGCTCTGGGATGGGCAGCTGCTGATCAGAGTAGGTAAAGAAGATGCCCAGGGCTGGGCAGGTTCCTGAACTGCCCAGGCAGAAAACCCAGAGCTCTTTGGTGAAAGAACAATGAGTAAATCTGCTGCTGGGTGCTGATGGCTCATGTCTGTAAATCCTAGCGACTCAGGAGGATAAAATCTGAGCATCACAGTTCAAAGCTAGCTTGGGCAGGAAAGTCTATGAGACTCTTACCTCCATTAACCACCACAAAGCTGGAAGTGAAGCTGTGACTCAAGTAGTAGAGTACTAGCCTTGAGCATAAAAGCTCAGGGATAGCACCCAGGCTCTGAGTTCAAGCCCCAGAACTGGAGAAGAAGAAAGGAAGGAAGGGAGGGAGGGAGGAAGGGAGAAAGGGAGGGAGAGCAGGCCACCACTTACTCTTATCTCCAATTAAACACCCCAAAAAGCTAGAAGTAGGGGCTGGGAATGTGGCTTAGCCGTAGAGTGCTTGCCTAGCATGCATGAAGCCCTGGGTTTGACTCCTTAGCACCACATAAACAGAAAAAGCCAGAAGTGGTGCTGTGGCTCAAGTGGTAGAGTGCTAGCCTTGAGCAGAAAGAAGCCAAGGCCAGTGATCAGGGCCTGAGTTCAAGCCTCAGGACTGGCCAAAAAAAAAAAAAGCTAGAAGTAGTCTGGTACTGGTCGCTTACACATGAATCCTAGCTACTCACGAGGCTGAGATCTAAGAATCATGGTTCAAAGCTAGCCCCAGCAGGAAATGAGAATCTTATCCCCAATTAACCACCAGAAAATTGGAAGTGGAGCTGTGATTCAAAGTGGTAGAGCATTAGCCTTGAGCACAAAAGCTCAGGTACAGTGCCCAGGCCCTGAGTTCAAGCTCCACGACTGACCCCCTCCCCTGCCAAAAAAGCTAGAAGTGGAGGTGTGATTCAACTGGTAAAGTTCTAGGCTAGAATAAGAAAGCTAAGAGGCAGTACCCAGGCCCTGAGTTCAAGCCCTGTACTAGTATACACACAAAGAGTACTCAGAGCATCTGCCACATATTGGTACTCAGGTAATGGCAACAATATCCATCCTTATCTTCCTACCTTTATTAAACATTTAAAAATCCTTCCAGAAACCTGGAAATCCCCTTGCCCCCATCCCACCCCATCACTGACTCCTCTAATTAGTCTCCAAGTCAGCCAATTCTGCCTCTTGGCTTCCCAAGGTAGTCTAGGATCATCTCTTACCGAGACCACCAGAACTGCTTCCTAGTTAGTCTCTCTAGCAGCATTTTTACTCTATTTTAATCTTTCTTCTCCACAGTAGCTGGAGTGATCATTCTCATCTGAAAATTCTAATTATATCACTCATTCAACACTCTTCAGTAGTTTCTAATTGCCCTTAGGATAAATTGTAAACAACTTGTCATAGCTCACCAGATTCCCACACGCTTGGTCCTTCGCACCTACTGTTCCTTCTGCATGGGATATTCTTCCTTTCCTCCCTCCCCTACCTCTGACAGTCATTTTCTTCAACTTGCCATCTCCCTTGGTCAGTGCTTAATTTAAAATATTGCCTCCTCCAGGAAAACGATGCACATGCTGAAGCCACGTGTTCGCATAGCATGCCACACATTGCCAGGCAGTACGCTTGTCAGACTAGGTAGCAATTGCTTGTTTAATTGTCCAGGCTCCAGTGATACACTGTATACTACATGAGGTCAGAAGCCTTTTCTGGCTCATCGCTATGTCCTGTGATAATAAATCTGGCAAGCAGTCAATTAAAAGGGGTTTATAGAATGGATGGAGGATGGATGAATAGATGGAGAGGGGAAAAAAATGACACCTCCTCTGCAAGGTCTTTCTGGTATCCTCGGGCAGGCTGTTTTTCATTTGTGCTTCATAACACCTAGTTCAAACCCCTACCTAAGCCTTAGATTCCTCAGCCATAAAATGGGGGAAAACAATAATACCTGCCTCACTGGATTTGTACCATTAAATGACATAAGCCATGTAACAGTTTTAAATTCACGATAATAGGTTGTTAAGTTGAAATGAGGCAATCCACATAAAGTGTTTAGAATGCGATCTGGCACTTTGTAAGTGCTCAAAAAGTTGGCTACAATGATAATAGCATTTATCATTCCTTTCTGTCTGGGTCCCCCAACAACTACTAACCTCCCTGAAGGAATGGCTTAGATCTTCCCTTTGGGTATATGGCTACCATCACCTTGCCAATGCCCAGCGAAGTGTTTTCAGTAATTGAAAAAAAAAAGAAGAAGAAGAAAAAAGGAATGAATGCAGACTCACCAGCTGGTGAGTAAGGCTCACCCCCTTCATCACTCATAAACCCAGACACACACTCACACAGTCTCTTACACATTCACACCCACTCACATTCATTCAGAGCACCTCAAAATACCAAGGAACAGCCATCCAATTTCCTAAACCCAGCCATGCATAAGTTAAGAGCTTTGCCTTCCCCCGTTTTCTTGTACCCCTCCAAGCTACCCCAGCATTCAGCACCCTACTCTACCCCTGGAATAGGGAAGGGGAGCTGTAGGAGTAACCCTCACACTCAGCAAAGAAAAGCAAAGTCAGACTGTCAGCACGGGCTATGGCAGGGTGCTGCAGGCCCTCCCAGCAAAAGCATCCCTCTTGCCCCTTCCAGAATACCTGGCCCCTGGTGTTGGCCAGAGGTTGAGAAAGGGCTTCCTGGGAGCCAGAAGTTCATGCTTATAACTCTATTTAGGAGGCTTGAAGATAAGTCCTTAAGGCAGACAAATCTTCAAGATTCCATCTTCAGAATAATCAGGAAAAAGCAGCACTGGAGTTGTGGCCCAAGTGGCAGAGCACCAGGTGAGCAAAGAAGGGGCCCTGAATTCAAACTCTAGTAACAGGGGGAAATTTTTTTTATTCTTTTTTTTGCCAGTCCTGGGCCTTGGACTCAGGGCCTGAGCACTGTCCCTGGCTTCTTCCCGCTCAAGGCTAGCACTCCGCCACTCGAGCCACAGCGCCGCTTCTGGCCGTTTTCTGTATATGTGGTGCTGGGGAATCGAACCTAGGGCCTCGTGTATCCGAGGCAGGCACTCTTGCCGCTAGGCTATATCCCCAGCCCCCGCAAATTTTTTTTAGTAAGCCAGATGTGATTGATGGTGCACACTTGTAATCACAGCACACGAGAGGTAGCAGGACCCCAAGTTTGAGGCCAACCTGCACCTCGTAGTGAGGTTTCTCTCTCAAAAACAAGAAATAAAAATAAAAGCAACAAGAGGAGGCTTGGGGATCAAAACCCTAGGCTTCCTTCTTGTCATTTGGCTCTGGCTCTGAACCTTGAATCTTAGACGCATTTCCCCTCCCTCCAAAGCATAGAGAATTTCAGGAAGATGGTAGAACACGGGTGAATTAAGGCCTGGAGAGGTGACATTAGCTCCCTTTTTTTTTTTTTTTTTTCTGGGATTATACATGAGTCAGATACTGAACCTAGCACTTTACTTACATTGTAGATCCTTGAATCCTCATAATTACTCTTTTTTTTTTTTTCCCCAGAAGAAAACACTTGAGACCCGCTTGTGAAGCAGGTTACCAAAGCATTTGGTTGAACTGGCGCTGCACGCAGGTCTTTTAATTCTAGTATCTTCGATTAACAGGCCTTTGAGAAGCGGAAAGGCGTGGGGAGTCTCCAGGAGTTGGGAGGGGGAGACACCACGCAGTCCGTCGAGATCAGCCCGGCTTGGTCTTCGGGACCTGGAGGTCTGCGCACTCGCGGGTGGGGGTGGCCTCTTGGCGGGGGGGGGGCCTGGGCGGGGCCGGGGCGGTGTCTGGCAAGCCCAAGGGAGGGCCCTCGAACCGATGGCTCCGTCTCACAGGCCAACATGGTTGTTAATTAAAGTGCTGGCACCAGCTCCTCTCTGCAAAGTTTGAAGCCGTTATTTTCCACTCCAGCGAAGCGGGGAGAATCCGGCTGGGCTGACGGAGACGCCACACCGCGCCTGGGGAGCGGGCGCGCTTTCGGGGCGGGGTGCGGGGCGCCGGGCCGTGGCGGCGAGCGCGCCTCCCGGACGCCCGGGCGAGGCCCGGGGGTGGCTGCGCCCGCCCGCTCCGAGGCCCCGCAGGCCGGCCGGCTTCCCCCGCCCGCTCTGCGCGGGTGGCGGTGGCGAAGGAGCCCTAGCAGCGCCGCGGAGGAGGGGCCCACGCGCACGTCCTGGCTGGGGGTAGGGGGTGGGGAGGGGGGGGGAAGGGGAGGACATGGTGCAAATCAGACTCCAGTGACCATGCATGTGCCCTGCGGGTCACCAGCTCGGTCGTTTTTAGGGGTGTCATATTGAAGAGCCTGCACGGGGACTGGTAGGCCAGTTGACAGCCAGGAGCTGAGCACTACTCAGCCTGGCTGGGGAGGTGTGGGTGCCCGCGCCTCCCCCTTCCTCCCCTCCCTGCACTTTAGACAATACAATTGGAGGTTGGAACAGCTGGGAGCCAGACTGCGGGGTTGCAATCTCGGTTCTGTCAGTTCTTACTTGTGTGACTTGGGGCGCATCTCGTAACTTCGCAGCGCCTTACTTCTCCATATGTAAAATGAGAATGATGGTGGGCTTTACGTGCGGATTGGTGTGACGATCAAGAGATCTCGTACCATACAGGTCCTGGCACACGGTGGCCCTGATTAAATGCTATCTTTTGAATTGTAGTAGCAGAGCCCTCCCTGGTGGGCTGGCTAACAGAGGGTGAAAGAGGTGCGGTAGCCAAGCACTGGGCCTCAGACAACGTGACAAATATTTTGATGGAAGCAGACACATTTCAGTTTATGCAACCTAAACACTGCTGCAGTAGAAGAAGGAAGTCTCCTCATACGATCTGATAGGGAGAGGAATTGGGGGGCCTATGGGAAGCGGAGAGGCTAGAGAAATTAGCCGATGGAAAAAAACATGACCACCACCCAGGATGTACTTGAACTGATCAACATTGAGAAATAACATGGCGTCCTCTACCTTCTCAGGATCCCCACTTCTCCCTTGTTTTAGAAGCAGGAATAATAGGATGATCAGAGGAATACAAGCAAAGAGGCCTCCAGGTAAAAGCAGCCTGGCAAGTAACGGGATGAGGAAAGCAGAGGCCAGGAAGGAGTTGAAGATCCTGGGAGATGTGGGTCCCAGAGCAGTCAGAACCAGACAAAAGGAGAAGGCAAGGTGGCTGCTCTCCGAACTGCAGATCCCTCTGGACATCCTTGAAAGCAAAGGATCTAGATGGGTGATTTGCAAGTGTTTAACGGCTTTCCCCAATTCTTTGTCTTCTCTTCTTTTCCCTCATCTCTTTCTAGTCTTGCCCTCAATCTCTCCGTTCCCAGAAGAGAGAGGGGCATTGCCTCTCGTCACTACTGCCCCCTGCGGGTTGTGGTCCTTTGCCCTTCCTGCTCTGTTTTCTTCTCCCCACCCCAACCCTGCGCTCTCTAGCTCTGCCTGTGGCCCTCTCTTCCGTGGCCGTGCTCTCCTGCTTGTAAGCCTGATAGCCCCCTCTTCCACAGCTTTAGCACGCTCCCTTCCTAAGCAACAATAGGCCCATGTAAGGATGTAGCAAACATGTAGCCCCCCACTCCCACTTCCCCCGAGACGACATTGCTTTAGTACATTTTATGACCATATAAGGTAACGAGATCCCCTTGCAAGTGACCTCCAGGGTCAAGGCAACTGCAGGACCCCCCTACCCATAGCTGCTATCAATTATAGCCCAACATGATGAAGCCCCTGGTCCGCACGTCCACACCGAGGTTCCGGCCACTAAGACCTCCTAGCTTATATATGTCACCCCAGACAATAGACCGCACTTCTCATTTCTCTAGGTGAGAAGGAGTCTTGCCAGTCGCCTTTGCTGGAAATAAACTTTTCCTTTGTTCTTCTCCACCTGGATGTCTGCGTGGTTTCTGGCAATGTCTAATATATTCGAACACCTGCCCTCTAGGCTCCTCTCCTATTGAACGGACTTTAGCCCCCTTTTCATTTCCAAGTGCCAGCGGTTCTGTTTCTCGGTCTCCCCTGGTCTCCACTGGCGCCCACCTCCGACTAGGAAGCCCCGCCTCCTTTCTGCCCCTCCCGCCCCCAAGCGCCCGCCGCCCAATTAGGCGTCGGACCCGCCCATAGCCACGCCCCTCGCGCTCCGGAGCCGCGCGGAACTCTTGGGGCGGGGCCCAGAGAAGGGGGCGGTGGCCCGAGCGCGGGGAGGCGGGAGGAACCAGGCGCGAGGCGGGAGGCGGCGGCCACCTCACACTGTCCGGCCGCGCAGCGGGAGGGAGGCGCGAGGCCGGAGTCGCCGGCTGGGCTCCGCAGCGCAACCAGCGCAGCGCCGCGCCCGGGTCTCGACCCCATGCCCGCAGCCCCGCCGGACCTCCCTTGAGCGCGGGCACTCTGCCCGCGCCCCCTGCCCGCCGGCACCATTGCCCCGACGGCGCGGCCGGGTGGCCCGGCTCTCCCCAGGCTCCGCGCGGGCCGGAAGACCCTGCTAGCAGCTGCCGCGGGCGTGGTGATGCTGTTGGTGCTGGTGGTGCTCATCCCCGTGCTGGTGAGCTCGGGTGGCCCGGACGGCCACTATGAGATGCTGGGCACCTGCCGCATGGTGTGTGACCCCTACCCCGCGCGGGGCCCCGGCGCCGGCGCGCGGCCCGACGGCGGCGACGCCCTGAGCGAGCAGAGCGGCGCGCCCCCGCCTTCCACGCTGGTGCAGGGCCCCCAGGGGAAGCCGGGCCGTACAGGCAAGCCGGGTCCCCCCGGGCCTCCCGGGGACCCGGGGCCTCCGGGTCCCGTGGGACCGCCCGGGGAGAAGGGTGAGCCAGGAAAGCCAGGTCCTCCGGGGCTGCCGGGCACCGGGGGCAGCGGCACCATCAGCACGGCCACCTACACCACGGTGCCACGCGTGGCCTTCTACGCTGGCCTCAAGAACCCTCACGAGGGTTACGAGGTGCTCAAGTTTGACGATGTGGTCACCAACCTAGGCAACAACTACGACGCGGCCAGCGGCAAGTTTACGTGCAACATTCCCGGCACCTACTTTTTCACCTACCACGTCCTCATGCGCGGCGGCGACGGCACCAGTATGTGGGCAGACCTCTGCAAGAACGGCCAGGTGGGCCGGGACGGGGTACGGGGCTGGCCTGGGGACAAGGCACCTGGGGAGCCCGAGGAAAATGCGCACCCTATTGCGAGTTGACGGGCACTCCAGGCAGGCGAAGGTGGAAGCCCCAAAGTGGCCCCCTTAAGCATCAGCGATCAGCAGGCACCCCTGACTCTTTGGTTTCGGGGCGCTAGCTCTAAGGCAGATACTGCCGGGCACCCGCGGGGCGGAAATGGGGGAGATGATAACCGAACCAAGCCAGAGCACTGGGCTCTCCGGCGCGCGTTCTGGCTCTGGGCAAGTGGATTTTTGGCCATATCAACTGAGAGCCTGGCTAGCTTCAGGCTGACGCCAACGGGCGATTTAGGGAAGAACAAGGCTCGAGGGCACTGGGTAGAGAGAGGCAGACTCCACGCCCGCGGGCGCTTAGTCGCGCGGGGGTGCGCACTGGCGGGGAAGGCGGGTAGCAGGAAATGTTTTAGGCACAAAGGCAGAGAGGGAGTCGGGCGCGCAAAAACCTTAGCTGCAGTACATCGCCTCTTTGGGGCTGATCTGACATTCTGCATAATCCGAGAATGCAAACCCCCTCCCACTGTGCCAGAGAGCTACCTAGCGCAACAAGGCAGCCTCCAGAGAAAAGTTTTTCCTCCAGAGGCGGGGTGGAGAGATGGAAAACTCCTCTTCAGGGTCTTCCAGGTCCGACTCCTCCTTGATCCTAGTATGTGGTGGCCCTGTCTGTTCCCTAGACTGCACCGGAATTCTGATACTGGAAATGCCTATGTGCAGCACTTTCCTCAGAACCAATATGGACTCAGCCCTGTCCCAGAGCAACAATCCTTCTAGGTCTCTGGCTACACTACCTCCCTTCCTAGTGCTCCCAGATCTTTTTTGCATGGGGGCGCCAGGGGGTGTGGTCATCATGAGCATTCTCTTAAGAGGGACACCAGGTCAGACTAAATCTGGGCTAGTGAGAGGTAGTGCCATTGAGACCAAAGATGTTGGAACCCTTCCTTCCCACCAACATCTGGACCCTGAGAGTCGGCTTGCCTGGGGGTCTTTTAGGTTTGGAGGAGGGGATAGGAGTGCACAGAAAACCTCTGAGGGTGGAATCTGCCCCCTTTTCTCTTTCTTCTGCCCTGTAGGTTTCTCCGAACCCTCTCAGTTCTGCCTCTCCTTTCTGCTCATGTCCATTTCTTTCCTGTGTCTGATCATCTTTTATGTCTCTCACTGGCTTCTGGTCTTTCTCCTCTGGTCTAACCCCCCTTCCCCTCCCTCTTTATTAATGATTGTGTCTCTCTTCCACTTGTATCAGGCTTCATGGTATCTCTCCTCTTTGTCCTTGGTTCCTGACCAAATGGGAGATCCCAGTATCCAGCAAGTACTCATTCTGCAGACAGACCCATGTTCCCCTTATTAATCACCAATAAGGGATGCAGCAATGTCACCTTCATTCATGGAATTTCTTTCTTCCCCCAAAGTTTGGGCTGGCAAAAAGCTGAGGTTTTAGGGCCTGGGGGTTTGTCTGGATAGGCAAGTGGTCAATAGGTCATCACTGGGCCCTCAGGGAATGAAAAGGGCCTGAAAGATGAAGCAAGAGGAGGCCTCAAAGATGACGTGTTTGGGGTGATGCCACTTACTTCAGTTCCTAGGAGGTAAAATTGCCTCCAAAGCCCCTTCTTTACACTGTAGTAGAAACTGTGCAGTAGAAGCAATGCCTGATGAAGGGGACTCACAGGCTACTAGAAAAAGATAGCTTTGGATAGCATTTACAAAGACTTGTTTTTTTTCCTTTGGTGGCACTGGGGTTTGAACTCAGGAATTCAGGCTTCCTAGGCAGGCACTACTGCTGAGCCACACCTCCAGTGAGACACTCTGGTACTCAGGACCACTCTCTCCAAACAAAAACCCAGCAGCAACAATGAGGCCTACAACCTTATCTCTCACATCCCTTTGTGACTTCTAGGTGTCCATGGGCTCATCTGGCCCTACCAGTCATTCCACTTTAGTTTGGGGCCTTACTAAGAAGTAGGTTTGTGGTTTAGTCCTACTTGTCCAGTAGGACTTCAAGGCCTATGTAGGCAGGACAGTATTAGTACAATAACACGCCCCAATTAGTAAAGGTAGACTAGGAGCCCAGGTAGTTACTTTTTTTTTTTTTGCCAGTTCTGGGGCTTGGACTCGGGGCCTGAGCACTGTCCCTGGCTTCGTTTTTTTGCTCAAGGCTAGCACTCTGCCACTTGAGCCACAGCGCCACTTCTGGCCATTTTCTGTATATGTGCTGCTGGAGAATTGAACCCGGGGCCTCATGTATACGAGGCAAGCACTCTTGCCACTAGGCCATATCCCCAGCCCCTTACTTTTTTTTTTTCTTTTCTTTTCTTTTTTTTTTTTTTTTTTTTTTTTTACTAGTTCTGGGGTTTGGACTCAGGGCCTGAGCACTGTCCCTGGCTTCTTTCTGCTCATGGCTAATACTCTACCACTTGAGCCACAGTGCCACTTCTGGCTTTTTCTGTTTAAGTGGTGCTGAGGAATCAAACCCAGGGCTTCATGCATGTAAGCCAAGCACTCTACTGCTAAGCTATATTCCCAGTCCCAGTAGTTACTCTTATCCCCAAGACAGATGGGCTTGAAGAATGGTTCAACATGTATAGACTCACATGACACTAGGGAAAGGATGATGGTAGATCAGGCCCATAGGTGAGGAAACATAACTAGGGAGAAAAATAGATGGTCAAGTGTAGGGAAAATATAAATGGCTCAGAGGTGAAAGATGTTTCAGTAAGTAGAGAAAACAATGATAGGGCTGGGCAATGGGTTGGGAACTGAAAAGAGGAGTTTGTATTTCCCCTGCCTTTCAGATCAGGACCTACCATGGGCTTTGTGTGCCTGGCTTCCTGTGTCTGCACAGAGGATTTCAGAAGTTCTTTGGGAAGGCAGAGCCAAATCTGGCCTTTTCTTGGGGCAAGACAAGTTGGAGATGGAGGTTGCCATCTTCATGCCTAGTGCTGAGATTCCTTGTCTGAGGTTCACTGGCCCCTCTCCCTAGGATTAGCTTTGAGTCAATACCCCTCAATCTGCTGGCACCAAGCACTGGTCATTAGGACATGAGGAGCCGGAGGAAAGGACTTTAAGGCTGGGCAGTGTTGTGGGTGAACTGAGCTGCCCAAAGCCACCTCCATATTCAAATGAGTCAGCGAGTACACAAAATTGATAAACTGGGCTGGGGTAAATACTAGGGCTTGTGGCCAGAGTGCTGCTTGGCAAAGGAAGGGATTTGGGGAAGCCCTTGTCCAAATGGACCAAGGCTTGGACAACAGAGTCCAACTAAGGTACAAATTGACCTAACTGGCAATCACCTGCTTTCCTGGTGGCAGGTTATACCTATATATTTAAGCCTCCAGCCTCAACTTGGGACAAGAACACATTCCTCCCCCAACCCAATTCCTCAGGTGATGCCACTGCCTCAGTTTCCCTTCCTGACAACTGGAGATATTTTGACAGTGCCCTGGCCTCTTCTCCTCCTTCCCCCCACCCCCATGATCACAGACCTGCTTTCCTGCTTCCATGGCAACCTCAATTCCCCCAACTTCCCTTAGGCTCCCGGTAGGAACCAGATGCCTCATTCACTTCCAGTCTTGGGCAGAGAATTGGGACCCCTGGGTTCTGTTCTTGGATCCCCTACTGTCTGAGGATGGAAGGGCATAAATTCTCCCTGCCTCCATGGATAATTAGGATAATTACAGCAACAATCATGGTGATGAATAAATAATAAACAAGCATACCAGTTCTGATGCCTGTCACATCACCAGGAGATTCCTGATGACAGATGACTATATTCTGATGGATTTGGCTATTAAGGAGCACACTGTTTTAATGAGTTAAGGCTAAATTAATCTGGGTAATAAAAATAATTGTTATTAGTAGTAATTTATTAGCAAAGATAATGAAATGCATGTATAATAATAAATACTACCAGGATTAGGGCCCAGGGAACAATACAGAAGTTGGCTGCTTGCTTTCAGCTCTTTACTAAGTAGCTCAAAGACACATCAAGATTTAAATTTTCCTTTTCTTTGCCATCCAAAAGCTTTTGTGAAGGTGGAAGTGGTGAGATGAGTTCTGGTCCATCTTTCTAGACAAAGAAACTGACCTTGACACAGACTCTCCCATCATTTTGTTCCCTCCCACCTTTGGCTGGACTAGGAATTTTCCAGCTAATGGAAACAAATAGTCCATCCCAGATTTAGGGAGGTATTGAAGGGAGACAAAAAGCTGGAAGGATCTGGGATTTGGGGGGAAGATTACAAATACATTGACTCCTGTTCTTTGTGGCATTACTGCTGAGTCAGTATCTTGGGCCCAGATGATCTACAGTTCTGCCTCCAGACCTACAGAGGGAATAGGCCCTTCCCCTAATTTGGGTTGATTCAGTGGAGACCTCAGTCCTAGGATAGGCAGCAGGATGGAGAACTGCCTTCAGGGAAATGGGCAGGTTAGAGAGGGGCTGAGGACTTTATTCTGTGCAATCTCCCTTCACGATCCAGGTGATGCTTCTACTCCCCTTCTCTACCCAAGATATCCTGGGCAGGTCCCAGTCTCTAAGGCTGAGGCAGCACATCGCCTTAGCTGTTTGAGAGGAATGTCCACAGGTAATTTAGCCACTACCACTCATCTCCAACATCTTGTGATAGAGCTACTAAAAGTGACAATAAGCCTCAAATCCAAATGCTGGCATCCTATTGTTCCATCCCTCCGCCAGCCCACCTGCCAACCACCTATGTGCCCATCCCTCTTGAGAACAAGTACTAGCAAGGATGTCTGCTTAGACTAAGAGCTGCAGATGGATGTAAGGCCCTGATTCCTTTCTTCCCACCCAGACCCTCTCTGCCTTCCTGAGCTAAGACAAGAGGAGTTCTTCGGCCAAAGTAATACTCGCAGAGATATAGCTAGGCCAACCTCTAGGCCAATTTAAGTCTTGGGAGGGGAAATAATTACCTGACAGGACTTCTTTCTCACTGTCCTTGTAAAAGAGACTCAAATGGAGTTTTTAGACAAGGAGAGCAAACAATCCTGGTTCTGTGATGGTTGCTTACTAGCAGCCCGATACTGGTCCAGCTGCTTGACCTGTGGAGCAAAGGTACGTCCTTTTGTCCATCCATAGAAGTGCAGGGGGTGTGGCTTAAATATAAGTCATCATTATTATTAAAGCAGAGAGATAGGCATGCTGAGGAGAGAGGGAAGGACTTACAGGCTGGGCCATCAGAGGAGGTAGTGAGGGTCTCAGAAGGCCAGATGGGAACACCTGCTGTAGTTGGGGAGCAAGATCTACTTGGACTCCAAGTTCAGACCCAGATGGAGGCTGGGAATATGGCCTAGTGGCAAGAGTGCTTGCCTCATACACATGAAACCCTGGGTTCGATTCCTCAGCACCACATATATAGAAAACGGCCAGAAGTGGTGCTGTGGCTCAAGTGGCAGAGTGCTAGCCTTGAGCAAAGAGAAGTCAGGAACAGTGCTCAGGCCCTGAGTTCAAGGCCCAGGACTGGCAAAAAAAAAAAACAACAAAAAAACCAGACCCAGATGGAGTCTTGCCCTTGAATCTAAGGCTTCTTCATTTCTGTCTCCCAAATACATTGTGTATATTAGGAGGGGCTTGGGGAAGAACGTCATAGAGAAGCAGGCTGAGCTTCCAGAAAGGGCTGAAGCTCCCTGCCATGTAGTCACCTTACCTCCCTCCCCTCTCACCCCCTACCCTTCACTGCCCCACTACCCATTCCTGCCCCAACCCCATCCGGCAGGTGCGGGCCAGTGCCATTGCTCAGGATGCAGACCAGAATTACGACTACGCCAGCAACAGCGTGATCCTGCACCTGGATGCAGGTGATGAGGTTTTCATCAAGCTCGATGGAGGCAAAGCACATGGAGGCAACAGCAACAAATACAGCACTTTCTCCGGCTTCATCATCTACTCTGATTGAGCCCTGGCCATGGCTCTCCATCCTCTGTTCTTCATCCCCCCAGGATCCCTTCCCGGGAGAGGCAGACACTAACCCATCCCTTACCTACTCCTGGCTGCCTGACCCTGGCCACCGACCTCCCTGGCTGAGAAGCCCCCAGCTACCCTACGACCACCTAGGCTATAGCTAGGCATTTCCACTGCAAAGCCCCTGGCAAAAGATGTCCTGATGGAGGCAGAATGACTGCAGGGCCCCAGCCTGCCCTGTATGTTTCTATAATAGAACTGTTTATTGCCCAACCTAGCCTGCTAGCCAGCAGTAGCACAGGGATGGCGGGGTGTGTATGTGTGCGTGTTAGTAGGTTGTTTCCTGCACTGAGATAAGCTGCCCTTCCTGGGGGTAGATGAGGGGTGGTAGCTTCCCAGCACCAGAAACACTCTGGCCCAGTTGTGTCCCATTTGACCAAAGTTACAATTTTTTAAAAAAAGATTTCCATCCTGCAGGGGTTTTAGTATGTGTCCTGAGGAGGAATACAAGAGGGCGCCATAATTCCTGCCCTCTAGATTGGTAAAGGGATCTGTTGCAAGCTTCTGGGGACAACCGGATGCCAGCATGAGAGCTACTCTAGGAGGAGAGAGGACAAAAGACCTGCTACCCACATAGCCCAAGTTGGCCTGGGCATGGGAATGGAAGCAGCTCAATTACATCATCTTCCATGATGGGAAAGTTCCATTTTTGCATTGCTAAAAGTGGCACCAGCATTCTCAAAGCACAGGCAGTCCTTAAACTAGGAGACCAAGGGCCTCCTCCCTGTGACACTGTGTGGTCCTGGACGAGTCACTCCTCTCAGACTAGTGTTAAGTTAGTGATGGCCATTTTAGAAGGAGCAAGCTTTACACTAAAGGCTAGTGACCGAGGGCCAGGCACCTCACCTGCGGCCTCAGTTTTCTCATCAATAAAACATAGATAAGGAGAACAACCTTGTTTGAGGATTAAAGAGGTATTCTGTATGTGCTCAATAAACATAAATATTATTATTTATACATCACTCTAATGTTTGCAGAATGCTTTCAAATATGTCATCTTAAGTTTCCCCCAAACATCCTGGAGGTTGGATGGGTATGTTTGCGCTCTAGGAAGATTAATGTGACATAATTATGAAGTCTTATGGCTGCGTTTGAATCCAAGACACATTAAGATTTCCTGCCATGGCCACTGTTCTTTCTTCTAACTAGGGGACCATGACATGCATACAGGACTTTCTTAAATAATTATAGTTAATGTTCAGCAGGCACCCACTGTGCTAGACACCATGCAAGCACTTTATGAATATTTTCTCATGGATATGTGAGGGGTAAAGGAGTGGATCCATGAGAGATGAGCTCATGCCTTTTAACACAGATGCTGTTATTTTGTCCATTCTATTTATTTTTGTATTTGAGATGAGGCCTTGCTATCTTGCCCAGGCTGGTCTCAAAGCCGCCTGCTTTGGCCTCCCAAGTGGTTGGAACTACAGGTGAACTTCACCATGCCTAGATAATTTATTCATTTTAATTCATTTCAGGGGGGTCTGGGGATCAAACACAGGGTCTTATGTGTGCTAGGCAACTGCTTTGCCACTGAGCTACATCTTCACCTTGCTTTATCCATTTTAGATGAGGAAACTGAGGCTCAGAGAGGTTATATAACTTGCCAAGATCACATAGATAGGAACCAACAAATGCCAATATTCAAACCAAAGACCCAGTATATCATATTTCATAAAGAGCTAGGATTTCCAAAGCAGAATTGAGGCTGGCATTGGGGCAGCCCAGCCCTGCAGAGGCTTGATGTATTTATAAGCATCTGCCCTGGGCAGCAGCCATGGAGTGAGACTTGGAGACTCCAAGGCTTTATATTGAGGAAAGGTCCCATCTGGCTCCCTAGTCTGGCTCAGCTGGAGAGGCAGGAAGGAGGGGCAGCCTCTCTCCTGGCCAGATTCCATGTATGGACCCTTGTCATGACTGACAGACCTGAATGACTTCCTTTATTCTCCCTTTTCTCCCCTACTTTCCCCCAACTACCAGCTGTGGCCATTTAATAAAATTAGCTTAATGCTTGTTCCTTCCCTGTGGGGTCTGGAGATTGAAATCTGCGGGTCCCCACAAACCCAATAAAACCCCTGGCAGGTCTGGCTGGAACTAAAGTCTCCATGGGAAGAGTGATTAGATTAGAAGGTACTCCTCCTGTCCCCCAGTGCTCCCCACAGCTCCCTGTGATTCTTTAATAGCCACATTGGCCTGGAATTACCCAGCTGCCACACCTGGGGGGCTTCTACTCTCATCCCAGAGGCCACAGGGACTGGCCCAAGACCTCTGTTATAATAAAAAAGCATGTTAATCATTTCTGCAGTGAGTGCCCGGCTACCTGGCTTACTTGCTTTTCTTTTTGGTGACAACGATCGTGTCATTTTGAGAGATGGGATTGAAATCTCCATTTTTGCAGATGAGGAAATGAGAGTCTAAAGAAAATTCATGACTTGCTCCATGGTCATGGAGTAAGTTTATGTCTCAGTTGGGACTGGATTGAAGATACTTTTTTCACATATATATATATATATATATGGAGGTCAGTCACAGGGCTTTAACTCTGGGCCTGGGTCCCTGAGTTTCTTTTGCTCCAGGCTAGTGCTCTACCACTTTGAGCCACAGCTCCATTTCCAATTTGGGGCTGGTTAGTTGGAGATAAGAGCCTTGCAGATTTGTCTGCCCTGGTTGGCTTTGAATCATGATCCTCTGATCTCCTGAGTAGCTAGGACTATAGGCATGAGCTACCAGCTAAAAATTAGCTTTAAGTAATTGTATAAAGGAGCTGCCCTTCAACAAAGTAGTTTATGAATACAATGCACTTTGATCAGTATTATCCCTATCCCCTTTTTGGTGGAACTCAGGTTTGAACTCAGGGCCTAGAGCTTGCAGGCACTTGAGCCATGACTCCATCCCAATCAAGGACTTTTCTGCCTCTTTTTTTGGTGTAAGTCCTGGGGCTTGAACTCAGGGCCTGGGCACTGTTCCTAAGCTTCTTTGGCTCAAAGCTAGCACTCTACCACTTGAGCCAAAACATTACTTCTGGCCTTTTCTGAGTAGTTTATTGGAGATAAGAGTCTCATGGACTTTCCTGCAGGGTCTGGCTTCAAGCTGTGATCCTCAGGTATCAGCCTCCTGAGTATACAGGCGTGAGCCACCAGCATCCAGTTTTTTTCTACCTTTTCAAGACTCTAGGAGTGTCTTGCACAGCTAGATGTTAGCTGCTTGTCACTTAGGTAACATCCTAGCTACAGAGGAATTTACTGGGAAGTGCTCCTCCCATGAAACAGCTGTTCCCTAAGGGCAAAATCTGTAGGGTTCCTCCCCACCCCCAGACTTGGGCACACCTAGGGGTAAAAGCTGTTGTCTCCATCATCAGATTGGGAAGGCAAGTTGTGTGTCTCCTCCATCAGACTAGGGGACTTTAAAGACAAAGACTACTTCCTCATTAGATTGTCAGCTCCTTGAAGTTTGAGATGTACTGCAACCGCCACAACCAAGGATTTGTGGGTTCCTTGGAACAGAGACTGCCTTCCAGTAAGTGACTCTGATGGAGACATCAGCATAACTTTCTGTTAAACTAGTCCTTTCCGAGATAAAGGGACCATATGTACCTTTGGGCTGGGCTTTCCCTGAGGAGAAGACCTTCTCAAACTGAGGGCTTTCCAAGGGTAGAGATTATGTCTCCATCACCCTGCCTCTAGCCTCCTCAATCAGGGGGGTTTCTGGTACAAGAACATTCCAGGGAACAGAGTTGGGTAGGTGGTGGAAAGGACGTTGGAGAGGCAGCATGGTGGGTCCATATTGGAGGAAGGAAGCAAGAAGCCTCCCCAGGCTACCTACCCTTTAGGGAGATGTGTGATTAATTAGTGAGTAATGTCCTGCCAGGAAGGGAGTGTGACAGAGGTGCCCCTGGAGCTCACCCACACAGAATAGCAGGCCATTTCGTGTCCAGGTAGCTCGCAGCCCAAGGGCCCAATGTCACCCCAGTTTCTGGGATTATAGGAATCAGAGGGGCAGTGGGGCTCTCCACTGGGGGTTGCCTAATTGGATGACTTTGTAGGAAAGCCAGGCAGGTGTGCTCTGCTCTCTGCTTCAGCTTCCTACAAACACATCTGCCATGGCAAGGTCCAGGGGTTAATTGGCTCCTGCCTCACTCCTGGTAACCGATATTTCATTTACTGCTCAGAGGGGGAGCAGCCCAGACAATCAATCCTGGACAAGCATCTAGGAGGTAGAGAAGCTGTTCTAGGAGGAGTTCTGAGCCCCAGAGGAAGAGATAAGAGGCAAAGACCTAGAGATGGTGGTCAGTTGCTCAAGGCAGCTCTGGCCTCACCAGTTCTGCTGACCCTCACAACAGTCCCAGCACCATAAGAATTAAGATAAAATCTCAGGGGTATGGAGACTTCTACCCCAACTAACTGTGATACTTCTCCCTGCCCTGGTTCCTTTACATTTATTTATCTGTGTGACCCCTCCTTCAGATAAAATTGTGGTGGGTTAGATGCTGTTAATAAGGTTATTTTCACAAGTTGAAGAAGGTATATTTGAGAAACGGAATTGGAGGTGTGAGCTCCTCACTCCCAGGTAACAAACCTTAAAATCCTACAAATGAGGTGATAATAAAGTGGAAGTGAAAAGTCTACACATGTTTGGAACAGGAAGGGAGTAGAGGGTTTTTGAGAAGTGACAGCTGGAGGCTAAAGGGGCCAGAGGGCTGCTCATTAATACCCATTCTTTTATTATTTTCAAATAGTTGTACAAAGGGATTTCAATTTAACATATCCAATTATGTATACAATTCATTTTGATCACTGTCACCTCCTTCCATCATTCACCCCATCTGTCCAATCCCCATTCATCTCATTTCTTAGTTGCATTTTCATGTATGTACATTGACTATTATGATTATATCTGCCCACACTTCCTCTCTCAATTCATCTGCCTCCTACCCCTACTTATTCCTCATCCCCCTCAGACAAGACATGTTTCAGCTTCTGGATACTCATTTTGCTAAGCTGTTCACTGTTCAAAGGGGAAACACATTCCTGCACTAAGGAAATACATTCCTGCATATACAACTTGAGATAATTTGCGCATGTGACATGGGAGTTTCAAAAGCCCAGTTCCCCTGTACAGCCATCCATCATTCTCCTGACGACCACTCAGTGCCTTTCCAGCATCAGAGCTCCCAGCTCAACTTTTCCCTTTGCTTCATCTGGCTTCCTTCTCTGCTCTTCAGCAAGTATTAAATATACCAGCACTATCCCCACCAAACAAACAAACAAGCTTCCTATACACAGCTCCTCTTCATAGAGGCTGCTTGGGAAATATACCCCATCTGTGACACCTACTCCAGTTTCTTTCATTCACTGGTTCTTTCAGCCGATATTTATTGAGTACCTATTATGTCAGGCCCCACAAGGGCATGGGGATAGAGTGTGAAACTGTCTATCCAATGGGTGATCCATTTCCTACTTCATAGATTAGCCAGAAGTCACAAGAGGAAGACTTCATCAATTTTCCACCATAAACACAAGCTTCCCTGCACCTGTGCCCTTCTCTCCTCTTTTTTTCTTGCCTGCATGGGAGATGTTCTTCACCCTTTCAGGGTGACCAATCTAATATGGTTTTCTCAGGACTGTCCCAGTTTTAAACCTGAAAGTCCTGTATTCTATGGAATTCCTCAATACCAGCCAGGCAAACTGAGGCAGTTGGTCACCCTACTCCCACCTTCTTGATGATCCTAATAATTGCATGTGTGTGTGTGTGTGTGTGTCTTTTTTTTTTGGCCAGTCCTGGGCCTTGAACTCAGGGCCTGAGCACTGTCCCTGCTTCTTTTTGCTCAAGGCTAGCACTTGAGCCACAGCGCCACTTCTGGCCGTTTTCTGTATATGTGGTTCTGGGGAATCGAACCCTGGGGTTCATGTATACAAGGCAAGCACTCTTGCCACTAGGCCATATTCCCAGCCTGTGTGTGTGTCTGTTTGTATGTGTGTGTGTGTGCCTGTGCACACAGGGATACTGGGGCTTGAACTCAGGGCCTTGTGCTCTTGATTGTGTTTTCCCCTCAAGGCCAGCATTTTACCACTTGGCTTACACCTCCACTTCCAGCGTTTTGCTTAATTGTAGGTAAGAGTCTTACCACATTCCTATTCAGGCTGGCTTCAAACTTTGATCCTCAGATCTCAGTCTCTGGAGAAGGAATCTGACCCTCAAAAGAGCCCAAGTGACTCCCAGTCTCTTTACTCATTGAGCCTGGACTGGAAACTCCCAATCCCAATGGGAAGTTCTTCTGGCAGTTGCAGATCAGCGTGAGGTTGGCACATCAGAATCTAAGCAGAGGGAGGCTATGGAGGATTGAGTCTTTGTAGTCTACTGGCACCATGGCAGGCCAACCTCCATTTGTACCACAATGTCAGGAGATAACCCTGAAGTAGGAAGGGATGCCAGTCAGTGGTTGATAATCCCCTCTTAGATATATGCAAATGTTCACTTACGCCACGGAAAAGGCAGGTTTAACCTGTCCAGGACTGGAGCGTGGCTCAAGTGGTAAAGGGCTTGCTTGGGTAGTGCAAGCCTTATGAATTCAAGCCTCAGTATTGGATAAATAAGTAGCCCAAGTACGGTCCGGTTGCAGGAATTGACAATGAACCAGCAACAACGCGCGCGCGCGCGCACACACACACACACACACACACACACACACACACACACACCCGCACTCCCACCCCAAACGCCAAGCAGGCACGTAGATCCAGACTTCTGCAGCCCGCTCCGCTCGGTCGAACTTGGGACACCAGCCTCGCAACCTCCAGTAAGCCCAAGACTAAGTGCGCAGGCGCGCCTCCGTTCTATTTTTTTTCGTCACTTAGGAAACAACCAATCAGCGGTCTGGACGGTGACCAATGGGAAGCGCGGAAGGGCCGCCCGGCTGATTTAAACGCTTAGCGCCGGAAGGAGATTGGCGCGGTGGAGGAGGGTGGGGCGCGTGTTGTCCGGAGTCCGGGGGCTCTCGCGTCGGCGGTGGAGGAACCCGCTAGCTGGCGGCGACACCGGCGACGGGAACCGACGAAGGGTAAGTTTGGGCCCTTGGTGGAGCTCGGCCTCACTCGCCGGCACACGCAGCCCCAGCCGCCCCAGGCCGGAGCTGGAACCAGCCCTCTTTTGTGTGGTGCAGGTTCGGGGCGGGCGCTTCCGTACACCATGTGTGCGGGCGAGCTGGACCTAGGCTGGGCCTGCACGCCTGCATCCAGCTCTCAGTACATCGGCTTTGGGAAAGGACCCCCGCCTGGCTCGTGAGTGAGGAGGACGTAGAGACCCCCTGAGCGCTGGGACTGGAGACCGGGGACCCCTGCCCGGGAGAATGGAGGACCTAAGCTCCTTTCCATCTCTCTACAGCTTCGGATTGCAGCTCCGTCTTCCTCACTAGGGCGCTCAGAAATGCTAGCTTGAACGAAGGGAGGATTCTCCTAGCTATGATTCTTTAGGGCACTGAAGTTCCGTACCGCAGAACTTAGGGGATTCTATTGAAGACATTCATTCCTGCTACCCTGTAAACATGGGGGAATGCCGTGTCATATAATTCTAGGAACAGTGTGAATATTTTTTGATCCCTTAATGGAACTCAGAATCAAGTTTGACTAAACTAACTTATTCTTCATAATAACCGTATACATATCAATATTATTTGCAGTTTACAGCTTTGGAAACTGAAGTGCAAAGAAGTTAAGCCTAGATTAGAAGAGAGCATCTACAGGTTTTTTTTTTCCTCCAAACCCTATTTTATTTCTTTTCCCACCACCAAATCCTATCAACGAGTATCAGTATATTCAGTCCTGAAGGATTGAATTCATTATTGATTTTTTCCCATTCCAGGTAGATTTTTTTTTTTACTGTCTCAGTTTGGCCCGGTCCTGCATGCCTGTAATCTTAGCTGCTCAGGAGGCTGAGATCTAAGGATCGAAGTTCAAAGCCTGCCTGGACAGGAAAGTCTATGAAACTCTTATTTCCAATTAACTACCAAAAAAAAATTAAAGAGAAACAAAAACAAGTGGAGTTATGGCTCAAGTGTTAGAGAACTAACCTTGAGCAAAAAGGCTCAGGCACAGTGCCAAGACCCTGGATTGGCAAGAGTGCGCTGTGCGCACACACACGGTCTCAGTTTGTCAGTTCTTATATTATCCAGCCTAGGTCCATTTATTACCACCACCACCACCACCACCACCACTATCACCACCATCCCCAGTGCTGAGATCAAACTCAGGGCCTTTAGTATATTAGGCAAGTGCTTTACCACCCAGCTATACTTCCAGGCCCAGTACATTTATAAAAGGTACAAGTAGAAAATGTTTACTTTTAGAAATAGTTACAAATTTTTCCCTATCTGGTCACCAAGCACATATAAATAATTACTGGAGTATTGTACAAACTCTCTTTCCACAATAAATTAGGTTATAGATATACATGGCTGAAACTTATTTTCTCTGCAGTGCTAGGCCTCTTACTAGGCAAGCACAGAACTCTATCTCCAGCCCTAAGTTATAAGTGCAAATGAAAAGTAAAATAAAAGCATCTGCATTTGAGAATTCTTTAAAAGCTTAATTTAGTCAAATAGGGCATCGTAATTATAATTAAAAGATAATTAATAAGGGGCTGAGGATATGGCTCAGTGGTAGAGTGCTTTCCTAGTATGCACAAAAGCTCTGGGTTCAGTCCCTGACACTGAAAAGAAAAAAAGCTTTTTGGCAGTTTTCTAGGGAGGAAAGTTGAACCAAGAAGTTATGGAAATTTCTAGTAAACCTTTGACCCATTGATGAAATTGAATTAGTTTGAAATGTACTTTCACATTAGAAAGCCCCGCCAAACACCATAAATTTGCCAGCAATAGAAAAACAAGTATTCTTATACAAACTCTCCTTCCCTATATTTTTATTCCAGAAATGAGACAAAGAAAATTACAATTTACATAGATATAGCTGTAAAAAGTCTTCTGTAGACTATTAGCAATAGTAGCAATGCATTAAAAAAACACTATGATTATGTTGAGTTTATTCCAGGAATATAACAGTGATTTAATGTTAGAAACAACTGTTAACACAGGATTGTGGAGGTAGGATTGTGGTAGTTTAGTAGTTCAGTGTTGGTATGGTCATGGTACTCAGAGCCTTGATTTTCATCCTCAACACAAAAAGGAAAAAGAAATTAGAAATAGAGATAAATAGCCTTAAATCAACAAGTATGAAATAATTGTAACATTCTCTATGTAAAATGAATGAAGAAACAAAAATTCTGCTATTCAGGGCTGGGGATATGGTCTAGTGGCAAGAGTGCTTGCCTCATATACATGAAGCCCTGGGTTCGATTCCCCAGCACCACATATATGGAAAACGGCTAGAAGTGGCGCTATGGCTCAAGTGGCAGAGTGCTAGCCTTGAGCAAAAAGAAACCAGGGACAGTGCTCAGGCCCTGAGTCCAAGCTCCAGGACTGGCAAAAAAAAAAAAAAAAAAAAATCTGCTATTCAATATTGTGCTGGAGTCGTTAACCAGAACTACAAGATAATAAACATGGATTACAATGGTGAGAAAGTAATAAACAAAACTATCATCAGGTACAGCCTATGGGGTTGTAGATGTAGCTCAATACTAGAGCACTGGCCTAGCATATACCAGGCTTTGAGTTCAATCTCCTGTACCAGCAAAAAAGAAAATTAAAAATATAGCGTTGTTAGTTTCTGTTTAAAAAATAAATAAAAGAGGGCAGCTCCTTCCTTAATACAACCATGCACTGTTCTGTGAGTACCAAGGTGAGAGCAGGTATGAGCAGCCAAAGCCCAGACAGAGCAGCCTAAGGATGGAGTAGTATCTGTGGTTGACAGAATGAGGTCAAGTGCCTGCCTTGCTTGCTTACCACCTTCCTGTGCTTTCAGTTTCCTTGGTAGACTAGAGATGTAACATTGTATCAGCACTCACATAATGAGATTGTTGTGAAATTTAAACGGAAACCATTTGTAAAGCTTTTAGCACAAAGCACTTAGTACAGTATTTGAGATAGTCACTGAAACACTCACTAAATGCCAGCTATAATGATTATTATTCTTAGACTTTTGGACTCAGACCCTGTTCTTCTCCGGTCCTTATTCATTCATAGGACAAATATTATTTAGCATCTGCTGAATGCTGGGCCAGATGCCCTGGCACCTGTACACTGACTATGTCAGAAGAGGGTCCTGCCCTTGCCACAAGAACAAGAAACATATATGAGGACTCTGAGCAGCCATGAAGGGGCTTCAGGTACCCTTGCAGGATACCCCAGGTATCCTGGGGCCAAGCTCCTTCTCTTCCTCCGGTCCCGTTGTCTGAGTTGGGGGAATCACCTCATGTCTGCAAATTCTTTTTTGTTTGTACTGGTCCTGGGGCTTGATCTCAGGGACTCTATCCCACTTGAGCCACAGCTCCACTTGCAGCTTTGGTGGGGCGGGGGGGTGCATGCGTGCAGTGGTTAACTGAAGGTAAGAATCTCATGGATTTTCCTTCCGCAGGCTGGCTTTGAATCCTGATCCTTAGATCTTAGCCTCTGAGTAGTTAAGATTACAGGTGTGAGCCATCTATCTGTGCCTGACTTCCAGGGGCTTCTAAGGAGCTTTTGCTTATTGGGCACATCCCTATGAGGGTAGACAGAAGAGGCCACCCCGAAAACAACCAAATCTTGACTTCCCAACCTCAGCTCAGGAGCGCAACTAGCCTCTGGGTTTTAATGAGCTGCCTTGGGTTAGAAATAGGACGTGAATGTGGCTGGCTGAGAACCCTGAAGATCTTATTAAAGAATCATCTCCCTTGTACTTGGGGCTGAAATGCTCTTTCCAACGGAAGATCAAAGCAAACTTGACAAACGGTCTCTCATTAATCTCCCCATCCCCCTGGGGCGGAGCAGATCCCTAGCTCTTCTGTCTGGCTCTCAAAGGGAGATGTTGATGTGACACTGATGTGCTGCAGCTCATGGGAAGACCTCCCCTAAGTCAGATGCAGAACAAAGACCAGGACCCCAGGCATCCTAGAGACACCCATGCCAAGTGACACCTGCATCCCACAACCCTGGGGCCAGCAGCACTATCTCAGGAAGAAGGAAAACATCTCATTAGGCAGTCTTGGCCTCACTGGCCCTCAGGAGGCAGGGAGGAGGGAACTGTAAAGGTTATGTGCACTCCTTTGCCAGTGCCCTTTTTAATTTCCTGCTTAGAATGTTAGGCTGCTCTGTGGCTCCTCCTCAGCCAGAACCCTCCCCGTAGGCATCTGGGCCTGCCAGAAAGGCACTCTCCCTGGTAGAAGAGTGAGGCTCCCAGGGGTGAGAATGGAAGAATGAGAAATAGGAACTCTCAAGTGTTGAAAATTAGGCATAATCCATAAATACCTGTGTTTGCAGAGTATATAACGCAGCTCCACATAAGGGATTATAATTATTATATAAACATAAAGGGCTGTTAGAACCATGTGATTATCCGAGCATAATATATAATATCATTATCAGACAGGATGGCCGGCTCTGCAGTCAGACTGCTGGAGTTGGAATGGGGCTCCAGCACTCACTACCATTGGGACCTTGGGCAAAGTTGTTTAACCCTCTCTGTCTCAATTTCCTCACTGAAAAATGAGTCTAATAATACTATCTATCTTGTGGGATTGTGATAGAGATCAAAGGAGATAACTGTAAGGTACTTTGAACAATCTGATATAGTGACCACTTAGCTAATATATTTGCTATAACAGCCTGATTTCTTGGCGGGGGCGGGGGGAACCCTGAATTATACACATGTAAAAAGGATAATTGTTGTTTGATATCTTTCCCTTGTTTGCTGTAGGGAAGAAATTAAGAAATTTAAGGGTGAAGGGGCATGAGTTTCAAATCAGCTCAGTTCTGCCACATTCCCCAAGGACAACCTGAGCTGTTTGCTAGAGTGTTAAGTTGGAACCTTGCTTTTCTCTGCTAAATGACCTTGGTGATTATGACCGATCAGGAGGCCTTAGCCTTTACTGGGAAAGCATTCATCTATTCCTATCTCCCAGGAACAGCTCCTGTTACTATAATCCCTAAGTTGGGCTAAACTTTTCCAGAGTATCTGTGACTCTTAGATCCCAAAAATTGTATCCCTACCTTTGGAAAGTTGGCAAAAAGGAGAAATGAAAACCTAGATATAGGGGTATGGGAGAATCACAAGAGGAAATGGGTAGTTAAGTATGTGGAATTATTACTAGGTCAACACTGGGAAGCCAACACCCATCCTCATATCCCTAATGGGCAGTAGTGTGTACAACTAAATAAAACAGAGCTAAAAATAGAAGTAATGGGCATAAATTGCAAACTATATTATCATTTAATTGAAAGGCCTCAGAATCAATGGGCAATCTATTAGAACTAATAAGGGACTTATTAGCACTGCAGTCAGATACACAATCAACATACAGATAACAGAGGCTTTTCTATATCCTAGAAAAATATAAATTTGAAAAATGCAATGTTAAAAGCAGCCTATTCACAATACAACCAAGACTGTATAATAACTAGTAATAAACCTATCAAATGTATGATACTCATGTGAGGAAAATTATAAAATCTTGCTGAAGATTATAAAGTTGTGAAGAAATAGAAAGGGAATCCAGCTTTAAATGAGAAGATTTGCCATCATAAAGATGCCAGCTCTTCTCATATTAATCTATAAATTCAAAATAATCCAAATGAAAAATTTTAGGATTTTTCATAGTTTCATAAGCTAATCCTAAAACCATGTTCACCTCCCCTGAAAAAAGTAAAAGGTGATATATTAGAGAACTCCAGAAATGACAACATATGGATAAGAAATAGACCTATGAGAACAAAACAGAGTCCTCAAGTAAATTCACTTTTCTATGAATATTCAGATATGTTTAATTTGGCATTCCAGCCAGGCTGGTGGCTTACATCTGTAACCCTAACAACTTAGGAATCTAAGATCCAGATTATTGTGGGTTGTTTTGTTTTGTTTTTGGTGACAGTCCTAAGGGCTTGAACTCAGGTTCTGGGCACTGTCCCTGAGCTTCTTTTGCTCAAGGCTAGTGCTCTACCACAGCTCCACTTCTGGCTTCTTTAGTAGTTTCTTAGAGATAAGTCTCATAGGCTTTCCTGCCCAAGCTGGCTTTGAACCGTGAACATCTGGTCTCTGTCTCCAGAGTAGCTAGGATTACAGGCGTGAGCCACTAGTGCCTGGCCAGAAGATTGTGGTTTGAAGCCAGACTGGGCAGAAAAACCTATGAGATGTCTCAAAACAACAACAACAACAACAACAACAAAAAAAAAAAAAACACCAAGCACCCAGGTAGCAAAGTCAGACTTATTTCCAATTATCTACCAACCAAAAAGCCAGAAGTCGAGCTGTGGCTCAAGTGGTAGAACACTAGCCTTAAGCAAAAAAGTTCAGGGACAGCACTCAGGCCCTGAGTTCAAGCCCCAGGACCAGCATCCCTCTCCTCCCTCCAAAAAATAGCAAAAAGTAGGGCTGGGGGCATAGCTCAGTTAGTAAAGTTGAGCAGGCAAGCCAGGTGAATGTGAAGCCCTGAATTCAAACACAGTACCCCCAAAGGAGAAAAAATTTGACATTCCAAATTGGTAAGAAAGAAGACACTTTTCATTACATAGTCTGGATACAATTGCTTGCCAATTGAGAAAAAAAATATTTGGGAAACATCATTCACAAAAAGTAAATTGTAGCCTGGCACTTGGTGGCTCTCATCTGTAATCCTAGCTACTCAGGAGGCTGAGATCTGAGTGAGGATTGCAGTTCAAAGCTGGCCCAGGCAGGAACTTCAGTGAGACTCCCCTAAAAAAAACTGGAAGTAGAGAGCTGTGGCTCAAAGTGGTAGAGTACTAGCCTAGGGCAAAACAGCTCAAAGATAGCACCCAGGTCCTGAGTTCAAGCCCCAGGACTGGCAAAAAAGAAAAAGTCTTGAAGAATTTTCTACCAAGGCTGGCTCTGAGCCAGGATCCTTAGACTTCAACCTCCTGAGTAGCTAGGATTACAGGCATGAGCTACCAGTAAGTGTGGAGAAGAAATAAGGAGGTAAAAGAAAATTCTTTCCTGATTATACAATTACTGTAAAAATATTCAAGAAACCAGTAAAACATTGGGATTAAACCAGCTGCATATGGTGGTACATACTTGTGTTCCCGGCACTTGGAAGCCAGGCAGGAAGATCTTGGGTTTGAGTCTACCTGAGTCATAGTGAATTTCAGGCCAAACCATTCCCTAGTGAGACCCAGTCTCCAAATAAGTAACCAATAAACTGAATGTCTGAGAGTGGTAAATATAAGACAAATAGCTAAAATCTTCTGTGCTTCTCCATATTAACACATACCATCTGGAAATAAAAGTGAAGGAAGGTATTCCATTCATAAAAGCAATTAAATCTATAAAATACTTGGGAGTTATAATAAAAGGACAATTATATAACCTATCTGAAAAGGCAGAAAAACTATAAAATCTTATTGGGGAGCATAAAAAATACCTGAATAGACAATAACCACATTTTTCCCTAAAAAGCTTAATATAATAAAATAAACATGTAAATTTAATGCAATTTCAGCTGTATATCCCAATAGTTGTGTTTGTGCCTGCGTGCGTGCGTGCATGCGTGTATGGGGATTTGAACTCAGGGTCTCATACTCTGCCTTGACTTTTTCACTTAAGTCTAGTACTCTACCACTTCCACCAGCTTTTTGCTGGGCAATTGGAGGAAAGAATCAACAGACTTAATAAAAAATTTTTTAAAAAAGGTTTTTTTATGACAAAAAAATAAAATATGAATGCAAAATGAAAAAAAAAAAAGAATCAACAGACTTGGGCTGGGATGTAGATCAGTGGCAAAGTGCTTGCCTAGCAAGTGCAATGTCCTGGGTTTGATCCCCAGTACCAAAAAAGAGAAAGACCAAAAAAAAAAAAAAGAGAACAGACTTTTCTACCCAGACTGGCTTCAAACCAGGATCCTCAGATATCAGCCTTTTGAATAGCTAGGATTGCAGATGTGAGCCACTAGCAGCTAGCTGTATTTTGTTTTTGTGATAGGGTCATTCTCACTTTGTCTGGGGCCGACCTCAAACTTAAGGTTGAAATCTTCCTGCTGCTACCTCCTGAATAGCTGGGATTATAGGTGGGTAGCACCATGACCAACCAGCATTCCAACAGAGCTTTTTGAGAAGAGAAGGAGATTCTAGGTTGGGTGCAGGACTGATAAAACTTGTTTGGGGGGAAGAGGGAGGTGCTGCTGGATCACAAATGCATGGCCTTATGTAAACCAGGACACTGATGTACCCTAAAATATACCCCCAGAAATAAGTCAAATAACACAAAAATGCTTAGGAATAGTGAAGAAAGTTTTGAAGAAGACTGATGAGGGATTCTTGCCTTACTAGATTTAAAGTATGGTATAAAGTAACATAGGCACTGTGGTGTTGGCCTAAGAGTAGAAAAATAGCTTTGGGAACCAGTAATAGACCTCTGAAAACATACTCATTTGGATATGACAAAAGTAGATGTTTCGCCAGGCACTAGCAGCTCACACCTGTAATCCTAGCTACTCAAGAGGCTGAGATCTGTGGATCAGTGTTCAAATTTAGCCTGGGAAGAAAAATCTGTGAGATTCTTTTTTCTTATTTCTTATCTTAACCAGTATAAGGTTGGAAGTAGAGGTATGGCTCAAGCTGTAGAGCTCTAGCCTTAAACAAAAAAGCCAAGGAGGCCCTGAGTTCAAGTATCACTGCTGGTTTGTTTGTTTTTTTTCTGTAAGGAAATTATGGGGCTAGGAATGGCTTAGCGACGGAGTCCTAGCATGCATGAAGCTGTGGCTCAAGTGGCAGAGTGCTATCCTTGAGCAAAAAGAAGCCAGGGACAGTGCTCAGGCCCTGAGTTAAAGCCCCAGGTCTGACAAAAAAAAAAAAAAAAAGGAAGTTATGTTTTAAGTGAGAACAAGATATGTGCTAGTAATTGATACTGATACAAATATTCTTAATCAATCAGAGTGAGAGTGGAGGCCAGACATTAACAATATGGAGCAGGGGAACAGGAAGAGAATGGGTAGGGGATAGGGGCACACTGTGGTGGCTTCATCCTCATCTCCGTCCTATCTCCTCACAGGTGTTGCCATGATGACGGTGGCGGAGGACAGCAAGGTGCAGGTGGTGGTGCGGGTGCGGCCCTCCACCCCTCGGGAGCTGGAGAGTCAACGGCGTCCTGTGGTTCAGGTGGTAGATGAACGGGTTCTGGTATTTGACCCTGAGGAGCCTGATGGGGGATTCCCTGGTCTGAAATGGAGTGGCTCCCATGATGGTGGTCCCCCTAAAAAGAAAGGCAAAGACTTGACATTCGTCTTCGATCGAGTCTTTGGTGAGATGGCTACCCAACAGGACGTGTTCCAACACACCACCCACAGCATCCTGGACAGCTTCCTCCAGGGCTACAACTGCTCAGGTGAGAGCCGGAGCCCTGCTGGCCACAAGCTTTGCCTCTACTTCCCAGGAAAAGAACTTCACATCCTTGTTTGTTTGTTGTGCCTATACTGGGGCTTGAATTCAGGGCCTGGATGGGCACTCTTCCTTAGCTTTTTCCACTCAGAGCTGATGCTCTACCACTGAAGCCACAGTTCCGTTGGTAGCCTTTTGCTGGTTCATTGGAAATAAGAGTCTCACAGATTTTTTCTGTCTGGGCTGACTTTGAACCACAGTTCTCTGATCTCAGCCACTCGTGCCTGAATTCTTTTTATGTTTATTGTCAGTACTGGAGTTGGCACTCTTACCACTTGAGCCACGCCCCAGCTTATGGGTCTTCTGACATGTATTGACCTCTCCCCCCTAAGCTGGGTACACTCTAGGGGACCCCCCCATTTGTTCACTCTAACATGTGGGGTACTCACTGGGCCTTAGCATACAGGAGCCAATCAGACACAGTCTTGAACTCTTGATGCTTAAAGTCTATAGAGAGGGGAAAAGGCATTGATCAGAAAAACATCCCACAAGCATCTGCTTATAAACCCAGGTGAGTGGTGCAAGAGAAAGCATTGTGGGCCTAAAGAAGGAAGGGATGGTCCCCAACCACAATAGAGACCCCTCTGACCTGGAGTCTCCAGGCCTGTGGGTTGTTAGGACCGACTCCTGGAGAATCAAAGGCTAAGCATGAGGGTGAAGGGAACTGCAGATGCAAATGGCAAAGGAAAGGGACTTGGGGAGGGTGGGGCTGAGCCCAGTGGAAATGTGTTGGGGGGCAGCTCTAGGGAAGGTGAATTTGGCTCTGCTGCCACTTGCTCCCCATTCTGTGCCCTGCAGTGTTTGCCTACGGGGCCACCGGGGCTGGGAAGACACACACCATGCTGGGAAAGGAGGGGGACCCCGGCATCATGTACCTGACCACCATGGAACTGTACAGGCGTCTTGAGGCCCTCAAAGAAGAGAAGCGATTCGAGGTGCTCATCAGCTACCTGGAGGTAAGCCTGTTCTCTCTCCAACCCTCATTTACACCATGAGATAAAGGGAAGATGGAGTGGTAGGAAGTAGCTAATGGGCCCAGGTGAGCCTGGGGGACATAGATACAGCCCAGTGAGGGACGGCATGAGAGGAAAACCTGACTGCCCTGCTCTTGGCATCCAGCGTGGCCCTGCAGTGCGTCGCTCATGGCCGCTGTCTCAGATACACATCAGCAACTTCCCTGCCCAGCATCTTCCCTCCCCCAGCCTCTACACACTCAGGTGCTGCCCTAGGGAAGGATGCTCTCCCTCAGGCCACTTCTTGCCGTTTTTGCTCAGGTGTACAATGAACAGATCCGTGACCTCTTGGAGCCCAAAGGATCCCTTGCCATCCGTGAGGACCCTGACAAAGGAGTGGTGGTGCAAGGACTTTCTTTCCACCAGGTTGGTGCGAGGTGGAGCTGAGATGCTTGCCAGCCACCCTAGCTAGTCCTCTGGGGTTTTCTCACAAGGCCATTTGGGATACCCTGGATGGATACTGTGGTGGCATTAATGGGGGTGAGGGGTGGGAGGGTCCGGAAAACCAGCCTTTCCTGCCGGGCACAAAGCCCTGGTAGAGACCACAGCCCCTTTCCTGGGTGTCTCCTCTGTAGCCCGCCTCAGCTGAGCAGCTGCTGGAGATGCTAACCAGAGGCAACCGCAGCCGCACACAGCACCCTACCGATGCCAACGCTACATCCTCCCGCTCCCATGCCATCTTCCAGGTGAGCACAGTCCTAGGCTGAGCCTGCAGCTGGGGCTCGTGATAGACCCAGCTCCCCTGACCCCTGCCCTCTGCCCCTAGATCTTCGTGAAACAGCAGGACCGGGTCCCAGGACTGACTCAAGCCCTTCAGATGGCCAAGATGAGCCTGATTGACTTGGCTGGCTCAGAGCGGGCATCCACCACCCATGCCAGGGGGGAGCGACTGCGGGAGGGTGCCAACATCAACCGTTCTCTGCTGGCTCTCATCAATGTCCTCAATGCTCTGGCTGATGCCAAGGTGAAGCATCCCAGGCCCAGTGCCACCTCCTCCCCCCCAGGACAGGAACTGAGTATCTGAACCCAGTGGTCCCTTCCTCTAGTCCTGTGCCAGAAAGCTGTGCCAGGCTCTTCCCAGCTCAATCTAGTCCAGCTGCCTTTCCTCTCAGCCTCTTGTTAATTTCCAGGGCCGAAAGTCTCATGTGCCCTACCGGGACAGCAAACTGACCCGCCTGCTCAAGGACTCTATCGGGGGCAACTGCCGCACGGTGATGATTGCCGCCATCAGCCCCTCCAGCCTGACGTATGAGGACACCTACAACACCCTCAAATATGCTGACCGGGCCAAGGAGATCAGACTCTCGGTGTGTATCAGCTATGGATGGCCTTGCATGCGTGTGTGTATGAGGGAGCCCTCAGCCTGGGAAGAGATAGGATGGGCCCCAGATTGCTTCCTCAGATTCCCCAACCAACACCCCCATGCAGAAAAAGGAAGTTCCCTGGGCTTTGATCTTCTGGAAGAGTCTTCATAGTAAGAGCAACCTTGTCCCCCATCCTTGGGAAGAATCCAGCTAGACAAAGGCAGGGAATTCACGCTGTGTTAGTCAGTAGTACCATATATTTCAGTAAAATGAAGTAATTACCCATATACATTAACCCAGACCAAAAGCAGGGGTGTTCTGGTTTCTGCCCCATCTGCTGGGTCTTGCCTCCTTGTTTCTCAGGGAGCCCTGGCTGGCCTGTTGGTCAGCACATCTCGGTCAGTCAGGACTGGGGGCCACAGCCAATCCTCGGCCCTTTGCTGTGGTCCCTGCCCTAGTCCATTTCCCCACTTGTGAGAATGAATCATGGCAATGTGAGCGAGGCTTCCTGCAGGATGCCCCGGCATGCGAGGTGGCTGGTTCAAAAACTGCTTTGAATGAACAAACAAATTGTTTGCCTGTGGTCCCTTCTCAGCTGAAGAGCAACGTGATCAGCTTGGACTGTCATATTAGCCAGTATGCTACCATCTGCCAGCAGCTCCAGGCTGAGGTGAGGAGCCCACGGAGGGGAGCTGGATCAGGGTAGGGAGTGAGAGCTAGGAGCTTGGGGGTGCAGCCAGGACTCTGTGCCTACCCCTGGCCTCCTGTGCTCACCTGGGGCTCTTGAGGGCTGAGCTGCTGCTGTTCCAGGTGGCTGCCCTGAAGAAGAAGCTCCAGGCCTATGAGTCAGGCGCCCAGGCCACACAGCAGGACCTCCCACAGCCCCACAAATCCGGCCAACCACAATGGTGAGTTCTGCTGCCTGAACTTGCCCGCCCTTGGGCTCGGCTACAGTGGAGAACCACCCAATACCCCTTCTCTAGTTCCTAGAGGACTGGGAATCCTTGTGTGTATTCCAAACACCTAGGGCTCTGAGGGGTGGTTTCCTACCAAGATCAGCAATTAATTAAGTGCCATTTAGAATGTCCTGGGTCATGTGGGGAAGTGACGCCTCAGCTGTAAAAAAAAAAAAAAAAAAAGCAAAAGGCAAGCCAGGCACTGCTTGCTCATGTCTATCGTCCTAGCTACTCAGGAAAGCTGAGATCTGGGGATCACAATTCAAAGCCAGCACAGGCAGAAAAATCTGAGAGTCTATCTCCAATAAACCTGCAAAAGAAAAAAAAAAGCTAGACTGGAGGCAGGGCTCGAATGGTAGAGCATCATTTGTGAGCTACAAAGCTGAACAAGAATACAAGAACCTGAGTTCAAGCCCCAGTACTGGCAGAAAGAGAGAGGGACGAGGGACAACTGGTTTGGGGATCCTGCTCATTCTCCTGAGTGGCCTTTACTTTCACTTCAATAATAAACTATTATCTTCCTGTTCAGGGAGAGAGAGGAAAAAAGTAGAAGGTTTAGAAGTTGGATGTGTCATTGAATTTGGTGTGTGTGTGTCTCCACCCTCTCTCCCTCCCCATACTGGGGTTTGAACTCAGGGTCTTGAGCTTAGCTATGCTCCAGCCCTTTTTGTTTTAGTTTTTTCATAGGTCTCAGTATTTTGCTAGGGGCTGGCCTTGGACCCACTTACCTTTGCCTCCTAAGTAAGTGGGATTCTGGGTGTGCTTGCTATATCCAGCTTGTTTCTGAAATGATTCTCCTGTCTCTGCCTCCGGAGTAGCTGAGATTACAGGAATAAGCCATATACCATGTCCTGGAGTTCTTTGGGGTTCTTTTTTGTAATTTTGTTTTTAAACCAGAAAGTCCCTTATAACTTCCTTCTTCCCAAATAGGCTGCTATTTGTTATTTAATCTCCCAGCCTTCTCCCCCATCATGCCACTCAAACTCTCATTTTATCCTCGCCTTCCTAGCTCCTCCTTACTGCCCCAGCCTCCTAGCCAGCCCTGCACCTCAGAACCCCACCTGGAGTCGGGAGTCCTTCAAGAGGGGAGCCTTAGGACAGAGGGCCAGGAACAGAGGAACATGGAAGGAAACTCAGACCAGCAACAGTTCCTACAGGACAAGGACAAAAACCACGATGAGAAAGTATGTCTCGGGGATGTGAGGCCTGGGCCCCAGGTGGGACATTACAAGACCTGGCTATTCTCATTCTCTATCTGGATGTCTTACATCTGTCAGGTCCTTGTGTGTTTGCAAGGGCCTAGGCCTCGGCGGGCCTCCCTGAGGTCCTGGCCATTCTAAGGCTGTTATTCTCCATTCCTGGGGGAGGGAAGGGTTTTAGGAGATTATTTGCCCCCTCTACCTGGGCCTCCTCCTTCCTCTCTAGGTTCCAACCCAGATGCCAGAGCTAAACCTCAAGCACCCACTACCAGGATCCCCTGGCCTGATGCTGCAGCCCGAGCCAGTTACAGACCACCTCTCACCACAGAAATTGGACGTGGATCGGTCTAAGCAGTAGGTGTCTCCTTGCCTCGATTCTGGAGCCCAAGGCGGGAAGTGATGGGCCAGCCTCCTGACGTAGGAACTGGGGTTCCATGCATCACAAAATTGGTGGTCCTTGGCTCAGTTAAGTCCTTTTTTTATTAGCACAATCTCCTTTATTTATTTGTCTGTGCCAGAAATGGGCCTTGAACCCAGGGCCTGAGCAGTATCTCTTAGTTTTCTTGCTTAAGACTCACTTTATCATTTGAGCCACAGCGCCACTGCTAGCTATATGTATACAGATTTTTTAAATTGCTATTAAAAAAGGGATGTACAGAGGGGTTACAGTTACGTAAGTCAGGTACTTCTAGCTTTTTTTGCTGGCTAGTTGGAGATAAGAGTCTCACAGACTTTCTTGCCCCTGATGGGTTCTAATTTCCATCCTCAGATCTCAGCCTCCTGGGAAGCCAGGACTATAGGCATAATCATAACTGCTTTCAACTCCTTGCTACTAATACCTACTCTTATTTCCTGAGCATCATCCTTATTCCTTCCACAAAGTTGGCAGCCCAACAGGCAAGGGAAACAAGACATAAACTCCATCCAAACAGCCAGCAGAAACACCCACGTTAGGGCAGGCCACTGGGGCTAGCTAGCCCTTGGTTTTCCCATGACGGGAGAGCATAATGCACAGCCGGGGGTGGCTGGGCAGCAGTCAGAGAGGAAGGGACAGGACAACCTTCCTGAGCAAGTGTTTCTCTAGTGTTCTCACCAACACATTATGGTTTATCTCTTCCTCCCCTCCCCCCCCACCCCCTGGAAGTAAATACAAATCTCCCATCACTTTTCAGCCTTCCAGCTAGAATAAAGTTGAGTAAAAACAATCCTCCATCTTGAGCCAAAGAGGAAGGGATGTAGACTCATTCCTTGGGTCTCCTAGAGGATGCTGCTGTCTATTTTTCCCCTTGATCGCTAATACATAAATCCCCCGCCACTTAGCTTCGTTATTGCCAGTCCTGCTCTCCCCTCCCCAGCACGCTTCACACCAGGCAGTGTATTTAAAGCTTCCGGACAGAAGGGCCTGTTTAATTTTATTTCTTGTTGGGGAGTGTCTGTTCCCGACTCAGCAAAAATGCTGCGGCCTGAATAATCACAGGCTCATTATCTGTCTCATTGCTAACTCCCTGAGGCCTAGAGAAACAGGGGTACATAGGCGGGGTGCCCTATTAGCCTCCCAGGGAACAATCATGAGCTCAAGGTCTCTCTGTTTGGTGTTCCCCACCATAAAGAGAAAGGATAAGAGGATATTATATATTATGATTCTCATTTCTACCTGGATTTTTTTTTTTTGGGGGGGGTCCAACAAGTTGCTTCAAAACCCCTGCCTGTGACTTAGATCTCCCTACTACTTGGTGATGAAGTCCTAAAAAAATATACAGCAGAAGACTTCAATTATTAAGGCGTATAAAACATATCATCTCCATATCTGAAAAACCCCTGACAACTGCATAATCGAAAGTCATTTCTCTTTGACTTGAGAGTTTTGGATCTTGGACCACCAGGGCACTGAACAAATCTGAGATTTTCCAGTTCAGTAGGTTTTCAAGTGTGTGTGTTTTTTTTTCCATTCCCCCAGCTGCAGAGTCATCTCTTTACATGGAATCTCAGCTGAGGTCTAATACGTAGGACTGACAAGACAGGGTTACTCTGATTGGTGGTGTTTGAAAACTAATTTAAAAACCCTGATATAGATCAACTCCCCATTTGTGAACTAGAAGATGAGGTATTTTCCCAGGGTCACAGAGCAAGAGGGACAGAGGACAGAGCCTTTGTGAACCACATGATAGCGGGTGCAGGCCTTTTCCCCTCCCCAAACACCTACTCTGCTGAGTATGTCCAGTCTTCCTTATAATGTGTGACTTGAGAAGATACTGAATGAGTTTCTGCTGTGTCCTTTTTAATTTATGTCCTGCCTTCTTTCACAAAGGGCTGGAGGGCTGCTTTACTAAATGAGCTTGGTTCCCTGAGCAAACACTGACAGGGCAGGGAGGAGGGTTCATCGATGTCCAGACAGGTAGTTACCTGAGGATAAATCATTTGCCACAAATAATCCCCACTGAGGTAATTGTGTTTATTCTTTTATCATAGAAAGAAAATTGGCTTTATGAGAATCCAAATTTACAGCATCAATAATCGCATTACCCTTAGAATTTCCTTTAAGTAGTCCCCCAGTGCATATGATATGCTCATTGGTTCACACATACTTTTCCAAGGATCCTGACTATTAAACAGAAAGCACAGACTGCATTTTGGAAGGCCTTCTCAGAGCCCAGGTCAAGAGAGCCTGTCTTATTATATAACCTCCTCTTGTCCTACCGAGGTAGATGGTATTATCACCACCTTACAGAAAACAATTGTTCTCTTAGTGTTTACTCTGTGCCAAATATTCCTTTCCACATTCTGCATATAAAAATAACTCATTTCGCCTGCCACCAGTGGCTTATACTTGTAATCCTAGCTATTCAAGAGGCTGAGACTTGAGGATCTTCGTTTGAAGCCAGCCCAGGCAAGAAAGTCCTTGAGATGCTTATCTCCATTTAACATTGAAAGAGCCTGAAGTAGGGGGCTGGGAATATGGCCCAGTGGTAAAGTGCTCGCCTCATATACATGAAGCCCTGAGTTCGATTCCTCAGCACCACATATATGGAAAAAGCCAGAAGTGGCGCTGAGGCTCAAGTGGTAGAGTGCTATCCTTGAGCAAAAAGGAAGCCAGGGACAGTGCTCAGGCCCTGAGTTCAAGCCCCAGGTCTGGCAAAACAAACAAACAAACAAAAAAAAAAGAGCCTGAAGTAGAGCTGACACTCAAGTGCTAGAGCACTAGCCTTGAGGGGAAAAAGCTAAGGGATAGTGCCTAGGTTCTGAGTTCAAGCTTCAATAGCAACACACACACACACACACACACACACACACACACACACACACACACACAAATAATATCTTTTCAATAGCGCTATGACATGTCTGTACTTGGTATTTTAAGGTTCTAGAGACTGAGGCTTATTGAAGATCACTTAGCTGAGAAACTGTGAGCTGGGATCTGAACAGAGAGCTGCCAGTCTGATTTGAGAGAGATCTCAACTACTGTGGTTTTGTGTGTGTGTACATGTGTGCCAGTACTGGGACTTAAACTCACAGCTTTTAGCTCTCACCCTATTCCCCCACCACCAGCACCACCACCACACAACTGTCCCTCAGTCACTTGAGCCACACCTTTAGTTCTGGCTCCTTACTGGTTAATCGGTAAGAATCTCTTGAATTTGTCTGCTTTGGCTGGCTTTGGACTGCAGTTCTCAGATCTCAAGCCTCCTGAGTAGCTAGGATTATAGCAGAGAGCCATTGCTTAGCCTCAGCTACTATCTTACATTGTCATGAGGGTAAGTTAACTTTAGGATCCTAACACTAATCATATAAATGGCTGAGCTACAAGGAAATTCAGACCTCCCAAGTCCACAGTCACTTAAAAACCCTTTCCCTTGGGGCTGGGAATGTGGCTTAGTGGTAGAGTGCTTGCCTAGCATGCATGAAGCCCTGGGTTTGATTCCTCAGTACCACACACACAGAAAAAGCCAGAAGTGGCCCTGTGGCTCAAGTGGTAGAATGCTAGCCTTGAGCAAAAGAAGCTCAGGGATGGTGCCCAGGCCGAGTTCAAGCCCCAGGACTGGCAAAAACAACAACAAAAAAACCCTTTCCCTACTTCCCTACTTTGTCCTGGGGTGTGAATAATGGGTGCTACCTACCACCCTTGCCTGTAACCTGTCAGCCTTCAGCAAGGGTGTGACAGAGCTGGGGCTTGACTGGGAGATGCATCAGCTAGTCTGGCACAAGGCCGAAGGGAGGGGGGGGGGGACCGCCAGATGTGCTTTCCACCACACCTGCAGTGATGGGGTTGGTGCACAGACTAGAGGGCCCCAGTCAGGCTGGATCTAAGTGGGGCAGAGATCCTGTTCCCTCTGTTCCAGGTTGGCCTTCCAGGTGCTGTGCTTGGCCCAGCGGCAATACTCTCTGCTCCAGGCAGCCAACCTCCTGACCCCAGACATGATTGCAGAGTTTGAGACCCTGAAGCGGCTAGTGCAAGAGGAGAACACTGAGCCTGGGGCCAAGACCTCTAGCACTCCCGGCCTGGCCAGCAAGGCCCCTCTGGCTCAGGAGCTGTGTTTCGAGTCCAGTGAGTGTCATCTCTACTCTGTCCTATCAGTGTCGCCTTCAAGGCCTAGCTGGGGCTGAGGCATTGCCAAACGCTTGAGGTGCTGTAGTGGGAGGCTGGACCTTTACAGTGATCGGCTTCTAAGAGAGACTTCAGACACTTGAAGAAGAGGGCCTCTCTGGATCTCTAGTGCCTGCTTCTTCCTTCCGGCCAGTCCCTGATCTCCCTCAGAACTCTCCTTTTCTCTGCCTAGAGTCTCTGGAGTACTGTGGCCCTGTGACCCGGACCATGGCAAAGCAACTGCACACTCTGGGGATCCCCTCTGGACCTGACCGCAGCCCTCACAAGGCAGCCCGGCAGCCCACCGAGGAGAAGAAGAAGAAGAGGAGACTGAGTCCTGCCGAGCCAGACTGTCCTCTGGCCCCAAAGCAGCGCCAGTCCTTTCTCCCCTGTCTGAGGAGGGGGTCTCTGCCTAAGGCTCAGCCTTCACTGGAGCCCAGCACCCCAAAACGGAAAAGGGCCTCCTCTCCCTGCCATTCCCCTCGCTTCTGCCCAGCCACAGTCATCAAAAGCCGGGTTCCCCTGGGCCCTTCGGCTATACAGAACTGTTCCACCCCTCTGGCCCCTGCTCGTGACCTCAACACCACCTTTGATCTCTCAGAGGAGCCCCTCTCCACACTCAGTTGTCACGGATTTGATGGCTGGGAGAAAGTCCCCCAGGAGTTGAACAGGCTGAACCAGCCCTTCATCCCCAGGTAGGTCGCCCCGCCTCCCTCTCCATCCTTCCAGCTGGCGGTCAGAGGGCAGCAAGAGACAAGGGTGCACCCAAGAAGAGGAAGTCAACTTGACTTCTGGAGTTGAGACCTTGGCCATCTGTTTCCCTTTGGTCATTCTCCAGTCCCAGAACGGAGTGCGCAGTGACTATGGAGACATGGCTTCCCTCGATGCTCCCCTTCCGTTCATACCTCAGATTCCCTGGCTGTGTGCTGGTTCAGGGCGTCCTCAGAGCTCATGGGACCTCACCTTTGGACGAGTCACGGGGAACCTGGAATTAATGAGCCCAGCCCTGCCCATTCCTCTGCTTTGCTTAGGCCCTGTGACCTGGCGTGAGTTCTGTGTCCCACTAGCAAATACCTAGGGTTGCCATTTGTCTCTTAGATTTCTCCAGTCCAGCATCTGGAATGCAGAATATGGACCTCAGAAAACTTGATTCGGTATTTTCTAGGGAGGAGATGAAGCGTTTACGCTTGCCCTCTGCTCGCGTGGCAGGCGAGGGGAACAGCAGCCAACTCAGGACAGTGGCAGAGGCTAAGGACAAATGGCAGACTACCTGGATATGTGAGGCAGAGGCCAGCAGGCTGCCCGCCTACAGCCCCCCCCCCCCCCCCCCCCACCTTTCATGGTCCCCAAACCAGCTCTTAGTAAAGCTCAGAGCTGGGCAGGTGGAAGGGTGAAATTGCTTGAACTCCGGTTCCCTGGACGCACCAGAAAACTGACATCTGGATGTCCTCCCAGCACAGGGCTGTCACTCAGCTGTCAGCCCAGGCAGCGGAGGCAGGGAGAGAGTCCACCTCTGAGCAGGAAGATGCCTCGGGTCATTTTGTCCAACCTTCCTCCTCACAAGCTGGGGCCTGGAAGGAGACAGGGTGGCCAGTGCCCTGTCTGGTTCCCGCCTCATCGGCCTTTCCCCTTTGTCTTTTCCGCTTGGCCAGTGCACCTGTGCCATTCACCAGCAAGGCCCCCAAGCTGCCATCTTCCTTCCCCGGGACCACCACTTGCAGGAAGAAGCGCACCATGAGGTAAGGTCTGGGCCATGTGAGGGTGGGGAGGAAATTTCCCACCCGAATAGTGTGCCCTAACCAGGCACAGGCCCCTGCTGGTGTCCCTGGACCCATCACAGCCCAGGTCTTGCAAGCCCCTTGCTTGCTATTCCAGGATCATCCTAGAAGTGAGAGGGGAGGACGGGCATAGTCTCCTTCCTCACTCACCTCTACTTCCTTTCCTCTTCCCACTGCCTCTCCTACTCTCACATATGGCCTTGGAAACTCCTGCTACTGCTCAGCCTTTCCTGTCTTCAAAGATGAAGGCAGGGGCTGGGAATGTCACGTAGTGGTAGAGTGCTTGCCTAGCATGCATGAAGCCCTGGGTTCAATTCCTCAGTACCTCATAAACAGAGAAAGCCGGAAGTGGCGCAGAGGCTCAAGTGGTAGAGCGCTAGCCTTGAGCAAAAGAAGCTCAGAGACAGTGCTCAGGCCCTGAGTTCAAGCCCCGGGACTGCAAAAAAAAAAAAAGAAGAAGAAGAAGAAGAAGACAGCTTGCGCTTCTTTCCTGCTCCTTGCACACCCCACAGTCCTACCTGTCTTCCCTCCTTCCTAAAGTTCCTCCATCTCCCGGGGCCAAAGTCGCATTGCTCGCCTCCACAGCAGCACCTTGAAGAGACCAACTGGGCCTCTTGCAATCCCAGGTGACTAGCCTTTGGGACAGAAATGAGGACACCACAATGTCAGATGAAACTGGAAGTAAGAGGGAGGGAGCAGGGCCGGCCACTAGGAGAAAAGCACCTCCAAGTGTCTCAGGGACCCTGTGTGGGGAGGGAGAGGAGGAGATGGGAGAATGGGAGCTGTGGCACAGATCCTCACTTTGTTCTTCCCATGTCCCACCCCACCCACTGGCCTGCAGACCCGCCGGTGAGTCCCCACTGCCTTGCTGACCAGAGAGCACAGAAGGAACTCATCAGGGTCGGGGGAGTGCTGTCAGCCGGGAGCTGTGTCACCATGGTGTCCTGACCAGCAAAGGTGTCCTGATCTGTCAGCCCATCTAAGCTAGCCACCTCCCCTTGGTCCCTGGCACCACCAGAGCAATTCATGCCAAGATGCCTCTCCTGTTTTTAACACCCCTCCCCAACCGTTCATACTCTCTGCCCTCTATTAACCTCTGTTAGGCTCAGCTTCTCTGTACATGCAGCTATTTTCAAGGATGCCACCCTAAGGACCTGCAGGGAGCTCTTGGCTCTGTTCTCTACCCCTGATGTCTTAACACTAGGCTCTGCCCAGTAGAGGAGGGGTGAGGTCAAGAAGGGGGCTCACTGGGGAGTCCCCACTTGGCTCTTCAGGTTTTGAGAGGAGCCTCTTCAGCCCCATTCTCCCCAGCCTGAGGTAGGAACCTTTCTCTGGCCCCTGCTCTGGTGATGGTGTAGCTGCTTTGCAAAGGAAGCCAGCATTATTATCTTGACCCATTGTACACAAGGCACTCAATGTATAAGAGTATATAAGAAGAAAAGAGAATGTAGCCTTAATGCTACCACCTAGGTATAAATGCTAAATACTGGGACTTATACATCCCTCTGATCCTTGATTTCTGAATAAACGGGTATTATAAACATGTATATAGATTTTTTTTTTAACCGTAATGATCAGTAAAATAAACTTCGGTGTCCTTGGTGTGTTTTTCTCTGTATACTTAAAAGAGCAGCAATTTCCCTTTCTCACCTTCCTACTTTTCAAGATTTCAAAAACATTTCTGGAGTTAGGGGTATCGCTCAGTGGTAAAGTAATTGCCAAACACGAGCAAGGCCCTGGGTTCAATCACTAGCACTTCAAAAAATGCGAGAGCAGCCAGGCACTGGTGGCTCATACCTTTATTCTTACCACTCAGAAGGTTAAGGATCCAAGGACCTTGGTTCAAAGCCAGCCCTAGTAGGAATATCTATAAGACTTAAAGAAATTGTTTTCATTTTTTCCCTAAAGTATTCTTAAAATTGTTATTATGCAGATGACGTACAGAGGGTTTACAATTATATAAGTCAGGTAAAGCGTACATTTCTTTTTGAACAATGTCACCCTTCCTTCGCTCTCTTCCAGTTTTTCCCTCCCGTCCCCACCCACAGGTTGTATAGTTCATTTTCAACATAATGTCTAATGAGTGTCACTGTTGCATTTGTTCACCCTTTGTCCTCCATTTCTAGGCCCTCTCCCCACAACAGATAAATGAACAAATAAGACAAGAAGAAAAGAAAGCAAAACTAATAAAGAAACAACCTCTTGTTTAGGAAGAACCTTATTGGTTGGTCCCTAGATCCAAGGCAATGCTCTTAAGTCTAGGTGAAGGCCCCACAAGATGGAACCGTTATGCAGCCTGCTCCTGCCCCCACCCCCCTACCTGCTCCTCCAGGCCTTTCTCCATTCATTGGATTATATGACAGTCCAACACAGTGATCTCTGTTCTCTCCATGAAGACATGGTTGGCTGAATGAATTAATAGAGTAAACAAAATTACAGGAGTCTGTTTAACTTTAGTCTGAAAACAAACATGTTAAGGGTATTTAGCACATTGTGAGTAGTGTGTAAATAGTGCTGCTATGTTAAAGGAGTCCTCTCTCCCCTCTGCCTGGTAGCCCCTCCTGCTCAGTCTCCATCCCTTTTTGGGAAAAAAAAAAAAAAGCAAGGTGTCTGAGAAGGATAGATAATGAAAGACAAGCTTCGCCCAACTCATTCAGGATTTGATCCCTGGTCTGCTGCTTTCTGGGACCCAGGGCTTTTTCCCCTTTGGAAGAGAGGAGATACCACTTCCCCACCCCCTTTCTTTTTTGCATGCCCAGGGTTCCCGCCTCTCCAATTAGTCTTAATGAGCTTGTTCTTCTATGTACCCCTCCAAAGCTGTCACAGCTTCACATCTGTAGCCCCTGGCAGCCTGGCATGGTGCCTTGACCTCAAGAGGCCTTGTTGAGTGCTGGCTGGGTTCAAATTGAATAACTTTCCCCACTTCCTGCTGCCTGTGTGTGTGTGTGTGTGTGTGTGTGTGTGTGTGTACATATATATGTATATGTATATACATATATATGACTCTCACCATCATATGTGCACAGGCGCAGAGCAAGGTGGCTAGTTACGAGGGCCGGGACAGCAACCTCAGTACAACAGGATCCTTGCACCAAGCAGCGTTTGCCCAGGAGGAGGGCAGCCTAAGTGTAAGAAGAGGTCGCTGTTGAGAAGGATAGTCCACAGCCAGCCATTGGCTCAGCAAACATTTGTGGCTCTGTGGTGCAAAATGGTGCTCTCTGGTGACCCATTAAACATACAAAGGCAGTGTTGATGGAGTTAACATGTGTGGCTTCTGCCCCCCAGGCGTGGGAGGTCAGGCGGCCAGGCTGGGCCCGACTTTGCAGGGAGCTGGTAGGGGCTGAGGCTAGAAGCAAGCTGACAGCCAGCTTCCAGCTGACCTCCATGATTGGTTCATTCTTACACAGTCATTCACAAGACACGCAATCAATACCTCCCCCATCCCCTGTGGGTCCATCCTGGCCTGAGCCCCCTCTCCCTGCCTGGTCTTAATCTCATTCCACTTCCATAAGAAGTCCTTTCCCTTGCCCCTTCCCCCCCCACAAGCTCTTTACTGGCACTTCCTTACTGGCCTCACAATTCATGCCGAGATCCACCATGGGGTACCGATTTCTGGTCAATATACAAAATCAGGCTCAGTGCCAAAGAGCTGAACACAGAGGTGCTTTGCGCAGGCAGTAGGGATGCACCTGCGCCTGTCCCCTGAGCATAGGCCACTTCTGTCCATCAGTGTTGGTGCCTGTCAAGGGGGAGAGATTGGTCTTTCTCTCTGAGCTCTCCCTGCACCCAGGCTTGTGTGTCCACCACAGGGCATTTTACCACACCAGGGTTACTAACTCAGGAGTCCTGCCCCAAAGCCTTGCTTATCTGTACACAGGTTCCCCAGCAATGATCCTTCCTTTGGGAAAGAGGTGTTGAGGGAATTCTGGTTCCCAGCTAGAATTTAGATCAGGATTATCTTCTTCTGAATGGCCCAAGATGAAGGTTGTGGGGTGAGAAAGGGACCAGAGCCATCCCAGGGGCACAGGGACTATGGCAGTGTTTTCCAGCCCAACCTAAAGGCTCCCCTCAACTTGGTGCAGCCCTACAGTCCATTCTTTGGCCCATCCTGTCCATTTGGAGGGCTGCTGTGTTGGAACTAGCAGACCACCCACCAGGAGTCCCGTCCATATCCACGGCCACAGCTCATCTCTTCTCTTGGGACCCAGTCAGGCAAGGAGCTGAGAAATGCCTGTAATTCTAGCTGCTCAGGAGCCTGAGATCTGAGGCTCATAGTTCAAAGCCAGTTCAGGCAGGAAAGTCTATGAGACTGCAATTAACCACCAAAAAGCCAGAAGTGGAACTTTGGCTCAAATGGTAGAGTGTTAGCCTTGATTAAAAAGCTAAGGGACAGTGCCCAGGCCCTGAGTTCAAGCCCCAGTACTAGATCAAAAAAGAGGGGAAGTGGGGTAGAAGAAAAGAGGAAGGGAGGGAGGGAGGGAAAGTGAACTTAAGAAAACCTACCACAAATGCTAGGAGACCTGGCTTTGGCTTTCTCCTTCCAAGCCTTCCGTGGTGGCCGCCAGACCTGGGCAGCTCAGCACTGCCATCTAGTGGCCCTGGGGCTCAGTTCCCTTGCTCAGGGAAGCTCCAAGGGATGGATGGATAGCTGGTGGTGTCTAAGGACCAGCCAAGAGACTCAAGCCTTCTTCATCTTTGCCCAGCTTGTTACCACCAGGCCAAGCTAGGCATGAATAAGTAGCAGTGATACAACAGAGCTAGAAGGAAGCAGCCAAGTGGCAATGTGGCTACTTGAATTAGAGGCTGGCATCTTTAGAAAATACCATACATGTCCTGTGTACGTTGAGGACAGAGGTTGGGTTCATCTGTCCTGGGAGGAACTTCGGCCTTGCTCTGCAAACAGGAGATCATTGGTCAGATTTTGATATAGAAGAGAGCACAGGGATGTCATCTTGTCCCAGCAGGACACAACATGGCTGCATGTTCTCCAGGCATTTTATGTCTATGGCGCCTGCTATAGATTCTAGAAGTCATCCAGAGTTTGACCGGAGAGTTTGGATCTTTGGGATTTCCACTTGGGGAAGCAGGAAGATGTACCCTGGAGCCTGAAGTGGGCTAGGAAGATGGGAGTTGAGATAGAGACTGGGAGGGCTGAGGGCATGCCATGCTCTGTTGGCTTTGTCTGCTGGGGATAGATACGCATAAGTGTGGTTTAGAAAGAGACAAACACAGTTGGAGAGACAAGTAGGGAGACAGACAGAACAGAGATGAGCACACATGCACATGCACACATGCACGCGCGTGTGTGCACACACACACACACAAAAAGGGGGAAAAACTGCTCAACAGGGCTTAGTTAAATGAATGCATACAGTGGAAAACCATGCAGCTGTTAAAATGATGATACAGATAAATATTGATATGGAAAGATGGCCACAGCATATTGTTGAGTTTTAAAAAAAACAAATTACAAAGTCATTTGTACAGCATGAGCTTATGCTGAAAAAAATGAGTTTGCATATGTAGAAACAAAATCTGTAATGTTTATCTCCATGTGGCAAAATTATGGCTAATTAAACTATTTGTGTTGCTTATTTGAAATTTCTGGTATTTCTACAATAAGTGTGTAAGTGAAGTCATCTATGGCACCTGCCTATTGCACAGTTTCCTGTTGGACAACCTGGGAGGGTCAGCCACTCGAGCCACAGAAAACAGGCTTGAAGCAAAGGCTTGATCCCAGCCTTTCTCGTCCTTTGAAGTCCCTCCCCAGCTTCCTAAAGCACCACAGGATCAAAAGTCACTGGGAAGCTGGGGACCTGGGGCACCAGTTCCTCATGCTGTCATCCTAGCTACTCAGGAGGCTGAGATCAAAGATTAGGTTTCAAAGCCAGCCACAGGCAAGAAAATCTGTGAGTGGTTTTGTTTTTGCCAGTCCTGGGGATTGAACTCTGGTCCTGAGCTCTGACCCTGAGCTTCTTTTGCTCAAGGCTAGCATGCTAGCACTTGAGCCACAGCCCGCTTTCGGCTTCTTCTGAATAGTTTCTTGGAGATAAGAGTCTCACATTCTTTCCTGCCCAGGCTGGCTTTGGACTATGATCCTCAGCTCTCAGCCTCCTGAGTAGCTAGGATTACAGGCGTGAGCCACCAGCACCTGGCTTGCGAGACTTTTATCTTCAACTAACCAGCAAAAAGCCAGAGGTAGTGCTGTGGCTCGGCTCAAGTGACAGAACACCAGCACTGAAGGGAAAAAAAGGCCACTGGGGGCTCCTCCCCAAGATGCTCCTTACCTCACTGCTTGCCTCTCTCTCTACAGTGGGCTCTGCTGGGGATGGCGGCTACCTCAGCAGGTAGCCATTGCATGTCCAAATAAAGAACACGTCCCTGGCATGGAGTTGGGGTGGTGCAAGGATGCAAGGAGCTCAGGGTGCCTTAGTTGGTTTGAGAGCTGGAGGGGAGGGGGGGAGCAGCGAACAGTCAGGTCGTGCCTGTAAGTGTCTGAAAGCTGGAGACTTGGTGGCACTGGGATGGCTGCCCCTGGGGGCCTCCTCCTTGTGCCCACAGAATGACTCACCTTGGCACAGACACAATAGTCAGGGGTGGGCACACAGCCTGTTTCCCCTCTGCTCCCCTAGCCCCCTCTCCGATGCTTTCTGAGAAGCCCATTGAGCAAGGGGCTTGCACTGCACCCTGGCCTGACATCCTGACATCTTCAGATAAAAGCAGTAACAGACCCCTGGGGACTGCCCTTGCTGTATGGCGCCCTCGCTGGCGCTGGAGAACAAGGCTCTATTCAGCAAGTGCCTGGGAGTAGAGATCAGGAGCCCAAGTATGGGCAGTGAGAGGCAGAGGGAAGCAGGGGGAGCACGGGGGAGGGGGGGAGGAGGGGGAAGCAGGGACATCTGCTTCCCAGCAGCCCAAGGATACAGATGACTGAAGCTCCTGGGTGGGGTCAGAATGGATGGAGATGGATGGAGCTGAACTCCTCAGACACTCTCCTTCCCAGCATTGCACCCAGCAGCTCCTAGGTTCCCAGGCCTACCCAGCCCCAAAAGCCTGGTGTGTGGGAACTGGAGAGAAATAAATCTCCAGGAAGAGTGAGGGGTGGCCAGGGAGACAGGGTGCTGCAGGACCAAAGATTCTAGCCGGCACAGCCAACTCATTCATAACTGCTCAGTGGGGCTGTCAAACCAGGATTCCAGGAAGGGAAGCAGGGAGGATTGGCGCAGGGGCGAGGCAGCCCAGCAAAATGGATGAGGGAACAAACAGCAGCCAGGGAGAAGTTCTGTTCCCTTATCCAATGAGGAGTGCCCCAAATTCCTTCTGTCACCTCCACACACAGAGGTCTTGGGTGACCTGCAGGAGAGAGGCATTGGTTCCAATCCCAGCCTCCAGCATGGGGAACTTCAGGGATGGGGAGAAGGTAACAATGCAGGCCATTTGGGTTCAGTAGGATTGGGACTCCCAGATGTCTGGCTCAAGTGGTGGAGAGCCAGTCTTCAGCAAAAAGGCCAAGCAAGAGCGAGACCTGTGTTCAAGTCCCAGTATGGGCACAAAGAAAGTAAGGAGTGAGACTGAAGAGGAAATGAGAACGCAGATTGTTTCCTGAGACCAGGCACAGGTTAGTTCTTCACCAAATCCCTTCCATCGAGAAGGCCTGTGCACAGTGGCTTGTGACTCATCCAGGCCAGCCTTTTCTTGACCCAGCTTCCTAGGGAGAGGGTCTCCTTGCTCAGGGGTCAGGACTCCAGGCACTTCCTACCTCTGACCAGGCTGGTATGCCAGGAAGCCCTGACTGGGCACAGTGACCTCAGTGGGGTGAGCAAAGCTCTCCCCATGGTCGGGCCACAGCTCAGCCACACCCCCTCAGGCTATGCCAGAAGCTGTTGCCTGGCAGCCCAGGCATTACCAGTCCAGCCCACTCCTCCATAAAGCCTGCACATCTCAGGAGCCAGCAGAGAGACAGGACAGGATGGAACGGAGACAGGTCACCTCTGCTCGGCGCTCCTACACCTCCTCAGAGATGGTGGTCAGGGGCCTGGGGCCCAGCCACCGCCTGAGCGCCGGTCTCCGCTTGAGTCCCTGCCCCAGGGTCCCCCTGGCTCGCCTGTCTCCTCCGCTACCGGCTCGAGTGGACTTCTCGCTGGCCGGGGCACTCAATGCCGGCTTCAAGGAGACCCGGGCCAGTGAGCGGGCTGAGATGATGGAGCTCAACGATCGCTTTGCCAGCTACATTGAGAAGGTTCGGTTTTTGGAACAACAAAATAAGGCGCTGGCTGCTGAGCTGAACCAGCTGCGGGCCAAGGAGCCCACCAAGCTGGCCGATGTCTACCAGGCTGAGCTTCGGGAGCTGAGGCTGCGGCTCGATCACCTGACTGCCACCAGCGCTCGGCTTGAGGTGGAGAGAGACAATCTGGCCCAGGACCTGGGCGTCCTGAGACAGAAGTGAGGAGGGGGACAGGGAAAAGGGCCTTTTAGTAGAGAACCAGAGTCCCCCAGAGGGAGTGTGCATGGGACTACATCCTTGAGCTGGTACTCCGCCTGGGTCTCCCCACCTCTGGGAAGTGGGGAGCTGCTCTTGCCCTCCAATATGATAGAAAGACCAGGGGCTTTACGTTTCATTCACTGATGGTGTATTTGTATATTTGGAAGGGGGTATTATCTATTCTGAGCCTAGATCCATACCTAAGAAGGTGGCGAGAGAAGGTTAGCATGCACAAGAGGCTGAGGTTTGGAAGTGAAGGAAGCAGGGAAAGGAGCAGGGCTGAGTGGCAGGCAAGTGTATGTTCTCAGTGGTTCAGGAGAGAGAGAGAGAGAGAGAGAGAGAGAGAGAGAGAGAGAGAGAGAGAGAATGTGTGTGTGTGCATCCAGCAGTAAATGTAAGGTGGTGGATGTGCCTGTATAAGCAGGAACAGGTGCACCAACCCCGATAAGACTCCTTAGTAATGAGTTAAGGCAAAAGCCCTTATCTGCTCACCCTTCCAGACAAAGCCCCTGTCTAGGACCCTCCTGACCCTCAATACTCTTGCCACTCTACCTGCTACCGGGGGTCTCTGTGACAGCCATATTCGAGGGGGAATGGGGTGGGGATCTAGGAGTCTTCAGGAAAGTTTGGAATGTGTTCTCCCATCCCAGGCTCCAGGACGAAACCAACCTGAGGCTGGAGGCTGAGAACAACCTGGCTGCCTATAGACAGGTCAGAGAGGGGGAGGGAAGGGGCAGGGGAGGGGAGAAAGGGCTGGCAGCAGCCTACCCAAACACCCTTGCCAAACCCAGCTCTCCAAAGCCACTCCCCAGTGCCACCCCGGGAGGAAGAGTAAGGCAAGGCTGGGGAGTGGGGAAGAGGTGGCTGGGGTCAGAGCAGCCCAATGTCCTCTTGCATTCCAGGAGGCAGATGAAGCCACCTTGGCCCGTCTGGATCTGGAGAGGAAGATTGAGTCACTGGAGGAAGAGATCCGATTCTTAAGGAAGATCCATGAGGAGGTGAGGCCAGGACAGGGGAAGGGAGCCCCAACACACAGACTACAGCTGAGAGACAGACAGACAGACATTTAGAAAAAGAGACAGGCTGGGGATATAGCCTAGTGGCAAGAGAGCCTGCCTCGGATACACGAGGCCCTAGGTTCGATTCCCCAGCACCACATACACAGAAAACGGCCAGAAGCGGCGCTGTGGCTCAAGTGGCAGAGTGCTAGCCTTGAGCGGGAAGAAGCCAGGGACAGTGCTCAGGCCCTGAGTCCAAGCCCCAGGACTGGCCAAAAAAAAAAAAGAGACAGACTTACTCAAAGACAAAAGTAAAGAATGAGACTGACATAGACAATGAGAGAGGGAGAGAGAGAGAGACAGAGACACACAGAGAGAGACACACAGAGAGAGAAGCAGAGCATCCTCACCCAGCCCCTGGGGAAATCCACACAGCTGGTACCCCATGTACCCCATGGCCTCATGTATTCCTTCACATCAGCCCTGTAAGACAAGAGCCCTTCCTACTTCCTTCTTTCACAGAGGATGCTGAGGCCCAGAGAGGTTACAGAGCATCTTAAGGTCACACAGTAACTGACTCTACTCCTGCCATCTGTCCAGGGCCTGGCTTCACAATCTATTGTCCTGAGGAACCTGGGTGCCCACAAAAAGCACCTAGCTCCTGCCCGTCCATCTCTGGATGAGGATGCTATGAAGTTCCCAATTTCCTTTCCCTGCTCCCCTTTGCCTAGGCATGCACTTCTGCCAGCAAGGGCTGCCTCCATTTCCTAAACCAACATCCCTGGATGAGGTGCAAGCAGGAGAGAGGATGTGAAGATGTTGGCAGAGCCCAAGCTTCAGCCTTGCCCTGAGCCCTGCCATCCCTCCTCTCCCTTCTAGGAGGTGCAGGAACTTCAGGAGCAGCTGGCCCGACAGCAGGTCCACGTAGAGATGGATGTGGCCAAGCCTGACCTTACAGCAGCCCTGAGAGAGATTCGCACACAGTACGAGGCGGTGGCGACCAGCAACCTGCAGGAGGCAGAGGAGTGGTACCGGTCCAAGGTAGCCCTGCCTTGAGCTAGGCAGGACAGATAGGCCCTGGCCAGGAAGAGAAGGGGGAAGGGCATCCCCAGTGAAGAGCAAAGCCTGTGTGGAGAGCTGGGAGATAGAAAAATCCCAAGGAGCCCAGGGATCCAGCTCAAGTAGCAGCAACACAAGCTGAAGCCAGTCTGAGCAGGGTCCTGCCTGATGCAGGTGAGGGCCTCCCCCAAAGCTGGGGCGCTGATGGCTGTGAGAAGCCAGTTCTGCTGCCCAGGACCCACTTTCTACAGTGGAGGGGGACAGGGCTCAGTCCCAGGGATGGAGCTACCCATGATGAAGTTCTGGATTCTGTGATGCTGTTCATCCATTTGTTGGGTGCCCAGGTGCTGTGCGAGGTACCAAGGCCCAGTAGTGGCTACTGTGCCTTCTGTCCATTCACCATCTCTGGGAACCATCCCAGCCAACATTCTTGGAGTGACCTAGGGCAGTGCTCATCTCCCTGATTTCCCAGAGATCAAGCTGCCCAGTGGGCCCAGGCGGCATCAGATGTGAGCTCTTCCAGCGCCCAGCCCTCCCCTTAGCCTAAGGCCTCTGTTTAGTTTGCGGACCTCACAGATGCTGCTGCCCGAAATGCCGAGATGCTCCGACAAGCCAAGCACGAGGCCAACGACTATAGACGCCAGCTGCAGGCTTTAACCTGTGACCTGGAGTCCTTGCGTGGTGTGGTGAGTATGGGCGGGGCTGGACCCTATGACCTGGGAACCACTGGGCTGGGGCTGGCACCTTCCCCTGTAGGAGATGCCCAAAACAGGGCCCCAAAACTTTACCAGGGTTGGAGGTAGGGCTGGGGCCAGGCTCTGGGATCCAGGTGCAGGGACCCTGAGGGACCTGCCCACTGCCCACCACCCTGCAGAATGAGTCCCTGGAAAGGCAGATGCGTGAGCAGGAGGAGCGCCATGCCAGGGAGGCCACACGGTACCAGGAGGCCCTTGCCCGGCTGGAGGAGGAGGGACAGAGCCTCAAGGATGAGATGGCCCGCCATCTGCAGGAGTATCAGGACCTGCTGAATGTCAAGCTGGCCCTGGACATCGAGATCGCCACCTACAGAAAGCTGCTGGAGGGCGAGGAGAACCGGTGAGCCCTGACCCTACCCCCCCCACCCCCCACCCCCAGGAATTCTCCCTGCTGTCTCTTCCTACAGTCCCTCCTGCTCTCTGTGCCTGCCTAACACATAGTAGGTATTCAATAAATAGATCCAACCAATATGAAGTTCCAGGGTGGTGGACATGGGTCCTCGCCTAGCCTACTTCTCTTCACCTTGGTTGTTGGTATCTTCTGCCTTCTTTGGAAGGCGCTTCGCCACTTCCTTCCCCCACCCGCCTTGCATCTCCCACACCTCTGCTCTCTGCCACCAAGCTCTGCTGGCAGGTTAACTCCTCAGTCCACTAAGGCTGGGGAAAGCAGAGGATGGAGTCAGTCAGACCCAACCACTGGAATGGCACAAAGAGCCTTGGGGTTAGCCTGCTGCCCTGACTGGAACCTGGCTTGGGAATGTCCTAAGGCAAACTCCTCATCCCTGTGCCCCCACTGTCTTCCAGCATCACCATTCCAGTGCAGACCTTCTCCAACCTGCAGATCCGAGGTCAGTAGAGCTGGGCCTTGTGGGAAGATGCTGTGTCCCACGCCCCCACCCACCCCCTTTGGCCTGGGAGAGCCAAGGAGTGTCAGCTCTTTGGCAGGGCGGGGGTGGGGGTGGGGAGGTTCCTTCAGGAGCCACTGCAGAGCTCCTAGCCAGAGCTCAGTCTCCCAGAGGATTTGTAGGTGGGGGGAATGCCACTGTCCTTGTCTTGCTCTGTCCCATCCTGCATTTCTCTTCTTGCACACTTCTCCACAGTAGATCGGTGGGTGGGGGAGGGGGGCTGAGGTCTCGAGCAGTGCTCATTGTGTAAGCCCTGGGTAAACTCGGCTCTTCTGAGTGCTTTATGTTGTGTCTTGTTTTGTTTTAACTGCTTGTCACTACAGGGGGCAAAAGCATCCAAGAAGGGGAAGTTCACAAGGTCACAAGACATCTCAAAAGGCTCACAATACAAGTTATACCCACACAGGCTCACCAGATTGTAAATGGAGCCCCCACTCTCGGTTAGCTGTCTGCCTCTCAGCCATTGCTTTTCCCAGCTCGATAGGGAGTAAATCTCATGACACTTACTTTTCTAGTCCTTTGGGGTTCCCTCCTCCTAGGCTTCCTTTGCCCAGGAGCCTCAGGCCCTAGTCCAGGCCCTGGCACTGGATAACTAGGATAACTAGGTTTTGCTAGCAGAACTGGTCGCTGCTCAGGGCAGCATTTCCCTGGGAGCTCAGATGAGCTGCTCTGGGGCCCCTGGGTGCACGCCAGCCTCCGCCTCACCTCTTTGCTCACTGGGAAGTCCCCTTGTGTCTTGCTGTGGCTGGTGGGCAGGCTCACTACTTGATACATCTGTCCCCAAGGCTCTGTTGCTCTGCTCAGTGCTGATTCAGCCCAGAGGATTCATTCCCTCTAGACTCCTGCCCTTGTAGTGAATAAAGTTTTATGTTCCCTGCTCTTAATTTTAAATATTAGTGAGTGTGACATGTCATATTTTTTCTCTCTAAGGGGGGCAGACTAAATTACTTTTTTACTGGTATGTGGCTCTCAAATGAGTCTTAGATGAGGACAAAAAATCCTCTTCTGGGTTAGGATATGTAGGAACATTAGACATGCATGTCCCAGGACTTAACTGAGCAACGGAAGGTTGACCAGGCTAACCAGGTAGAGGTAACGCTGCCAAGTGGGAAACAGTCAAAGGCCAGTGGGGTCCAATATATGACAGAGAAAGTAGAGAGGGGACAAGAATAAGGTCCACGTGTATTGAGCACTAGTATGTTCCTGGTATTTAACATACTTTATTTCAGTTAATTGCCTCTTCTCTCCCACCTAGAAAAGTAGACACCACCCGCTCCATTTTGCCAATGAGGAAACTCAGCCTGAGATCAATGAGCCTGCACATAGCAGTGTGGCTGATTGTGGCTCAGCTGGGACTTGACTTACTCCTCTAGATCTCAAAGCCCATGTGCTTCATCCTTGGAGCCCTGCTGGGTTGTCAGGAAGCCAGGTGCCAAATCAGGGCTGAAACAAAGCCATGTCAGAAGACATAGTAGAGTACTGGACAGCAGCAGGGTGTACCCCGCACTAGAGGGACTTGGGGGTCTCTAATTTCCTTTAGAAGAGCCAAGGCTTTCTCTGCCTGGCTTGAATAGGTTCTTGAGCTCACAATGTGGATGTGTGATAGGGAATGGGGGCTCAGGAGAGGCTGTCTCATGTCCTGAGAGCCCACCAGAGGCCTCCTCTCCTCACACCTGCAGAAACCAGCCTGGACACCAAGTCAATGTCAGAAGGCCACCTTAAGAGGAACATCGTGGTAAAGACCGTGGAGATGCGGGATGGAGAGGTGAGGACAGGGTCACCATAGGAGTTCTTGAGGCTGGGCTATGGAGAAAGCCTGAGACTTGGGGCATAAATGGCACACTGATTCTCTGGAGCATCCCAGGAACTCTGGGAGACAAATGGAACCTGAATGTGATTCCCTCTGCCCCATGCCATAGGTGGTGCTAAGGGGGATCCTAGGCTCCTTGAATAGGGGCCCAGACACACAGGGGACACAGACACACAGACACACAGACACACACACACACACACACACACAATTAGCTTCAGGTGCGATAGCTGCAGAGATGAGGGCTTACAGATTTTATGAATGAGAAGAAAGCATATTTCCACAGCCCCTTCACATTCCCAGTGGAGATAGCAACAAAATTAGTTGCTATTCTTCTTCTATCCTTAGCTTACCATGTGACAGGCATGGTGCTAAATGCTTTGCAAGCAGTGTCCCACCCCCTGCTCTGATAGTTACTATCAAGAGGACAAAGACTCAGGACAGTTGAGGCATTGCCCAGCCTAGCCTGGTGGGACAGGGGTCTGGTGTGAGCTCCTATGAACTGTGCCCCTTCCCTGTCCCCTGCAGGTCATTAAGGAGTCCAAGCAGGAGCACAAGGACGTGATGTGAGGACTGCAGTAGAAGCAGGATAGTTGCTCCTTCTGGGATGATAGTTCATTTCCCCAGATCAGATTCCATGCCCTTGCTTTCCCTTCTATGTCTCTACACCAGCTTGCTGCCTTTGCTCAATCAACATTAGGCTGCCAGATGGCATCAACCTAGCACCCAGCACCTCTAACTAACAAGGCACGTATCCCAAGGGATAGTCTGGAGCAGGGAGGGGGTGGTCAGCAGCTTGGATTATAATAGGGAGGAAAGAGAGAAGTTGGGCAGGGCAGGAGGACCTAACCAATCATATTCTCCTTCCTCTCTGTTGTTATGGCAACTGTTGCCAGAACTGAAGGTGTCTGGGCACTAAACTTTGGGTTTCCTCAGGCTGTTGTAGGGGTTGGGAGGGTGGGGAAAAACAAACCTGGGATTCACTGGGATTCAAAGCTGAAGTCCCCAAGGCAAGATAATCCTGGCTAGAGGCTAGTTCCTAAGAATGACCCTAACCAACCAGGACTGAGTGGGAAAGTCTTGCCACCTGGAGTGGTCATAACAATTTCTGGCTTGTCTAGATGCCACAGGGGAGGAGGAGGGCTTCCTGGGTAACGATTCAAGTACCTCAGACCCCAGTGAGCTGCCATGCAGGGAGCCAGTCCTTAGGCATAGGGGAGCTTGGGTCTTGGTATTTGGGGACTAGTGTAAGTGGAGAAGGACTAGGTGCTGAGGAGTTGCGGAAGAGTGACCTGGCCTCTGGGTGTGGGTACAGAGAGGTCAAGCCCATGGGGACTTCCTCTAAGGGTGTTGGTAGTGGAGGCGGGCATGGGGACAAGGCCTGACATCAGAGAGAGCAGTTGTGAGTGACTGGTTACACTCGGCCTCTGGATCGTGGGAATCGAGGAAGTGACTCATTCTCTTGAAGACACTGAAACAGGAAAGAGAGGGGGCTGCTGTCCAGAGGACAGAGCACAGCTGTGTCCTTTTCTGCAAGCCTCTGCCTAGCTGCATAATCCCTGGCCACCCAGGCCTCTGAATCTGCAACTGCTGCTTCTCCACCCTAGTGTAAACACCACCACATCTCAGCTTCTCCACCAGAGGCAGCCTCTGTAGCCACTCCTAGCTGCACTCCAAATGTCCTCAGTGGCATGAGTTCAGTGAACACACTGGCTTGTGTTCCTGCAGCCTGAAGGCATAGCACTTGACTTCACCCCCCAGAGTAGGCACTGCTCCCTGTGGGTGAACAGGTGGGTGTCTGTGCCCAAAATGGGGTTGAAAAGATCCACCATAGGAAGCCAAGAAAGGGAGGGTTGGGTTCCTCCCTCTTTCAAGACTTGATATCCCTGCCACTCCTTGCTGCCACCCCCACCCCCACTGTTAACCTTCAGGGCAGTGCTGTTGCCGTCACCCACTGAGCAGCAATAAAGTCATGTACCTGAGGTCTCCATTGTGGACTGTCATGTGTGCCTGAGACAGCAGGGCTGGGGCCAAGACCTGACCTTAAATAAGAAGTTAAGTTGCCTCTTATCCTCCATCATCTGGGAGCCCAAGCCCTCATGACAGCAGCCACATGCCAGCTCCCAGCTCTGACCCACTTTGCCATTAGAGTCCTGATGTCCCAGCCTTCGCCCACCCTCTTTCTCATCCCTAGTCCCCAGTCCAGGTGTAGCTGCTCAGAAAGGCTCTGAATTCTGTATCTTCTGTCTTCACTCATTCCCATCCTCATCTTTACCCTCATTCCTACACCTGCTGTTTCCACCTGTGGTTCCCTGAATGATGATGGGAAGAAGGCAAGGAGGAGACACGTCCACTCCCCCCATTCTTTTCTTCCTTCCTGTCCCTGCTACTCCCAGTTCAAAGTCCCAGGACTTTGCCATCTTGCCTTGTCCTCAAAAGCAAGATGACAAAGCACTGATGATGCTATCCCCATAACCACACTGGTAAGGGATTCCAGTCACTTCCTCCCTCTCTGACCCAAGTGTGACATGAGATGACACCTGTCCTGGCTTTTCCCCCTAACCTCAGTCCCCAATCCTCCATTCACCCCAGGGCCTTCCCCATTTCCCAGATCAAACTGCAGGCCTGCCATGAAACTAGGGGGCATGCCGTAACTAAGGTATTTGTCCACATGTCCCAGCCCAAGAAACCAGAAACTTCTGGTAATCATTTAACAGAATACATCGAAGCACAGCTGGTCTTCAGAGGTGGGGAAAGAGACAACCTAGAGGGAGAAGTTGGGACAACAGCCACAACAGTAACAGCAGCAACGACAGAATTGAACGATGACAAAGACGACTGTGATGAGCAGGTAGGCAAGCAGGGTGAGCATCACGGCAGAACGAGTCTCGGGATCCGACATTGTGTCTGGGTGGTACTTTCGGGATTTCACACCCAGCCGGAACCCAGCAACCCGCTCCCCCTGCCGCCAGCAATAGTAGATGCCGCGGTCACTTAGCCGGGTGAAGCGAATGTGGAGTTGATTGCCATGGTCAATGAACACCCGCATGGATCTGTTGACACCTATCAGGTACTGTGTGCGGTACAGTTGCTGGTGGTCCTTGTCCCAGGCCACCGCATGCTCTGGCCGGGCCCCAGGACAGGAGATGATGAGCCCATGACCTAGTCTCTGCTGGTGGAATTGGATGGGGACCTGGGGGACCCAGGACTTGCTGCCCACTTTCGACACGTAGTTGTAGATGGCCAGCAAGCCCTGCTGGGTCTGGTTCTTACAGGGTACCAGGCAGCTCTGAACCTGCAGCTCAGGCATGCGGTTCTTGGCCAAGTTGTATACCTTCCTCGGCACAGCTTGTGAACCACAGGATACCACGTGGGGCGCTCTCTTTTGGTATCGTGGGGAGAGGTCAGGGCTCTTCAGGTAGCAGAGGCCAGTGCGCCACTGCTCTCCACGTACCCCGCAACGGTCACAGGGGGTCCACTCCCAGAAGGTAGTGAAGACATGGAGGTTATTATAGTAATTGTCTGCAAAGGGCTCCTGTCCTTCATCCCTAAAGGTGGCCACCATCCCAACATTGCTCTGGATGTCCACATCGTAGGCATAAAAGTAATCCCCCTCGCGGGTGCCACAGAAATACAGGCCTGAGTCCTCAGGCTGGGCTCGGAAGACCAGCAGACTGAACATGCGGATGCTGAAGCGGACCAACATGTCACTGCCCACTCGCACATGAGTTTCCTCTGTCAGCAACCGCCCATCAAAGTCTGTCAGCACTTTGGTGTGACTGCTACCCAGTTGCTTTTGGTAGTACCAGACCACAGTCAAGACCTCCTCGGGTTTGCAGTGGCAGGGAAGCTCGAAGCTCATGTCAGCCAAGTAGGCTGCATTGTCGAACATCAGAAAAGCAGGGCAAGGAGTGCTCTGGAAAATGTTCTCCTTCTCCACAATTTCAAAGGCTTGGAGGCTGCTCCAGGTCCATAGGAACATGGTGGTAAGGGCCAGGTTCATGCCTGTTGGAGGAGAGGCGCAGGGCACTGGATCTCAAGGCCTGTGGGTTTCTGGAAATCACTATTGACAGGAGGCTTTTATATGAGGAAAGAATTAAGCAGCCAGGAAAAGAAATCACCGATCTGCAGAAAAAGCAGCCAAACGCAATGCCATTTATTCCCAGCTGGTATATGACGCCCTTCTAAGGTTCCAAACCTGTTCTCTAGGGAAAATCATTCTAGAACCTGGCCCTCTCTCATCTTTCTAGAACACTGGTACTGACCCAAGAATGGGGTGGGAAACTGGGATGAGCCATAGGCCTTTTGCCTCACTTTGAGAGATCCTGCTATCCCTGCCCAGAATCCAATTCTTATCAGCCTAGTAGAAGGAAACTCTCCTATACATCTGGCCGTTCTGGGTGCTAGCCAGTCTTGAGTCAATGGCTTGGGGCTTTTCCAGGCCTAATCTCTGCAAGAACTTAGTCCCTAGGGCAAAATTCTGCACCTCATGAAGCAGCATTTGATCACCACGGATTAACTGTCCATTCATTGGCTCTGGGTTATAAATATTCTGGGTAAGCACTATGGAGATGGGTGTTTATTTTCCATGGAAGATGAATGAGGTTGCTTTTTTTTCTTTCTCAGAGTGGAGGCTGTAGCTAGCATTTGGTTGGGAACACATCCCTCTCTCAGGGCCAGCAGGCTAAAGGCATGGCAGACTTGAAGGGTGGGAGGGAAAACATGGTGACAATAAAGGACTAGAGAAGTAGGCAGGACTATAGCTTTTGCACTAAACAGTCATAGTTCAGAAGGAAACGGGAACATGACTCAAACGAGAACATGGCTCAAATGGAAAAGTACCTACCTAGCAAATGTAGGGCCCGAGTTTAATTAAATGCAAACAAAATAAAACACAGGAGAAAGGATGTAGGCGTCGGTCTCTCATTGCAATCTCACAAAAAAACTAACACCAAACAGCACAACATACCCCCAGGTACCACTGGTATCTTTGAGGGCAACCGGGCCTCTCAGCGAACCTGGTAGAGCCTGAGTAGCTCTTCTAGGAGGTTCTCTTCCTCCTGAAGCCCATCAGACAGCTCCTCTGCACCCAACTTCTTCTGGCTGAGGCCTTCCTGCAGGAGTTTGGGCGTGCTCATAGCCTGTAGCTTCTGAAATAGGCATTGGCAACTCTCCTTCTCTGCCTGGCTCAGCAGGCTCATGTTCAAGGTGAAGCGCCCAGTGTTGGCCAGGCTATGCAGGATCCCCAAAACAGTAACCCGATCACTTGGCCTCACATGATTAGCCAGTGCTACCAGGAGCTCCCCTAGAAGTCCAAATCCCACATCTGTCTGGAAGAGGTGGCCCAACCTAGGACCCCCGAGCTGCAGCAGGGCCTGATAGCGCTCTAGCCCGCTCCTCATGTGTCGCCTCCAATCGCGGTAGAACTCTGCTGAAGTCTTGGGCTGGAATGGAGTTTTCTCCTGGATCACAAAGGAAGGAAAGGAGTCCAGAGCTCTTCTGGCTGTTCACAGTGATGGAAAGGGAGAAGGGGGCTTGTAGGATTTCATTTTCGCTTTGGAACTGCAAGGCCTGGGACAGAGAGTCCTGGGGCAGAGAAGGAGAGCCCAAAGAATCCAAGCTATCATGTAAGTTTCTCCTTTAGACTGGGGTTTTCCTACTAAGGAAGAGGTCACAGTGCTGTCTTTCCAAAGTAAGCTGGTTTGCTCTGAAGAGGAGAGCACAATCTCAGGAGAGAAAAAGGAAACTCAAAGTATCAAGGATCTGACAGACCCTGTCTCTCTTCCAACTCTACCATAGAGTACTATCAATCTAATCTGAGTACAAAAGTCAAAGGACTAATGGAAGAGACTTACTTGTGTGTGTGTGCGCACACGCACGCGTGCAAGCGCGCACACGTGCACAGGCACCCACCAGTACTAGGGCTTAAATTCAGGGACTAGCGTTTTTTCTCAAGTGTTTGAGGCTAGAACTCTACCACTTGAGCCACAGCTCCACTTCTGGCTTTCTGCTGGTTAATTGGAGGTATGAATCTCACACACTTTTCTGTCTAGGCTGGCTTTGAACCCTATCCTCAGATCTCAGCCTACTGAGTAGCTTATAGATGTGAGCCACCAGCACCCAGTGAAAAGACTTACTGATGGGGGGAGGGGAGATAGGAGAAAAATAAGAAATGTACTCACTACCGAGGCTGGGAATATGGCCTACTGGTAAAGTGCTTGCCTCATATACATGAAGCCCTTTGTTCGATTCCTCAGCACCACAGATATAGAAAAAGCCAGAAGTGGCGCTGTGGCTCAAGTGGTAGAGTGCTAGCCTTGAGCAAAAAGAAGACAAGGACAGTGCTCATGCCATGAGTTCAAGCCCTAGGACTGGCAAAAAAAAAACACAAAACAAAACAAAACAAAACAAAGAGGGCTGGGAATATGGCCTAGTGGCAAGAGAGCTCACCTCGTATACATGAAGCCCTGGGTTTGATTCTCCAGCACCACATATCTAGAAAACGGCCAGAAGTGGCGCTGTGGCTCAAGTGGCAGAGTGCTAGCCTTGAGCAAAAAGGAAGCCAGGGACAGTGCTCAGGCCCTGAGTCCAAGCCCCAGGACTGGCAAAAAAACAAAACCAAACAAAACAAAGAAATGTACTTACTACCTTACATATGTAACTGTAAACCACCCCCCCTCCACACACTGTATATCACCATGACAATAAAATAAAAACAGGAAAAAAAAGACTTTCTGAACCTGATTTTTCACTCATGCCCATTTCAAGTAAGCCTCACCATCTACTGGTTGCTAGTCTTTCTGGGTTTGGTGGCAAAATCCTGTCTATTGGATTCCCAGGAGAAATAAGGAAATAAGGAAGAGGCACATATTATCATAAGAAGAGAGTGTTGTAGTTTTAGGATAGAGAATCATACTGAAGTAAAGAGGCTGGGCCTCATCTACCTGGGATATTTCAGTGGCCATATCCTGGAAAGTCCTTCCCTGAGTAGTATGGCAATTCCAGGGCACAGTTCTCTTTCCTCCCATCTTGTCCTTTCGCTCCAGTGGCTTTAGATGTGATGCAAGGACAATACCCCTGGGAGGAATGGACAGAGATTTGGAATATAAACTTAACGTTGGGTTGCTGGGTATGAGGCATCTACTTTTCCTGATACAGGTGGACAATTACCAAATGCTGTTTTCAGAGGCTTTATACGTATTAACTCCATTATAACAACAATTACTTTTAGTACATAAAAGAGAGAGGCTCAGGAAGGCTGAAGAACTTGTGGATGATCATATAAATAGTAAAAGGTGGGACCAGGGAAGAAGCCCAGCATGATCTGAATCTAAGGTGCTTGCTTTTATCTACTATTGCCCACCATGACAGAAGGACCTAAGAAAAATCATTCTGAGCCAACCTGAACTCCTCATAGGAAGGCACTCTCTGCTCTACTGCCCGCAACTTGGCAGCATTCTCCCGTTTGTACTTCTCATCAGCAGCTAGTGCAGCCTGCAGCTCTTTCTCCAAAGCCTTGAAGTCAATTATGTCATTCTTTTCCATGGCTCATGCCTGTGAAAGCAAAGGGAATTCATTTAAAAGGGGTTCAGTATTAATGAAAAAGAATACCTCTGGATTGTCTGCCAGAACATAAAATGACACAAAAGCATCCCTGCACTTGAGGATGTTGCAAAAAACAGTTTTCTACATTACAGATATGGAGAGGAATGACAGAAAACTTGTCCCTGGAAATAAGACCTGACTCATTTTAGAGCCCTGTCTTTTGTTTTCTACTTTTAAACATATTTTAGGGACCGGGGTGTAGCTTAGTGGTACACTAAGTGAGATTCTTCTTCGGCTGAGGAGACATTTAGATTTCAGGATCATTCTATAGCAAATCGTTGTCATAGAGGACCTCCTTCAAAAGTATGACTCTTGTTAGCTACTTTTTAGCCCAGGTATAAAAATTCATCCTGTAGGGCTGGGGATATAGCCTAGTGGCAAGAGTGCCTGCCTCGGATACACGAGGCCCTAGGTTCCATTCCCCAGCACCACATATACAGAAAACGGCCAGAAGCGGCGCTGTGGCTCAAGTGGCAGAGTGCTAGCCTTGAGCAAGAAGAAGCCAGGGATAGTGCTCAGGCCCTGAGTCCAAGGCCCAGGACGGGCCAAAAAAAAAAAAAATTCATCCTGTAAAGAACAGCTCTCCCATCCCGCCCATCCGCCTCCGCAGTCCCCAGACCCTCACCCAACACCCCAGGCTTTCCTTGGGGATCCCCTGACGGCGTTCAGCACGTGCCGCGCCCATCAACCGCGGTTGCTCAGCAACTGCGCCGACAGGCCGGCCACGTGATCGGCCCGAAGGCCCCCTTCAGGGTGGCCTCGAGGCGCCTGATCATATTCTTGTGTCCTTAGGCCCTGAAGCAGCCCACACTTCGGTTTGGGGCTCCGCGACGTCCCCTCTCAGGTTCCTGTCTCGCGGCCGGCATTCCTCCGAATCGATATTCAGGCAGAGGGCTGTCCTCAGAGGCAGAAACGCGGCCGCGGCGTCTGCGGGGTCCTTCCTGGCGGCGGGCGCCGGCGTTGTCGCGGCGTGGGGCGGAAGCGCGGTCTCCGGCGGCGGACTGGAGTTCTAGGCTAAGCGGGAGCCAGGAGAGTTGGCGCGTGTTAGCCGCGCCGCAGGACTACTTCGCGTGGGGGAGAGAAATTAAAGAAGGTCAGGTCGGGTGTTTCTTGTTGTCTATCCCTTTTCGCGTTACAGATGGGTAAATTGAGGCCTGGGGCGGGAAGGGAATGAAAGATGCACCTCCCTCACCCACTTTCCCGTTCTACTCCCACTCCACACGTCGATTCCCACCGTCAGTAAGATCCCGTCTGGGCAGAGGCCGTGTGCTCAACTTCCCGTCCCCTATCGATTCCTTGCCCATCTGTGCTGCCTTCACCCCTCGTCTATGAGAGTTCGGGTGCCCCTTCGAGAGCCTACTTTACAGTGGGGAGGGTGCAGGTGTGGTTCCAGGAGCCACTAGTTTTGCACAACGGGTGGCACGTCTTTAAGACTTTGTTGATCTAGAACAGTGTTGGCTGTGGACACAATACTGTGGTAGAGAGCTTGCCGCCACACACACGCGCGCGCGCGCACACACGAACAACATACAGTGAAACAGTGTAAGTGGGGTTTGGTGAGTGTGTATGGGTGACATTTTAGTAGGAACTTCAGGCTGAAATAACAAGGTATGGAAACAACCAACAGAGTGGTAGGTGCAGTGTCCCGAGGTAGATAGCAGTGGGGCTTGTCCCATGAACAGACTTCTAGTCTATATGTGCTTCTGAAATGTGCACATGAACAGCTTCTAGGAAAGTGTCTGCAGTTGCCTGATGAGAATCTTGGGAGAATGAAATGAACACACATGTGATTGATTTTGAAAAGAATATATGAAAAGTTTTCACAGTGTACATTTAATTTTTAGTCTATTAATTTTCTATTTCATCTGCAGTGAGCACTTAGTGCTATTTGTTTTTCTATAAATACAAGGTGCTGTATTCAGCACTGACAGCAAAGAAACAGGGTTCTTGTAGTCAAAAATGGAGTGAGAAAAAAGACAGTCTTATACCTGTATCTTTGATACTTAGGAGGCTGAAATCTAGAGGGCTGTGGTTCTGAGCCAGCCATTGCAGAAAGAATGCAGATACAGCCTAGTGCAAACATATCCTGGATTGAATCCTTAGTAGTAAAGGATATTACTGGTACAGTTTGTAAAACTTGAGTAATGTGAGGGTATTAATTTTCTGACTTTGATGGTTGTAATGTGATTGTGTAGGATGTGTTGGTGGCTTACATCTGTAATCCTAGCTACTCAGTAGGCTGAGATCTGAGGATCACAGTTTCAAGCCATCTCAGGCAGGAAAATCTGTGGGACTCTTATCTCCAGTTAAACTCCAAAAGCCAGAAGTGGGCTGTGGCTCAAGTGGTAGAACATTTGCCTTGAGCCGAAAAGCTCAGGTACAGTGCCTAGGTCCTGAGTTCAAGCCCCAGAACGGGCATACAAAAAAAAAAAGGTAAAGGGCCTGGCATGGTAGTACATACTCATAATCCTGGAACTTGGGAGGCTGAGGTAGGATCATGAGTACAAGGCAAGCTTAGCCCATACAGACCTTGTTTCAAAAATTAAAAGTAGAGCTGGGTGCCTGTAGCTCATACCTGTAATCCTAGCTATTCAGGAGGCCGAGAGTAGAAGGATTGTGGTTCAAGGGTTCAAGGCCAGCCTTGAACCACAATGAGCAGAGAAGCTCATGAGACTGTCTCAGAAATAACCAGGGGGAAAAAGTCTGCAGGTGTGTCTCAAGTAGTAGTATGCCAGTCTAACAACTTAAGGCCCTGAGTCAAACAGTACTGACCCCGCTTCCCCCCCCCCCCCCCGCCAAAAAAAAAAAGCCACACATGGTTGAAATCCTAGCTACGCAGGAGGCATAGATTAGGAGAATAATAGTTTGGGGCCAGCCTGGGCAAAAGGTTAGCTGGACCCCATTTCTAGCCTTGAATGAGAATGCTCAGGGACAGAACCCTACCTCTTAAGTTCAAGCCCCAGTACTGGCACAAAAGAGAGAGAAATAAAGAGTATAAATGGAGACAATGAGTAGGGTAAGGGTAGAGAAGTACTGGGCTTTTGGGGATTGGTTAATAGGTTGATAGTTATGCCCAAAGAACATGTATGTGAGGTGAGGGTATGTCATGGAAACCTTGATTATCATACTGGAATCTTAACTCCTTTCTCCTTGAATTTTAGCATCATGGATACTGACTTATATGATGAATTTGGGAATTATATTGGACCAGAGCTTGATTCTGATGAAGATGATGATGAATTGGGAAGAGAGACCAAAGATCTTGATGAGGTAAGACAAAATATATTGTTTTTCTCATTTTTGCCCTTTTTTTTTTTTCTTTTAATGCCAGACCTGGGGCTTGAACTTAGGGCCAGATTGCTGTGTCTGAGGCTTTTTGCTCAAGGCTAGCACTCTTATCATTTAAGCCATAGCTCCACTTCTGGCTTTTAGTGGTTAATTGGAGATAAGAGTCTCATGGACTTTTCAGCTCAGGCAGGCTTTAAACTGTCATCCTCAGATCTCAGCCTTCTGAGTAGCTAGGATTACAGAAGTGATCCACTAATGCCCACTCCTCTCTCCCTCCCTCCCTCCCTTCCCCAAGTCTTCTACATTCTCATACATCCCTGTGTCTACATCTCTAACGTTGTCTTTTTTATAACCTGACTTATTAGAGGTCTTGCACTGCTCTAAAAAGACAGTTTCATTTTTGAAGTGGCTTTGTAATTTGTACATTTGTTCATCTAGTAGTAACTCTATTTTTCCTTTTGTGTGTGTGTGGTTTTTTTGTTTTTGTTTTTTGTTTTTCTGCCAGTCCTGGGGCTTGGACTCAGGGCCTGAGCACTGTCCCTGGCTTCTTTTTGCTTAACACTAGCACTCTACCACTGCCACTTCTGGCTTTTTCTTTTTATATGGTGCTAAGGAATTGAACCCAGGGCTTCATGCATGCTAGACGAGCACTCTACTGCTAACCTAATTTCCCAGTCCTCCTTTTGTGTTTTTTGTTTGTTTTGTTTTTTTGTTGCCAGTCCTGGGTGTGGACACAGGGCCTGAGCACTGTCCCTGGCTTCTTTTTGCTCAAGGCTAGCACTCTGCCACTTGAGCCACAGCGCCACTTCTGGCCATTTTTTCTATATATGTGGTGCTGGGAAATCGGACCCAGGGCTTCATGTATACGAGTCAAGCACTCTTGCCACTAGGCCATATTCCCAGCCCCCTTTTTATGTTTTTTGATAATAACAAATAACTCCAACTTAGAAAAGTAGTCAACTTTTCCAAATGCTAGTGCACAAGCTTTCAAAAATACAGAAAGAAAATGGTAGAAAGAGAAGGTACAGGTTCCTGTGACTCCCTTTTAGGAGAGTTGAGGGAAGGTAAGTCCAGGATAGTCTGAGACTTATAAAAAGCACCAAAGGTGTCTTTGTGTTTATTGCACAGAAAAAGCCGGAAGTGGCGCTGTGGCTCAAGAGGTAGAGTGCTAGCCTTGAGCAAAAAGAAGCCAGGGACAGTGCTCAGGCCCTGAGTCCAAGCCCCGGGACTGGCCAAAAAAAAATGGAGATAAGAGTCTCTTGGATTTGTCTGCCTAGGCTGGCTTCAAACCTTGATTCTCAGATTTTAACTTTCAGAGTGGTAAGGGTTGTTAAGTATGCGTCACTTGCACCCAGCACCAAGTTATTTTTTTGTTTGTTTTGTTTTTTGCCAGTCCTGGGGCTTGGACTCAGAGCCTGGGCACTGGTCCTTAAGTTTCTTTTTGCTCAAGGCTAGCACTCTACCTCTTGAGCCACAGAACCACTTTCAGCCTTTTCTGTTTATGTGATACTGAGAATTTGAACCCAGGGCTTCATGCACGTTAGGCAAACACTTTATCACTAAGCCACATTCCCAGCCCCCAAGTTATTTTTTGAAACCACTTCTGTGATTCTAAATGAAAATGCCAAGTTATGGGCTTTTTCTCAGTTTTAAGCTCTGGCTCTTAGTTTTTGTCCATGGAGAAAGTAGATTTTTTTTTTTCCTTGAAAGGGTGTGCCCCTGTGGCCATTGGCCCACGTTCAGGAAGGGGCAGATTTGAAGTAGGAGAGCTTCCAGGGCTCCCCTCTGTAGAAGGACACAGGATTGAAACCCTCCCCACTGGCACAGAACTTGCAGTAGAAACTGTTCAGCATGAGCCCACAGCTTTTGCTCGGGTGAGGCAGTGTCACCTGCGGAAGAAAGGTACGCCTCCTCTATCCTCCTTCCCTCTCTTGCCTCCAGATGGATGAGGATGAGGATGAGGATGACGTAGGAGAGCATGATGAAGATCACCCAGGAATGGAGGTGGTGCTACACGAAGACAAGAAGTACTACCCAACAGCTGAGGAGGTGTATGGTCCTGAAGTGGAGACCATAGTTCAGGAGGAAGATACCCAGCCTCTTACAGGTATGGCAGGGGCTCTGGGGAGAGAAGGAAATGAAGCTTTCAGCAAATCTTAAGTTCAATGAATGGACTGTCCAGTTCATAGTACATTCAGATACTTTTTCTGGATTAAGCTTGTTACTAAGCAATTACGTATTATTGCTCTTATTTCTGAGCTGTGCCTTCAGCCTTGTTTTTTTTTTTGTTTTTGTTTTTAGTAGTTGTATGTGTGTGTGTTGTTGGTGCATTATGTTTTTGTTTTGTTTTGGTGGCACTGGAGATTGGACTTGAGGCCTCCCACTTTGGCGGGCACTCTACCAGTTGAGCCACCCCATCTAGGCTGACTTGGACTCCAGTCCTCTTGCTTGTGCTTTTTCCTGTGTCACTGAGCATGACAGGAGTGTGTCACTACACGCAGCATTGTACTTCCCTATAGCTGGGATAATAATAGTCATAGACCTCCATGCCTAGCCATTAGTTAAGATGGTGTCCTACAAACTTCGATGCCTCAACTGGTCTCAAACTGCAGTCTTCATCTCCACTTCCCAAGTAACTAGGATTACAGACTAGAGCCACCAAGCCTGGTTTCACTACTTTTAGGATTGAGTCTTGCTTCTTGCCTGGGCCAGATCTGAGACAAGGTCTACTTAAGCTTCCTATATTTTCTGGAATCAGAGGCCCATGCTCTTGTGTCTAGCTGACCTCAATGGAATTGAAGTCTCACAGATTGTGGCTGACCTGGAGCCAAATCCTTCCGGTCTCAGCTTCCCATGTAGCTTGAGATGACAAACAGGCACCACTGAGCCAATGATGGATTGAGGTTTGCGAACTTTTCTGCCTAAGCTAGCCTCAAACCACAATCCTCTCATTCTCAGCCTCCCAAGTAGCTTACATGTATAAGCCACCAGCACCTGGTTTAATAATCTTGATTGATCTCTTAGAGAGTAATTTCTTTTTTGTAATTTCTTTTTTCTTTGTCAGTCTTGGGGCTTGAACTCAGATCCTAGGTGCTGTCCCTGAGCTTTTGCATTCAAGGCTAGTGCTCTATTAGTTTGAGCCACAGTGCCACCTCTGGTTTTCTGGTGGTTAATTGGAGATAAGAGTCTCATAGATTTCCCTGCCCGGCCTGGCTTTGAACCATGATCCTCAGATCTTAGCCTTCTGAGTAGCTAGGATCACAGGTGTGAGCTGCGGGTGCTCAGCTAGTAATTGCATTTTATAAATGTAAGCAGAGGTTGTTTTTTTTTTGGCCAGTCCTGGGCCTTGGACTCAGGGCCTGAGCACTGTCCCTGGCTTCTTCCCGCTCAAGGCTAGCACTCTGCCACTTGAGCCACAGCGCCGCTTGCTTCTGGCCGTTTTTAAGCAGAGGTTTTGAACAGACACTCATTGTTCCTCCTAACTCTCACTCTCCCACCAGATGAAGTCCACCTCAGTCCACAGTGGTAAAATCCTTTTTGTCATGCCAGACAGCATTCACCGAACTTCTTCAACATCAGCAACCCTTGAGAATAGGAAAAGTTGATGTTATCTACCATAGATTTTGAAAATTCAATCCAGTGGAAAAAGGCTCTGCATTTTTGTTTTATGCCACCTACATGTCATTCCTTTCTTTTCTAGAACCCATTATTAAGCCAGTGAAAACAAAGAAATTCACTCTGATGGAGCAGACATTACCTATCACCGTGTATGAGATGGAGTAAGTAATGAGGTCTCTTGGCTTCTCTGCAGGAATAGTGAACAGGCATGAGCCACCAGTACCCTGTTCACTTCTGACTTTTTGCTGGTAAATTGGTGATAAGAGTTTCATGGACGTTTCTGCCGGGCTGGATTTCAGCTGCAGTGCTCTCTGTGTAGCTAGGTTTACAGATGTGAGCCACCTGCCTCTGGCTTTTGGTTTTCTTTCTTTTCTTTCTTTTTTTTTTTTTTTTTGCCAGTCCTGGGCCTTGGACTCAGGGCCTGAGCACTGTCCCTGGCTTCTCTTTGCTCAAGGCTAGCACTCTGCCACTTGAGCCACAGCGCCACTTCTGGTCGTTTTCTATATATGTGGTGCTGGGGAATTGAACCCTGGGCTTCATGTATACAAGTCAAGCACTCTTGCCACTAGGCCATATCCCCAGCCCTTTGGTTTTCATTTTTAACAATCTCTGTAACATCCGAAAGAGTAAGAACCCTCCTGAGATGGTCAGTTTACTTTGTTATCAATCAAGCTTTAGTCTTTTCTTTTTTTCTGAGTACTGGACTACAAGTGTGCATCACTATACCTGTCTCTTTCAAACTTTTTTTGTGGCCTCGTGTTTGCAAGGCAGGCGTCCTACCCATGCCCTCAAGCCTCTTTTGCTTTGGGGTATATATCAAGTAGGATCTCCCATTTTTTTGCTTCCAAAGGCCTGAATGGTGATCTTACCTACATATCCTACATAGCTAGGATTACAGATATGCCTACCACTCCCAACTTATTTATTGAGTCTTGCAAGCCCCCTTGCCAGGGTGGTCTTCAAGCTGCAATTCTGATCTCTGGCTCTTGAGTAGCTGGGATTACTGATATGAGCCACCAGGCCTGGAACTCTTTCTTTCTTTTTTTTTTTTTTTTTGCCAGTCCTGGGCCTTGGACTCAGGGCCTGAGTGCTGTCCCTGGCTTCCTTTTGCTCAAGGCTAGCACTCTGCCACTTGAGCCACAGCGCCACTTCTGGCCGTTTTCTATATATGTGGTGCTGGGAATCGAACCCAGGGCTTCATGTATACGAGGCAAGCACTCTTACCACTAGGCCATATTCCCAGCCCCATGCCTGGTACTCTTTCAGACATTATAGAAAACATTTTAGTAGCTTTCAGGAATATTTCTTTTTTTCATGCCTGGTGACTTTTTCCCCTTAAATCTCCAATTTTTGAGAGTACTCTTGATGCTTTGAAGAATCAGAATCATCAAGAGGCTACTTGCCATAAGTAATGTGGATGATAAGCATGAAAGACAGTGCTGGTTTGATCAGAATGGAAATCCTCTGGGCTCAATGTCAGTATTGACATGAGTTTTCTTGACTGCCTTGTTAACAGGCTCCAGCAGCAATTTCAAAAGAAACTCTGAAGTTATTTTAAGCCCCTTTGGCATCAATGAAGTATTAGCATAGCCCAAAGCTTCCCCCTCCCCCCCCCCCCGCCAGTCCTAGGGCTTGAACTCAGGGCCTGAGCACTGTCCTTGGCTTCTTTTTGCTACTGCTTGAGCTACAGCGCCACTTCTGGCGCTGTATGTGGCTATGTGGTGCTAAGGAATTGAACCCAGGCAAGCACTCTTGCCACTAGGTCATATTTCCAGCCCCCTTTTTCTTCTTTTTAATGTCATTATTTTCTGCTAAGCCCCCCATATTTCATTCCTGGGTTGTGTCATCTTGTGGGTGAGTCTGTTCTGTTCCCAAAGCAGACAACTGTATGGACATAGACATTTGTAGACACTCTCTAGTTGGTTCAAAAGTTGTTCCAGGCTAAAAGTACTTCAGTACCTTTGTACCACTCTCCATTTGAGAATTTGCACTGAAGTTCCTTTTCTTTCTTTCTTTCTTCCTCCTTCCAGTTTTTTGGCGGATCTGATGGATAACTCAGAGCTCATCCGAAATGTGACTCTTTGTGGCCATCTCCACCATGGCAAGGTGAGATAACTTTCGGGTTCTTGGAACAGGATTGCTCTCTGTTTTTGCTCATCCTTTGCTCTCCTAGCATCACAGAGGTAGGTGGTGGAGGTTTGAGGGCATGAGGGTCCTAACTGGAGGGGTGTGTGGAGGTAGGGACTCTCTAAGAGCTTTGTGGAAGTCCTATGAAATTTTGGCTTTGCCTGAGCAGCAGGTAGGGAGCCTATACCTAAGCCACTTTGCATGCCTGAGCCTTGTGTCTACATCTGAACAGAAAAAGGGAAATTGAGCCTTCCTCTGGTTTTTATAAGTTTTTATTTCCTGGGGGATACCTGACCAAGAAAGATTTCATCTTTCATTTAACAATAATCCCGTGGCTTCTGTGTTAATCTTTTGCTGTCCCATCATCCTCCTTGCTCTCTCTTCACCTCATCCCTAAATTACATAGGGTATTGGGAGCTGGGAGAGGGGTAGGGCAGATTTTCTTCTTCAGGTGGCTGATCTGAACCATCTCTTCCCTTTCAGACATGTTTTGTAGATTGTTTAATAGAGCAGACACACCCAGAAATCAGAAAACGCTATGACCAGGATGTAAGTAGAACTGCTGTCAAGGGTTTGGGAACCATTCAGATACAGAGGAATGTGTTTCTCTTTCCCCTTCCTTCATCCTTCCCACCTACAGAATACTGATTTATCATTGTAATGTCTATTAATAGGCTGTGGAAAATAATTTTAACTTCTCAGGGGCATAGATAATATTAACCTGCAGTATTTTTAGAAGATCTGTTCTGCACTTGGGATCCCTTCTCATTTATGATATATCTAGATTTTTATGGTCTGTTCTTTTTTGACATAGTATTAATAGCTTATTCTATAAATATCATACAATTGGACCTTGTTGTTTTCATGGTAAATTTAAATGCCTGTGAATGAGGCCAACTGTGGCAGCAAGTCTCAGTGCAATAAATGTTCAGGCTCTGCTAGATTGACTGTTTTGACATGTGGGGTTCATTGAAGCCTGGCATGTGTCTCCCTTTACTACTCTTAAGATCCAGTGCATCTGATACAATTTAGTTCTCCAACCTTATCTAGTCTTCTGTGACCCCCCACACACCCCCAATCCGCCCCCAAAAAATGAAAAGAAAGAATAAAACCTATACACACACAGGACCATTTTCCAGCTGGGAGAGCACTGATCTCATTGTCTGGGATTGCTGTGGAGACAGCCTGCTATCTTCAATCTATTTTCCTGAGGCAGAAACCCTTGAACTGGGAGGTGGTAAGGGAAAGTGATTGATAGTTCATGTGAGGGAGAGGAGTCTGAATTCAGGTGGTAACAGCACTTAATTTTTTTCAGCTATGCTATACTGACATCCTCTTCACAGAGCAAGAGGTAAGTGTGCCTTGGGAAATCAGATGTTTCCCATACCAACCCTACCAGTAATAGTTTTTTTAGGGAATGTGGAGAGGCCTTTAGGATAGTACTTTGGGCTATACCCCACTCCATAGAGCCCTACTCCACACCATCTCTCCTCCTACCTCTCCCCAGTCAGCTCATGATAATAACTGGGAAGGTAAGTGGGGGGGCAGGGAGAGGAGAATCCATTCCTTGACTGCATTGACTTTAGCCTATTAAGGCAAATACTACCAGGTGCTCGTGGCTCACACCTGTAATCCTAGCCACTCAGGAGGCTGAGATCTTAGGATCGCAGTTCAAAACGAGTTGGAGCAGGAAAGTGCATGGGACGCTTATCTCCAATTAACCACCAGAAAACTGGAAGTGAAGCTGTGGCTCAAAGTAGTAGAGCACTAGCCTTGAGCAAAAAAAGCTCAGGGACAGCGCTCAATCCCTGAGTTCAAGCCCCAGAACTGACAAAAAATACATATATATGTATGTATATACTGAGAGCTGATGTCTGTATTTGTGAAACTCAGTGTTATTCTTTTTTTTTTTACATGATATCACTTAAAATTCATAAGATAGATGACTCCACAGGGTGATTTTCTTTTAAGAGGGGAGGCAGGGTCGGGTGCCAGTAGCTCACACTTGTAATCCTAGCTACTCAGGAGGCTGAGATCTGAGAATCATGGTTCAAAGCCAATCCCTGGGCAGGAAAATTTGTGAGACTCTTATCTCCAATTAGTTACCCAAAAAGCTGGAAGTGGAGCTGTGGCTCAAGTAGGAGACCACTATCCTTGAGCTCTGGCCCTGCATTCAAGACCTGCACCAATTAAAAAAAGGGGACTTTGGGGCTGGGGATATGGCCTAGTGGCAAGAGTGCTTGCCTCGTATACATGAGGCCCTAGGTTCGATTCCCCAGCACCACATACACAGAAAATGGCCAGAAGTGGCGCTGTGGCTCAAGTGGCAGAGTGCTAGCCTTGAGCAAAAAGAAGCCAGGGACAGTGCTCAGGCCCTGAGTCCAAGCCCCAGGACTGGCCAAAAAAAAGGGGGGGGGAGGGGGGGCTTTGAGAACAAGTTTGTGTGTCTTTTTTATATTTCTTTTGAGCTCTATCACTTGAGCCACACCTTCAACCCTTTTATTATTGTGGCTGGGATGACAGACCTAACCACACCCAGCTTCACCTGAACCTCCCTCTGCTCTACCTTCATTTCTGCCCCTTTTTTCCTAAGTTACCATGTGGAAGATTGCAGGTACAGAAATTGGATTAAAGGAACTTAGGACAGTGCTGATGTGTGCAAAGCAATCAGTGAATGTTAGTATTGTTTAAGATGATCCAGATTGTTTCTTTCCACTTTTAAGACACTCAAGCTGGTTCCAATGAACAAAGAAGCTAAGATTCTGCAATGTTGGATTCACTATTAATATTTTTTGTTTGCTTTGTGGGAGTCCTGAGGCTTGAACTTAGGGCCTGGATGCTCAAGGCTAGTAGTGCTCTACTGCTTGAGTCACAGCTCCACTTTGAGCTTGTTTGTGGTTTATTGGAGATAAGAGTCTCACGGGCTGGCTTAGTGCTAGAGTGCTTGCCTAGCATGCATGAAACCCTGGGTTCAATTCCTCAGTACCACATAAGCAGAAAAGGCTGGAAGTGTCACTGTGGCTCAAGTGGTAGATTGCTAGCCTTGAGCATAAGAAGCTCAGGCCCTGAGTTCAAGCCCCAGGGGAAAACACACACACACACACACACACACACACACGAGTTTCATCAACTTTCCTGTTCAGGCTGGCTTTGAATTGAGATCCTCAGATCTCAGCCTCCTGTGTAGCTAAGATTACAGGTGTGAACCATCTGCACCTGGCTTTGTTAATGTTTAATGATAGCTTTCTTTTGTTTGTTTTTTAGTTTTTATATTTAAACCTGTATTCTCCCACTCAAACAATATTCTGTTTAAGAGATTAAATCTTCAAGGTCATGCTGGTTAGAGTCCTAGTTAAAAGTAATACCCACTTTAAGGAGACATCAGTTTAGATGGCTGGCAGAGCGAACCCCTCTGGCAGAGGAAGAAGGCTTGATCACTTTCTCTCTGACTTTCAGAGAGGTGTCGGCATCAAAAGCACTCCTGTGACGGTGGTCCTGCCTGATACCAAAGGGAAATCTTACCTCTTCAACATCATGGACACTCCAGGTGGGATACTCCTTGATGGTTGGAGCCTCATTCTATTTGTTTTTTCTGTTTCTATTTTCTAGAATGGCACAGAGGAATACATAGGATTGTCTTTGCTCCTGACTAATTAGCCAGTGCTAGGCCCTGATCTTATTTTTTTGTTCAAGGTTAGTGCTCTTCTACTTGAGGCACAGCTCAACTTCTGCCTTTTTGGTGGTTAGTTGGAAATGAGTCTCACAACTTTCCTGCCTGGGCTGGCTTTTAGCCATGATCCTCAGTTCTCAGCCTCCTGAATAGCTAGGATTACAGGAGTGAGCCACTGTTTTTTTGTTTGTTTGTTTGTGGGGTGTTTTTTGCCAGTCCTGGGGCTTAGACTTGGCCTTAGCACTGTCCCTGGCTTCTTTTTTGCTCAAAGCTAGCACTTCACCAATTGAGCCACAGTGCCACTTCTGGCCTTTTTGTATATATGTGATGCTCAAGAATCAAACCCAGGGAGGGCTTCATGTATACGAAGCAAGCACTCTTGCCACTAGGCCATATTCCTAGCCCAGAGCCACTGTTTTTAATGTCTGGAAAATCTGGGGCTTGGTAGATTTGCCCTATGCCAGATACTCTAAACCTCTGTAGCATCCTACTCCTGCCCCAGCAGCATCTTGCTGGGAACTGTCTTTGAGCAGCACTCTCTGCTTTGGGCTTTCCTTTACCCTTTCTTCTGCCTCCATATTGTCTTAGGTCTCTCAGATTCTGCTTACTAGACTAAGACGTCTGCTCTCATCAGACTAAGTTGGTGGCTTAGGGTAAACTCACCATACTGTCCTAGGAGAAACTTCCCATCTTTTATGTATGGGATGGCTTGTATAAAAGCTCAGTTCTAGGATAGGACTCCCAATGTGAGGAACTGTGGAAAAAGAAAGGGGAATACTTGAAGTTTGACAGCTTTGCAGTAACCCTCAGGTCACGTTACAAGTTAATTGTGCCTTATTCTAAACCAGGTAATGACTTTTGATACCTATTTTTCAGGACATGTGAATTTTTCTGATGAGGTCACAGCTGGCTTGCGCATCTCAGATGGAGTGGTCCTTTTCATTGATGCTGCTGAGGGGGTGAGTCAGGCTCCACTCCCTTAGAATCTCTCCCTCTATTATACTTCCCACACACAGTCCCACAGTACCAAGGGAGCTAGAAGCAAGAGCACACGAAAGTCTGTGCTATTATGACTCAGATTTGCTCCAAATTAGGAAAGCAAATTAGATTCAAAATTAATTCTCAACATGGGTCTCCTTGCTCATGCCCAGTGAGGCTTGAAATGATAAGCCCCATTGTCATTCAAGACACACAATGATAAAATGGCAAATGCAAATTAAAAGGACAGAGAAGAAGAGAGCATATTCATATAAATGGATTTAAAATGTTAATGAGTATTTTAAGATATTAGCATTAAAAATCTAAGATGTCTTCTATTTCTAAATTGAAAGGTTGGATAACTTGGTTTATCTCATTTGTATGGGTCATTGGTGAGATAGTCAGCAGAGGGAGCCAGAGTTATCTTTTTTAATTGACTTTTCATTGTGAAATAATTTCAAATTTAGCAAAAAGTTACATTGATAATAAAAAGAACTCACCTTTATTTACTTTGTAACTCTTTCTCTTTGCTCATATTCACAGATGTGTGCATTTTCCTGTTGAACAGTTTCAAAGTGAACTATTTGAGAATGTGTTAAGAACAAGAACATTCACTTACGTAACCATAGTACAATTAGGACTAGTTAATGTTGATATATTCTGTGCACTGATCATTTTTTCCACTTCAGGATGATGCATAGCATAGTGTAGCATTACATAGCATTGGTTTCCATGTGCTTCTTTTCGCTGGAACAGTTCTTTTGCCTTTCTTAGTCATTTACAATATTGGCATTTTTGAAGAGTGCAGGGCATTTATTTCATAGAACTTTCTTTCACTTGGGGTTTACCTTTTGTTTGCTTATGATCAGTTTCTTTTTTTTGGTTGGTTGTAGGCTTCAAATCAGGGCCTGGGCACTGTCCCTGAGCCTCCTTGAGCTCAAGGCTAGTGCTCTACCACTTGAACCACGGAGCCACTTCTGGTTTTTGGGTGATTAATTAGAGATAAGAGTCTCACAGGGACTTTTCTGCTCGGGCTGGTAGATCTCAGCCTCCTGAGTAGCTAGGATTACAGGTGTAAGCCACCTGTGCCCATCTAGTTTTTTGTCAAGTTGCCACATACTCCTTGTAATAATTTGTAGGGAGATAGTTTGAGTATTCTGTTCCTTATCAAACTTTGCCTGTTTCATCATCCATTGGTGAGTCTTGGTTTTATGTCTATGATAGATGCAAATGGTGGGGTTTTTTTTCTTTTTGTTTTCATTCTACATTAATCGGTTAGAATTTTATTATAAAGAAGAACTTTTCCTCCATTTGCTTATTTATTACCAGTATGGATACATAGAGTTTTATTTTACATAGTGGTCATAATCCATTGTTACTCTTACGTATTTTGATGTTCTACTTACCCCAGGTTTGGCTAGCAAGAGATCCTTCAGGCTAGCTGTTTAATGTTTTTGACCTGCTCCATCTTCCTTTTGTGGTACTAAGGTTTGACCTTAGGGCCTTGTGTTGACAAAGGTAGATACTCGGGCTGGGAATATGGCCTAGTGGCAAGAGTGCTTGCCTCCTACACATGAAGTTCTCGGTTCTATTCCCCAGCACCACATATATGGAAAACAGCCAGAAGGGGTGCTGTGGCTCAGGTGGCAGAGTGCTAGCCTTGAGCGGGAAGAAGCCAGGGACAGTGCTCAGGCCCTGAGTCCAAGGCCCAGGACTGGCCAAAAAAAAAAAAAAAAAAGTAGATACTCTACAGTAAGTTCTTGCTTTACGCACTTGCTTCCATCCTACTGTGCTTCCCAGTGTCTCTAGGGATGACAGGCATGTCCCACTGCATCCAGCCTTTCATTGAGATGGCGTTCCATGAACTTTTATGCCTGGGCTGGCCTTGAACCCAGTCTCCCAATTTATGCCTTCCAAGAAGTTAGGATTGTAGGCTGCACCCAGCTGACCTGCTGTACTTTTTTTTTTTTTTTTTTTAGCATTTTGTTAACTTTCCAATATAAAAAAAAAAAACATATTCTACACCCATCTTGTACTTTCCTTGGTCCAGTCTTAAAACAGCCACTTCTTCAATGAGCTCTTTCTTTACAATGAGGACTGCTGTTTAGAAACAAAGATCTCAGTGTGCTCCTTGCAACAGGGATGTATCACTTCCAAGCCCATTCACTGAACACAGCTAGTGAATGTACACCCACACGTGTCTACCACTGTGTCTGCACATGCGTATTGAAGATCAGTCATTCATCCTGATACCCCCAATCCGTTCCAGCACCACGGGTTATTCCTGGCTTTCCCAGTTCCTTCTGTGGCTGAGAAGCCTGGCTCCCAGCATCTGTGTGTTTAATCATTTGTCAGTCCTGTAGAACCCCTCATTAAATTTCCTACATCTGCCTTGGAGAAGGTGCTCTCTGCACTTTGCTTCTTGTCTCCCTGGGCTCTCTTTTTCCCTTGTATTGTATATTTTTACTGTGCTGTGGCCTTTCTGTCCTCTTTGCTCTTGTCACCACCTTCTGAACCTTGTGTTTCTCAGGTGATGCTGAACACTGAGCGGCTGATCAAGCATGCGGTGCAAGAAAGGCTGGCAGTCACTGTGTGCATCAACAAAATTGACCGGCTGATCCTAGAGCTGAAGCTGCCTCCAACTGACGCTTATTATAAGCTGCGCCACATTGTGGATGAGGTCAATGGGTTAATAAGGTATAAACCCCTGGGAGTGGATTTCCCACCCTCTGACAGTCTGGTTTTTATAAAGCCTAATTTTACCCTTGAACACCTCAGGGAACAAGTCTGATTTATTTCTTGGTATGTGTTGATGAACTGTCAAGCAACTCCGAAAGCACATTTCAGAACTCTAGCCTCCATGGTGGGGCCTCATTAACTCCTATCTCTACTATTCAGGTCAATACTTTGGGCTGTAGAATCAGTTTTCACCACATGCCATATGAAATTGGGCAAATTATTTCAAGCTCAGGTTTTGCTTCTATTAAAAAAAAAAAGATAATATAGCAGGGTATGGTGACTCATACCTGTAATCTCATTTATAGGAGGCAGAGATTAAGAAGACCTTGATTCAAGACCAACCTGGGTGAAAAGTTAGACACCTCCCCAATTTCAACAATAAAAACTGGGCATGGTGGGAAGGATCTGTCATACATCAGATGTATAAATAGGAAGGTTATGGTACAGACCAGACCAGGCATAAAAGTAAGACCCTGTTTGTAAAATAAAGCAAGCTGGGTACCGGTGGCTTAAGCTTGTAATCCTAACTACTCAGGAGATGAAAATATGAAGATCAATGTTCAAAGCCAGTCCAAGGAGTAAAGTCTATGAATCTCTTTAAGCATTAAAAAACCAGAAAGGGACTTGAAACTCAGGTGGTAGAGCACTAACCTTGAGCCAAAAGGCTAAGAGACAATGTCCTGGTCCTGAATTCAAGATCTAGTACTGTATGCATGCACATAAAAACTAAAGCGAAGGGGGCTGGGGATATAGCCTAGTGGCAAGAGTGCCTGCCTCGGATACACAAGGCCCTAGGTTCGATTCCCCAGCACCACATATACAGAAAACGGCCAGAAGCGGCGCTGTGGCTCAAGTGGCAGAGTGCTAGCCTTGAGCGGGAAGAAGCCAGGGACAGTGCTCAGGCCCTGAGTCCAAGGCCCACGACTGGCCAAAAAAAAAAAAAAACTAAAGCGAAGGAGCTGAGGGTGTGGCTTAAGTGGCAGAGTGCCTGTCTAGCGAGTGGAAGGCCTTAAGTTAAACCCCACTATTGCCAAAATAATAATAATGACATTACCTGTTGTGATATTAAAGGAAATTAAATACTTGTCAACCGGCACAGTGCTTATTACATGTCCAGATAGTGAATTACATGAGGAGCCTTTCCCATTGGCAGCACTAATTCTTAACAGAAATAATCTCGCTTTGTATCTCTGAAGAGGCTGGCACGGGGGTAGGGGGGCTCCTTTTTAAAAATGTGCTGGTGCTGGGCTTGAGCTTTTATGCTCAAGACTAGCATTCTACCACTTCGGTCACAACTATACTTCTGACCTTGGTGGTTAATTAGAGGGAAGAGTCACAGAGTTTTCTGCCTAGTCCCCAGGTCTCAGCCTCCTGTGTAGCTAGGATTATGGGCATGAGCCACCAACACCTGGTCTATAAACTTCTTTTAAGACAACAGCAACAACAACAACAAAAGAAGGACAACAAAAAAACTAGGCCAGGTGCTGGTGACTTGTGCCTATAATCCTAGCTCCTCAAGAGGCTGAGATCTGAGGATCATGGTTCAAAGTCAGCTGGGCAAGAAAGTCTTAAGACACTTATCTCCAGTTAACCATCAGAAAACTGGAAGTGACACTGTGGCTCAAAGTGGTAGAGCACTAGCCTTTTGCAAAAGGGCTCAGGGATAGCTCCCAGCTCCCAAGTTCAAGCCCCACGACCAGGGGGCGAAAAATAGGAGATGATATAGGACTAAATCCTGACCTACCAAGTGGGAGGTCAAAAAGTCATATTTCAGACATTTAAATGAAAAACAACAACATAGACATAATATTTAGAAATACTTTTAAAGTGAATACCCTAGAAGCATGTGTGCGTGCACACAAAAGGGCTTGGAAGCTGGGCAGGTGTGCTACTACTGAGATACATTCCAGGTTTGGGGAAGGACCGGGAAGAGAAATTTTATAACTCAATACATATATATATATTGCCATTCCTGGGCCTTGGACTCAGGGCCTGAGCACCCTCCCTGGCTTCTTCCCGCTCAAGGCTAGCACTCTGCCACCTGAGCCACAGTGCCCCTTCTGGCCGTTTTCCATATATGTGGTGCTGGGGAATCGAACCAAGAGCTTCATGTGTAGGAGGCAAGCGCTCTTGCCACTAGGCCATATTCCCAGCCCCAATACTTGTATTTTTTTTTTTTTTGCCAGTCCTGGGCCTTGAACTCAGGGCCTGAGCACTGTCCCTGGCTTCTTTTTGCTCAAGGCTAGCACTCTGCCACTTGAGCCACAGCGCCACTTCTGGCCGTTTTCTGTATATGTGGTGCTGGGGAATCGAACCCAGGGCCTCATGTATACAAGACAAGCACTCTTGCCACTAGGCCATATCCCCAGCCCCCAATACTTGTATTTTTAAGTTAAGAAAGTCTGTAAGATAATGTACCAGTAGGGCCAGGTTTGTGGATATGGTCACTGTATAAAATAATTTTCATGCAAATATTAGTGAACTTGGGATGCTTTTGGCTTTTCCATGGCTTTTAAGTTGAAATGTCTGGGATTGAAGTGTAGCTTAGTGCAAGAGCACTTGCCTAGCATATGCACAGCCCTGGGTTCCATGCTCAGCCCAAAATATAAACAAATTAATAAATAGTAAAACAAAAGTTTTAATATAAACTCTAGAACAAAGCCACATAAAGAGGAGTAGGGAAGCTGGGCACCAATGGCTCATGCTTGTAATCCTAGCTACTCGGGAGGCTGAGATATAAGGACCACAGTTTGAAGTCAGCCTGAGCAGCCTGAGGAGACTCCTTATTTCCAATTAACCACACACACAAAGCCAGAAGTGGAGCTGTGACTCAAGTGCACTACCTTGAGCACAAAAGCTTGGGATAGCATCCAGGCCTAGAGTTCAAGCCCCAGGACTGGCAAGAAAAAAAAAGAGAGAGAGTAGAGCAGCTGAATGGCAGCTGAGTGTGGGGGCAGATGCCTATAATCCCAGCACCTGGGAAACAGGAGGACTGAAAGTTCTAGACCAGACAGGGATATATTGCAAGACCTTGTTTAAAAAAAAAAAAAAAAAGAGTGGGACAGTGAGAGTAGGGAGAAAAGCTCTTTTTCTTTATTTTTTCTTTTTTTTAGTGGTATTTAATGTGTCTATATTTGTGAAATTGAAGTTTCTCTCAATTCTATTCCTCTCTGGCACATTAGATTAATTCTTGTGGCATTCAAAGTCTTTTGTCTCTGTCATCCAGGTTTCCCCTTGCCTGTCCCTTGTGGTTAACTTTTCCAAGACAGTGCAGAATGTTCCAAGCTCTGGGAAAGCAGCTTGTTACTGGGAGTTAGGGCACAATGCCATCATGTCACTTTCTTGGACCGGGCTGCTGGCAAATCAGAGTCTTATGCAAGCCTCTCCTGGGGCTGGAGCGTGGCTGTGATGGGGAGCTCCTGCCCCTCCCCGCTGGCGGTGTGTCAGCCTGCTGCACAGGCTGGCAGTGGTTCACCATGGTCTCTGTTTCAGCATGTATTCCACGGATGAGAATCTGATCCTTTCCCCGCTCCTGGGCAATGTGTGCTTCTCCAGCTCCCAGTACAGCATCTGCTTCACACTGGGCTCGTTTGCCAAGATCTACGCTGACACCTTTGGTAAGCTCTGGCTGGCGCTCTGTCTCGCCAGCTTCCCCAGAGTCCTGTGTGTCTTTCCTGCTGAAAGGTTCAGAGATTGGCTTCTTTTCACAGCACCTTCCGGAAGGGAGAGCATTTTATCACTTGTTGCTATCACATTTCGGTTTCCTTTTGGACTTCAAGCTCCTTCTCTGGCTAACCAAACAAAATAAGTAAATAAATGAAAGTGATTATAGGAAGAAATGGAAGAGCGAGCTTTTTTTAGGAATAAAAATAGTTGGAGCCATGCACTGGTGGCTCACACCTGTAATCCTAGCTACTCGGGAGGCTGAGATCTGAGGATCATGGTTCAAAACCAACCTAGGCAGGAAAGTCTGACACTATCATAACCAATAAACTCAGAAAAAGCCGGAAGTGGCACAATGTCACAAGTGGTAGAGCGCTAGCCTTGAGCACAATGAGGCTCAGGGTACAATGCCCAGGCCCTAAGTTTAAGCCTCAGGACCGCCAAAAAAAAAAAAATAGATAGATAGGGACTGGGCCAGACCGGGCTGGACTGGACTGGACTGAACCAGAGCAGAGCAGACCAGAGTGGACCCGAGTGAGACAGGATTTGTGAAATAGGAACTACTCTTGCCAACAAAGCACTTTCAGACCTGCTCCCTTTTTTTGGGTGCCAGTCCTAGAACTGTTTCCCTCCCCACCCTGGGGCTTGAACTCAGGGCCTGAGCACTGTCCCTGGCTTCTTTTTTGCTCAAGGCTAGCACTCTACCACTTGAGCCACAGCGCCACTTCCAGCTTTTTCTGTTTATGTGGTGCTGAGGAATCAGACCTAGGGCTTCATGCATACTAGGCAAGCACTCTACCACTAAGCCACATTCCCAGCCCCAGTCCTAGAACTTATAAATAAATACTATAGTTGGGCTAGAGGCATGGCTCAAGAGGTAGAGTGCCTGCTTAGCCAGCATAAAACCTTGAGTTCATATCCCCTGGTATTCATTCATTCTACAGATAAATGAATATATCTTTGCATACCACATTTGCTTATTAGTTCAGCTTATTAGTTCAGGTTTTGCATTGAAGTCAAACTAATATTACAGATGAGACAAAGAGACTCTGGTATTTTCTCTCTAGAGACTTGGTGATGGCCTGCCAGACTTGTAGGACTTGGCAGAGCTTCATGCCCATGCTTCAGCTGGCAGATGGCCTACAGTAGCAATGGAGTTACACCTTCAAGGTGTATCTAAAAAAAAGTAAGCCATTAAGCTCTACTTGCAGGGAAGGTGGAGGGAGTTTCACTGAAGGGAGACAACCAGAGAGGCATTTGAGCCTGTTCCATCAGAAAAGTTACAGACCATGCCCTTGTTCATAACTCAGTCCTGCACTTGCTGAAAAAGAAGTGACCTGGGTTCTCACTTTTGGCTCTCAACATTGGCCCCACCCTGTTCTTATGCCTTAGTGGCCATGTCTTCCTGCCTATTAGAAGGAAGGATCTGGGCGCTGGGAATGTGGCTTAGTAGTACAGTGCTCGCCTCATATACATGAAGCCCTGGGTTCGATTCCTCAGCACCACTTAAACAGAAAGGGCTAGAATGGCACTGTGGCCCAAGTGGTAGAATGCTAACCTTTAGCAAAAAGAAACCAGGGACAGTGCTCAGGACCTGAGTTCAAGCCCCAAGACTGGCAAAAAAAAAAAAAAAAAAAGGAAGTGTCTGGATTCTAGAAAGAAAGGGTTCTGTTAGAATTCCTGCCTGCAACACCTGAAGCAGAATTTCAACCAACACTGTGCTAGGTAGATTATAATCATGTGGCTTCTTCTATAGGTGACATTAATTATCAGGAATTTGCTAAAAGACTCTGGGGTGACATCTACTTCAACCCTAAAACGTAAGTAGAATATGGGCGTGAGTGCATCCAAGTAAGCCAGAGCAAAGGTTCCTAAGATTAAGACCTTTTTGCTGGGGGCCAATGGCTTGTACCTGTAGTCCTTAGCTACTCAGGAGGCTGAGATCTGAGGATTGTGGTTCAAAGCCAGCTCAGGCAGGAAAGGCCATGAGATTCTTTATCTCCAATAATCTACTCAGAAAAAGCCTGAAGTGGTGGTTTAAGCACTACAGCACTAGCCATAAGCAGGCCCAGATTTCAAACCCTAAGAGGAGCAAGAAAAAACTAAAATTAAAAAAACTACTTTTTGCATAGCCATAAATTGTTCTTTATCCTGTCCTGAGTAGGGTGTCATTATGGACTGTATTTGGGTGAAAAGCTCTTTTTCCTGAGTATTCAAGCTCAGGTGAGGCATGCAAGATGACCATAATGTGATTCTTAGAAATTTGTTTTGGAACTATGATCACATACATAGACCTCTACTCAACTACTGCCGGGATTCATAATTTAGGCAGTGCACCCTTGTGGTCATTCACATTGCCTCCTATTCCTGTGTCACTCAAAGAACTCTTCTCTCTAGGCGAAAATTCACAAAAAAGGCCCCAACTAGCAGCTCCCAGAGAAGCTTCGTGGAGTTTATCTTGGAGCCCCTTTATAAGATCCTTGCTCAGGTAAGTGTCATGACAGTGGAAAGGCTGGTGGTGAACTCAGTTTCTTCTCTGATCTAAACCTGCTTAGTTTGTTTTAGTGGGATGAAAGTGGTCACTAGTTGTTTTTTAAAAATCTTTTTCATCTAGACTACAATACTGTTAATTCCAGTTGTGCTCTCTGTAAGTTAGAGGAACGCAGGAAGTGGAAAAAAAGAAAAGGCATAACCTAGAGAAAGTATGTGGACATATGCTCACTATTCAGAAAAACAACTAATTAACTCATAGGTATACTTGTGAAAGCCTTCCCCATATTATGGCATTGTCTGACTGCATGAAAAGGAAAAAAAACTCAAATTTGTTTATCAACAAAAATCTGATTAAACGTTGGTACATCTCATGAAATGAAATACTTGGTGCAGTGGCTACAAAGTAGTGACATTGTCCAAAAAGAATTGTACTCATTATCTGACTTGTGTAGCTGTAACCCTCTATCACCTTTAATTTAAAAAAAAAAATCCCCAGCTCCAGATGGGCACTGGTGACTCACACTTGTAATCTAGCCTGCTCAAGAAACAGATCTGAGAATCTTAGTCTGAAGTCCACGTGGACAGATAAATCCTCAAGACTCTTGTCTCTAACTAGCAAAAAGGCAGGCAGAAAAGGCTTCGTGAGAGGATAAGATTCTGGTTTCAAGCTCCAGTTCTGGGCGTGGTGCTGTATGCCTGTAAGTTCAGCTACTTGGGAGACTAAGGCAGGGAGATCAACTGAGCCCACCTGACCAATCTGGGCAACATAGTGAGACTGTCTAGTTTAAAAAAGAACCTAGGAAGTATGGCTTTATGAACTTAATTGAAATGTCCATTGTAAGCATGATTATATATGGTGTGTGACAGATTGAAAGGACACATCAGTTATTATTAAAAATAAGGTTAAACTCATAAGGTGCTTTAAGAAAAATATTTTTTTGAAAATAATGAAACTTATTTTTTGTTTTGTTAACAATACTGGGGTTTTCTAGGCAGTTGTTCTACCACTTGAGCCAACCCCCAGACCATTTTTGTTTTGGTTATTTTTCAGGTAGGGTCTTACATTTTGTGTCCCCTCCTACCCATTGGGGCCATCATTAGACCTAGGTCCTTCTACCTACCTGTGGCCTCTTGTATAGCTGAGATTACAGCTGTGTACTATGCTACCCAGCTTGTTGATTGAAATGGGTCTGATTTTTTGCCCACGCTGGCCTTAGACCACAGTCCTTCTGTTCTCCATCTCCCAGGTAGTTGGAGTTACAGGTTTGAACTACCACATCTGGCCAATATTAAAAGAATTTGTACTCCTTGAAGTGCAGGACTGTGAATGTAAAACTGGGACTGTTTGAGAAAGGGAATAAGTGGCAGGGGTGGGCAGAGAAGAGGGTAATGGGAATGATTTTGGTTGACATCGTGTGAATAAATGAAAACTAGAATAATGAAATCCATTAAAATTGGTTAAGGTGAAAAATAGAAATATATATTCAAAGTATTGAACACATGTATGGAAAAGCCCTTTGTACAATTAATATATGCTAATAAAACATCAAAAACATGCTAAGGGGCTAGGAATGTGCCTTAGTGGTAGAGTGCTTGCGTAGCATGCACGAAGCCCTAAGTTTGATTCCTTAGTAGCACATAAACAGAAAAAGCAGAAAGTGGCACTGTGGCTCTAGTGGTAAAGTGCTCAGCTTGAGCAAAAGAAGCTCAGGAACAGTACCCAGACTGAATTCAAGCCCCGAGATGGGGGCGGGGGAGACACACTAAGAGTAAAAAAATCAAGTGCGGGACTACCAAGATAAAGATATCCTACAGGAATTTGCATACAGGCTTCCCTCCCTGGACAGTAATAAATGCACTGGTGTTTAGTAAGCCCCCCCACACACAGAGGACACATTCTCAGTATGTGTGTGGCCATTCTAGTCAGTAACAGAACAAAACATAGTAACAAGACAAAATAACTAGTAAAATTTATCAGTGCTGAAAAACACTTTATCTCATGTCAGACTGAAATGGATTAATAAAATAAATTTATAGAATCTGCCTCAGTAGAGACCTTGAGTCTACTGAGAATGGTTTAGCTTGGCCCTGTCCTGACAGGATGGACTGCTAGGTGGCCTTTTTTGGTTTCTTCAACTACACTGGTCTCTAAATCTTGAGTCCTCTCAGTAGGAGGGTTGAAGGATTTCTTGAGTGAGAGCAATACTGCTTTTCAGACACCAGGAGGCAGCATTCACAGTAATGAAGCTGAATGCTTGGTTTATTGGCCAATATGGGAGTTTGATTTGAAGGGAAGGTATCATAGGTTTCCTGAAACCAAAAAGTTCTTGCCAAGAGTTCTCGCTGTAGAAAAGTGCTCTTCAGATGGCCTTTTCAGCTCTTTCATTCTCTTCTGTACCACCACACTGGGGCAAGAGCCAGCTAACCTAGTGTCTGATGTGCTCATAGGTGGTGGGAGATGTTGATACCAGCCTCCCAAGGACTCTAGATGAGCTTGGCATCCATCTCACTAAGGAGGAACTGAAGCTGAATATTCGCCCTTTGCTCAGGCTGGTCTGCAAAAAGTTCTTTGGAGAGTTCACAGGTGAGAAAAAGCTCATGGCTCTTAACATTGTCCCTCTGGGTCCTGCCACAAGTAGCATAAGAGCGCTCTTTACCTGCAGTGGTAGCCAGAGTTCTAAGGCTTTTTTTTTCCCTTGCCCTAGGGCTTGAACTCTGGTCCTAGGCACTGTCCTTAAGCTTTTTGTGTGTGTGTGTGTGTGTGCTGAAGGCTAGTACTCTACCACTTGAGCCATGGCTCCACTTTGAAGTTTTTTTGGTTAATTGAAGATGGACTTACCAGGGCTGGCTTCAAACCACAATCCTCAGATCTCAGCCTCCCAAGTGGCTAGGATTACAGATGTGAGCCACTGGTGCCCAGCTCTAAGACTTTTATTTAATTGCAGTGTTTTTTTACTAGCTACTTTACTTTATAGATTATATTCATATATATATATACAACTTTACATATAAATATATGTATATATATGTGTGTGTATATTGTGTGTATATGTTTATATGTGTGTGTGTCTGTATATATATATATATATATATATTTCTATCTCTAGAAAGCATAAAGAATTAGATTTCTCCAACTAGGAGGTATATAGAATTGGAAGAGATGGCGAAGGCAGCCTGAGTTCCAGTAGATTGGTTGTGGGGGAAGTCAGAAAAGTGGATGCATACAGATGTGAAATGTGGAGAAAGCATAGACTAGGACTTGAGAAACTTGGACTACAACCCGTTTCCTTTAAAACACCTGTGGCTCTGACTTCTCATCTGTAAATAAGGGAAAAGTGCCGACTAAGGGTCTTCTCAGTGCAGTACAGTACTCAGTACAGATTCAAGTCTGGTGGAAATTAGGTGTCTAGACTCCTAAGACAGGTAATTTTAAGAGTCCATTATGGCTAGCCAGCAGTCAGATACTGGACACCAACTAAAAGCAAACACACTTTGAGCAGAGAATGTAGCTCAGTTGTGAAACACTTGTCTTAGCATGCTCAAGACCCTGGGTTTGACTCCCCATCCCCAGTACACAAAAGAAAAGAAAAGAGCATCATACCTATACTGTGCTAATCAGTGGTCTCTTTTTTGTTTGTTTGTTGCCAAACCTGGGGCTTGAGCTCAGGGCCTGAGCACTGTCCCTGGCTTCTTTTTGCTCAAGAATAGTGCTCTACCACTTGAGCCACAGCCCCACTTCTGGCTTTTTCTGTTTATACAAAGAATTGAACCCAGGGCTTCATGCATGCTAGGCAAGCACTCTACCACTAAGCCACATTCCCAGCCCCAGTGGTCTCTTTTCTGATTCACTAGTCTATTGGGAAAATAGTAGTTTATCGACTGGAAACATACATGCAGTGTGTCTTAAAGGGAAGAATTTTGAGATGTAAATATGGAAATGAAATGGGGTATTTATCTAGCTCAATTTAGGTGGTCAGTAAATGCTTATATTCAGTAAAGGTATATATCTCTGTGGCTGAGGTCCTTTTAAGTTTCTCAGCTGTCAAGAAATTGTATACCACCCAAGACCTGCTTCTTATACTTCCCTGACTGCTAATCTTTTAGCATTCTCCTCCTAGTATCACTTCCTCAGACTTACAGTTGCATAGCTTTTGAGCTAAACATCAGATCTTGCACTCTCAGCTTTCTGGCCATTATGAGTGGGTCCAGAATTGCTGCCTACTTCCTCCTATGAGAGTGTGTTGTAATAGATTATTCTTCTCCCTTCACAGGCTTTGTGGACATGTGTGTGCAGCATATCCCTTCTCCAAAGGTGGGCGCTAAGCCCAAGATTGAGCACACCTACACCGGCGGCGTAGACTCTGACCTTGGCGAGGCCATGAGTGACTGTGACCCTGATGTAAGGAAGTGTGGCTCCCCAGACCACCTCCTGTATGGGCATTCTACTATCTGGTCTTGAGAAATTCAATTTCTTTCCCATCCTTGCAAATCATGCATGATATATATAGATATAGATATAGATAGATATAAATATATATATGTATATGGTATGATGACAGTGTGTGGGTGGTTGTTAGAAGAATTAAACAAGATTAAGGATGGGGTACAAGGTGTTTTAGCATGGTGCCTGGCAGAGAGTAAAGATTCAGCCAGGGATATAGGCCTTACCGTTTGGGTGAGGCCCCAGGTTTAATCCCCAGACACCCAAAAAACAAAAACAAACATCTTTCCCACCAATTAATTAGGCCATCTAGTTTATAAGTATACAGCAGGTAGATAATTGGGAGTTCTATTCTCAGAGGAAATTCAGACCAAATAATCTTGCTTATCCCAATCAGCCATTCTAAGCTAATTTGTCTTCCCCATTGGCCCTCAGCTACCCTCCCCCTCTGAAAAAGAAAATGTAATTTTTCTTTGCCTGTGTCTCCTATTGCCCCTTGTTAGAGGGAGAACATAAAGCATGGTTTGGAATTTTCCCAGACAACCACCACACACTCCTTTGGTTGGGTTTCTCCTTATAGAGCTCATGTCATTGCTGTCAAGGGAGGTGGAGATGGGGGTTCTTACCCACAGGGTGCATGTGGTTCAAACTTTATTCTGTCCCCTCCTCCAGGGTCCTCTGATGTGCCACACTACTAAGATGTATAGTACAGATGATGGGGTTCAATTTCACGCTTTTGGACGGGTGCTGAGTGGTACCATTCATGCTGGGCAACCTGTCAAGGTGCTAGGGGAGAACTACACACTGGAGGATGAGGAGGACTCCCAGATATGCACTGTGGGCCGTCTTTGGATCTCTGTGGCCAGGTACCAGCAACCAGAGCTTTGGGCTTTGGGCAAGGGGCATGTGTTATCCACTATGCTAGGATTAAATGTTCCAGGATAGAGGACGGGTGTTTCCTCCTTGGAAACATAGCAGTTGACTGGCTCCACCCAGTGCAAGTTGTACCTCACAGCAGGTTTTGTCAGCTTTTAAGATTGCTTGAGGGCTGGGGATATAGCCTAGTGGCAAGAGTGCCTGCCTCGGATACACGAGGCCCTAGGTTCGATTCCCCAGCACCACATATACAGAAAACGGCCAGAAGCGGCGCTGTGGCTCAAGTGGCAGAGTGCTAGCCTTGAGCGGGAAGAAGCCAGGGACAGTGCTCAGGCCCTGAGTCCAAGGCCCAGGACTGGCCAAAAAAAAAAAAAAGATTGCTTGAGCCAGCTCTCAAGATGGCAGCCTCCGCAGTGAAGGATGCCATGGTGCTGTGCTCCAGCCTTGGTCGGCCGGTTGCTTTTGTCAGAAAAATTCCTTGGACTGCAGTGGCTAGACAAAGAAACTGGCTTTCACAGAGGTATGGGTTGGATTCATTTTTCTTCAGAAGAAGAACTTCAGAATGCAATACAACAGGGAAATCATACTATTGATGGAGTAAAGCTCCATGTTCAAGCTCAAAAACCAAAAAATTTGCAAAGGGATCAAACATCAGATGAAGAAATTTCTGAATAATTACAAAAAAAAGAAATTTCTGAATAATTATTATTCATTAAATAAAGCAAACAACAACAACAAAAAAGATTGCTTGAGCCAAAGAGCAGCTACTGTTGGGATATTGCCACTAGCCTTCCTTTTGGAAGGTTAGAATGAGATTTTGTAGCATGATTTCTACTTTTACTTAATCCTTTTTCCACTTCTGTGTTCCTTAAGTTAGGATCCTCATGTTTTTTCCCAAAAGGAATTGTTTCCCAACCTCCTTTTTTTATTATTTGACAAGACAAAGGCTTTTTTTTGTATCTCTTATAGCATCTTACTCTGCTGAATCAAATTTAGCTTGGACCTCTGAGCTACTTGTCAGTTTATGAGTTTGGCATCTTAGTTGACAAGCCAGAATGAAGGCAATCCTGTCCTTAATATGGCTTCTTACCTCAGTGGTGACAGGAAAAATCAAAGAGCTTGGAAACTCAAGTGTCTTCTGCATTTCCTTAATATTTGATACCTTGAGCTTTTTTTTACCATGAGCCTCCAGTCAAAATTAGATTTTTGAAGTATGAAAACATGTTTTGTACTCGTCTTGTATTTGTTATGTGAGTATTGTACTTTTCTCCAGCTAGCATGTATCTGTTTTGCTTCCCTCTGCTCCCGGCCCATAGCCTGTACATTTTTAGGAAATGTGCCTAAGATCCATGGCTTCTTATTGAATGTTGCCCCAGGTACCACATTGAGGTGAACCGTGTTCCCGCTGGCAACTGGGTTCTGATTGAAGGTGTTGATCAACCGATTGTGAAGACAGCAACCATAACTGAACCTAGAGGCAATGAGGAGGTAAAGTTTCTAAAGAGGCCTGCTAGATGATGGGCTTAAGCTAGAGGGGCACAAGGAACCATAGGACATGTGAGCAAACACAGTGGAACTTGAGAGCTCTAACCCAGAGTCACTGCCACTCCCTGGTTCCAGCCTGGGCTCAGCCTCCCAGTTCTCACCCTACTTCGTTCCCTCTGTTGGTTTACTGCTAATGCTAGGGATTAGGAAGTATCCTTTTTGTTTCCTACTTCTCTTGGGGGGCATGTCGAGGGGAAGGGGGAAATGAGGATTGGACTAAAGGCCTTGGATTCCAGCACCTGAGCCATGCTCTTAGCCTTTTTGTTTTTATTTTATTTTAATTTTTTCCAGATACAGCCTTACTAACTTTGCCTGTCTGGCCAAAACTCAAAATTCCCCTGTATGTGCCTCCCAAGCAACTGGGATTATGAGCATATACCACCCTGCCCATTTCCACCTCTCCTTTTCTGCCACAACCTCTGGGAATTAGTGGCCTTTCAGATTGTCCCCATAGCTTTTGGCGAAGAAACCTCTGACCCTAAGCAAGTCTTCAGTCTGTTCTCCCTTTTTTTTCTGGTACCATGGCTGGGACTCAGTGCCTTGTGCCTTGGCCCAGCGTACATGCTCATGGCTGGTACTCTCTTACTTGTGATAGAGTGTCACAGACTTGGGTCCCCCAACCTCAGCCTCTTGAGTAGCTAGGATTACAGGCATGAGCCCAGACTCAATCCTCTCTTACCTCCTGTACCCTCTGTGCCTGCTTTGTTAAGATGCCCTCATTTCTTTACATTTTGGACCTCAGGCTCAGATTTTCCGGCCTTTGAAGTTCAATACCACATCTGTTATCAAGATAGCTGTGGAGCCTGTCAACCCCTCAGAGCTGCCCAAGATGCTCGATGGCCTGCGCAAAGTCAACAAGAGCTACCCATCCCTTACCACCAAGGTATGTCTGAGATCTGCAGCGACATCCACGCCCTACTTAACTCCAGCTGTTTTGTGCCGCTCTACTCAATCACATTGATCAGGTGGTCCTGATCTGTTGCTTTTGGCAACCTATGTCAGAAACTATGCAGGAGAGAGTGTGTGTGGATGTGTGTGGTTCTCAAAAATATATTAGTTATTCTCCTTGGGGAATGTCCTTTGAATTGATTTTCAAGACAAGGGAGTTACTCTGACCTTCTACTGTACACTCTTGAGTCTGAGCAGCGGCCAGGGCAAAAGAGTCAACTTCTGTCCATGGACTTGGGTAGGGTTTTCCCTAGAAGAATAAACTAAGAATGTAGACAATCATTCCATATCGAGGAGCACTATGCTGCATGGTCCTGATGTCTTAAGGACTGACTGATTGGTACCCGGCCTCCACAGAGCCTTCTTGAAGAGGCTAGAACAGTCACTGTAAGGGATATTGTGTTTCAGGTGGAAGAGTCTGGTGAACATGTGATTCTGGGCACTGGGGAGCTCTACCTGGACTGTGTGATGCACGACCTGCGGAAGATGTATTCAGAGATAGACATCAAGGTAAAGCGAAGCCCCTTTCTCTAGCCCCTGCCTGGCCAAGAGCCTGGCTCTTATCTCTAGGAGGATTTCATGAGCCAAATCCTAGATTCCTCTGACTCTTCAAAGATATAAAGAAGTCCACAGAAGATCTATCAATGCAAAGTATTTTCTATTGCTCCTTCTCAGGGAAGATTTTAGGAAACTGAGGTTTTCTCAGTGTCCTATATTTAAAGTTCTCAAGACAAGGGGGTTTTAAGGAGAGCCAGCCCTGAGCTGGTTCTTCTGGGTTTATGTCCAGAAGATTGGCCTCCAACTCTCAATCAAGACAAACATTTTCTCCAAGGCCCTGCCACTAAGGCAGGTGCCATCAATATCCCTCTTAGAAGCCTCTATTGGTATCCCCAAGGTACAGTGGCTTTCCTGGGCTGTGCACAGGTCAGCCAGGAGCATCATGAACTGGGAATGGAGCAGGCATTCACCAGTAGGTCTCCAGCACTGCTTCCTCAGACCCCCAGGAGTTGTCAGTAAATGGCAGTGAACAACCAAACAGATGTTAGAATAATGCTGTCTTGGAAGACCATGATTAAAGCCCTACTTTGACCCCCATTAACTCATATCTTGGGAATAGAATATCTTACTATACCAAGTTTTCCCAGGCTAGTTAGTGATGGTAAATGGAAAGCTTTTTAACTTGATCTTGTACCTGTTACAAGTACTTAATACTGGTTACAGCAGAGGGGGTTCACAGAGAAGGAGAGCCAAGAGCACTTCAGAATTCCCTTAGGCAGAAATTAGAGCAAAATTAACATTGCCACAATTTATTTCATTTCCCAGGTGGCCGACCCCGTTGTCACATTTTGTGAAACAGTGGTGGAAACATCCTCCCTCAAATGCTTTGCTGAAACACCCAATAAAAAGTAAGCTAGGGCTGGGAATGTGGCATAGTGGTAGAGTGCCTGCCTAGCTTGGGGTTCAGTTCCTCAGTACCATATAAACTGAGAAAGCCAGAAGTGATGCTGTGGCTCAAGTGGTAGAGTGCTAGTCTTGAACACAGAGGTTCAGGGACAGAGCCCAGACCCTTGGTTCAAGCCCCAGGACTAGCAAAAAAAAGAAAGAAGAGGAAGTAAGCCAAACACTACATATTGGTACCTGCCACTGGAGAGGATGAAGCAGAAGGGTTGAGAGTTTGCAGACAATCTGGGTGCTGGTGGCTTATGCCTGTAATCCTAGCTATTCGGGAGGCTGAGCTCTGAGGATCCTGGATCAGAGCCAACCCAGACAGGAAAGTACATGAGACTCTTATCTCTGATTAATCACCAAAAAGCCAGAAATGGAGCTGTAACTCAAGTGATAGAACACTAGCCTAGAACGAAAAAGCTCAAAGACAGTGCCCAGGCCCTGAGTTCAAGCTTTAGTACTGATATGTATGAGAGAGTGAGTGTGTTTGGGACAGCTTGGGCTACTTCCCCAGACCATGTGGCAAAAAAGTGAGAAGTAAGCTGGGAACTCAGTGTCCCTGGCCCTGACCGCCTCAAGGACGTTGTCTGCCCTCTATTTAACACCGCTCCACCCCAACTATAGCAGTGTAGAAGAAGAGACTCTGGGATTGGAGTGGGGTGCTTAGAGTACTTGAATTTACCCCAGCTCCTTGCCTCTTACACCTTTAGACACTGTGTTGTGAAATCTCTGAACTAGGGACTCCTAAGAGGAGTTTCATAATTTCTACTTCTCTATGTCATATCACCATCTTAAAATTTTGCCTAGTCCTTTTATTGATTTTGCAGTGTTAAAACCCTAGGCCTTACATACTAAGCTTTTTTTCTGATTAATTGGAGATAATCTCTGTATTTGTCTGCTTATACTGTCTTCAAAACTTGATTCTCATATGTCAGCCCTTGAGTAGCTAGGCTTAAAATGTGAGCCACTGGTGCCCAGCTTGCTGTCTGCTTTGTTACCATTTTCTTAGTATATCCCCTATGAGTTTTTTGTCCCCTCCTCATTGCCCATGTCCTTTCTGACCAGGAATAAGATCACCATGATTGCTGAGCCTCTTGAGAAGGGCCTTGCTGAGGACATAGAAAATGAAGTGGTCCAGATCACCTGGAACAGGTGGGAATGTGGCTTTGCCTCCCAGAGCTGATGCCACAGCTTACCAGCCTGGTTTTTAATACTACATATTCTTTGGAGAAGTGTGTATCTCCTTTGCTGTTGTCCTAGACCCAGTGTGGATGGGGTAACTGTTCCCTGGAAAGGGAGGTTCCTTTGCTTTAGGAGCCAGCAGCATAGAGCTTTCCACATTCTCCTTCTCTCCTTAGGAAGAAGCTGGGAGAGTTCTTCCAGACCAAGTATGACTGGGATCTGCTGGCTGCCCGTTCTATCTGGGCTTTTGGCCCTGATGCCACAGGCCCCAACATCCTGGTGGATGATACCCTGCCCTCAGAGGTACAGCAGACCCCCAAAGAACTGCATGACAATCTGTGAGCTTCTCAGTGGAAGTGCCAAGTGTTATTTCCAAAGGGCATTTGTGTCCCCTGGTCAAGAAGAGTGCTGTCATAGTTACTCCTCTGTTCTCCTTCCCTATAAATTCATTGGCTATTGCCAGGGACTGCTAAGGAGCTTTTACGTTTCTATGCAGGTGGACAAGGCTCTTCTCGGTTCGGTGAAGGACAGCATTGTTCAAGGTTTCCAGTGGGGAACCAGAGAGGGCCCCCTATGTGATGAGTGTAAGTCTGCAAGTACTTCCTGTCTCTGCCCTCAAAGACCTTACACCTGGGTATCTGACGTGGGATGGGCTCTTTGTCTCTGGGACCTAGCAGCACAAGCAATTTGAAGTATATTGAACCATCCCATATCCTGAGCCATCCTGGTACCAACATTTGGTATATCCCAGGAATGAACTCATTTCTACGCTGACATTATTCCTTATTCCTTTTTGGTGTGTTACCTAAAAGAGAAGTTGTCTAAAAGATACAAGGCTGGAAATAGGATTCAAATGATAAAGCACTTGCCTACTATATACAAGGCCCTGAGTTTTATTTTGGGAAGGAAGAAGGGAGATGAGATTAGAGTGGTTAATTGACCCCACATCAAAAGTGGGAAAGTTGTGTATATCCAAGCATGGCCTGAAGCAAACACTGTGTGCCTTACTGCTGCCCTCTTTGCTATAGGCCCTGCTGGTTGTGATTTTTATACCATCTCTTTCATGACTGCACAATGGTTATGGTGGGGCAAGATGCCCTGGCCCCGTGAGTAGCCCTAGAACTATGTGCAAGTGTCCCTTTCTCCTTTTCAGTGATTCGGAATGTCAAGTTTAAGATCCTAGATGCAGTGGTTGCCCAAGAGCCCCTGCACCGAGGTGGGGGCCAGATCATACCCACGGCCAGGAGAGTTGTCTACTCTGCCTTCCTCATGGTAAGAGAGAAGCATCGTAGGGGACCACCCTCCCCTGGTTGGAGGAGAGGTGGGCTTTGGGGGCCTGAAGAGCCTTAATCCTCAGCCTAAGCCCTTTCTTCTTGCTCTATGCAGGCCACTCCTCGTCTGATGGAGCCTTACTACTTTGTAGAGGTTCAGGCCCCTGCAGATTGTGTGTCAGCCGTTTACACTGTCCTGGCCAGGCGCAGGTAAGCAGGTCAGCATGTTAGAGAGAGTGCCGAGAGGAAGAGCAGAACACCAAACCCCTCAGCTCTGCAGAGGAGAAGAGCTGAACCTCCTCACCTCACTCAGAAACCCAGTGAGCTTGTTTCCCAAACAAAGCAGTAAATGAATGAGGCGATCCCCAGCCTTACTACAGATAAGAACATAGGATTCTTCTTAGCTGGGTGCTGCTTTTTTACGCCTATAATCATAGCTACTCAGGATGCTGAGATTTGAGGATCAAGGTTCAAAGCATTAGAGTCTGTAGGACTCTCATCTCCATTCAGCCAGGAGTTAGAAGTGGAGCTGTGGCTCAAGTGGTAGAGCACTAGCCTCGAGCCCAAAAGCTCAAGGGCAGTGCCCAGACCCTGAGTTCAGGCACCGGTGGCTCAAGCTTGTAATCCTAACTACTCAGGAAGGAAGCTGAGATCTAAGGATGGGTCACAGTTCAAAGCCAGCCGGGGCTGGAAAGTCTATAAGATTCTTAGCTTCAATTTAAAAAAAATTTTTTAAAAGTCAGAAGTGGAGCTGTGGCTCAAGTGGTAGGGTGCCAGCCTTGCAAAAGAAGCTTGGGAACAGCACTTGGGCCCTGAGTTCAAACCCCAGGACCAGCAAAAAAAAACCAGATTGCTTTTGACTTACGTATAACTATGGATTCAGCCTTTGTCTTTCTGTCCCAGGGGCCATGTAACTCAGGATGCGCCCATCCCAGGCTCCCCTCTCTACACTATCAAAGCTTTCATCCCAGCCATCGACTCTTTTGGCTTTGAGACTGATCTCCGGACTCATACCCAAGGACAGGCCTTTTCCTTGTCTGTCTTCCATCATTGGCAGGTGAGAACACAGGGCAGGCTGGCCAGCTTCCTCTCCCCCCTTTACAAAACACAGCCTCTGGCCTGCTCTTCTTCTAAATCCCAAGTGAGATACCTGACCTCCTGGAGAAGAGGCTTGCTTCTGGTCAGGACTATTATAAGAAGTCTGCTTGGACTATCTGAAACCCCTCTTACTTTCAGATTGTACCTGGTGATCCTCTAGACAAGAGCATTGTCATCCGCCCCTTAGAGCCACAGCCAGCTCCTCATCTGGCCCGCGAATTCATGATCAAAACCCGTCGGAGGAAGGTATGTGTCCCTTAAACCCTCAACTCAGGTCACCCAGCATGAGTCAGGTTTCCCATTTCTTCCTTCTGGATTCTTTTCCTAAGGGCCTATAGACTGAACAGAGTTCACTGCACAGGAAGAAAAGATGTGATCTGTTCATTCCTCAGGCAATCAGAACTAGAGCCTAAAGGGAACAGGGCTGTGACAGCACCCTAAAGACAGCTTCTAGCTGGGCATCGGTGGCTCATGCCTATAAGCCTAACTGTGCAAGGAGGCTGAGATCTGAGGATCATGGTTCAAAGCCAGGAAAGTACATGAGACTTATTTCCAATTAACCACCAAAAAACTGGAAATGGCACTATGGCTCAAAGTGGTAGAGCCTTGAACAGCGCCTAAACCCTGACTTAGTCTTAGACAGTGCATAGCTCAGCCAGATACTGCATGGAGCTTGCTCTTACGTTTGCCCCATTCTCTACAGGGCCTGAGTGAAGATGTAAGCATCAGCAAGTTCTTTGACGATCCTATGTTGCTGGAGCTTGCCAAACAGGATGTCGTACTCAATTACCCCATGTGAGTGCAGCGTCTGCTCCCCATGGTGGGCTGCAGGTCCTGGACTTGAAGCAGAGACCTGTGCCATTTGACCTTCATGTCAGAGTGTCTGGAAACTGCTATGGCCATCTGGAACAACCCACAAACCACCCACCCAGAGTACCAGTGAAGAAAAGGGACCTGGCCTCCTGGTTTCTGTAGCCTCTACCTGGCGCCATTCCCAAAGAACAGAGAGAAACTTAGGCCCAGGAAAAGAGAAGGGGATAAAAATGTTTAACCCTAAGGGGCCCCACTGTTGGAATTTACATGGAATTTTTATTTTTTACAAGTTCAACCTAACTATGGTTGGTAAGTGAACAGAGCATTCTGACCTCTGCCTTGACCTGCTTCTTTCATCTAACCCGCCCTTCCCATCTAGTCCTAGTGCTTACATTCTGGATATGTGATTTCCCATGAGGCATCACTCGCCTGTGCTCCCAGCTGTAGCCTCCTTCCTGCCTAGGTCTCCAGGGACGCAGTCTGGTGGAAGGAATGCCTGCCCGCCTGCCTCTGGTCTGTGTTCCCATGAGCCTCAAGGCCCTGCCCCCACCCACTCCAGGCTGCTTCCATATGTGGACCTGAAGTAGCATGGGGGTTGTTGGGATTCTGGGATCCAAGACCTACTCACCTCCTCAAGGAGATGGTGACTCTGTATGTCTCCCTGGCCGAATTGGGGTCAGAGCCCTTAGCTTTTCAGCCTTTGTGCTGGGTTCTCCCACAGACACCACCATCCCCTTCCTTTGCTCTCTGCAGGTGAAGGAAACAATCGGCTTTCCACAGTACTACTTTATTAGGCACATCAGAGACTGATGCACAGTGTGGCTGCTCTGCCCACTCCGGAGTCCTACTTCTCTCCAGCGTCCCGTGTTGTCCTCTTGCTGTAATCTCTGTACATTGTGTATACAGCACCTGTGCAAGGGAGGAGAGTCACCCGTTGGCATCTAGTCCCCACACCTGTCCTCTGGCTCTCCCAGATGTCCCAGGGGTTCTTTCTGTCCCAGGTCCCAACAGCTACACTGAGCACCAACCATACAGCTTTGGAAACATCCCCTCGGATAGCTTAGAAAGCACGTTGACATACCTTCTGTCAGAAACCTCGAAGTGACCAATCCAAGGCTAGTTACTGCCATGTTATATGGATGTCTAGTGAGTGTTAAGGCTAGCAAGTGGTCTGCTTCCTGACCCAGAGAGGAAGAGAAATCCAGTGTATGCTCTGGGATTTTTCTCACCACTAGGGCAAACTCTTGAAACAGACTGCACCATGCATCAGTCTGAAACGTGACCCACAGGGGAACCCTGAGAAAGCCTAAGGAGTTCTTGTGATCCCATGAGCTCTGTGATGGAGAACTCGGGCTCTCCTCATTCTTCTGCCCTGATTCTTCTGTGGCCCCACCGAGTTGCTTACCCAGCATGATTGCACCCACAGCACAGGCTTGTGCTGCCACTCGGGTGTGAATCAGGTGTATGGACATCTTGGTGGAACCTCGAGCCTTCACCCGGTAAATCCCATATGCTGCCACCACCAGGCAACCTCCTAAGCCTGAGGGCAGAAAATGTGATGCTTTGGCCTGGGCCTCCAAGCCCAGGGCTCTCCTGGGGAGAGAGACTCACTGGGCTAGGCAGGCTGTACCCTTGGTTAACTTATGGGGGTGGGGGTAGGAATCGTGGTAGAGGACTCATTAGCATGTTGAGTTGTACCCCTGCAATGGCATTTCAAATTGGCTGTGTCCCTCATGATGCCCTTGCCTCCTAAAGAAATAGCCCATCACGGTCTGGGAGTGTGTCTCAAATGGTAGAGCACCTGCCCGACAAGCTCAAGACCATGAGTCCAAACCCCAGACTGTATCTCTACCTCAACTCTTTTTTTTTTTTTTTTTTTTTGTCTGAGACCTGAACTCAAACTTGGTATCTGATGTTGTCATTGGCTGGTGTTCTACCACCTGAGCCCTGCCTCCAACCCCATCCACCTCAACTCTTGGACCCTCCAACCACTGCTGATTCCTGAAACCTCCTGGAACAGCTATTTCTCTTGCTCTCACAAAGCTTCAAAGAAGCCCTGAGAGGTCCATAATTCAAAGTCTCCATCCTGCTGGGCACCAGTGGCTCATTCCTGTAATCCTAGCTACTCAGTAGGCTGAGATCTGGGGATCAAGGTTCAAACCAAGCTGGGGCAGAAAAGTCCCAGAGAGACTCGTCTGCAATTAATCAATCAAAAACCAGAAGTGGTGCTGGAGCTCAAAGTGGTAGAGCACTTATCCTTGAGCAAAAAGATCCAGGACAGGGGCTGGGGATATGGCCTAGTGGCAAGAGTGCTTGCCTTGTATACATGAGGCCCTGGGTTCAATTCCCCAGCACCACATATACAGAAAATGGCCAGAAGTGGCGCTGTGGCTCAAGTGGCAGAGTGCTAGCCTTGAGCAAAAAGAAGCCAGGGACAGTGCTCAGGCCCTGAGTCCAAGGCCCAGGACTGGCCAAAAAAACAAAAACAAAGATCCAGGACAATGCCCAGACCCTGAGTTCAAGCCCCACAACAGATAGAAAAAAAAGTCTCCATCCTGAAGCTAGTGTTGGTGCCGTTTGCCTGTGTCCCCACATACTCAGTTGGCTATCTCCTATCTAGAGTCCTTCATTTAATTGTAGCACTGTTTCTTGTGTAGCAGGCTGACCAATAAACTCTGTGCTCCCTGTATCATTCACCTTTGGGGGAACCCGGAGACATGATTCCTCTGAGAGGAGGCCTACTTCCATTCTCTCCCCAACTCACCTATGGGTACCAGTGGAGACTCCCTGGTCTTCCTGAGGAACTTCTCAGACACCGTGTCCTCACCATCAGGTGGCACCCACCAACTTTTGTTGGACATGATCCTAGACCAGGACGTTAGCCCCTGGAGCTCCCAGGCTTCAGCCGAGTCCTAAAAGGAGACAGCTCAGAGTAAGAATTCCCAGTTCTCTTCCATCGGGAGTGGACAGGAGGGTATTACCTGCTATGCCTAGCCCAGCCTCCACTTGCAAAGTTGCTTCTTCAGGTATCCTGTCTCAGGGATGTAGGCCACTCGCAGCCACTTTCTCCATGTCTTTCTTAACATCCGCCTCTTTCCCAGTTCATTTTTATTTTACTGATTTCTGTTTCCCCATCCTCTATCTGCATCCCTATGGGTGTGATCCTTCTGCCAAGAAAAACAGCTGGAAAAATCCAGAGACTGGAAAGCAACCATCCTTGAATCTTAGCGGCCCCCTCTAGTCTTGGTTCTGTGACAGTTGCTCCTGAGGGATCTACAAAGCAAAATCTGGCCCTGGGGAGCCAGAACCAGCCAGTTAACAGCACTGAATACCAAACCATCAGAGGCAAAATGATGTGTTGGGACATTAAATTCAGATAGAATTTAGCATACGCTGCACATTAATACTAAATGAACAAATTCTGCTCTCTGAGCTGTTCCCACTCCCTTTATCCCTGGACTGAGAACCCCTATTGCTCTACCTGCCATCGCTTGTAAATATCTGCTCCAATCACAAACCAACCTTGAGTCTTAAGAGCTGGGGTTCCGCCAATGGAATGCCTGATTCTCAGTCCCACCACTAACCAAAAATTCCCTGCTTGAGTCAACTTCGCTGATCTCCCCTCCTGTCCAGGTAGAACAAGGACTGGTAGCCTAGTCCTGGGTATGCTATTGCTTACCCTTGTAGAGAGATGGCTAGAAAGTGGAGCTTGGGCAGCCAGGCCAGGGCGCAGCATCTACTGTTTTTAATCAGCCAGAAGTTGATGTTAGAGCTTCTACTATGAGGTCAAGAAAGCAGTGCCTAGCTTTATGGGACTTTGAAGTCAGGGAAGAGGGGAGGAGATAGAAGAGGGCATCAGTCTTAATCCCCCATCTTCTGAGCTCCAGGCGCTGGAAAGTTGTTAGGCCAGATGGGAATGAGCCCTCCAATGGTAGGATTTCATTCTCATGGACTGGAAATGAGACAACTGTGACTTGAAGAACTGAGATGAAGAAATCCTGGGTTCTCTTCCCAAGCTCCACTGCCTCAGAATACTCTTAGGAAGTATGTGGAATGTAAATAAAATACCCCAGTTGTAGAAGAAAGGCTCTATAGTCTTGGTTTCCATCCCTTCGAGAATATTTTCCTAGATCAAGGAGATTTGTTCAGAGTTTGTAACAGCTGGGGCTTCCCTCTTGTCTCTAGAGTCCTTATGTGCTACTTGTGATGAATCATGATGGCTCACTCCAGTTTCAAAAATTAAAACGACTGGCATTAGCACTTTGCTAGATAACAGTGTTTTAGATTTGTCAGATGGAAAAATCTTCAGAGAGGCTAACTGACCCACAAAGATATAAAACTGCTAGATACCAGTGTCTCACATCTGTAATCCTAGCTATTTGGGAGGCTAAGATCTGAGGATCGCTGTTGAAACCCAAACTGGGCAGGAAAGCGTGTGAGATTCTGATCTCCAAATTAATCTCACACACACACACACACACAAAGTGAAATGTGGCTTAGAGGTAGAGTGCTTGCCTATCATGCATGAAGCCTTAGATTCAATTCCCCAGTACCACATAAACAGAAAAAGTTGGAAGTGGTGCTGTGGTCAAGTGGTAGAGTGCTAGCCTTGAGCAAAAATAAGCTCAGGAACAGTACCCAGGTCCTGAGTTCAAACCCCAGGACTGCCAAAAAAAAAAAAAAAAAAAAGCTGGAATTGAAGCTGTGGCATACGTGGTAAAGCACTAGCCTTGAGAAAAAAAAAAAATCAGGAACACTGCTCAGGTCCTGAGTTCAAACCCCAGAACAGGTGCATTGTATGCATGTGCACACGCACACACTAAAGATACACTCTGGACATCATCTTTAAAATAACAATTTAAAAGAAAAAGATATACATTATACACCTAGTACAAAGCAGTATTATGACCTGCCTCAGGCCTGGCTGCCTCCAAAATTTGCGCTCCTACAGAGGGCTGGCCAACCTGAACCCTCTCTAGTCATAAAATTTGGGAGTGCTCTTCCTTAGTAAATGGGGAAGGATCAGGGTGCAGCATGAAGGGTTCTCTATCCCAGGCCTTGTTCTTAATGCAGATTACTCTGTGTATGTTTGTGTGAGGTGTGCATTGTGTTTGTGAAGTGGGTGGTATGTGGTATAGGAGGGAGGGAGGGAGTGTGTGTGTGTCCTAAAAGGGCTTTTTCAGCACTGGAAATGTGTCCAGCAGCTGATGTTCATCTTTTTTTCCTCACTAACACTCACTGCTCTATGAACAGACCCAGGGGTCATAGCAGCTCCCCAGGGCCTTCACATTTCCCTGGTGTCTATGGGAACTCTCCTCTCTGCCGTTCACACACACATATCCCTGTGTTGCCTCTCCAGGTCCCCACAGTGGCCTCAACTCTCAAGAGACACATGGTATATGCCTTGCTCATCTAGCCCAAAAGAGTGGGATGGTAGTGTCTGGATGATAATCAGATCAACTGCAGGGCCTTTGAAGAACAGAGGCCAAACCACAGGTAGTCACGTTCAATACTCACCCTGTGGAAGTCAAGTTGATTCACCCTCAGTGTCACAACTCAGAACTGACGATATACTGAGATACTGTGATATACTGAGCAAGCTGGGTGCTCAGTATGTCATAGGTGGACATACAAACTGGGTTGGAGGCATGGCTCAGGTTGTAGCCCATCAGCCAGTGAGTGAAAGTGTCAGATACTGAGTTCAAGTCACAGTCTCCGACAAAAATAAATAAAGATGTACCGAGCAACTTCCATGGACCAGGAGGAGTGCCAACTGCTTTTTTTTTTTTTTTTTTTTTGGCCAGTCCTGGGCCTTGGACTCAGGGCCTGAGCACTGTCCCTGGCTTCTTCCCGCTCAAGGCTAGCACTCTGCCTCTTGAGCCACAGCGCCGCTTCTGGCCGTTTTCTGTATATGTGGTGCTGGGGAATCGAACCTAGGGCCTCGTGTATCCGAGGCAGGCACTCTTGCCACTAGGCTATATCCCCAGCCCCCAACTGCTTTATGTAGCTGTTTTTGTCTGCAGTGCTAGGGATCGAACATAGGGCCTCATGCATGTTATGCAAGCATTCTACCACTGAGCTACATCCCCAGCCCTCTGTAGATTATTTAATTATCACAAGTAACTATGAGGTTGGTGCTACTACACCCACTTTACAGATGAAGAACGAAGGCTCAGTTAAATGTCTTGCCTGGTATCACAGTAAATGACAGAAAAAAAGGACCAGCCTTTAAACCATTCCAAAAATAAAATCTCACTACTCTGGACCCTCACTAAGGTGAATATATGTAAAGTAGAAGGGAAGTCTTTTTTTTTTCTTTTTTTTGCCAGTCCTGGGCCTTGGACTCAAGGCCTGAGCACTGTCCCTGGCTTCTTTTTGCTCAAGGCTAGCTCAAGTTGACCCTACTGCTCCCACTTGAGCCACAGCGCTACTTCTGGCCATTTTCTGTATATGTGGTGATGGGGAATTGAACCCAGGGCTTTATGTATAGGAGGCAAGCACTCTTTACCACTAGGCCATATTCCCAGCCCCAGGGAAGTCTTAAAATAGCAGAAATAATGCTTTTGAGAACACACAGTAAGACTTCAAGGAACAAATTTCTGTGGAGTCCTGCTTCAGTAAACAGATAAGATAAAATTATGATAACATCATTTTTGTTAATATGCCAAGTCTTTAATAATTGTTTCCATGTAAGCATTTCTATGTTAGTAATTTGTTTGGTAAACCTCTTTTTTCTTCCAAATTTGGTCATATTAATAGAAATTCTGATTTAGAGGGGACTAAATTAATGATGCAGTTTAGTGTGAACAATTAGCCCACAGATGGAGCACTCCAAATATTTGGTATGTCACATGATCTCTCCATCCTTATTTGCAAATGGAGGTAACACCTACCCAAAAAGCTGGATGGAGGCTAGATGGCTAGAATATTCCCCAGGACACTGCCTATTCCTCTTTCCCAGAAGGAACAAGTGACAGAAATAGACTGAAAAGTCTCTGACAACGGATGCGAAGGTTGCCCTATCCTCTGTGATCCTCTGCACCCTCTCATAGCCAGCCCTATCCTACATTGTTGGGCTACCCCACCCCAAGTGGCAGCTTCTAGCATGTTCTCTGTGGTGTTGAAGGAAAAATGATGGGGGAAGGGGACTAGGTCTAGAAGCTCTAGACACACTCCAAGGCACGGCTGTGCTATATTTAGCCCAAGGGAGCTGAATGGCCACACAGCAAAGGGGAGCTTTGCCTTGCGCTAAGAAGATAATGAAAAACTACTAGACAAGGACGCATTCTGTTCCCAGTTGGGGTTGGCATAGGAAGGGGCAGAGCTGACGGGCTGAGGAAGACACAAGATGAAATGTGAGGTCACAGTAGTGTCTAGGGGATTTGAGAGGCTCAAAACTGAGGAATCGGCAAGCCAGTGGAAGTTTCCAGATGATGCTAACTAAGTTGAGGCAGCCCCTAGGAGGTGCCTGGTGTGGAGAGAGTATAATAGTCCCTCACTTTTAAAAACAGATGCCAGGGCTGGGAATATGGCCTAGTGGCAAGAGAGCTCACCTCGTATACATGAAGCACTGGGTTTGATTCTCCAGCACCACATATCTAGAAAACGGCCAGAAGTGGCGCTGTGGCTCAAGTGACAGAGTGCTAGCCTTGAGCAAAAAAAAGAAGCCAGGGACAGTGCTCAGGCCCTGAGTCCAAGCCCCAGGACTGGCAAAAAAAGAAACCAACCAGATGCCAGCTGGAAGAATGACTCAAGTGTTAAAGCGACTGGCCACAGACCTCAATTCTCCTATCTCTGCCTCCTGAGTAGCTTGGATTTGGAACATGTACCATTATGCCTGGTCGTCTAGATTTTTAAGAGGATATGGATGGATCTGGGCCAGGTTATAGATGTAGTCCCAGCTACTCAGGAGACTAAGATAGGAAGACCATTTGAGCAGAGCAGTTCAAGACCAGCCTGGGCCTTATGGGGGGAGGGATGGTATAGATAATGATGATTGGATCACTGACTGATGATGACTAGGAGCTCCAAAAGATTGAAATGCTTTGTTAGTGTGTTGGATACTTTTGAATTCTCAAATTACCCAGAATCCTCTAAAACACCCTTTAGGAAAGACTGGTAAGCTTGAGAGCTTACAAAGTTTAGGCACCTTACACGTTTTATTGAGCACTCATGAACTGGATATCATTACTCTGACTACTTCACAGATGAAGAAACTAAAACTCGGAGCTTATTTACCCAGATCATACAACAAGTGAATGGCTGAGCCAGCCAACCAATAATAACCACCAACAACCACTTTACAATGGAAAATTAATATACAAAAATTTATGTGATTTAAATACATTCTACCATCTGGTTCTCACACACTTAAAAAAATAAGTAAACCAGACTGTAAAGAGCTGAACAGAGTAGACTTTTTGTGCATCAGTCCTGGGGCTTGAACTCAGGGCCTCGGCACTGTCCCTGAACTTTTTTTCCTTAAGACTAGCACTCTACCACTTGAGGTATAGTGCCACCTCCAACTTTTTCTGTTTATGTGGTACTGAGAAATCAAGCCCAGGGCTTCATGCATGCTAGGCAAACACTCTACCACTAAGCCACATTGCCAGCCCCAGAGAAGACTTTTTTTTAAAAGTATTATATGATGGGATTTCAATTCAACAAGTCAGACTATGAATACAAGGTAACTTGATGAATGTCACCCCTTCCATCATTTTCCTCCATATTTCCCAAACTTATCCATATCCTCAAGTTATGTAATTCAACTTATCATATAATGCACATTTAATATAATGACTATATTTGTCCTGGAGCTTCCAGACATCTGGGGACTATGCCCCTGATGCCTGTCACCAAGGCAGGGGCTATCCTGGGTCTGACACTGGGCTCTGGGATTGCTCAGAGATCTTTGTCTCGTGGGTAGTACCAGACCAGATGATATTCTCTCTCTCTCTCTCTGTCTGTGTGTGTGTGTGTGTGTGTGTGTGTGTGTGTAGATGCATATATGGTATGTACTGGGCCTTGAACTCAGGGCCTCTCACTCAAGGCTGGTGCTTTACCACTTGAGCCATGCCTCCACTTCTGGCTTTTTTGCTGGTTGATTGAAGATAAGAGTGGCCTGAGGGCTGGGGATATGGCCTAGTGGCAAGAGTGCTTGCCTCGTATACATGAGGCCCTGGGTTCAATTCCCCAGCACCACATATACAGAAAATGGCCAGAAGTGGCACTGTGACTGTGGCTCAAGTGGCAGAGTGCTAGCCTTGAGCAAAAAGAAGCCAAGGACAGTGCTCAGGCCCTGAGTCCAAGCCCCAGGACTGGCCAAAAAAAAAAGTGTCCTGAATTTATCTACCCCAGCTGGCTTCCAACTGGAATCCTCAGCTCTCAGCCTCTTGAGTTACAGGAGTGAGTCACCTGCTTCAGAGCAGGTGTGGGTGTTCTAAACTGTCTCCCACCTCCAACTCTTGAATATACTACACCTGTCTCACACTTTCCCAAGGAAGTTGATCTTAAATTATAATCCAGCATTAATACACATAAGAACCTACTAACAAAGTACTAGGAGACACCTGGATGGGGTCATCTAGGACTTGTATTACCTATTCAAAACACTTTTGACAACAACAAAATCTGTTTCAGCCAACATACCCGTAGGCAAAGAAAAGAACAGTATAATGTGTTCCACAACTAAACAGAAACTGCTGGAGATTAGTGGGAAGGGAGGGAGGTTTGTGTTACTAATACCCTCTCTTGGGGAGTGGGAGGAATTCCTTAATTCTTTCTTCCTATCCAGTCTGGGCCAGGCAGAATTCCCTAAGGCTACCAGGAGAACATTCACAAGTCTTACCTCTCTGCACCCATCCTGGAGGATGGAGGAAATTGCTTACCAGCCAAGTAGGGTCCCTGGAAAATATGTAATGGAAATAGTGACACACTGTAACCTTCAAGTTGACCCTACTGCTCCCAAACCACAGAGCCCCAGGGTGACTCTCAAATTCTCAGATTGAGTTTTGAGCCTTTCCTGCCCAGAGTCCCATGTGAATAAAAAGTGCTATGGTTCTCACAGTGCTAGACTCTGCCACTCCCTGCCAGAGTCTCCAGCAAGACTCATTTCACTCATTTAGAACTGGAGGCTCCCTGCTCACCCTTCCCTCCAGGAGCCTGTCTTTTTTGTTCTAGAAAATGCAAGTCACTCATTAATTCATTCATTTTCACTCATACATTCATTTACCCAGCCTATATTTCCTAAGTATGCTCTAACTTGCTTCTAGAAGCTGATCTAATACCCCTGTCTTTAGAAAGCTCATATTCTAGCAGACATCCTGGTGACCCTCTAAAATGCCTGAACACAAGAGAGTCCCACGGAGGTTTCCGACCTCATTTTCTTCACCTGTAATGCATTAAAGCATGTCACTAGCTAACAAACTGAGAGAGGAAGAGAGGAAAAAGGGTGGGGAGGAAGAGAGGAAGAGAGGAAAATTCAGAGAGAGATGGAGAAAGAAAGAGTCTTGGGGCTGGGAATATGGCCTAGTGGTAGAGTGCTTGCCTTGCATACATGAAGCCCTGGGTGCGATTCCTCAGCACCACATATGTAGAAAAAGCCAGAAGTAGAGCTGTGGCTCAAGTGGTAGAGTGCTAGCCTTGAGCAAAAAGAAGCCAGGGACAGTGCTCAGGCCCTGAGTGCAAGGCCCAGGACTGGCAAAAAAAAAAGGGGGGGGTGGGAAATGAGTCCTGATTGGGAGAGAGCAGCCTTAGGTTGTATGTCCATTTTGTTTTATTGGGTTTTTTTTGTCTTTTTTTTTTTTTTTTTTTTTTTTTTGGTGCCAGCCCTGAGGTTTGAAATCAGGGCATAGGTGCTGTCCCAGAGCTTTTTGTGCTCAAGGCTAGCACTCTACCATTTGAGCACAGCCCACTTACAGCTGTTTTGGTGGTTAATTGTAGATAAGCATCTCTCAGACTTTCCTGTCTGGGCTGGCTTCAAGCTGATTTTCAGATCTCAGCCTTCTGAGTAGCTAGGATTAGAGGCATGAGCCATTAGTACTAGCTTGGGTTTCATTTTTATCACCTTTTAAAAGGCCGTGCTACCAGAAGGGAGACAGATGCTCCAGGCTTGCTAGTAAGGTAACAAAAGTCAGAAGGCAACCTGAATTGTTCCCAAGCTTTATAAAGAATGGGTAAGGGGCTGGGAATATGGCCTAGTGGTAAAGTGCTCGTCTTGTATACGTGAAGCCCTGGGTTCGATTCCTCAGCACCACATATATAGAAAAGGCCAGAAGTGACGCTGTGGCTCAAGTGGCAGAGTGCTAGCCTTGAGCAAAAAGAAGCCAGGGACAGTACTCAGGCCCTGAGTCCAAGCCCCAGGACTGGCAAAAAACAAACAAACAAACAATAAAGAATGGGTAAGATAAAAGACAGAACACATTCCCTAGAATATACATTCATGAAGCTAATCCTAGTGAACATTTGTTTGTATATGTATATGAAATGTGTATGTTATATAATGAAATGTGTCAACACCACTTGAAAGTTTCATTTTGTGTTGCAGTATTGTGGCTCAAGCTCAGAGTCTTGCACATAGAAGGCAAATACTCTACCATGAGCAAGCTGTGCCCTCAGCCCTTAAAGGTTTTTAATGACACCTTAATAAGCCACGAACAAATACACTCTCAAAAGTATACAATTTGGGACTAACGGTATAGCTCATTGGTAAGAATTCTTGCCTAAACACAAGTTTGCAGGGCAGGGTTACACATGAACACACCTACATATTCAGCATCTAGCTCAAGCATAGAAAAGGACTAACCTCCCTACGTCCCTTTCCAATAATCAACTGCCCACCAAGTAACTACTATCCTATTTCTTAGCAGTACAGATTCATTTAGCCTGTTTCAAACTGCATATAAATACAAACTCTTGTGAGAGATTCATCTCTCTAGTGTGTAATTATAGCCTGTTCTTTCTCATTGCTGTACAATGTACCATTATGTGATTATAACATAATTTATCTATTCAATGGTTGATGAGTATTGAGTACTACTTTTGTTTGTTTGGTTGCATAGTGCATAATGCTGCTATGAATTCTCCAGTAAAAGTATTTTGGTGGGCTGGGGAGGTGGCCTAGTGGTAGAGTGCTTGCCTAGCATGCTTGATGCTCTGGGTTTGATTCCTCAGCATCACATAAAGAGAGAAAGCCGGAAGTGACACTGTGGCTCAAGTGATAGGGTGCTAGCCTTGAGCAGAAGAAGCTCAGGGACATTGCCCAGACTCAGTTCAAGCCCCAGTACTGGCAAAAACAACAATAAAAAACCCAAAAATATTTCGATGAGCTGGGTGCTGATGGCTCATCCTAGCTACTCAGAAGGCTGAGATTTGTTGTTCATGGTTCAAAGCCAGCCTGGGCAGAAAAGTCTGTGAGACACTTATCTCCAATTAACTACCAAAGAGGCAGAAGTAGAGCGGTGGCTCAAGTGGTAGTGTTAGCCCTGAGCAAAAGAAACTCACAGACCATGCCCAGGCCTGAGTTCAAGCCCCAGGACAGGCACACACACACAGAAAATACATATTTTGGTGAATATCTGAACATATTTCTTTGGGCGTTCTATGGGATTTTTGTAGTATATTCACAGGTTTGGCTGTAGTAGATATTGAGTTTGTACCAATGTCCATATTACAATTAAAACTGTGATAATAGGTTGACAATGATGCCTCTTCTGCTACATATATGTGTATTCATTTTTTTGGTGCGAACCCAAGGTCTTGCACACGTCCAGCGAGCATATATTTCCCTGGGTCTTTCCACTTGTCATCTTAATCCTCTAGAGAAGTAAGGGGATGGGACAGGCAGACCAGAGAATGGTGACTACCAGGAGAAGGTTAATGTTCAGATGCTCAGCAGCGAAGGAGTCAAGCACACAGGGGCGGCAGTGCTTGCCCAGGATAAACCAGACGTGATCCAGAAGTAGCTGCCACGGAAAAACCAAAACAAAACAGCGACTCAAAGCGAGCACATTACCAGACTTTTCTGAGAAGCCAGAAATCGGGATTTAAAATATTTTGGCGATTCGTAATTTTGGAAAACACTATACTCACCCCACCCCATCCGCCCCCCCCCCCCTAAAAAAAATTGTCCGTGAGCCAGATACCTCCAGATCCTCCCCAGATCCTCAACTTGAGAATGAGCCTTGGCTTGGCTTCGGGTGGAGACGTCTGACCTGCACCAAAGTCCTATGTCACCCTGGGAGGGGGGTGGGGGGTGCTTAACTTCTGCCCTCTTGCAAAGGGCAATTGAGGTCGTGCAGGAACAAAGGCCTCGGTCAGCATCCTCCCTCCCGGGGCAAGTCTTCTCGCATCCCTTCGGGGAGCTTCCTTCCGTCACGCAGCCGCACCCTTACACTTTAGGCATGCGGGGAGTTCCCGATCCTTAGCTCGCCGTGTAAAACTAGGAGGATGCCCGTGCGTGCAAAACCGGGAAAAAAAAAAAAAAAGTGCTCTGGGCTCCGGCTGGGACGCAAGGAGTTAAGAGGAAATGGCCTATTAGGGTCTCGCTAATCCGAGAAGTCCAGGACCTCAAAAGTAACTGGGGAGCCAGGGACGGCTTGGACCGGAGGGAGCCGGGGTGGCCGATCGCCGAGGGAGTCAGCGCAGCCCGCGGCGTCCGGGGGGGACGCACGCTTGGCGGGGAGCGCACCCCCCGCCCCAGCCCCGGGGGCGTCGAGCCCAGCCGGGGCGCGCAGGTAAGGCGGGTCCTCTCCGCGCCGTTAGCCGGCCGCGGGCTCCGAGGCTCGGCCGGAGGGGCTGGGGAGAGGCTCCGAGCCCGCCGCCACCCCGGCTCCAGCCCCGACGCGGGTGGGGTCCGCTACACGTGCGGCCGCTCCCCGCCACGCCGCCCCACTCTCCGCCCCCCCCCCCCACGCCCCAGCCCCGCGTCCAGGACCTCCCGGGAACGCGCGCGGCCCCGACCCCGGAAAGTTGGCGGCCGCGCGCTCTGGGGCGCCCCCCTCCCTCGCGCGCGAGCGCCACGTGCCCGCGCGCCCCCCACTCCCAGGCCGCGGCGGGACGCCCCCGCCCCCACCGCGGCGCGTAGTGCGCAGGCGCCTCCCCGCGGGTCCCGGCGGCGGGAGCGGGAGCGGGAGTGGGGGGTGACGGCGACGGCGGCTGCGGCGGGAGCGGCCCCAGCCTGGGTTGGAGACCGAGGTGGTGGTGGCGGAGGAGAGACGAGGGCGGCGACGAAGGCGATGGCCACGCGGGGCCCATGAGGCGGCGGCCGGCGGGACGGGCCGAGGCCCGGCGGAGGAGGCGGCTCCGGGGACCCCCGCCGCCCGGTGAGGAGCGGCCGCCGCCGCAGCGCCGGCTGAGGGAGAGCGGGCTGGGGCGGGGCCGGGGCCGGCTGGGCGCCCTCGAAGGGAGCCCCGGAAAGGGGCCGGGGACCGCGGGAGGCGGTGTCCGGGGAGGAACGAGACCGGGGACCGGAGAGGGGCGCTGCCTTGGGGTTCCCGCCGAGCTCCGTCGCCCTCCCGTGTCCCGCCGGCGCGCCTCCCGCCGGCCCTCGCTTTGTCCCCGGGCGCGCGGCTCTCAAATTGGGAGGGAAACGGCTCGGGGGCGGGGGTGGGGGGGGGCCCGGCCAGGGGACCGGGACGGCGGGGGCGCTCCCCGGGCAGGTCCCCGGGGCGGTTAGGGGCGGAGGGCCGGGCGGGCGGGCGGCGGGGCGCTGGGCGCCGGGTCTTTGTCTGCGGACCGCGGCCCCTGCCTTCGCGGCGGGCGGCTTCGTTGGGCTCCGGCGCCACCAGCCGCGTCCCGATTCCCGCCTCCCGCCGAGGTCGCGGACGAGGTTCGAAGGCTGGGAGCGGGAAGACGGGGCTCCGTGCCCTCGGGTGGGTGGCGTCCTCGCCGCTCGGGAGGACTTTTCCCTCACTTGGGGAAACTTTGGGGCACAGTTCGTGTGCGCGCGGGCTCCTCATTGATCTCCCTCCGGCCTCGGGATTCAAAACTGAGAGAAGGCGCTAACGCTTGGACGGAGGAGGGCTGGCGGCTGCGCTATTTGTTGAGATTTTTGAGTCCCTCCCCACCCCTCCCTTTTAATTGTTGTTGTTTTTTTCCCCCCCTTTTCTTTCCGAGTGTTTGATTTGGATTGCGTTTTCTTTGCGAAGTGGGTGAATTTGGCTTTATTCATTTGGGGGGAATTTTCATGATCTGGGGTGGATTTCATTCTGCTCACGCTTTACTTTGGTCGCACGTGGACTAGGTGAAATCGAGTTAATCAAGTTACAGTAAACTCTTCTCTCGTCCGATAAGCCTGAAGTGACGGTGTTTGTGTACCCCCGAACGTGAATATTTGTGAAAACGTTATCCTACCAAGCCCTGTGGATGAAACACTTTAATGCTCTAATGATAAGCAGATAACAGCACAGCTATAGTAACTTCACATCTCCAGGAAAAAGGATTAATAATACAATTTCTGAATCAAGTCCTCCCTTCCCTCCCCCAAACAATAGTGCACAAAGGAAAAAAAAAACCCTACAAACTGAATTGTAGAATTCCTGATTTAAAAACATGAATTATGGTTACATTTGCCCATTTCGGGAATAGGACAGGAATTTATATTGTAGTTGCTTTGGATTTTTTTTTATTTTTTATTTAGAATGAAATAAATATATGCTGACTTCTGGGTAAAAGTCAAAAAGCTTTGGTAAACAAATCCTTGTTTTTGCTAGGTTTTTGTTTTGTTTTGTTTGAGAGGTGATGTTTTCCAAAGCATAGCTTGGGAGAAGCATTCACTAGTTCTTTGTGTTCAGGCTGTAGGCAAAGGGCACTTTGAAGATACTACATAGAAGTTATGTGGAAATTTTGTAAATATGTGTCCTGATTTGTAATGGCTTGATAATACTTTCTGCTTGTTTTAAACCATTGTGCATTTTCCCAACACGTTTCAAACACCTTTTTTTTAGTTTGTATAGAATTGGTGTCTACTTGCTCTTACTGTATATCCCCCACACTTCTGTTCAAAAGAAGGAACTCACTAGTACTTGGAAGGCTGAGATTATAGTCTCTTGGATTACAGGAGGATATTAAGTGTGAGCCCAGTTTGGGATACATAGCAAGATCCTGTCTCCTTTATTCAGTTCATGGAGCTAGAGTTTAGTTTTAGCCTTTGATGCAGAGGAGTTAAGAAGTTAACATATCTCTATCACTTGAGCCACAGCTCCATTTCTTCTTGGTGGTTGTTAAATGGGGGCAAAAGTCTCAGTGGACTTTGCTGTCTGGCCTGGCTTTGCCTGAGATCCTCAGATCTCAGCCTCCTTGAGTAGCTAGGATTACAGGTATGAGCCACAGGCACCTGGTGCTCCTAGTTGTTGTTTTTTATTGTGCTGGTCTTTAGGCTTCAACTCAGAGCCTGGGTGCTGTCCCTGAGCTTTTGTTGCTCAAGGATAGTCCTCTGCCACTTGAGTCACAGCTGTGCTTTCTGCTTTTGGGTGGTTAATTGGAGATAAGAGTCTTATGGACTTTTCTGCCCTGGCTGGTTTCAAACCTTGATCCTCAGGTCTCAGCCTCCTGAGTAGCCAGGATTCCCCATGAGCCCCTGGCACCCAGCCCTTAATTTTTTGTTTGTTTTTGTTTTTTTTTTTGGCCAGTCCTGGGCCTTGGACTCAGGGCCTGAGCACTGTCCCTGGCTTCTTCCCGCTCAAGGCTAGCACTCTGCCCCTTGAGCCACAGCGCCGCTTCTGGCCATTTTCTGTATATGTGGTGTTGGGGAATCGAACCTAGGGCCTCGTGTATCCAAGGCAGGCACTCTTGCCACTAGGCTATATCCCCAGTCCCTTTTGTTTGTTTTTGCCGGTCCTGGAGCTTCAACTCAGTGCCTGGGCACTGTTCCTGAGCTTCTTTTGTTCAAGGCTAGCACTCTACCACTTGCAACAGTGCCACTTCCAGCTTTTTCTGTTTATGTGGTACTCAAAGCCAGGGCTTCATGAGTGCTAGGCAAGCACTCTACCACTAAGCTACATTCCCAGCCCTTTCTGTTAGTTTTATAACTGTGTACATCAGCTAGAGAGAAGGAATTCAGGATTCTGTCTCTGATTATTGGCCCTTACCTCCCAGTTCTGGGTTCACCTATGAACTCAATAATATGGATCTTAAAATACAAGGTACATAATTAAAATCCAGAGCACCATTCTTTAAATAAATACGTAATGTTATTCCATACCTAACTCTCAATGGAAAGTGATGTTACAGAAAAACAATTTTTATTTGGCTCATTCCAAAAGTAATGATACTCTTTGTGTGTGTGTGTGTGTGTGTGTGTGTGTGTGTGTGTGTGTGTGTGTACTTGTGGCTGCTATTAAGAATCATACTGATTGAAAACAAAATTGAGCCAAGAAACAAGTAGGATCATTAATTTTATAAAACCATACCCTAAGCTGGGCACTGGTGACTCACACCTGTAATCCTTGCTTCTCAGGAGTCTGAGATATGAGAATTGTGCCTCGAAGCTAGCCCAGTCAGGAAAGTATGTGAGAATCTTAGCTCCCATGTAACCACCAGAAAACTAGACAATGGCTCTGTGGCTTAAAGTGGTAGAGTGCTTGCCTTGAGTGCAAAAGCTCAGGGATATTGCCCAGGCCCTGAATTAAAGCCTTATAACCAGCACCACCACCAACAACAAAATCATACTTTGCTGTGCTCTGGTGCCTGTAATCCTAGATACTCGGAGGGGCTGAGATCTGAGGGTCATAGTTCGAAGCCAGCCTGGGCAAGAAAGCCCCATGAGACTCTTACCTCTAATCACCAAAAAAGCCAGAAGTAGAGCTGTGGTTCAAGTGGTAGAGTTGCTAGTCTTGAGAACAAAAGCTCAAGGTCTGTCTCTTTCTATCTCTCTCTCCTGTCTCTCCCTCCTCCCCTTCTCTCTCACCCCCTCTTGATTCTGGGACTTAAAATTTCACACCTCAAGCCTTTCCACTCAGGGATAGAGCCCTACCACTTACCATACCCCCAGTTCTAACTCTTTCCCCCTACCCCTCCAGTTAATTGGAGATAAGATTTGTCTGCCTGGGCTGGCTTTGAACCCAGCCTCCTGAGTTGTTAGGATTATAAGTATGAGCCACTAGCACCTGGCTTCCCTTCTGACAGGGTCTCTCCATCTAGCCTAGGTTAGCTTCCAGCTCATTTTCCTTCTCTCCTAGCTTCCCAAGTGCTGGGATTACAGGTGTGTACTACCATGCCTGGTAGCATTGCTATTTGCAATTTTCTTCAGTTCTAAAAAGCGAATGACAAAGATAGTCACTTTTGATTTATATGCAATAGTGGATCCTTGTGTTTTACAAAAACTGAATATGGCTGCCAACACAAAGGCTATTTTTCAAACCTGTAGAACTGTTACCCAAAAGGTCTTCCTGAAATAAGGTATCTTATTACAGATAGCATTTTAATTTTATTATTATTATTTTTATTTTTGCCAGTCCTGGGCCTTGGACTCGGCCTGAGCACTGTCCCTGGCTTCTTTTTGCTCAAGGCTAGCACTCTGCCACTTGAGCCACAGCGCCACTTCTGGCTTTTTTCTATATACATGGTGCTGAGGAATCGAACCCAGGGCTTCATGTATACCAGATGAGCACTTTACCACTAGGCCGTATTCCCAGCTCCAATTTTATTTAATTTTATTTTGTTGGGTTTTTTTTGGCCAGTCCTGGGGCTTGGACTCAGGGTCTGAGCACTGTCCCTGGCTTCTTTTTGCTCAAGGCTAGCACTCTGCCACTTGAGCCACAGCGCCACTTCCGGCTTTTTTCTATATACATGGTGCTGGGGAATCGAACCCAGGGCTTTCATGTATTTGAGGCAAGCTCTTTTGCCACTAGGCCATATTCCCAGCCCCTAATTTTATTTTGTGTTTGGAGACAATCTCTATGTATCTAAGGCTGGCCTCTAATTCTAGGTCTTCCTGCTTACACTTCCAAGTGCTGGGATTCTAGATGTAAGACACCTAGACTTCATGGAACTATGATATCACTGAATTATCTCCTTAGCCCCAGTATCCCCCTTCCTCCCCCGCCCCCAAATCAGGTACTTAAGTGTCTGACACTGAGCTAGGTAAAGATATAAAGGTGAGTACTGTGTGTTTTTCCTTCAAAGTACTTCTTAGCAATTTGGAAGTTATCTGAAATCTTTGGAAAATTAAACTTACAGGTTTCAGAATAAATTTGATGCTTTTCCTATATAGAAAAAGAATACATTTTATGTACCCCCCTCCCTTTTTTTGCCGGTCCTGGAACTTGAACTCTGGACTTGGGTGCTGTCTCTGAGCTTTTGTGCTCAAGGCTAGTGCTCTACCACTTTAGTCACTTCGGTCTGGGTTTTTGTTGTTACTTGGAGGTAAGAGTCTCGCAAACTTCATGAGGTTTATAGGTGTAGCCACTGGTGCCTAGTTCCACATATTCCATTCTTATTCTCTAATGTATAAACTTTTCAAACTCTCACATAGTTGCACAGATTATTTCCATCCATGTCTTTATAGGACTTATTAATTTAAACCAAATCGTTACTTGATGGATGAGTTATAACATACCTTTTGAAAATGTTCAGGGTAAAGTGGGACTCTATTTTTAGGGAATTCCTTTGACTCATTCCTGGACCTGGGATTCCTATTGCCCATCTAGAGTAGATGTTTATTTGGAGTCAAATTTTCCATCTCCTGGCTTGGGCTATTCCTCAGGTCCTTGCCAACTGTCCTATCAGCCAGAGCTTTAATTAATGGTTTTAAGTCTACCCTTGGTCTTGCTTTCTTCTCTAAATTTAACCAATTCTATGCTTTCAGTTACCATATATATATATATTTTTTTTTTCTTCCTGCCAGTCCTGGGGCTTGAACTCAGGGCCTGAGCACTGTCCCTGAGCTTTTGCTCAAGACCAGCACTCTACAACTTGAACCACAGTGACACTTCTGGCCTGGCCTTTTCTATTTATATGGTACTGAGGAATCAAATCCAGGGCTTCATGCATGCTAGGCAAGGACTTTACTGTTAAGCTACATTCCCAGCCTACCATATGTATTTTGACTATTGCTAAATCTTTATCTCTAACCCCTCTTTTGTCTGTTTGTTTGTTTTTTTTGGCCAGTCCTGGGCCTTGGACTCAGGGCCTGAGCACTGTCCCTGGCTTCTTCCCGTTCAAGGCTAGCACTCTGCCACTTGAGCCACAGCGCCCCTTCTGGCCGTTTTCTGTATATGTGGTGCTGGGGAATCGAACCTAGGGCCTCGTGTATCCGAGGCAGGCACTCTTGCCACTAGGCTATATCCCCAGCCCTAACCCCTCTTTTGTCTTTGGTATATTGAGATTTGAACTCAAGGCAGTGAGCTTGCTAGGCAGGTATCTACCACTTGAGCTGTACTCTTAGACCACTCAGGTAATTTAAAGAGTTTTCCAGAGTAAAACCATCTTGGCTTCAAGCCTAGACTTACTTGTTTGTATGTATATGTGCCTCCCAAGCAAACACTAGACTTTTTTCACTGGATTCTGATTCACTAAGTGACTTTATTAACAATTTAATACAGTCAGAACAGAACTCTTTTTGGGGGGGAGGGGAGGCATGGTGCTTGAACTCAGGGCCTGGGCATTGTCCCTGAGCTATTTTGCTCAAGGCTAATGTGCTACTACCACTTTAAACCACAGCACTACTTCTGCTTTTCTGGTGGTTAATTGGAGATGAGAGTCTCACAGATTTTACTGCCTGGGCTGGCTTTAAACTGTGATCCTCAGATCTCAGTCTCCTTAGTAGCTTATGCCTGTAATCCCAGTTACTGTGAGTTCTGAGGATCGTAGCTCAAAGCCAGCCAGAGCAGATGAATCCTTATGAGGCACTTGGCTACTTATTTTTCTGTTTAACTTGTTGAGCTCTTTTTAAAGACCCAGTTGTGCCAGTGGCTTATGCCTATGATCCTAGCTACTTAGGAGGCCGAGATCTGAGGATTGCCATTCAAAGCCAGCCCAGGCAGGAAAGTCTGAGATTCTTATCTCCAATTAATCACAGAAATCTGGAAGTGGCTCTGTGGCTGAAGTGGTAGAGTGTTAGTCTTGAGTAAAAGGAGCCCAGGGATAGCACCCAGGCCCAGCGTTCAAGTCCCATGACTGACCAAAAAACAAAAAAAACCAAGACCTGATTAACCTATCTAGGTTTCTTTAAAAATGCTTTAGTGAGGGCTGGGAATGTGGCTTAGTGGCTAGTGCTTTGCCTAGCATGCATGAAGTCCTGTATTCAATTCCTCAGTATCACATAAACAGAAAAAAACAGGCTGGGAATATGGCCTAGTGGCAAGAGTGCTTGTCTCGAATACATGAAGCCCTGGGTTCGATTCCCCAGCACCACATATATAGAAAATGGCCAGAAGTGGTGCTGTGGCTCATAGTCCTAGAGTGCTAGCCTTGAGCAAAAAGAAGCCAGGAACAGTGCTCAGGCCCTGAGTCCATGCCCCAGGACTGGCAACAAAAACAAAAACAAATTTAAAAAATAATTTAAGGGGCTGGGGATATGGCCTAGTGGCAAGAGTGCCTGCCTCGTATACATAAGGCCCTGGGTTCGATTCCCCAGCACCACATACACAGAAAATGGCCAGAAGTGGCGCTGCGGCTCAAGTGGCAGAGTGCTAGCCTTGAGCAAAAAGAAGCCAGGGACAGTATTCAGGCCCTGAGTCCAAGCCCCAGGACTGGCCAAAAAAAAAGAAAAGAAAAGAAAAAACAAATGGCACTGTCACTTAAGTAGTAGAGCAAAGGAAGCTCAGGGTAGTGCCCAGGCCTTGAGTTCAAGCCCCAGGACTAGCCAAAAAAAAAAAAGAGGCTATGTAGTACTTTCTGAAAAGAAAATTGTTATTTGTGTTTCTAACTCAAATAGCTTCCCTTGACCTCACGTTCCAATATGTTCATGTTATTCAGAGTGAAAACTTAGTATTTATTGTAGGCAGAATACTTCAAGCAGATATGCAGTGTTCAGGTTTACTTGGAAAGGAAAGCTCTCTTTTAAGTTTGTGAAATTTTTTAGGAATGAGAAAGGTATCTCAAAAATGTTTTTGCGGGGGAGAGGGGCTGGTATTGGGGCTTGAATTTAGGACCGTGCTCTCAAACTTGACTTTTTTGCTTAAGGCTGGCACTCTACCTCTTGAGCCACAACTCCACTTATGGCTTTTTGCTATTTAATTGGAGTTAAGAGTCTTACAGACTTCTGCCTGAGCGGCTTTGAACCAAGATTCTCAGATCACAGCCTCCTGAATAGCTAGGAGTATAAACATAAGCCACCAACTGTGTTTCTTTTTTTCTTTTCTTTTCCTTTCCTTTCCTTTTTTTTTTGCCAGTCCAGGGGCTGAGCACTGTCCCTGGCTTCTTTTTGCTCAAGGTTAGCACTCTCTACCACTTGAGCCACAGCACTCCTTGCTTTTCCTATGTATGTGGTGCTGAGGAATTGAACCCAGGGCTTCATGTATACGAGGCAAGCACTCTACCACTAAGCCATATTTCCATCCTGAGTACAGATATCTTGTGGGAGGAAAATTATATATGCATAATGCCGTGGTTGTATTCTCCTGCCCTGGGTAGAACTGAGGCTTGAACTCAGAGCCCTGCACTTTCTGGGCAGATGCTCTACTATTTGACCCATGCCTCTGGCCTTTTTGTTTTCCTGGTTGGATTTATTTTATTTTATTTTTTGCCGATCTTGGGCTTGAATTCAGGGCACTGTCTTGAGCTCTTTTGCTCAGGGTTAATGCTCTACCACTTTGAACCACAGCTCCACTTTTGGTTTTCTCACAAACCTTTTTGCCTGGGTTAGCTTTGAACCTGTGGTTCAGATCTCAGCCTCTCCTTAGTGGCTAGAATTAGAGGCGTGAGCCACCAGCTCCTGGCTGCTTTCCTGTTTTTTGTTTTTTTTTTAATATGGTCTCTCTTTTTGGCCCCAGCCAGCCTAGACCACAACCCTCCTATTTATGCATAGCTGGGAAGACATATGCACCACTGTACCTGTCTCTCTGTCTGTCTGTCTCTGTCTCTTGTCTCTCCTCTGTCTCTCTGTCTCCCCCCCCCCCTTCCTTTCTTGTCCTAGGGCCTGTATTCAGGATCTAGGTGCTGCTCCTGAGTTTTATTTGCTCAAGATTAGCACTTGTCACTTGAGCCACTCTGGTTTTTGGTGGTTAATTGGAGATCCGAACCTGACCCTCAGATCTCAGCCTTCTGAGTAGCTAGGATTACAGGTGTGAGCCATTGGCACTTGCTCTATACCCAGCTTTTTTTATTGGTTGAGGTGTAGTCTTTCTGAACATTTTGCCTTAATCTTCCTGATGAACCACTGAACCTGATTTATGGTTTGGATCATAATGCTCATGTATTGTTGAAGGCTTGGTCCTGACTGATGGCCCTATTAGAAGGTAATAGAACCTTAAGGAGATGGAGCCTAATGGGGGGGGGGGGTGCCCTTGAAGGATATTTCAGGACCCTTACTCCCTTTCTTCTCTCTCCTCCTTGGCACTCTTGTTTCTTCACATACTTGTCATGATGATAAGGCAATAGGGCCAAGCAACCTTGGACTGAAACCTCTGAAACTGAGCCAAAATAAATTCTTTTTTGTTTTGTTGGTACTGGGGTTTGAACTCATTGTCTCTTATTCTCAGTAGGCAGTTGCTGTACAATTTAAGTCATGTTCCTAATCTCCTTCCTTGTTTATCTTTGTGTGTGTGTGTGTGTGTGTGTGTGTGTGTGTGTGTGTGTGTGTTTTGTTATTCTAGTCCTGGGACTTCAACTCAGGGCTTGGGCACTGTCCGTGAGCTTCTTTTGCTCAAGATTAGCCCTCTACCACTTGAGCCACAGCGCCACTTCCAGCTTTTTCTTAATTTATTCATTCCTTCCTTCCTTCCTTCCTTCCTTCCTTCCTTCCTTCCTTCCTTCCTTTCTTCCTTCCTTCCTTCTTTCTTTCTTTCTTTCTTTCTTCTTTTTTGCCAGTCCTGGGCCTTGGCCTCAGGGCCTGAGCACTGTCCCTGACTTCTTTTTGCTCAAGGCTAGCTAGCACTCTGCCACTTGAGCCACAGCGCCACTTCTGGCCGTTTTCTGTATATGTGGTGCTGGGGAATTGAACCCAGGGCTTCATGCATGCACTCTACTACTAAGCCACCTTCCCAGTCCCATGTTGTATTTTATAAAACAACTATTAGAATCAGAATGACTATAACGTTTTCATATGTCAAGTAAACACCTAAAGAATTTGTAATAAAAACTGGTTACAGTTTTAATGAGTGTTTCTTTCCTTCTTTCTTTTGTGCTGGGAATTGAACTCAGAGACTCACACACAGGCTAGTGCTCTGTCACTGAGCAAAATCCCCAACCCAAGGTGACTGTTTTAATAGAATTAGATTCTCAAGTAAAGGTAATTCCTAATACTCAATACCAGGGATAAAGAACAGGGAATAATGGCAACCACTGTGTTCCTCTTTTTTTTTTTTTTTTTAACCTTCTCCCCTTCCTCCCATAACTGTGGGCTGAGAATTACTCTCTGGCTTTGCACTGGTGCTCACCACTGTAATCCTAGCTACACAGGAGGCTAAGATCTGAGGGTCAGAGTTCAAAGTTAGCCTGGTCAGGAAAGGCCACTAAAAAAGCCAGAAGTGGAGCTGTGACTCAAGTAGTAGGGCACTTCCCTTGAGCAAACAAATAAAAAGCTCAGGAACAGCACTCAGGCTCTGAGTTCAAGCCCCAGGACTGGTACAAAAAAAGAAAAAAAAGGATTACACTCTGGGTAAGAAAGAGTAATAGATGAGGGGAAATTGATCAGAGTACCTCATCTTCATATATTCACATTATGGAAATCTCACAAGGAAAACTTTGTACAATTAATATAAAAAGAAAATTACTCTTTGGACTCATTATCTTGTATTTTACTCTGGAATAGAGTTTCTTATATATTAAGTTCTGCCTTCTATATCCAAGGGGATGTGTAATAACTGTAAAAGATTCTATGAGATTTCTAGTATAAATAGCAAGATCTGGTCTCTAGCAACTCTTGGGTATTATAGTTATGCTGTTTTCTGATTTGTTGCTTAATTAGGTCTTTATGAAATACGCAAATATTATGAAATTTGTACCCTAATCTACTCTGAAAAATTCCTGAGAGCTTTCATTGCATAGTAAAAGCTTTGCAAACTATTGTATGCTTATTGTAGAAAATATTGAAAAGCCTATAGAAGAGAGATACATTAGGTGCTTTTAATGTGGATGTGTTTCCAAAATGAAGAGTGAGAAACACAGATAAGTGTAAGCTGATAAAGCCCATACAGAAACATACTGATCTAAACATGATTCCATAACTTAAGTTCTAATTCTATATATTCATTGGAAATGAAGTCTCTGAATCTTCTGCCCTTTTTCTGCCTTTGAACTTCAATCCTATGACCTCAGACTGTTTTATGATGCTGGTACTAGGACTTAATTCAGGGCCTCTTACTCTCACTTGGCTTTTTCTGCTCAAAACTTGTACCGTATTCCTTGAGCCTCACCTCCCTGTATATGTTTGTGTGTGTGTGTGTGTGTGTGTGTGTGTGTGTGTGTGTGTGTGTGTGTGTATTAATTGGAGATAAGAGTCCCAGGGACTTTTCTGCCAGGACTGGCTTTGAACCTTGATCCTCAGATCTCAGCCTTCTGAGTAGCTTGAGCCACTAGCACCTGGTACGCTCTCTCTCTCTCTCTCTCTCTCTCTCTCTCTCTCTCTCTCTCTCTCGCTCTCTCGCTCTCTCTCGCTCTCTCTCTGTTGTTGTTGGTGGTGGTGGTGGTGGTGGTGGTGGTTGTGGGGCTTGGACTCTGAGCCTGGGTGCTATCCCTGAGCGGTTCAGGTCAAGGCTAGTGCTCTACCACTTTGAGCCACAGCACCACTTTCCTGGCTTCATTTTTTTTTTAAATTTTTATTATCAAACTGATGTACAGAGAGGTTACAGTTTCATACGTTAGGCATTGGATACATTTCTTATATTGTTTGTTACCTTGTCCCTCATACCCCCCCTCCCTCCTCCCCCTTTCCCTTTCCCCCCCTGAGGTGTTCAGTTCACTTACACCAAACAGTTTTGCAAGTATTGCTTTTGTAGTTGTCTTTTTTTACCCTGTGTCTCTCAATTTTGGTATTACCTTTCAATTTCCTAGTTCCAATACCAGTATACACAGTTTCCAATATACTCAGATAAGATTACAGAGATAGTGTAGGTACAACCAAAAATATGGAACGCTTCACGAATTTGCGTGTCATCCTTGCGCAGGGGCCATGCTAATCTTCTCTGTATAGTTCCAATTTTAGTATATGTGCTGCTGAAGCGAGCACTCCTGGCTTCATTTTTATTATTTATCTCCATGTTTACATGGGTATGTTCAATTTGTGAAAATTGAATGCATACATATATATCTTGTTTTTAATTTTTATTTATTTTCCAGTCCTGGGGCTTGAACTCAGAGCCTGTGTGCTGTCCCTGAGCTTTCTCACTCAAGGCTAGCACTCTACTACTTTGAGCCACAGCACCACTTCTAGTTTTCTTGTGGCTAGTTGGAGATAAGAGTCTCGTGGACTTTCTTGCCTGGGCTGGCTTGGAACTATTATCCTCAGATCTCAGCCTCCTGAGTCGCTAGGATTATAAGCATGAGCCACTGGCGCCTGGCCTGCACTTTTTTGTCTTAGATGTTCATTTTTCTAGACTGAACACTTCAAACATTTGGTTTGATGTAAGCTTAGGCTGTCTTGGATGTGTATACCAATGCTGTCCTCGAATGAAGACATTCAGACTTGGGAGGCATTGTGAATGGATGCATTATCCCAGGTTTCCCATACTTTTTCAGCTGGTTCCTGAGCGTTCATGTATTCAAGTACAATGGCTCTTTGCCAGTGCAAATTGGCACTTCAACCCACAATGGTTCATTTTATTTCCTTGTTGGTTGATACAGCCAAGATTTCAAAATCTTCTCTTTTGAGATGGTTGTAAATTTTAATTTGTGATAAATTATATTTTGTGTTTTTCAAACATTGTCCATAGCCAGGAGTTCTTTTGAAAACAAGTTGTTTATATGTTTGTGATATGTAGATTACTGTTTGCAAGTTAGCTGCCATAATACTTTGACTTAGAAATTGTCACCAGCTAGTTATTAAGCATCTATTCTTACTCATGTGGAATTAACTTCCACTTAAAAAAATGTTTCAGTTAAACAAAACTTCATTATAAGCCCTTTAATTGATTCCCTGTCTCTACACATAAAGTAGATTCATTCAGGGCTGTGAGTCACTAGCATGAGTTTAGTGAATTGCTAAACTTATACTCTGAGGCACACAGAGAGTTAATGCATACTTGGACTCATGGTGAGTCAGTATTGAAATGTTCTTAGCGCAATCCTAGTATAAATTTTCTGGGATGACTGTTTGGGAAGTGTCTTTTTGAAAAATTAATGTCTTATTGCTTAATTTTACTTCTGTTACTTTGCTTCCTGCCTATCCCTAGTGTACTGAATTCCACATAATTTTTCAGTTGTTTTATGAACTTTACTGTGCTGGATATAATTTTCACCAAATGTTAACATGAGCTACCTTAGAAATCTTCTAATGTAATATTCCCCACTTACTTCACAAATGAAAATATGGAAAGACACTTATTCCTGAGGTGCCGGAATCACATTCCAAAAATCTCTTGGCTCCTAGTCTAGTACTTGTTATGGCTCAGTTTCATGAAATTTACGGTTAAGAATAGCTCTTTTTAGATAATTTTAGTTCATATTGGATTTTGCTTTTATAGAAAAAAATTAGTATTTTAAAATGTGGACTATCTTTTATATGGGTTTTGTTTTTAATTAGGAAGTTAAAACTTATTCTGGTTTATTTGTTTTTGCTTTTATTAAACCTTTATAGAGGCTGGGAATGTGGATGAGTGGTAGAGTGCTTGCCTAGCATGCATGAAGCCCTGGATTCAATTCCTCAGCACCACATAAACAAAAAAGCAAGAAATGGCACCGTGGCTCCAAGTGATAGAGTGCTAGCTTTGAGCAAAGGAAGCTCAAGGACAGTGCCCAGGCTCTGAGTTCAAGCCCCAGGACTGGCAAGACAACAACAACAACAACAAAAGCCTTTATAGAGCTGAGCACTGGTGGCTCACACCTGTAATCCCTAACTATTCAGAGGCTGAGATCTGAGGATTGCGGTTCAAAGCCAGCTGGGATGGGAAAGTCTATGAGACTCTTAACTCCATTTAACCACCAGAAAGCTGGAAGTGGAGCTGTGGTTCAAATGGTAGAGCAATATAGCCTTGAGCAAAAATCATAGGGAAAGCACCTAGGCCTTGAGTTAATGCACACACACAAAACAGCAAAAACAAGAAAAATCTTTAGAACAGCCGCAGTATATTAAAAAAAAAATTTTGGGGCTGGGGATATAGCCTAGTGGCACGAGTGCCTGCCTCGGATACACGAGGCCCTAGGTTCGATTCCCCAGCACCACATATACAGAAAAACGGCCAGAAGCGGCGCTGTGGCTCAAGTGGCGGAGTGCTAGCCTTGAGCGGGAAGAAGCCAGGGACAGTGCTCAGGCCCTGAGTCCAAGGCCCAGGACTGGCCAAAAAAAAAAATTTTTTTTTTGGTTGGTCTTGGGGCTTGTACTCCGGGCTTGGGCACTGTCCCTGAGCTTTTTTTTTTTCTTTCCTTAAGGTTAATGTTCTACCACTTTGAGCCACAGCTCCACTTCCAGCTTTTTGTGTTGGTTTTTTGTTGTTGTTGTTTTTGCCAGTCGTGGGGGTTAGACTCAGGGCCTAGGCACTGACCCTGAGCTTCTTTTGCTCAAGGCTAGCACTCTACCACTTGAGCCACAGCACCCTTTCTGGCCTTTTCTGTTTATATGGTACTGAGGAATGGAACCCAGGGCTTCGTGTATGCAAGGCAAGCACTCTACCACTAAGCCACATTCCCAGTCCTCATGGATTACTTTCATAATCAAAACAAACCAGCTTGGCATCTTATGGATGACTTAGCTATAGCTTTTTAAAGTTGGCAGAACTTGATAATGAAATAAATTATACTGGAGTTTGCTTTGTTTTTAATCACAGTAGAGATGCAGGTGGTTTTTTTCTCTGACTTTTTGAGCAGTTGAATCTGTAAGCCACCTCCTGGGAAGGGTGTCTCAGTGACTAAGCCAGCTGTTGAGTGTTTAGCTAAACAGCTTGCTCCTAAACAGCTTGCTCTTACTTGACTGCTCAGATCCTAGTGAAAGGTACTGGCTGCTCCAGGGAATCGGGCACACAGGGTGAAGAGTTTGCAAGGCTTTGTTGTGACCTGGTTTAAATTTACTGGAATTTCCCTGTTCTTTCTTTCTTTCTCTGTCTCTGTCTCTCTCTGTCTGTCTCTCTCTGTCTCTGTCTCTGTCTCTCTCTCTGTCTCTCTTTCTGTCTCTGTCTCTCTCTCTCTCTCTCTGGATGCTGCCCCTGAGCTGTGTTTTGTTTTTTTTTCCCCAGACTAGGGCTTGAAATCAGGGCCAGAGCACTGTCTCTGGCTTCTTTTTTTGCTGAAGGCTAGCAGTACCACTTAGAGTCACAGCTCCACTTCCAGTTTTCTGGTAGTTAATTGGAGAGTCTCACAGACTTTCCTGCCTGGGCTGGCTTTGAACTATGATCCTCAGATCTCAGCCTCCTGAGTAGCTCGAATTACAGGTGTGAGCTATCAGTACTGTGTTTGGCTTTTCTTTTTGATAATCTTAGGGTTTGAATTCAGGGACTTACATTTGCTAGAGGCACTTGAGCCATGCCCCTACATAGCACTTTGAGCTTCTGTATGTTTCTGCACAGGACTGTACTGAACTGCAATCCTCCTATTTTCATTGTAGCTATGTTAATAGGTGCACACTGTCATTTAGCTATGTTGAGATGGGGTCTTACTAACTTTTTTGCCTGGGCTGGCTCAATCAGGATCCTCTGTCTTCTGAGGGAGGTGGGTTTACCAGGCATGAACCACCACTTCCATCTGCTTTAGCTTCTTGCTATAGGTGGGCAGAATTAATCAACTTTGAGTTTTCATAAATTATTCATTTCCTGTTAAATTTTCTTTTCTTTTGGACAGGATGTAGGTTTTATTAGTGAGATTAAGGGGTGGGACAGCATAGTTGAAGCCCTCCATGACTGCAGGATTTAATACTTGTTCCCAGGATACCATGATTAGGAATGTATTTGATCCTATGGCCATCTAGGATGGGCCACTCACTTCTGAGCTACCTTGTCTATAAATTCATCTACATATACTTGATAAAGCCCCACTTCTTCGAGATATGGATCTTCTTGCAGTCAGGAAACTTGAAGTTGGATGTGTGTTGAACTTAATCACATACTCTTATTCTGCAGCTTGGTGCATCTGGACATGGTGACCTGGCCGCTGTATCTGGGCTTCACAGAGACACCCGGCAGACTTTTCTAGTGACTAAATTGCCTAACATTAGAGGTGCAAATATTCACTGGAAAGCTCTGTCTTCAAGATCCTTTAGGTCAATTATATAAACAACAGCCATGTACACTACCAAGGAGGCTATTTGCTTTTTGCAGCCACTGCACACCAGCTTCTCATGTGCAAAGGAGCCTGGTGAGCTTATTTGGCTGCAGATCCTACCAGATTCTTTTGGACTGTTACACTGTTTTTTCCTACTGTTTATATTGGGAGGAGAAAACAGTTTCAAAGTCATGCCTATCTCCATCTCATTCTTGCATGGTTGCTGTGATTCATAAAAATCTTTTTTCTTCCTGAGTGGCATTTTAGTGATTCATTGTTTTCTGTGGGAAGAAGTTTATGACCTATTCTTTTCTTTTTCCTTTCCAGAGGAAAAGTTGCAAGCAAAACATCATTTTTCTAAGAAAATTTGGGTAACAGAAGTTCTGGATAACAGGTAAAGTGAATTTAAATTTCTTTGGTGGTGACAAGATATTTACAATCTGTCCACATGAACTGGGAGAGGGAAGGGAAAAAAAGTTAGAAGGCTAATTGTACTTGCCTCAGTGGTTGTATTCTCTCTCTCTCTCTCTCTCTCTCTCTCTTTTTTTTTTTTTTTTTTTTTTTGGCCAGTCCTGGGGCTTGGACTCAGGGCCTGAGCACTGTCCCTGGCTTCTTTTTGCTCAAGGCTAGCACTCTACCACTTGAACCACAGTGCCACTTCTGGCATTTTCTGTTTATGTGGAACTGAGGAATTGAACCCAGGGCTTCATGCATGTTAGGCAAGCACTCTACCACTAAGCCACATTTCGAGCCCTTATATTCACATTTTATACATATTTGACTTAGGTGGTTTTTAACTTTGATTCTGGATTAGTTCTAGGAATCTTAGAATTAAACTGTCTTTTAAAATGGTGCTTTTAGAACCAGGCACTGGTGGCGGGGGAAGGATGGTGCAAGCCTTTAATCCTAGTACTTGGAAATCTGACACAGAAGGATCATATCTAATATAAAATAAAATAGGCTTAAGGGCATGACTGAGTTCAAACCCAATACCATAAAAAATGAATAAAACAAAATTCTGCTTTAAAATAGATTTGTCTCTTGATTAGACTTAATGTCTTCACAGTTGAGCTTTGTAAACATTTTTTGATATCTACAACAAGCAAAATACAGATGGGATTATAGTGTTTTCTATAAGAACATTCACTAGAACCTGTTGCTATGCAGCCTAACTTGGGGGTCTCTTCCTGGCTTCTTTCTGTCTTTTGTTTTAGTCTTGATCGTTGCTAGTTGTTTCTGTGCCATACTGTGCCATCTCCTTAATTCCTTTTAACACATTGTCAGCTGTTCCAAAATATAAGCTTCCTAATAAGCTATTTCACAGTGAAGTCTAGCCCAAGAGTCCTTGTTATGATTCTATTTGTTTTTTGTTTTGTTTTTTTCCAGTCCTGGGCTTGGACTCAGGGCCTGAGCACTGTCCCTGGCTTCTTTTTGCTCAAGGCTAGCACTCTGCCACTTGAGCCACAGCGCCACTTCTGGCCGTTTTCTATATATGTGGTGCTGGGGAATCGAACTCAGGGCTTCATGTATGCAAGGCAAGCACCCTTGCCACTAGGCCATATTCCCAGCCCCTTGTTATGATTCTAATGATGGTCTACATATGGCTATACTTGTCTGTTATTATCTATATCTCACAAAGTTTTGAAGGTTTTATGAAATACTAATATATGTAAAAAGCCCAGTTTACTATATCTGAGAAGTACATCTCTATGATACCTGTAATTTACATGTATGTTTTTATGCTTTTACTTAGTTTTTTTGCTTAAAGCTAACATTCTAACACTTGAGCCATACTTCCACTTCTGGCTTTTTTTTAAATTGTACTTGAACTCAGGGCCTCAAGCTTGCTGGACAAGTACTCTATCATGTGAGCCATACCCCCACCCACAATTTATTTTTCAACCAGACTTTTATAGGATTCTCTAAGTCCAAACAAGTATTTGTGGATTAAGATGAGTTGTCCTACCTAAGGGTGTTAAGACAGGGTACTGATCATGTGTTTAGCCAGACTCTGGTGGCTCACAACTGTAACCCTAGCTAGTCAGAAGGCTGAGATTTGAGAAATAAGGCTCAAAGCCAGCCCAGGTAGAAAAGTCATTGAGACTTTTATCTCCAGTTAAGCTAGAAGTAGAACTGTGGCCCAAGTGGTAGAGTACTACCCTTGAGGGAAAAAGCCAAATGAACACACAAGGTCCCAAGCTTAAGACCCAGTACTGCTCTGCTCTCTAAATAAATGGTTTTACTTTGCTCTTGAATTTAAATTTCAAGTATACAAAGAAGTAATTCCTAGAAATCTCGTGAATTAAAAGGTATACTGTTGAGGTTTTAGTATTTGTTGGGGCTAACTCAGTTCTGGTACACAAGCTTAGCATGTGCAAAGCCCTGTGCCCAATTCCCAGCACGCACGTGTGCGCACGCGCACACACACACATTCCACCCTCTCTGAAAATAAGATTTTAATATTTGTTGACTTTTCCCTTTGTACTTTCCCACTTTTATCAGGGCAACTCAACTGGAGCACCATGAGTTGGAGCTTCCTGACTCGCCTGCTAGAGGAGATCCACAACCATTCTACATTTGTAGGGAAGATCTGGCTCACTGTGTTGATTGTCTTCCGGATTGTCCTAACAGCTGTAGGAGGAGAATCCATCTACTATGATGAGCAAAGCAAATTTGTGTGTAATACAGAACAACCAGGCTGTGAGAATGTCTGCTATGATGCCTTTGCACCTCTTTCTCATGTGCGCTTCTGGGTGTTCCAGATCATCCTGGTGGCAACTCCCTCTGTGATGTACCTGGGCTATGCTATTCATAAAATTGCCAAAATGGAGCATGGGGAGGCAGACAAGAAGGCAGCTCGGAGCAAACCCTATGCAATGCGTTGGAAACAACATCGGGCTCTGGAAGAAACGGAAGAGGACCATGAAGAGGATCCCATGATGTATCCAGAAATGGAATTAGAAAGTGAAAAGGAAAATAAAGAGCAGAGCCAGCCAAAGCCCAAGCATGATGGTCGACGACGGATTCGGGAGGATGGGCTCATGAAAATCTATGTGTTGCAATTGCTGGCGAGGACTGTCTTTGAGGTGGGTTTCCTAATAGGACAATATTTCCTGTATGGCTTCCAAGTCCACCCGTTTTATGTGTGCAGCAGATTTCCTTGCCCTCACAAGATAGACTGTTTTATTTCTAGACCCACTGAAAAGACCATCTTCCTTTTGATAATGTATGGTGTTACAGGCCTCTGCCTCTTGCTTAACATTTGGGAGATGCTTCATTTAGGATTTGGGACCATTCGAGACTCACTAAACAGTAAGAGGAGGGAACTTGAAGATCCGGGTGCTTATAATTATCCTTTCACATGGAATACCCCATCTGCTCCTCCTGGCTATAACATTGCTGTCAAACCAGATCAAATCCAGTACACTGAATTGTCCAATGCTAAGATTGCCTACAAGCAAAACAAAGCCAACATTGCCCAGGAACAGCAGTACGGTAGCCCTGAGGAGCACCTCCCAGCTGATCTGGAGACCCTGCAACGGGAGATCAGAATGGCTCAGGAACGCCTGGATCTAGCAATTCAGGCCTATCATCACCAAAACAACCCCCACCATGGTCCTCGGGAAAAAAAGGCCAAAGTGGGGTCCAAAGCTGGGTCTAACAAAAGCAGTGGTAGTAGCAAATCGGGGGATGGGAAGACCTCCGTCTGGATTTAATCTTGGCTGGGCTTAAAACTTGGGCTTTTCATAGTTTATGGTAAGCAACGGCTCACTGAATAATGACTTCCATTGAGTAAACATTTGGCTCTGGTTATCTTCAGGGATGCTGTTGGCTCATGATCCAAACTCAGGGGACTCTGAAGGTGGGGCTGGGATGAATGGGGAGAGGGAAACACAGTGTTCCCAGGCACATGTTCTCAGCAATAATACAGTTGCAGAACTTTACATTCATGTCTTCCAGATCCAGTGAAGAACAGATATATTTAAATCATTCTTGTTGAACAGTTTTTGTATGTACAGTATTATGGTACTTTTTTTTTTTAGTATGAGAACTTCTTTTTTTGTATCTGTATATTGGACTGCTGTAGTTAATACTTTTTTATATTAAAGGAAAAAAAACTCCTTATAAGTAATGCCTGTTAGGCTAGTGTTTAATTACTTTGTTTAGCAAATTCTACCCTGGGTTTAGAGTTTTAATAGATGCTACACTGAATAAAAAGTGCCTCTCGTATTGCAGGAAAGATTTCAAGCATGTAAGAATACGCAAAGAAGAGATAGCAGTTTTCAGTCCACTTTATAAAGAGGTCGGGGTGTTCCCTCTTTTACCTGAGAAATCTTGGAGTCTCATCCTGTGACTAGAGTTGTAGCCATTCTTTGACAACATGTTTCTAAAGGAGGTAAAGGACTTGCTGAGGATTCCTTTAAATACCAAGCATTGCCAATATGGCCAGTGTGTACTTAGAGTGTGTGTAATTTAAGTTTGCAAAGACTGATAGGAGAAGGTGTCCCTAATCTGATAGCAGTGTGGAGTCCCTGGCTAGAGTTGATGGTAACTAAGCTGCTTCTCAGAAAGCAAAGCCACACCTGGAAAATGATCCCTAAATAGGATGTTTAGTTGTGAACCTGTTTGATTTGCCTTAAACCTCTATCCAGAAAACTGCCTCTTTCTGGTTTCTGAAGAAGCCAGTAATGGATATTTTCTATATTTGTTAATATTAGAAGTACAAAACCACTCTTTTAAGAATATTCAGAGGTACTTGTACTTCGAATGGCAGTTCAGATTGTTTATTTTTATAATTTGCCATGGAACTTTACAGTTTACTTACTTCTGCCAATGTAAATTCCTGTCTGAATGGCCATTCTGACTTAGGTTTCTGTCTGTAAATAGACATAGAGGAATTTGGTATTTATTCTCTGTTGGCATATGTATTTGTCAGCAATTAGTTCTAATGTTCACAAAACTAGTAATTTGCAGTGTTTTCAGTATGTTGGAGGGCATTGTTCTGCTGCTATACAGCCTCGTGGCATGTCTGAGAGTGCTAAGCCTAGAGCATAAGCGTGTAAGGTGGAGTAGAGAGGCTTTGCCCCACCATGAAGCTTTTTCATTTGCGTCTTGCTCTTTTCTGACAGAAAGCTGCTGCAAGCCACCTCTGAGTTTGAAATTCTGAAAATACCACATTTTATGTCTTAATTTTGAGATGCCAGTTCTCTACTATTTAGGAGGATACTAGTTGTTTTCCTTTATTGTTTCTCCTTCCTTCCTTTTACCTTCCCCAACACAAAAAAAATAGAAAATGTAGCCTTCTAGCCATTCACTTACTGATATCTCATCCCATTTTTATGTTTAAATTTTAGCCTATTTGAAGGGACAATTTCAGAAAATGGTATACTTGTATGTATCATGGAGAATTAATAGACATGTGAAGTTTCTCTCAAGTGGTTGGTTAATAAGGAAAGTCATATAATTCTAAGAACATAGGCAAATTTTTAACCACCTCACCCTAACTCGGAAAAAGAACTCCCAATTCTTAAATTGCTAGAGCTTTCAGCAGATTTCTTAATTGAAGGACACAAAATATTTATATACTGTACACTGCTGGCGTCTCTCAGTGCCTGAAGGAGAACAGAGTAGCTTTGCCAGCAGAAAGGTTGGGAATTTGAGTGATGGAGAGAGGAGTCAAGCAGAAAGGCCAGGAAGATCCAGGCAAAGGCATTCAGTGCCAGAAGCATCCACTTAGTTTACAGTGCCCCTGGTGGTTCATCTTGTTCTATCTTGGTCAGAATGTTATCTTTTATGTCAGCCTAACTCTTGGCAGCTTTTTTTTGGGGGGGGGTGGGGGTGGGACTAAGGGTAGGAGTGATGCAGGGCTTGGGTGCTGTCCCTGAACTCTTTTGTTCAAGGCTAGTGCTATACCGCTTAAACTGCCACTCCATTTCTGGCTTTTTTGGTGGTTAATTGGAGATAAGAGCCTCATAGACTTTTCTTCCCCAGGCTAGCTTTGAACCACAGTCCTCAGATCTCAACCTCTTGAGTAACTAGGATTGTAGACATGAGACAGTGGTGCCTGGTACCCTTCAGCTTCTTAAAGTATGCAAAAAGACATGTTAAGTCACCTCCTCATATGCACACTCTTTAAATTTTTCATTCTCCTGTTAAAGTTTTAATTATGGCAAGAATTTCCACACTCAACTGCCTTTATTGCATATTTTTTTCAGCCTTTGGACATAGTTATTTGTTTGCAAAGCCATTTTTTTCTCATGATTTGCTATGGACCTCCATTAAGAAAACGACCCTATCAGTGCCTAGTATAACCCATTGGTTATTATTGATTGGTTCCACAATGAATCTATAAATCTATTCTGGTCCATGCAGGTATTTGTCTCAAAGGCCTGTCAAGTTTGTTTTTCCTGTCACAGTCTGTTTTAGATTGCCATGTACAACACGCTCTGTTGTGACATTTGGTTCTGCCCTAAGTGGAGGTTGAGTGCTCCGTCCTTCCTGTACTAGAATCAGAATAGGAGCAGTGACATGATTATGTTCCTTAACATGGGCTGTGTCCACACCTAACACTTGTGTTTTGTTTTAAAACAACCCTTTTATTCAGAAGATATTTATGAAAGGAGCAGTTCTTAGTTCAGATGTGAGGGGAGAATTAGGTAATATTTTCCCCTAAAGAAATGTTAATATCCATTTAGTCTTTGTTTGGCTTAGTTTTGCCTATTTCTGTATTTGCTCATTTAAAGCCCCAAGTGTGATCTGGAAGCATGGCTCTAATGGTATAGAACCTGTCTAGCAAGCATGAGGCCCTGATGTCAGACCCCAATACCACCAAGAGAAAAACAAAAGGCAAGCATGGTCATTCAGTTGAAATCATTTTTTCTGGTGATTTTTTTCATCCACTGATACCCTATAGAATTACTTACTTGAACATTGCCTTCTAAAATGATTCTCACATGACTTTGTCAGGTTCTGTGTCTTTTAGGGGATCACCTGTATCCACAAAGGAAAAAAATTAAGTTATTAAGTATTAAATACGCTGTCATTACTTTATGATATGAAACTGAGCAGATTACTTTTCTTCTGTCCAAGTACTTACCAGTCCTGATCTTGCTTATCTTCTGGCATCAGACAAAATCTCGCTGGCACATTCAGGATGGTGTGGTTGAGGTCTGCAGATACAGATAACAAAGTTTTAAAAGCCATTTTCCTTTCAAAGTATTAACTAATAGCTAGAGTCTCTGGTAATGTTACTGGGAATGAGGGTATGGCTCGGTGCTAGAGAACTAACTAGCACACAGGAGAATCTTTGGTTCAATCTCTAACACCACAGACACAACATAACAATTATTATTGGAGCTTCAAAATAATTACTGAAGCTGGCACCAGTGAGTCCCACCTGTAATCCTAGCTACTCAGGAGGCTGAGATCTGAGGATCACGGTTCAAAGCCGGCCTGAGCAGGAAAGTCCATGAGACTCTTTATCTCCAATTATCCACTCAGAAAAAGCTGGAAGTGGTGCTGTGGCTCAAGTGGTAGAGTGCTAGCCTTGAGCACAAAAAGACAGCACGTAGGCCCAGAGTTCAATCTCCAAGCCTAGAAGAAAAAATTATTGAACCGTGCTTTAATAGGAAGATGTGCTTTGGTTTTCTTTTCATCATTGGCCTTAGTGATGGTTTGAAATACTCGTTCTAGCAATTTATACCAAGAATGGACTTAAAATATCATTCCTGTTTATACCTGTGATTTACCTATGTAGTATCTAGATGTCCATGCTTTATGTTTGTCTCCTTTAAGAAGCAGTCCACTTCTAAAAATAACATTTGTGGATAATGATAAATTTTGGGCCAGCCAGTGTTTGGTAAAAGGCAAGTATATCATACTTGAGCCTACCTTAATGAATCTCCAATTAACTACCAAAAAAAGCCAGAAGTGAAGCTGTAGCTTAGGTGGTAGAGCAATGCTAGCCTGGAGGAAAAACAAAACAAAACTCAAGGACAATACCTAGGTACTGAGCTCAAGCCCCAGAACCAGTACAAAAAAATAACTTTTCTCATCTATTAAAAAGAAAAAGCTGATTATCATTTTGATCAGAAGATTCTAGGTAGTACTGGATTTTATCTTTATAAAATCATGTAATTTATTAAAATCCTAACCACTTCTAAATGATAACGCTTGCACCTCTACAGGGAAGTTCGGAAATAAAACTTCAACTCAGTATCATAAGTCATTGTAATAGTTCAAATGCCATCAAATGTTAGAATCAATAAATTGAATTATATATTTGTCACTCATTCTAGCCACACATCATGGAGAATTGTGAGATTTTTATTTACTCTTGTCTTAATGTAGGTCCATTGCTTTGTTAATATTGCTTATAATAACAATACTAAGTGGGGTTAGTTCATGCACATTCCACAATGAAACAATCCACAATATTCTAAAATCCAGGAGTCCAAAGAAGAGCACGTTCCGCTCCAGTGTGAAATCCCTACAGGAATAAAAAGCGGAGTGCTTCCTTCCAGGTTGGCTTGTTGAATCAGGTTTCAAAAACTGGTTATATGCTTCGGAGATTGAGGAAAAAATGGAATTGTTCTCCCAATTATGTTTTGCTTAAATCTCTTAAGTCTACCTCAGGCACTGTTATGATTAGCGTATTGATGCTGGAAAAACAGGACTTTCACCTTTTAAAATAACTTAAATGTAAAATTCAACTGATAACCAGCAGTCTGATGTCATGTGGTATGCAGTTTGGATGTTGCATGAACTACTAAGGAATTAACTTGTTTTAGTCCCAAAGATCATTGGTTGCTGATTTTGTTCTGTACAGTTTATGTAAAACTTTCATGGTGGAGACAAGCTCTGTGCCTAGGGTCTGGTCTCTGGGAAGATTATGTTAGTTTCCAAATGTTTTGTCAGTTTCAAATACAGTTTAGAAGATTCACCTGTGGTCTGTGCATCCTTTCTCAAAACTCAAAACCCCTTTGAAAACTAGGCTATCAGGAAATAGCACATTGCACATTTTATCCCATTCTTTTTATGAAATTGTACCCAAAGAGCTTAAAGGTTTACACAGAAAACTTGACAAGAAAAATTTTCTTGTAAGCTGAGCTTAGTGGAAATACATGGGCAGAAAAATTTCCTACTAGAGGTTTTGACCCAAGAGAGGCCCTTTTTCATGGCTGCGTTGGAGGCACCTCTGGGCCACTCTTGATTATGTGATTGGCAGGTTTGTGGTGTCAAAACTGGGAAGTACATGTAAGAGGCCTTGGGGGTGGGAAGCTGGGGTCCAAGCCTAGTTGCTGGGAACACACCACACCCTTGTCTGTGCCTTCCTTTGATTCTTCCTTTGATTCAGAAGCCTTTCCAGAGGAAGAGTAGGGCTGTTTTCCCTGAGCAGTAGAGCATTGTTGTGGGCCTACTACTGAGGGCAGGGTGTGGGAGAGGGCAGCATTTATCCCCAACAGTGCCCTCTGTTCCCCACAGATACAGAATAGCTGGCTGGTAGGTCAGCACAAGGCTCACGCAGCAGCTCAGATTGTAAACTGGTCAGCCAACCATATTTGGTAATAAACTTGTGAGCCATTCAAAAGCTGTTGGAGTGTTTAAATCACTCTGAGTCTGGTTTGAAAGTGGATCATTTGGTAGATTTGCCAGGTGGATCATTTGGTAGATAATATCTGGAGAATGTACTAGTATCAAAATTCATTTTATGTTATAGAGAGCTTTAAAAGCCTTTTGATTTTAAGGACATATACACAGTACTTGTAAAGCTCATCTCTGGCTGTCACTTAAAGGCAGTAGAGGAACATGAAGAGTGGAGGTGGAGCAAAGTTGATTCCTGAAAGGCTCCATCAGTATCCTGTGCTGTATTCCAAGAGGAGAGACCAGAGAAGCTGGCAATGAGCACTCATAAGGGTAGAGTGCAGGTGGGCAGGCGGATGGACCATATGTGGCCAGTGGGTTTTGTTTCACAAATGTCACTGTTAGACCCACCCCGAGTCTGTCTCTGCCCTGTGTGATAAGAACAATCAGAACTTATAACTTCTCTGAGTGATTCATTTTGTTTAGGGGGGGAAGCCTAATGTTGGCTTATGCCTATAATCCTAGCTACTTAAGAGGCTGAGATCTGAGGATCACAGTTCCAAGCCAGCCAAGGCAGGAAAGTCCCAAAGACTTATCTCCAATTACACACTAAGAAGAAGTAGAGCTGGGCTCAAGAGGCAGAGTGTCAGCCTTGAGCAAACAAGCTTAGGGACAGCATCCAGGCCCTGAGTTCAAGTCTCAGGACTGGAAAGGGGTTTTTTTCTTTGAGTGCAGCACTAGGGATATAACCCAGGACCTTGCCACATACTAGACATGTATTCCAGTTCATCTTGGTGTTGAACTTGTTTCTTCCTGCCTTAGCATGTGCCAGCATCACTGGTTCAAAGCTTTCAAATAGGGCTGGGACTATGGCTTAGTGGTAGAGTGCTTGCCTAGCATGCATGAAGCCCTGGGTTGGAGTCCTCAGTACCACATAAACAGAAAAGGCCGGAAGTGGCACTGTAGCTCATGTAGAGTGCTAGCCTTGAGCCGAAGAGCTCAGGGACAGTCCCCAGGCCCAGAGTTCAAGCCCCATGAGAAGAAAAAAATACTGGAGTTTGAACTCTGGGCCTTGCACTTGCTAGACAGGTACTCTGCTGCTAGCCAATTTTGTTTTGTTTTTTTGCCAGTCATTGGGCTTGGACTCAGGACCTGAGCACTGTCGCTGACTTCTTTTTGCTCAAGGCTAGCACTCTGCCACTTCAGCCACAATGCCACTTCTGGCTTTTTCTGTGTATGTAATGCTGAATACTTGAACCCAGGGCTTCATGCTTACTAGGCAAGCATTCTACCGCTACCCTTCTTTCCTTTTCTTTATTATTATTTTGGTTTGTGCTGATACTAGGGTTTGAACTCAGGACTTGAACTTAGTATGGACACAAAACAGGCCAGAGCCACAGGCACTTACTTAGCTGGGTCCAGGTTGAACCTGGACTCCATTTTCTGCAGTATAGATCTCAGTCTCTGAAGTAGCTAGGATTACTGGTGTGAACCACCACACAGCCATTCTTTTTTTTTTTTTTTTCCTTGCCAGTCTGGGGGCTTGAACTCTGGGCCTGGGCACTGTCCCTGAGCTTCTTTGTGCTTAAGACTTGCACTCTACCACTTGAGCCACAGTGCCACTTCTGGCTTTTTCTGAGTAGTTTATTGAAAATAAGAATCTCAAGGAATTTCTTGCCCAGCTGGCTTCAAACTGTAAACCGAGGATCAGCTTCCTGAGTAGCTAGGATTACAGGCATGAGTCACTGGTGCCCAGCTTTCATTCTTTTTTTTCTTTTTTTTTTTTTTGCCAGTCCTGAGCCTTGGACTCAGGGCCTGAGCACTGTCCCTGGCTTCTTTTTGCTCAAGGCTAGCACTCTGCCACTTGAGCCACAGCGCCACTTCTGGCTGTTTTCTATATATGTGGTGCTTGGGAATCGAACCCAGGGCTTCATGTATAGGAGGCAAGCACTCTTGCCACTAGGCCATATTCCCAGCCCCCAGCTTTCATTCTTAAGGAAACGATGTAAGCAGTTTTACAAAACAGTTGCCATTTAACAAAAAAGTTTATGAATAACAATGCATCTTGATCAATGTCACCTCTTTCAACATTCAGCCATTCTTAAATGTCGTTTCAAATGTATACTTAAACTGGAAGTGCAGAGTAGTAGCATAACCCAAAAATTTAGTGATTATTGTTTACATTAAGGTTTGGAAAGCAAGGGGTAGTAGGAAAGAAAATAAAAAGAAGAAAAACATTTTTGAAATGGGGGCCAGAATAACAGGGAAGAGGGATTGTTTTACCCCCATCTCACCTGCTAGCTCACAGTGATTGGTGGGTGCTAAGTCGGGGTACTGGGAAGAGAATACCATGCTAACTGATGCTTTAAGTATAAGATTTCAAAACATGAAATGTGGATTGAGGACTTCCTGGCTTATCACCATGATTAGAACTCACAAGATAAGAACGGAGGCACCCTGTATGTAGATAAGAGGCAGTGTCCACTCTGCATTACATGGCATCTTAAGAGATAGGAAGGGACTTGGGTTAGTAAATGGAAAAAGATAGTGACAAGCCATCCTCATGGGTTGATTTTCTCTGCTCTAATGCCTCTCAGTCCTGAGGAAATGGCACAGCACCCTCCTCGCTCTGTCCTTTACAGGGCCATGCCTGCTTTAAACCAGATTAGGGAGTCCTGAAAGAAAACCCCAGGAAGCCAGCCCATTGCTAGTGTCTGGAGGAAAAACTGACTGCCTCTTTGAGCCTCCCACAAACCAGTATCCTTATCTGCTCTGCTCTCCTGGAGCCTTCCCAGGGGGCCCGGGAGGCTGGCCCTTAAACTCCAGGCAAGGCAGAACCAAACAACTGTTCATAACTGACTCAGCCCATGATCAGTGACCTGAATGGGACCTTTCCATGGGGGAAATGATACAGAACTAGATCGCTTTTTTCGTTTTGTTTTATTTTTAGTATGTGTAGTCCTGTGAAACTGAAATGCTATCTTTGTGCCAGAAACATTGAAAAGCACTGACAGCGAGTTGTTTTGGCCTGGCCCATTTTTCTGAAGGCGTGTTACAGCTGTGGCCTCTGCCCAGCAGGCAGTGGCTGCCTTATATCCGATACTCAGGTGCTGTGCAGAGCAGTGACATCTCAGCCTCAGTCTGCAGAGGGGTCTGCAGGAGGGCCTTGTGCCTTGACACTTGACTACAAGAGCCCTGGAAATAGCTGTCAAGATTACTTCACATCCGGACTGGGAAGTATGAGGACTTTGAACACACAGACAAAAATCTTAAGGGTCTGGCCAACTAGATTATAGACCATTTCATATGGATGCCATTGGTTCTAGTGGTATGATATTTTGGGGGGAGGGCAGAAAGTGTTGTTTGCTTGAGATAGCTGGCCTTTAGCCTCAAATCCAGCCTCACATCTAGAGGACTAGGGTCACAGGTATGTGTTATGCCTGGATTGGTTGCAGGATGAGCTAGGAGAGATATGGTGTGGAGACAACCACTTTAATATATATATAATTTATTATGTATTATATATAGTATATTTATATATTTTATATATATTAGTTACACTAGTTATACAGACTTCATTCATTTGCACATGTTTACAATAGAGGTGAGCACTTTTTCATTTATTTCCTTCCTGTTTTGGCCAGCTCTTGAGTAGTTAGATATGACCCTAGGAAACAGCTGGAAGCAAGGTAGAACACTGGCCCAGCCAAGGGTATTGGAGAAGAACATGGAATGGCAGCACAGCCCGTGCTGCACAGAGGGTGTGAGTAGGTCCCTCTAGGTTGGCCTGGAAGAGATGCCTGAGCAGGAGCCAGTGGTCTTTGATTTAACAAGATGTTTGGCTCCATTTGAATTCCAGCTCAGCAATGAATAATTTTGTTCATAGTACATGTAATACTATGTCGAATTATGGCTAGGATGTAGTTCAGTGGGTTCAATCCCCAGCACCTACACCCCCCAAAAAAATTGTTTATCTGAAATTCAAATTAAATTGTATATTTATTTATTGTTCTGGTCTACGGGCTTGAACTTAGGGCCTGGGCACTGTCTCTGAGCTTTTTTGCTTAAGACTAGTGCTCTACAACTGAGCCATAGCTTCACTTCCAGTTTTCTGCTGGTTAGTTGGAGATAATCTCAGAGGAAGTGGTGCTGTGGCTCAAGTGGTAGAGTGCTAGCCTTGAGCTGAAGAGCTCAGGGACAGTGCCCAGGCCCAGAGTTCAAGCCCCATGACCAACCAAAAAAAAAAAGATATTGGGCTAGGAATGTGGCTTAGCGGTAAAGTGCTTGCCTAGAATGCATGAAGCCCTGGGTTCAATTCCTCAGCACCACATACACAGAAAAAGCTGGAAGTGGCACTATGACTCGAGGTAGAGTGCTAGCCTTGAGCAAAAGAAGCCAGGGACAGTGCTCAGACCCTGAGTCTAAGCTCCAGGACTGGCAAAAAAAAAAAAAAAAGAAAGGCTGGGGATATAGCCCAAGTTGTATTATACTTGATTAGCATGCTTCTTCAGGCCCTGGGTTCCATTCCAGTACTGCCAAAAAAAAAAAAAAAAAAAAAGAGTAGCAAATTTATTAGCAAGTTATTTACAAAATAAAAACAAGACACAGCCACCTTAGTCCTCGCTACTCAGGAGCTGAGATCTAAGGATCATGGTTCAAAGCCAGCTCAGAAGGAAAGTCTCTTTCTCTCTCTCTCTCTCTCTTTCTCTCTCTCTCTCTTTCTCTCTCTCTCTCTCTCTCACACACACACACACTCTTATCCTACTAAGAAGATAAAAGTCCCCATGTTCCCTTCTATTCCAGCTCCTCAGAAGTAATACCACTGTGTACCATTTCTCTCCAGAAATATCAAAAACTCATGCTGTGAACAGAGCACAGTGACTACTCCCTGGAAATCAAGGGCCCTCACCAGCTCATGCCAGAACACACTGCCATCTGCTCTTTATGTTCGTCCAGGGGGGTGTGGGCTACAGAAGAAATATGACAGAATTAACCTGCCCTGAGTTCAGAGACAGGATCAGCAAGATTTGAATCCAAGCCTGCCCGGAACTCTTAAGAAATCCAAAGGAGCTAGATATCTGTGGCTCACATCTGTAATCCTAGCTTACTCAGGAGGCTGGGATTTCAGAATTGAGGTTCGAAGCCAGCCCAGACAGGAAGTCTGTGAGAGTTTTTTTGTTGTTTTTGGCCATGGGCTTGAACTCTGGGCCTGGGTGCTGTCCCTGAGTTCTTCAGCTCAAGGCTAGTGCTCTACCACTTGAGCCACAGCACCACTTACAGTTTTCTGGTGGTTGACTGGAGATAAGAATCTCACAGACTTTCCTGCCCAGGCTGGCTTTGAACCATGATCCTCAGGTCTCAGCCTCCTGAGTAGCTAGGATTATAGGCGTGAGCCACCTACACTGAGCTAGTGAGACTTTTTTTTTTGTCAGCTGTGGGGCTTGAACTCAGGGCATGGGCTCTGTCCTTCAGCTCTTTTTGCTCAAGGCTAGTGCTCTAGCACTTTGAGCCACAGCTCCACTTTTTGGTTTTTGAGTAGTTAATTAGAGATGAGTTTCACAGGGACTTTTCTGCCTAGGCTGGCTTCAAACTGCGATCCTTAGAACTCAGCCTCCTGAGTAGCTAGGATTACAAGTGTAAGCCACTGGCATCCAGATCTGTGAAACTCTCCAATTAACCAGCAAAAAGCCAGAAATAGAGGTGTGGTTCAAATGGCAGAACACTAGCCTTGCAAGATAAAAGCTAATGGCAGGGCCCAGGTTTTGAGGTCAAGCCCTAGTACTGGCACAAAAACCAAAGGATTTGGGGCCTGAGAGAGACTTTCTGGGGGTATAATGCCTGAGGTCAAACTCATGTACTACAAAAAAAACACAATGTGCTGTTTACTACATAAAGAATCATCTTAGGGCTGGGAATATGGCCTAGTGGCAAGAGTGCTTGCCTCATATACATGAAGCCCTGGGTTGGATTCCCCAGCACCACATATATAGAAAACAGCCAGAAGTGGCGCTCTGGTTCAAGTGGCAGAGTGCTAGCCTTGAGCAAAAAGAAGCCAGGGACAGTGCTCAGGCCTTGAGTCCAAGCCCCAGGACTGGCCAAAAAAAAAAAAAAAGAATCATCCTAGTGGGTCTGGGAATGTGGCTTAGCAGTAGAGTGCTTGCCTAACGTGTATGAAGCCCTGGATTTGATTCCTCAGTACTACATAAACAGAAAAGGCTAAAAGTAGGCTGTGGCTCAAGTGGTAGAGTGCTACCCTTGAGCGAAAGAAGCTCAGGGACAGTGCCACAGGACCAGCCAAAAAAAGAAAAGAATCATCCAAGGAAGAGGTATTGGTGGGAAGATAGTCTTTGGTTTTAGTTTGTTTTCTGGTGAAGGAAGGATCCTTTGCTTGCTTTATTTTGGTACTGGAGATTAAACCCAGGGCCTGGAGTTAGCCTTACCACTGGAGCCTCCACCTCAGACATTTTTCTTTTACTTTTTGTTTTTATTTGCCTTGTCTAGTCTCAGCCTTCCAGAGTAGCTAGGAATACAAGTGTGTGACACCACACCAGCCCAGAATCCTTTGCCTGTAGAGGAATTTACACAGGCCAAATGTCAAGGAATAGAGAGAAGGAGTTAAGCAGTTTGTCTAGTCCCTCATCTCCTGATTCTGTGGTTCTGTGTCTCATGTTTTTGTATTGTTGGTTGGTTGTTTTTTGTTTGTTTGTGGTTATGGTGGTGGTATACTGGGGTTTGAACTCAGGGCCTCCCATTTGCTATACTAGTGCTCTACTACTTGAGCTGTACCTCTCTATAAACTTTTGTTTTGTTTTGTTTTGTTTTGTTTTTCCATTCATGGGGCTTGAACTCTGGGCCTGGGCACTGTCCCTGAGCTCCTTTTGCTTAAGGCTAGCATTCTGCCACTTTGAGACACAGCTCCACAGTCCACTTCCAGTTTTCTGATGGTTAATTGGAAATAAGAATGTCATGTACTGTTCTGCCTGGGCTGGCTTTGAACGGCTATCCTCAGATCTCAGCCTTCTGAGTACCTAGAATTATAGGGTGAGCCCAGTGTCTGGCTCCAATTTGTGTGTGTGTGTGTGTGTGTGTGTGTGTGTGTGTGTGTGTGTGTGTGTGTCTGTCTGTCTGTCTGTCTGTCTGTCTGTCCTGGGGCTTGAGTTCAGGCCTGGGCATTGTCTTTGAGCCTTTTTGCTCAAGGCAAAAGTGTTATACCCCTTGAGCCACAGCCCTGCTTCTGGCTTTTTGGTAGGTTATTGGAGGTGAGTGTCTCCTGGACCTTCTTACCTGGGCTGGCTTTTAACCACAATCCTCAAATCTCAGCTTCCTCACTATCAGGGATGACAGGAGCCATCCACTGGTGCCCAGTTAGAGGTTTTTTTCTTTAGATCTCTTATTCTTTTCCCTTAAATGCTGGGAGATGGCTGGGCAGGTATTTCAGTAAGTAAACACTATAAAACTTTGACATTTATGAAATAGGAAAAGGACAAACTGTAAAAATCCTTTGAAGGGATAGTTGGCTGTCTGCTTGGGCAGCAGGCCTTTTCCACCTCAGAGTTCTGTCTCCACTGAAGGCCATGATTGTGTCCTCCATACAAGGGTATGGCAGGCGGTCCTGTGAAAAGGCTTCCAGAGAGGACACAACTGTCACATTTTTTTTGGTTTGTTTTTGTTCTTTGGTGGGTCATGGGGCTTGAACTCAGGACCTGTGTGCTGTCCCTCAGCTCTTTTGCTCAAGCACTCTACCACTTGGAACCACAGCATCACTTCCGGTTTTCTGGTGGTTAGGTGGAGACTTTTCTGCCCAGGCTGGCTTTGAACTACGATCCTCAGATCTCAGCCTCCTGGGTAGCTAGGATTACAGGCGCGAGCCACTAGTGTCCAGCCACATTAGATTCTTAGTGGCTTTGCAGAGTTCAGCAATGGTGCCGGCTAACACTGTAAGCAACATCCAGGGCGAGATCAAGGGGGTGTGTCCACCGGTGGAGTGGGGACAGCAATAGCCCTGCCGCATCCAGTGCCCCGCGGCTGTAAGCGCCAGTCTGGGTTTTCAGGTCCAGTCTGGGTTTTCAGGTCCTGTTGTGCATTTCCCCTTGTCTCTAGCCCAGTATATAACCATGCAGCCTGCTTTGCTTTCTAGGGCGCTGAGTCTCTCATTCTGTATTTACTAAACCCCAGCTATGCTGCAGGTACAAGATCCACACTGCCAATATGGCCTGTGACATGCATGCTGGTTCCCCCCTTTCCGGGGTTGGGGTGCTGCTTGCTGACATCTAGGAAGTAGATGGGAGGGGCTCTAGCATGCAGGACAAAGGTTCAGTGGGTAATGGAGGTCTAATAGGGGAGTAGGAGTCAGATAAAGTATAAAGTTGGGGTGATGGGGGAACCCCAAGAATTTTTCAAGGGACTGAAGGAACTTTCTTCTAAGATGCAGCCTAGAAGGGAAAGAGGCTGGCAATGGGCTGGAGAGGCCACGGGGAGCAGGCAGGAAGTGAGAGCTGGGCTGCAGGAGCTGCTGGGGGTGGGGGTCCCTCAAGCCAGGGGGTGGGAGGGAGGAGGTGGGTTTGGAGTCGGTGACCCCCCCCCCGTTTGCTCCCACGCTTGGATGGGCGACAAAGAACTGGCTGTGGGTGTTGGGGATTCATCTTGGCCTTAAGGGGGGGAAGGGCGATGAGAGCGCGCCGCCCTTCCCCCAGCCCTGGGGCAGTGTGGAAGTGAGCCACACCTATCTCCTCCTGGGTCCGGAACCAGAAGGGATAGCTTTGAGACCATCCCCCACCTTGCGCCAGCGAGCACGTGTGCTCCCCTTTTCGTGGGCTTTGCCCAGAGGGCGGTACTATGGGAAGTGATGTTAGCCTATGAGGGAGGTCCTTGGGAGCTGCTCTTGGATGGACAAGCTCGCCAGCCTATCACCAGCTCATGCTCAATCCTTGTCATCATCATTATATTACTGTAAGCCCCTCCCGATTAAACCAGATTGCTCTCAGAAGCGTCACCGCGATCTGCGTGCGCCTGGCTTCCTTGGTGGGTAAGGAGGGAGGAAAAGGGGATCTCGTTCAGCAGCGTGCACTTTAGGCTTGCCCGTGTCCCTTCGCTCCACCTTGGCCGCCCGCGGGTTGGGCGCCCAAGGGAGAGGGTGAAAAGGGGAGCACTGATGAGGAAGTAAGCTTATCATCCCTGCACCAGGGGAGGTAAATCTAGCCCGGCAATTGGCGCCCGAAGGTGGGGCCCAGAGCCCGCAGGAGGGAGTCCAGCAGCTACCGGCAAGCCCTAAGGGGATTGGAGTAGAGTCTCCGGGACACGTGGTTCTCCCATCAGGTCAGCAAAGAAGATGGGACAGAGTCAGAGCAGGTGGAACAATTCGCCTCTTAAAATACTGAGGTTCATCCTCCAAAACGCGGGGATGGGCGCGAACGCGAGCCCTGGGTGCCATCATTAACTGTGGAGGGACTTCAGGTTGACTCCAGCTCAGATTAGAGCAGAAGCCAACTCCAGCTCCACTAAGCCCTCCCCCACCCTATTCAGGGAAGCTCCCCTTTATTATGATAAGTTGTGTAGATTGACCACCTGAGGCCTGGGAGCTTCAAGGTAACCTGTGTGGCTTATCCACCTGCATCGTGTGAACCCAGCCAAATCCATTCGACAATTCTAACTAGAATGATAGGTTGGTTCAAGCAGATATTATGAGACAGACTGTAACTATTGGCCACCTGTGTGCGCCCTAGTGTGCTCTGTAAGTGTTGTATCTTCATTGGTCACCTGCGTGTGGCAAGTTTGTCTGTGATGTTTGCCTTATAACCAGGCTGGAAGGCCACACATGCGTGCGGTTCCAGCTCCCAAGTCTGGGCTGCACACGTGCGGGCGGTTCCAGCTCCTGAGTCTGGCGCGCAGTTCCAGCTCCCGAGTCTGGGCTGCACACGTGCGCGTGGTTCCAGCTCCCGAGTCTGGGCTGCACACGTGTGCACGGTTCCAGCTCCCGAGTCTGGGCTGCACACGTGCGGGCGGTCCCAGCTCCTGAGTCTGGGCTCTGATTCTGCACACGTGGTCGGCAGTTTCGGCTCCCGAGTCTGGGCTGCAACCAAGGCTGGTCGGTTCACGTTTTGTTCACATTTTATTTCCCCAATAAATCTGTCTTTTTGTCATCTTGTAGCTGGAGACTGTGTGGTGGACTCTTGGGGGAACCAGGAATCCCCTCCCTTGGGGGGGACCCCGTTTCATTGTAGCAAACCCCCACCCATCCTACTTCATGCTATGCTCAGGCAGAGAGAAATCAGGCTACCAATCCGCCAATCCCCATAACCTTTGGTATGCTGTTTGGATCCACCCGCCCCCAACGGGCTGCCTTCCCTGCCCCCTACCGGGAGCAGATACAGGCTGTGGGACTGGCCGCATGGCATGGCTTGGGAGAGAGGTCCCTAGAGATCCCGGCAGTAAAAGCTACCCAAGGGACCAATGAGAGTCTTGCTGCCTTCGTTGGCCGAGTGAGGGACAATCTCCACCGACAGTTTCCTGGGTCCCAGGTAAATCAATTTCTAAGGACCCTGGTGTGGGAAGGGATGACATCAGAATGCAGATTGGCTTGTGCAGGAGTAAAGGAGAGATCTGTGGACAGCTGGATTTACGCTTGTTGGGGCATCAGCGCACGAGCCCGCCAGGCGCAGCCGCTGACCACTCTGCGTACTGAGGAGCCTGCCCCGGCCCCCACCGGTGAGGGAAGCAGGGAGCCCTGTTACCAATGTGGTGGCTGGAGCCACTTTAAGAGGGAGTGTCCTTCTGGTCTTGTAAGATCTAGTGCCTAGAGAGGACAGCCCTCAGGCTGGACCAAGGAGCTACCCACAAAACCTTGCCCCCACTACAAAAAGGGATTTCATTGGCAAAAGGATTGTAGGTCCAGATTTGATGCTAAGGGGAGGCCTTTAAACTAGTAGTGGGGCGCCCTCCAGCCCCGTCACCCAAAGGAGGCGATCAGTCCAGTGATCAGCCCAGTGACAGGCCTAATGACCAGCCTGAGGCCCTCTGGGCAGTCCCAATAGTCCTGGAAATGAGGCCAAAGACAGAAATTATTATATCTGGAAAGAGGTTCTGATTCTTAATCGATACAGGAGCAGATCGGACTATATTAAAGAAGGAGGGGGTGCCTCTGTGGTGGGACTTAATCCCCGGATTCCAGACCTCGGGGGTGGGAGGCATAGCCGAGAGTGAGACAACCAGGGACTGGCTTCCCTGGGATGACTTGAAAGGTGGTAAGGGAATAGTGTGTCCCCTGATAATGACAGGCTTACCAGATAACCTGCTAGGACAGGATATCTTGGGAAAAGTTGAGGCCTCGATCATCACAGGCCAGGGCCTGTCAGGTGGCCCTAGTGACTATCAGAGACTGCCTCCTTCTGAGGCCTCGGGGCAGGAGGCTTCTATTTCTTCTACAGGGCCTCACCCCCAATTCTAAGGGCCACTGTTCCTACCGTCCCTGCCATTCGATGGCTTCTGGGTCCCCCGGTGTGGGTGGAACAGTGGCCACTTCCGTTAAACAAATTAGATTAAAGGAAATAATATCAGAACAACTATCCCTAGGGCATATTAGACCTTTGCTGAGCCCTTGGAACAGCCCTGTATTTGTTGTACAAAAGGCCTCAGGTAAATGGAGGATGGTACAGGACCTAAGAAAAATTAATAAGCGGATAATCCCCACTGGCACCCCTTAACGGGGGCTGCCATGGATCCCCTCCATTCCTTGGGATCGGAATTTCATTATAATTGACATCAAGGATTGTTTCTTTTCCATTCCCCTTGACCCCCAGGACTGTGAAAAGTTTGCCTTCTCCATGCCCTTGGTTAACTACCAGGGGCCAGACCAGAGGTATGAGTGGGTAGTCTTACCTCAGGGCATGGCTAATAGTCCTGCCTTCTGCCAACATTATGTGTCACAAGTTCTTCAACCTCTTAGGAGCCAGTCAGATATTATTTTATATGTCTATATGGATGACATCATTATTGGAGCAGCAGATGTCCAAGTGCTAGACGTTGCCTATAGCAAGCTACAAACACTCCTACAAAGAGGAGGACTGCATATAGCCAGTGACAAGATTCAGAAAGTATACCCTTTTAAGATCTTGGGGGCAGAACTTAAACTAGACTCTGTGTGCCCCCTTAAGTCCCAGTTATCCTTCCAGTCATCTTATACTCTGGCGGAGATGCAAAGACTGTTGGGGGAGATTAACTGGTTAAGACCCTGGCTTCACCTGCCTACAGAGGAGCTGCTTCTGCTCCATGACTCTTTGAAGGGCAAAGTGCCCACTGATGTTATTACAATAACACCATCACTTCAAACAGCCTTCCAGAAAATCCAAATGGCCCTAAATATGGCACGGATGGCCCACTACAAGCCTGAGTGCCCACTTAGCCTTTGGATCCTCCCCGGGTCTGAGCTTTCCTCAGCTGCTATTACCCAGTCAGGCGAGCCTCTTCAATGGGTGCACACATCAGTGGGAGGAGCTCCCAGGGTTTATTCCCAGCTAGACCAGCTAGCTGACTTGATAATCAAGGGCAGGGATACTTCCCTGAGACATTATGGGTGAGATCCCGATGTGCTAACCATTCCCTACTGGCTGTCAGATTTTGAATGGGTCAGAAGGAATAATGCACAGGTGTCCAGTGCCCTGGAGGGTTTTATGGGAAAGGTAGACTGCTATTATGGCACCTCGAGGTGGGTGACCTCATTTTCCAGGCTACAATGGACCCCTCCTGTACTTTTCTCTACCAGGCCTCTTGTCAAGGCTGCCAATGTTTTTACAGATGGGGGAAGAGCGGGGTCTGCCGTGGTGGTACACTCTGCCTCTCCTCCTGCCGATGGGAAAGGAAACACCCATTACTTTGAGGCAGTTACTGGATCTGCACAGTTTAAGGAACTGTACGCAGTCGCCCTCGCACTAACCCATGTCAAGCAGCCAATGAACCTGTTTTCTGACAGTTTGTATGTGGTTAATTTGCTACCAAACCTGGTGTCCTCATATATTAAATTAGATGAAAACCCAATCACCCCTCTGATGATCCAAGTCAGGTCTCTGTTAAAAGAGCAGGCTGAGCCTATATTCTTACAGCACCTTCGTGGACACCAAGGACTGCCTGGGGACCTGACACAAGGTAATCATATGGCTAATCAGCTGGCCACTAATGGGACTATTGTAGCTATGGTTATTGAACAACCTCAAAACCTTCAAATGGCCCAAGGACTCCATGAGCGTACACACTTAAACTGGAGAGGGTTACATCAGAGATTTCCTTCAATTCCTATAAAAGACTTTTAAAAGATTATTAGGACTTGCAAGTCATGTATGCCTTTTATGCAAGTCCCTCCCCTGCAATCTCCTGGGGTCAACCCCAGAGGTCTAAAGCCTAATGTTATCTGGCAAACTGATGTAACCCACTAAGGTTGAAATGTATATTTATGTCCATAGATACTCATTCACATGCGTGCTGGGCCACTGCACATTCGGGGGAAAGAGCACGGCATGCTGAGAGCCACTTCTTACAATGTTTTGCTATCCTAGGGCTCCCCTTACAGGATAATGGACCTTGTTTCATCAGCAAGCCTTTAAAGGCCTTTTTCCAAACGTGGAATATTAAACATACCACTGGAATACCATACAACCCAAAGAGTCAGGCCATAATTGAGAGGCATAATAAGACCCTAAAGGATCAATTATTAAAACAAAAAGGGGGGAAGCCTCCATGACCAGCTGAGGACAGCGATGTTTACACTGAATATTTTAAATTTCTCCAAGGACCAACCTCTGTCGGCTTTCCAGAGACAATGGTCAAGCCAAACACCTTACTTAAAGGTGGAAGTCTGTTGGAAGGACCCCCTTACAGGAGCATGGCGAGGCCTGGACCCACTTATCAGTGCGGGAAGACGCTTCGCATGCATTTTCCTAACTGGGGAACTGAATCCAATCTGGATACCAGCTAGAGACTTAAAATATTGTTCATCTGAATGACCATCCAAGGGCACCTGCCCTTGAGGGATGTCTCTCCTTTTTTTTCTCTTCAGAAAAACAAAGACTGTGGTGGATTTTTCCATGGAGAAACGGGAAAGCCTGCCTGTACCAGCGATGGACCCAGTGTCGGCCCTGTTTCTTCCCTGGACCTTGCCTGACACCTTTTGGTGTAATGTTTGCTGTGGCAGCGTGGCCCACAGTGTTGCACAAGAACTAAAGGGAAATTTTGCACACTGTTGTTCCTTCCTTTGCTCCCCCCTTTGCTGTTTATCTTAGGGGTGCCCATTGGAGGGAAATAAGAGCTAAAAGGTTTTAGACACCTTAATGTTTTATGATAAATGTTTACAATAAGCAAGGGATTGGTACCTTGCTGCAATGGTTTCTATAAAGTGTTTACTAACCTCAACCGTTAAGTTACCAGCACCCTGGCTGCCAAATCGCCAGGACCTGAACCTGCCTCTACCTCACCATCGAGGGAAGGGAGAGCCATCTGCACTACCTTGAGTGACACCGAAATGGACCAGGACTCCTCTATCTCCTATGGACTGAGCCAGATAAGAGACCCTCCATTGCATTGTGCCTGTGTTATAATTGCTCATGTGTTACAGTTGCTCATGTTGCATTTGCCTTGTGTTACGATTGCTTATGCTCATGTCTGCTTGATGCTTCCATTTGCATTATGTTTGCATTGCCCTGTGCTAGACAAATTGGTCTCTTATAGTGTGAGTGAAAAGCCAGAGCTGTCCAGACAACAAGTGGCCTTTGGCCTTTAGCCATTTAGGAACCCCATGAGGTTGGTCACACGCCCATTAGGACCCGCTGCTCACTGAGGTCTGCTGGCATGAGAAAAAATGAACAGGGCTTTCTTTCAAGTGCCAATCCCACTCCCCGAGTCCTCTCATCGGGCTGGCCGGCCCAGCAGGCAGGTTGGCCTGAAGTGCTAGTGCGTTAGCCGAAGACAGGTAAGACCCCCCATGGGGGGGGGCAACCTAAGACATGACGCGCCCTCAAGTAAGGCGCCTCCTGCTGTTCAAAAGAAAAAAAAATAAGAGGGGCAGATGTTGGGGATTCATCTTGGCCTTAAGGGGGGAAGGGCGAGGAGAGCACTCCCGAGACGCCGCCCTTCCCCCAGCCCTGGGGCAGTGTGGAAGTGAGCCACACCTATCTCCTTCTGGGTCGGAACCAGAAGGGGTAGCTTTGAGACCATCCCCCACCTTGCTCCAGCGAGCACGTGTGCTCCCCTTTTCGCGGGCTTTGCCCAGAGGGTGGTACTATGGGAAGTGACATTAGCCCATGAGGGGGGTCCTTGGGAGCTGCTCTTGGATGGACAAGCTCGCCAGCCTATCGCCAGCTCCTGCTCAATCCTCGTCATCATCATTATATTACTGGAAGCCCCTCCCGATTAAACTGGATTGCTCTCCAAAACGTCTCCAAGATCCGTCTGCACCTCGCTTCCTTGGTGAGTAAGGAGTGAGGAAAAGGGGATCTCGTTCGGCCGCGTGCACTTTAGGCTTGCCCGTGTCCCTTCGCTCCACCTTGGCTGCCCACGGGTCGGGCACCCAGGGGAGAGGGTGAAAAGGGGAGCACTGATGAGGGAGTAAGCTTAGCATCCCCGCACCAGGGGAGGTAAATCTAGCCCGGCATGTGGGAACAGGCAATTCTATGCAGAGGCAAGGCTATGAGGGCCCCAGTGTCTTAGTTTGTTTGTTGCAGTATTGGGACTTGAACTCGGGACCTCATGCTTGCCAGGCAAGTACTCTACCATTTGAGCCATCCCTCCAGTTCTTTTTTGCACTGCTTATTTCAAGGTAGGATCTTATTTTATGCCCAGGACTGGGATTTTTTTTTTTTTTTGCCTGTCCTGAGTCTTGAACTCAGAGCCTGAATGCTGTCCCTGAATGCCTCTTTGTGCTCAAGGCTAGTACTCTACCACTTGAGCCACAGTGTCACTTCTGGCTTTTTCTGAGTGGTTTGCTGGAGATAAATGTCTTATAGACTTTTCTGCCCGGGCTGGCTTTGAACCGTGATCCTCAAATCTCAGCCTTCTGAGTTGCTAGGATTACAGATGTGAAGACTGGGCTTTGATCTTCCTACTTTTGCTTCCCTGTGTCCCAGGGATGACAGGCATGGGCCACTCTACCTAGCCATTGCTTTAAACAGAGTTGCCAACTTTTAGGTCAGGAGTCAAATCACAATCCCCTAATGTCTACCTCCCAAGCAGCTATGATTATAGGGTGTGTGTGTGTGTGTGTGTGTGTGTGTGTGTGTGTGTGTGTGTTTTGGAAGGAACAGAAGACCTTGGGTCATAGGAACAATTAGAAGATGTTGGGAGAAAAGTTTGGTAAATAGCAGAATATTGTCTTAAGGAAAAACTGGGGCATCATCATCATCTTAATGCAAGAAGGGAGCTTTCACGCCGGAGGAAGCAGGAAAGAATGTGCTATCTGCATGGGGGAGCCTTGAAGACAACAAAGGAATAGGGATGAAATGGCGGAGGAGACCCCAGGGCAGGGCAAGGACCCCGGGTGCCCAGCTGAGGCTAGGGACTGCTTTTGTGATGTCATCAGTCCAAGCCAACCTTGAGGATCTGTTATTTTCCCAAAGAGCAGCTCTGCCTCCTAGCACCTTCCTCCTGAGCTGTGTAATTCTCAACCCAGAAGTGATCCTCAGATCAGAGAAGCAACACGTGCCCCACAACCAACGTGTCCTCCGTGGGGACGCTGGCACATCGTCTCTGATGATGATGGCAACACTTCCTTTTCAGAGACGCTGCGATCAGCCCAGTGTGGAAGAAGTTACTGGGGTCAACTGCAGGAAAGACAGATAAGGAGTTTATTTTTAAACCCATTTGGGCACTAGAGCGGCCAGTGAGTAGCTGACAGCTCTTGGGAGAATGGAGATTGGCAGCTGGTCAGACACTTGTCAGGAGGCTGCCCTGCAGGCCGGGGTTCAGGTGGCTGAAAGCCAGGGCTGAGCCAGAGGGATGGGTTCAGGGTTAGAGGAGCAGATAACTCTTGGGAGCCCAAGGAGGCAGCGGGGGACTCAAGCGCTGAGACTCTTGGACCAGCAGCCCCTTGAGTGACACAACTGTCCTTGTCCCTTCATCTAGGGTGTGTCCAGTCTAGTCTCAACCTGTGGTCAGATGGACTGTGAATGACTCTGTGCAGGAGCAGAGGAGAGCCAGAAGTCTAGTGAGGCCCCTCACAGATGAAGCTCTCTTATTAGGGTGTTCTGTCTGCATTCAGGGGAGCCAGGTGGCACTTTGCCCCAAGAGACCCCGTGTTCTGCAGAGATGACGTCTCTGTGGCTTCTCAACCTGCCAACCTCACATTGGGACTCCTGAGCTACTACAAGGGCTGCCAGGGTCTTGTGGTTGTCACCAGGGATGGGCTTTGGCTAGTGAGAGCTTAGGGCCTCTCAGAGGACATGAGAGCTCCAGCCTCAGCACCATCTACAATAATAATACTCCTAAGAGTTTACTCGGGGTTGCAGGCCTGCCCCCACAAAGCTTTCTGGGTTTCACTGGAGGCCTTCAGGAAACTTCTCAGTATCAAGTTCTCTAGCTGGGCTGCTTCTCTCCCATAGACCTTCTGGAAAGGTAGGTAAAAAATCTGTATGTGTGGGTATGTGTACCAATTCTGGGGTTTGAACACAGAGCTGGAGCTCTACCACTTGAGCCACAGTTCCTCTCTGGCTTTTTGTTGATTATTTGGAGATAAGAGTCTTGTGGAGATATCAAAAAGACATTTGCACTTCCATGTTTATCGCGGCACAATTCACAATAGCCAAAATATGGAAACAACCCAGATGCCCCTCCACAGATGAATGGATCCAAAAAATATGGTACCTATACACAATGGAATACTACATAGCGATTAGGAATGGTGAAATATTGTTATTTGCAGGGAAATGGTCAGAACTTGAACAAATAATGTTGAGTGAGACAAGCCTAGAACACAGAAAACAAAGGGGCATGATCTCCCTGATATATGACTGTTAAGAAAGGGAGACGGATGGGCTGGGGATATGGCCTAGTGGCAAGAGTGCTTGCCTTGTATACCTGAGGCCCTGGGTTCGATTCCCCAGCACCACATATACAGAAAATGGCCAGAAGTAGCGCTGTGGCTCAAGTGGCAGAGTGCTAGCCTTGAGCAAGAAGAAGCCAGGGACAGTGCTCAGGCCCTGAGTCCAAGGCCCTGGACTGGCCAAAAAAAAAAAAAGAAAGGGAGACAGAGAGACAGTAGAAACCAGGTCTGTGAAACCAAAAACTGCTTGTCAAATGGTATTTCCCAGAGGATTGGGGCAGCAACCCAACATTGTGTAACTAAAACCAAACAACTACTCAACATATAAAGGTCAAAAATTGACCTCTCAGTGGAATACAATAGCTCAAAAGCTATGTATGTACATTCATATAAGACTACTGTCAACATATTGTCTAATGTCCACATTACATTTAGAGCCCTAGGCGAATTTTCTTGGATGTAAGCCACGTGGATACTGTATATGTTCTTGATACATTGTGTATTGTATATATGTCTACCTGACCTAGGGAAGGGAAAGAAAAACAGGGTGTAAGATATCACAAGAAATGTACACATTGCCCTACTATGTAACTGTACCCTTTTTGCACAACACCTTGTCAAAAAATTTGTGTTTAATTAATAAATAAATTTTTAAAAAAAGAGTCTTGTGGGTTTGTCTCCCTGGGCTTGCTTGAAGCCACAATCCTCAGATCTCAGTCTCCTGAGTAGGTAGGATTATAGGCATGAGTTACTGGTGCCAGGAGGTTGGGAGAAATTTTATTTTACCTACAACAAACTCTCAGAGCCCAGAACTGGCTTCAGAGCAGGACAAATCTCTAGTTAAAAGCCCCCCATCTTGCCAATATTGTCCTGGCTCCGCTCTGTTTTATTTGTCTGTGATGGAGTTGCACTATGTAGCCCAAGCTGGCCTTGAATTTTCAGTCCCCCTCTCTCAGCCTTCTGCACGAATCGCCATGCCCAACTCTGGCTCTGCTCTGGCCTTCGAGAGAGGATTGTGCACGTGAGCTTTGATGAGGCAGTGTTTGACGGGTCCGGTGCCTGTCTACTTCCTCCTACCCTTACCCTATTTCAAGCTTTCTGGGTTTCATGCTGCTACCTAGCAGCAGTTAGAGCCACAGAGTCCTTGAGCTCTTGAAATGTGACTAGTCCAGACCTGGGTGTGCTTCAAGGGCAAGGGCAAACCTGATTCCAGACATTGTGTGTGAGGGGCGGTGGGGGAGGGGAGGAAAAAAGAATATAATACCCCACTCATTATTTTATGTTGGTTACATGTTAAAATAAGAGTAGTTATTATGTTGGTTATATCTTTTTTGGGGGGGCAGGGGGTTGAGACTAGGACTTAAACTCGGTATCTGAGGCCTTCGCTCATTGACTAGTGTTCTACCATCTGAACCATGCCTATAAACCCAAAAGATTCTACAGGTTTTTTTTTTTTTTTCTATAGTTTTTCTACTGGGGCTTGAACTCAGGGCCTGGGTGATGTCCCTGAGCATTTTCCACCGAAGGCTGATGCTCTATTACTTGAGCCACAGCTCCATTTCCATAGTATGTTGGATTTGCTGAGATTATTTTGACTTTTTTTATTTTTTGTGCTAGGCCTGGGCCTCAAGTTCAGGGCCTAAGCACTCTCCTTGAGTATTTTTTTTTTGCTCCAGGCTAATGCCCTACCACTTGAGCTGTAGCTAATTAGTGGTTAATTGGAAATAAGTCTCACAGACTTTCCTGCCTAAGCTGGCTTTGAACTGCAATCCTCTGATCTTAGCTTCCTGCGTAGCTAGGCTTACAGACAGGTGTGTGACACCAGTGCCTAGATCTGCGTTTCTTTTTTCTTCTTGTGCAGGAGCCGTGCTAATCTTCTCTGTATTGTTCCAATTTTAGTCTACGTGCTGCCGAGGTGAGCACCCGTGTTTCTTTTTAAGCAAGCTATTAGGAAGTTTAAAAATGTGGATGTAGAGTCTGGGCATGAGACCAACCGTCCACATACCTCCCTGCCCAAGCTTCCTCGTTCTGTTCTGCTGGCAGCGCTGCTCCGGACCCGGGCTGAGCCGTGACTCATGTATTGCTGCTTCTCAAGCCCAGCAAGAGACTCCAGTGCCTGCCTGCCTCATATCGAGGTGCTGCCTGACCCCCAGCCTCCATCCTGCCCACCTGCAGCTGGCAAGGAGGTCAGAGCCAGGGAAACTCAGTCCTCTGAGACGATCCGTGTGGCCTCCTTTCCGGACAAGCTGGGCAGAGGGGTGCTGGCATCATAGACACCCCGGGAGCAGAGAGAGTGAGCCTCCTGGCATTGCCCTTGCAGCCAGCGCCAGCGCTGTCCTGAAGCCTCTTGCTCCCGTGGGAGATTTGGCAGTCAGTGTGGGGCTCATCTTTCTGACAGGAGGCGGCCCTCGGCCTCGCTGCGCCCTCTCTGCCTGCCCCGAGCATGTCTGCCAACAGCCATGCTTTCGCTCCTTGAGGGGCAGTGGTAGGACACACGGGACTGAGAACAGGAAACTGAGAAAGGGTTAAATGCGGAGATGGAGCTCCTGAGAGGCAGAAGCTATGGGACAAGTTAAAAATAGGCTATTCCAGCCCAGAGCAAGGAAGGCAAGGGCAAACCCAGACTTGAGTGCGTGACTGATGGGCTGGAGAATCATTCTGGCCTCTTCACCCTGCATACACAGAACAGAAAGAGGAGCCTGTTGCCCTCAGGAGATGTCTTAGATATGCGGCTGCATCCTGGGAGGATTTGCTGGGTGGGGGCTGGGGTCTGCATGTGGTGCTTGTCCTGTCTCTGCAATGAACTCCTGTGGTCCTGGAGGCTGGAGGGGGAGCAATGCTCTTGTACCCACCTGCTGGCAACTTCCCAGGCCCCGGCCGCTCTCTCCTCTCCCTCCACTCCTTCCACTACCTCTTTCTCCCTCCCCCCCCCCTTTTACATCTCTGAGTGGGTAGGACTTCTAGGGCCTCTCTGGCCCTCCCATGGTCTCTCTCCCTTTTCCCCAGAATAAACCTCCAGGTCCATCTTGGAGGGCAGGTGGGAAGCCTGTAGCACATTCCAGACCCACACTCAGACCTCTGATCAATCCATTCCCAGTGTGGCCCAAGTGCCCGCTCTCCCTCCCAAGCTCAGTGGTTCTAAGTCTTGCCCCACCTCCTGGAACTGGGAGGGGAGCGGGGAGCAGAAGCGTCTCTGGCTTCAAGGGACCTCAGCTCATTGCACAAGGGTACCTCCTCTTTGCTGGGAAAGTAGAGGAAGGGAGGGCCAGGCCTCCACCCAGTGCCATTTCCTCACTGAGAATTGGGAGACTCGCCCTTTCCTTCCCTTAGCCACTCACTTCCCACACTCGGCACCCCAGTTGTCACACTCCCTTCCAGGATCCAGGGGGTCGTAGGGGGCTGGGAGCCCCAGTGTGACTGTTTACATAACAGAGAGACACAAGTTGGTGTGAGCTCCATGGAAGCCCCAGAATGAGATCTTTAATTGATGCTCCTGGCCCCGCCTCCCCCCAGGCCCAGATGATGTATATACAGGATGCAGAGGGAGCCAGGTCCGAGCCAGGCCAGTGTAGCTCCCCTTCCTCCCTGGGAACTGCCAGGCCAGGCACTGCCAGGGTGGGGCCGGATGATACAGGCAGCTAGGAGCCAAGGTGGACTGGTCACAGGAAGTCTTGTGCCTGCCACTGACACATGCGTGCACACACACACAGACACACACAGACATGCCTGTGTATGTGAAAGCATTCACAGCCTTGCAGAGATGTGGCTCCATGTGTCTGCGCCACGTGCCTGTGTGCACACGTGCCACCCAAGGATGGAGTCCTCAAGGTGCTGTGCCCTTCCTCCCATCCTGGTCTGAAGGGCACCCGCAGCCCCCTCACTGGGGCTGAGTCCTGAGGACCCCACCGCAGCCAGATGCCACCCTGTCACTCGAAGGGCCATCTATGGGTTGCAGACTCCAGTTGGCCCTTGAGGGTGCTTCAGATAAATAGGGAGCCATTTTCTCCATAAAAAGACCTTCTTCAAAAAGACTCCAGGAAAAAAAAAAGGGGGGGGGACTTGGACAGGCAGCTGGGGGCCCCTGGGGTATTCAAAACCCCCAGCTGAGCCCTGGGAGGGGTGCCCCAGGGAGGGGACGCCATTCATTTGTGGCTTTCATCCATAAGGCAGCCCACCCTGACCTGCTCTGCAAGCTGACTTGGGGCTGAGGAGCCAGAGCCAGGACGAGGGGAGGCCAAGGCAGACTTTGTCAGAGGGTGAGGACGTGGGCCAGGTGGCCTCCTCCCGGCTCTCCAGCTCGGCCGCAGCAGGAATCGGGGGACAGATGGGGGACATCTGTAAACTTATTACTTGGCCCTGGCATACAGGTAGGGAATAGAAAGGGCTTCATGGGGGTTCTGAGGACTTCTCTAGAGGCCCAGGGTCATCCGGGCCTGCCCTTTCCTGGCTTTCTCTTCCATAGCACAGGCTCTGGCTTGCTCACCTCAGGCCTTCTCTACCTGGAGAGTCCTCACTGGAGAGTCCTCCTGGCCTGGAACTGCCAGGCCACACCAGGGCCACCTAAACCCTGAGACAGGTAGGTGACAATTTATTTCAGGAACTGTATTCTCTACTCCCCCTTCTGCCCCATGTAAGGGGAAAGGTCAGTCATTTTGGAATTAAAGACAATCTGGGACATGTGGTCCCCACACCCAGAGTGGAGGCTGTGGGCAGGGGACAGGCAGCTTTGGTTTGAATCAGCACTGTACTTCTTGCAGAGTTCTGTGGGGCTGGGCGGGATGGGGGGAGCAGGGCGGGAGGGGCTGAAGGCTGGCCAGGCCTCCAGGCCCTGCTGTGAGTGTCAAGACAACCCTACAACTGCCCTGGCCTCAGCACCCCCAAAGTTACATTCATCTGTTAAGATTAAGTTAAAAAAAAAAAAGAAAATAAGATGTCAGTCCCTTCCCCCTAGGTACCGAAGAGAAAAGGCCCTGGTCCCAGAGGCCTGGTTTTGAAGGGCGCGCTCGCTGGGGGCCCCCCACCCACCCTGAGCCGCACCAGTCTGTGATGATGGAAGCTACATTCACATGGGGAGACGTGGAGTGTGAGGCCAAAGCCATAGGAGGTGGAACGGAACGGGAGACCCAGTGAGGGAAATGAGCTCCAGCCTGGGCCGCAGCCCCCTCCTCCCCCAGCCCCTGTGGAGCTGGGAGGTGAAGGGTTTGGACCTGGAAGACATTTGCATGGCGCCTCCCTCTGTGGCTGGTGGGGGCAGCCTCGTGGTTCAGGACCAGGACGATGGGTGCCAGGCTCGGAAGGAGGGGGCTGGCTCTTAGGCCCCTCCAGACCTGGAAGGGAGAGGGGGCATCAGGGGAAGATAGGAGGCAGGGCCCAGAAGGAGAGCCCTCCGGCTGGGCCCGGGGGGGGGGGGGGGGGAGGGAGGAGGGGGAAGGGTCCGTGCTGGGCCCTGGAGGCAGCAAGTCACAGGCTGGCCGGGAGGGGTCTGGCGGAGGTCAGACAGCGGTGACATGGCGGACAAAACAGATGGACGCAAAGGGAGGCCCCCCTCCCAGGGAATGGAGTTTGTGGGGCACGGCTCCAGGCCCACCTGGTGGGGGTGAAGGGGTGGGGGGGGGGAGTTGTGGCCAGAGGAAGGGCAGCAGAAGGTGGATCGCAGCCTGAGAGGGCAGGTGGGCAGGAGCAAGGGGCAGGGCAGGCTGAGGACTTTCTTCCCAGGCTGCCAGCAAGGTTGCAGGAGGGAATCGCCCCCAGCTTCCCCATCAACAGAATGCGAGAGAGACGAATGAGATGGAGGAGACAAGGACAGCAACAGCGGGAGGGATGATGTGGCCGGCGTCACACTGCCCCCTGCTGGGTCGGGTCATACCTTCCTCGGCGGATGTTTCTTCAGGAGCGCAAGGAGAGGACAAGCAGAGGGAAAGGAAAAGGAGCGTGACTCTCCCTTCTCTGAGGAAGGGACCTCTGGTTCAGAGCCCCTCTGCTCCAACAGCCTGGGTTTCTGCTCCCCAGGGATCTAGAGGGTGTGTGTGTGTGTGTGTGTGTGTATGTGTGTGTCTCTTACTTAAATCCCCAGCCCGTGCCGCCCAGGACGATGGCTGCGACCAGGACAGCCCCAGCGATGGAGCCAATGATGATGTTGGTGCCACTGGGACCTGAGGAGGAGGGCAGGGCTTGGTTGGCAGAGACAGGCACGGAGAGCGGGAGAGACAGACCACGGTGACCGGCTCCAACCTCACCTTTATATCTCTCCGTCTCCCCGGTGGGTGGGGACGTGGGCAGGGGGTTATGGATACTGCAGTCTTTGCCTGTCCAGTCGGGCTGACAGATGCACTTCCCTTCGTTGCTACAGACCTAGGGGGCAAGGAGGGTTGGCAGAGGTGAGTAAGGGCATATCTCCCGCCGTGAGACTCTCCCACCATCTCTGATCTCTAGGTACCCACCCCGTGGTGGGAGCAAATTCGGCGCTCCCCACTGCCCGGGCAGGTGCTGAAGTTGAAGGCCGAGGCTGGCAGGCAGCGATGGTCCAGGCACAGCATATTGGGCCCACAGGCTGTACCATCCTCCACGTAGCTCAGGTCAGAGCCATCAGCCAACTGCACGTGGCCTCCCCTGGGGAGACAGCACAGCCAGTTCCTGTCCAGCTCCCCTCAGAGCTGTCACCACCCCTTCCCCCAGCCGTCGTCCCAGCTGTGTTAACACCTGCAGTCCAGCTCCTTGCCCTGATGGTGGAACGTGACGCTGCTGATGTCTCCCCCCAGGTCTCCCAGCCGAGGAGCTCCAGAAATGTTGACACAGAGGAGAAAGCCACAGAGCACATCCCTGTTGGTATACACAGAAACAGCCCCAAGTTGGACCCAACCAGTGACCTCTGATCTGCCCTCTCCACGGGGCCTCCCTCCAAGGAGAACCCGCTGCCCCATCTCTGAAGAAGTTCACCCTCTGCACAGAGCTGGAGACCCCCATCAGGCAGGTGCCTTGGCTACTCACTGCTTGTTGCACTGGACCCAGCCTGACCCCTTGCGTCCACAGTTCCCACGCTCTGTCCCCTCCACGTTCAGTTTCTCGTAGCAAAACCGATCAGCAGCCACTGCAGACAGGTGATGTCAAGTATTACCCGGGCCGCCCCAGGCCCTCGGGGCTGCACCTCCCGCACTCTGGCCTTACCCCAGGCTGGCTGGGTCCCTGAGATCCTGGGGAGCCACATATTTGAGGCGGGAAGGCATATTCAGCCAGAAGCCACCCCTCCCTAGTCTCTCCATTCTGAGTCCTCCAGAGTCCCCATCTCCCTGATCCAATCACACTCACCGTGGCCCCAGAGGGCCTGGCACTGCCGGTCCCGAGTTTTGCAGCGACCCCCATAGCAGCGGCCCTAGGGGACAAAGAAACAACAGATAGAGACAAGTGATCAGAGTGGAGACAAGAGACTACCCTGAGTCCCAGGGGGGAGGGTGCCCACTCCTCATACCTGCTCATGATCACAGTAGTAACCATCCAGCTTGTGCAAGTTAGGGGGACACTGTGGAGGGATGGACTGATTGAGCAGAGCAGCCCCAGGACTGAGAGCCTGAGACCCACCACGGGGAGGACTGCAGATGGGCATTCATGCAGTGTGAGCTCAGCCACAACAAGCTTTCCACATCAAAAGTGTGGGGGGGGGGGCTCTGTCTGTAGGGCTGACTCTGGATCCATCTGTAAGTCCCTTAGCCTCTTTAGCCTACCTCAGTTTCCTGTATCCACCCACCCACCTGGCAGGGCAGAAAGAAAATGCCTTGGCACCTAATTCTGATTTAATGGATGCAGACTAATATTGACCACTTATGCTCTCTAGCATATACTAGGCGGTGTGGTGCCAGGCACTGGGAATAACAGCCAGGCTATGAATGCTGGTCTAATTGAAGGAACAAAGCCGGGAGATAGGAAAAGCCCCTTTCTAGGAGAAAGAAACCGGGGCTCACAACTGGCAGGTGTCACCAGCTTCAGAGCAGGGGCTGGGGAGAACAGTCACCCACAGAGGTGAACCTAGAAGGGTAAGAGGCGCCCTGCCCAGGGCTCTGCAGGGTGACCTGGACGGGCAGACCTGGCTTGAGTCCCCCGTGCAGGTCTCAGCGATGTCACACTCGTTCACGGCCTCGCGGCAAGAGACACCCCTCGGTTCATACTGGGGAAGGAGGCATTCACGGGCTCAGACCGGATACAGCATCGCCCTCCCCGAAGATCCCGCCCTCCTTCTGGGATTCTTCCGAACAACCCCGTCTCCCCCTCCCCCCCCTCCCCCAAATCCGTTTCAGTGTTCCCACCCGCTCCGGGCGGTTCCCAGACCCCGGTAGCCTCGCCCAGTTCTGAAGCCCCGCCCCCTCCCCGCCATTGGTTCCTCCTTCGTGATAGGCCCCGCCCAGGCACGAGTCCCCGCCCTGTCAGGCCCGCCTCCTTTCCTAAATCCCGCCTCTGGTTGGACGGCCTTCAAACGTCCCTCCCCCCACCCCCTCACCTTGCAGCGGCGACAGCAGAGCCCGTCGCTGCACATGGCGTCGTGGGTCAGGGTGCATTTCTTGCAGCAGTTGCCGCCCGCGCGGCTGCACTCCTGAGGGTCGGCAGGGAGAAGCGCAGGGAGGCGGGCGGGCCCTCACTCTCCCCACGCAGCGTCCCCATCGCGTCCATCCGCGGGTCCCCCACCTGGCACTCACGCGTGGCGCCCCCGCGCCCAGCCACTCACCTGCACCGAGCCGCAGTCGCACTCCTCCCCGGCCTCCACGAAGCCATTCCCGCACTCGGGAGGGTCCAGGAGCTGGGCCAGAGAGGGAGGTCGGGACTGGCCAGTACCTTGCCCACCGCCCGCTGCCCGGTTCCCGGCCCAGGCGCTGGTACCTTGAGGGGTTTGTTGAAGAGGCAGCTCCCGCCGCCCTCCTGCAGAAACTGGTTGTACTCGTCGATGCTGCAGCGGGAGAACTTTTGGGGCAGGTAGAACCTGCGCAGATGTGAAGGGATCGCGTCACGGGTGCAGCCCCAGCAGCTCTGCCTCACCCCTTGTGGGGATTGGGGTGCAGACCCATCGGAAGACAGTGGCCACCATCACTAGGCGGCTGAGGCTTTGCCCCGGGACGTCCTGTCAGCCCTCCCCCGGCCCAACCGCGCGTGTGAGGGAGCCCAGGACGGGGTTGGAGCGCTCTGGAGAGATGACGCCTCCATACGCGGCTTGGGCGCCGCCCAGTGTCGATTGAGCGCACTACAGTCCGGCTAGTTTGGGTGTTCAGCAGGACAAAATGCGTCTTCCCTAAATAGTGCTTGCAGACAACCCCGCATCTTAGAATGCTAAGCAGCGCCAGCTGGGTCCTTTGAGGCCACGGGTCCAGATGGCCATCTGGCGCTTGTTGTAGGACTCTCCTCCAATAGGCAAGTTTCTCCCCAAGAACTCACCCAGTGTCTTCCATGATGCAACCCAGCCAGATGTCTGGACATTTGCAGTCCCCTGAAAGGTAAGCCAGGACATGACTGGGTCAGAAACGGCCCTCTTACACCCTTTCACTTCTAGATGCGCTGGGTATGCATCTGGGCTAGACCCAGGGCCTGTAGCGGAGCCTCCGAGGGGCAATACCTGCTGAGCTCCGGTGCTTATTCCACATCATGCCCAGGTTCTGCCCCAGCGTCTGGGCCAGGGTCACTGCCATGGCCCCCATGTTGCCGTACTAGGGACGGGGGAGATGGACGTGAAGATATTTACATCTTCCAAACATGCACCTGTGCCTTCACAGCCGCTCCTTCAGACGCCCCAGCCAATCCCCCTACTCACCTCGTTCACACCCCCACCCCGGGACAGTGAGCAGATGCCCCCCACATAGGCTGCCCCACTGCTGGTGCTCTGGAAAGTTCTGCCCCTGGAAGGAGAAGGTTGTTAGGATGATTTCCATCCTACCCAGGGGCTCCCCTGAGTTGTAAGGGGGACCCCCAATAGTCATTCCTTGGAGAGGTAGGTCTTGCCCTTCAGATCCACAAGCCAAATGAGAGGCTCCTATTGGCTCATCTGTAGCTGCAAGGCCCTTTTATTAGGCTTTTCCTCTACCAGGCACTGGGTCCCAAAGGAAGGGATAATGGGGAAATCTAAAAAGGGAGGGGACCAATGGGAATCAGAGGGCAGAGAACCACCAGGGGTAAGGCAAAGGGCACCAGCCTAAGGTTCAGGGGATGTTCAGCCAGATGCCCATAGCGGGAAGAGGTGGCAGGTACAAAGTGAGCCTGTCCCACAGACTCCAGACTCGGGGGAGGGCAGCTGACAGGGGCAGGTATTCAGGGACCTGAAGGGCAGCCTGCAGAAGCTGGCAGGGTGAGCGGGATGGGGGACTCACGAAAAGAGGTGAGTGGCATCGCTGGGCTCAGGCAGACCTTCCCGCCGGTACACCATGAGCCGGGACAGGGTCTCCAGGAGGTCATCCTGCACCTGGATCTTATCCCCATCTGCCCATGTTTCCATGGCAACCAGCACAATGCGGGTGTTGAGCTGCTCCTTATATATCTGAGCCCAGAGGGGAGAAGATGAGGGGAGTGGAAGGAGAGAGTAGGACTGGGGGGGGGGGGAAGGGAGGGATGGAGGGTCTCAATCTGTCCCTCCAAGGAAGTAGGGGTCAGAGGCTGACAGTGACCCCTGAGTGTGTGGTGGAGGAAAGAGCTGGGAGAGGGGAGACAGGCTGCTTACCACATCCGCCAGGTTCACCACAGACTTAGCAAAGTTACTAGTCAGGACCACAGATTGTCGCATCTGTTCAAACTGGGAAGGAAGGAGTGGACTAGAGCTAGGCTCCTCCAGGCCCCTTGCCCGGTGTCCACCCCCCCCCCACCCGGCCTGGGGACTTACCAGCTGGTGGTCATTGACCACAATCAGCTCCACATATTTGGTCTCGCTGTGCACTGTGGGGTGGCCCCTGCGGACCTAAGAGGCGGGCGGGGCAGCACTTGGAATCAGTCCCCTCCATGTCTGGCCTCCTGGGCATATGCGTGCTGGGGTGGGGGAGATCTAGACTCCTATCAGGGATAACATCAGACCCCCACTGGCAAGGGGGTCCCCCTCCTCCCAGCCTGGGATGGGGGTGGAGAGCAGGCAGCCTCTGACTGCCCGAGGTGGGGAACCATGTGGACGCTCATGTTAGGGAGGATGGCGGGGAGCACTGCCCACAGTTGGTTCCTGGACCCCTGGCCTCATCCCTCTGAGCCTCCTCTGCCCCAGGCCACAGCCCAAGGTCTCCGCAGCCTGAGGTCTGGGCGGGCCCCGTACCTGCCTTTTCCTTCTCAGCCTTGGCAGGTTTGGAAGAGCAGAACGGGCGGGGGCAGCAAACAGGCAGCCTGTAGGGAGGGGCAGGTGAGAGAGGCACAGTTGCCCCCTCCCCGGCCCCCCTTCCCCTCCCTTACCTGGCTCCCTGCATCCGAGGGGGGCTGGGAGGAGAGGGGTCCGGTAAATGAGGTGGGGAAGGGGTCCCTGCAATGAGGGAAATGAGTTCTTGGGGAGCCAAGCAGGTCTCCTCTGGGCCCAGTTTTTTTTGGGGGGGCAGCTCCAGCCCTTCCCTCCACCCCACCCTGGGGTGACCCAGAACTGGCCAGAGCTCCCATGTCGGATCTGATCTCCCAGATGCTCAGATTCCAGGGTCAAGACCTGGGGGCGCCCTGAGAGACAGGGGCAGAGGACACTGGAGCCCCGTGGGAGGTCATGTGGGGGACAGAGGGGACATTGGAGCTGGGGGCGCAGGAGGGCAGTGAGGCCGAGGTGACTGAGGGCGGGGGGGAGGAAGAAGCTGCAGCTGGGGGACAAGCGAGGCAGGGCCACCGGAGGGACGGTGAGGATCTATCTACACAGGGCTTACTTGGGGGGCTCCCCAAGGCCCAGCCATCTCTTGGGGCTCCACGATGTAAGTCAGGTTCCCATCAGAGAAGACCCCACTGTGGAGAGAGGTGCGGCTCCCCTGTTGTCTCAGGCTGGGCAGGGGTCTTCCCTGCCCCCCCCGCCCCCCTCCTGTCCCCCCCCCACTGGACTCACTGCAGCCCCTGGCAGGTGGACAGGGCCGCGAAGGAGTGTGGGTTCCCCCGGAGCTTGCCCTGGTAGTAGCAGTGGTCGCCGGCCCCCTGGGGAGAGCAGAGCCTTGGGAAGAAGCTGCCCTGGTGCTGGGGACGAGATGGCGCAGGGGCCCAGCACGCTGCCCTGGCTCCGAGCCCCAGAAGCTCTGGAATCCGATACTCCTGATCTGTGTCGCCCGGGGCAAGCCCCTACCCTCGCCGCACTTGAACCTGAGGGAACTGGACCGTGGCTAGGGTTTGTCCGTGGCCATTGGTTGGGGCTGGTGAAGGGATCCCCAGACTCCTTCGAGAATGATAACTAATCTCCACGTGCTCCAGGCCCAGTCCTGGGCATCCGCCACATTTTATACCCCAGGCAGCTGGCTGCTATGGACCCGCCCCCCCCAAGCCTCCCCCACAATCTTCCGTGACCACTGCCCTGTGGCCAGGCCCCCAGACCCATGGTCTGCGGTTGAGGAACTGTGGCAGCAGGGGGGCCTCCTCGTCAGACTCGTGGGTCAGAGGGGACCACCAGCGCCCGCCTGCACTAACCGCTTCCTTCAGAATTGTGCTCCAGTTATGGAACAGGCTGGTGGCATGGCGGGGGGAGGGGGGCGGGGAGGGCTATTTATAGCTACTCATTCATCTTTGTTCAGTCTCGGGGCCTCCAAGGCTGGGACCCTAGTGTGGCAAATGGGCTGGAATCTTGGGGGAAGTGGGGGGCACCTCCTCTGCTTTCCTCAAGGGGGAAAGCTGGCATGGCTCAGTGAAAGGCGTTCTATCTCCATGCAAGGGGGAGGCTGGCCAGAAAGCAGTCAGACGTCCCACCCTGGGTGAGTGGGGCTCAGGGTCCCCCGCCCTGGCTGCTGGTCCCTGGAGTCTCCAGGGTGGAGAGGGATGGGAGGTCTCGAGGGGCTAGGCCATTCTGGGCACATCCCTGACCTCGTGGCCCTCAGCCACCTGTCTCTTCATCTTTTGTTGCTGCTGTGCTAGGGCTGGAACCCAGGTCCTGAGTATGCCAGGCAAGCGCTTCACCAGCGAGCTACGTGTCCAGCCGCGGCTCCACATCTCACACCCCTGAGCCCTCCCAGGGGCACTCACGGTGCTGTGCTGGGTGGTTCCCTCGCGGCTGAAATGGCGTTCCACATAGTGCGAGGAGAGGAGGTGACTGAGCAGCACATGGAGTGGCGAGAGGAAGGAGAGTGGTCGGTGTCACCAGCTCCGTGGGGCCCATCCCAGCTCGGGATCAACACCGCCTAGGCGTCCCCAAGCAGCAAATCCCAGGCCACCAAATGCCCACCCCTGCCGCCCATCCTCTGGGACCCAGGTCACACTCACTGGTTCAGCTCCAGGTCCAGGGTGAAGTTGGAGTTGAAGGCCGGGATGAGGAAGCTCACCTGGGCCAGGTGCACAGGCTGGCACGGGGGAGGAGAGAGAGGTCAGCCAGAGCAGACTGAAGGTAGGTGTTGGGAACACTGGGTGTTGGGTGGGGGTGGGGGAGCGCAAGCCCTGGGAGGAGGCAGTGCAATTCCAGCAGCCAAGGGGACCCCTCTAGGGAGAGGAGGCTTTGTACAAGGCCCTCCACTTTCAGGACCCTGGTCCTTTCCTGGGGGTGGGGGCAGCTGCTCCTCCCAGGACAGGGCCCACCCTTTGCCCTTTGCCCTCTGGGGGTCTTCTGGGGCAGTCTCCTGCCCGTCTCCTGCCCAGGGCCCCGTGCCAGGCCCTCCTGGGACGTCCTGTTGGCAAGGCCCCTCCCTATCAGAGGGACAAAGGAAAGGCCCAGAGGTCTCATGGAAAGGGTGAAAGGTCCATGTCCTGGCAGTGCCTTGTTTCCACCCTCCATCTCCCTGAGAGGCCTTGGAAGCACAGACACAGGTGGAGTGGGTGGGACCCGACCACGGGGTCCCGGATGCGAGACGAGGGGCAGGTGTCATCCACACAGGCGGAAGGAACTTGGCTGCTCTACTCCCAAAGCCATTGCCCTCTGCCTTGCCCAAAGCAGATCATCTTTAATATTTCAATCCCATGGTTAATTTTTAAACACGGAAGTTTTCCTGATAAATTTTTCAAAAGGACCTATGCAGTGGGGCTGGAGGCTCCAGGTTGCCATGGCAACGGACCAGGCCTTCACAATATGGCTGCCCTCCCCAGTCTGGGTGTCCAGCTGCAACTGCAGGTTTGGGGGTGAAGATATAAGAGCATGAAAGGAAGCCCCCCCCGCCACGACACAAGACATGCAGGAGAGTCTGGGGTAAGGGGAGTTGGCCTCCCCTTGACTCAACCATCCTCAGGACACACCTGGAGGTCCCACTACAACCTAAGTTGGCAGACACACAGCCTCAGTTTTAGGAAAGATCTGGGCACACAGGAAAGGCCTCAGTGGGCTCAGGGGCTCGAACCTGCTTTCCACCCTGTCCAGGAGCTGCAGACATCAAGACAGGGTCCTGCCATTCCACCCCGTGCAGGGCAGCTTCTGTTCCCTAGCGGGCTTTAGTGATGGGGAAAGAGCCGGAAGGGCAGTAGCCCTGAGTAGCCACCGCTCAGGCTGAGTTGAGTTGTCCTCCCCCACCTAATCCTGACTAGTCCTGACTGAGTGCTGCTCCGGTGCCCTGCGCAGGCCTGAGCCCTCTACAGGCAACAGAGATGATCGTCACAACAATCCCGAGATACACACGCCTGCCACTCGCGTCAGGTGGATGGGGGCAACTGAGGCACAGACAGGCTAAACGAGTTCACCTGAAGTCCCACAGCACAGAAGTGGTGGAGCTGGCCTCTGAGCCAGACCTCTGAGCCCCAAGGACACCGACTCACCCCGTCCCAGGCCAATCAAGGCTCCAAGCTCCATCCTGAGCCCCTACAGCATCGATCAGACTTGAAATAGAAAGTCAAGGGCAAGGAGTCCCCGCTTCCTTCCAAACACTCGGCCCGGGCCAGCTCCACCTGTCCCTCCCCGTTTCTGGCCAGATCCATCTCTCTCCTCCCTCATCTATACCTGGGCATCCCTGCCTGCCCTTCCCCTCCTCTCTCCCCCCGCTCCTCTGAGATGCAACCGACGAGGCCGAGTCGTGGGAGGAGAGGGTGGGGCAGCTGCCCAGTCAGGCCTGAGAGGAGGCAGGCCAAAAGGAGCTGGTGACCACTAGAAAGGCAGGCGGAAAAACCAAGAGAGACCAGATACTCAGGCACATGGGACTGGCCCAGCCACCTAGGGGCACAGCTCTGTCCCATCTGAGCAGCCAGCCAGGTCAGGCAAGCTCCTCTCAATCCCAGCTGCACAGCTGGGTGCCTGGAGGGCACCCCAGCCAAGCTCAGACCAATGCTCTGCCAAAGCTCAATGGTGCTCTGACGGGGCCTGCCTCCTGCCCTGGCCCTGGCCTTCTCTCATTACTTCTCAGTCCCTGGGGCCCTCTAGCCTTGAGGTCACCCCGGTCCTCCAGCCCAGCTCAGCGACCGGGTGCCCTGCACTTGCCTCTTGATCCCAGGCCACCCGGGCTCCTGCGTGCTCCAGCTCATCTGATCGCAACCAGCTGGTTGAGAGCTTGTTGGATCCTCATTTTACAAATGCTCCCGAGGCTCAGGGAGGTGACACGCTCGGGGGCACACTGGCTCTTGCCCTTGGACTTGGGGCTGGACCTGCATGATGGCTGTGGTACTTGGTAGTGCGATGGCCTCTCTACCCCAGGCTTCCTGTGGTGAATCTACCCTCTAGCTCACCCTCTCTTCTGCTTGGGGGAAAAGAGGGCCTCACCCCATCCACACTCCCTGTCAGGACTGACCGGTCACAGTGCAGAGGGGAGGAAGAGTCTGCCTGGGATCTCAAAGCCCCACAGCCAAGAATCCTAGTGATAGGAAGGGGACTAAAGATATGTAGGGTTCTATGTGCCCCAGGACACCTGAGCCTGCAGAGCCCCACTCCCCACAACCTCCAGACACTGCCCTTCAAACCTCTGAGCCCTCCCCCTGCACCCCATCCTCTCCCTTTATCCATAGAGCTTGTTCTTGCCACCCCTTAGTCCTTGATATCCGTGTGTGTGTGTGTGTGTGTGTGTGTTGATCCTGGGGCTTGGACACTATCCCTGGCTTCTTTTTGCTCAAGGCTAGCACTCTACCCCTTGAACCACAGAGCTGCTTCTGGCTTTTTCTGTTTATGTGGTGCAGAACCGAACCCAGGGCTTCATGCATGCTAGGCAAGCGCTCTATTGCTAAGCCACAGTGCCAGCCCCTGTCCACATAGCTCCACTTCCAGTTTTCTGGTGGTTAATTGGAAATAAGAGTCTCATAAACTGTCCTGTCCAGGCTAGCTTTGAACTGGGATCCTCAGATCTCAGCCTCTTGAGTAGCTAGGATTACAGCACCTGGCTCTGATATTCATTTCTTGAAATAGATACACAGACTTATCACTAATTCACCTTTACTGTGGGTGACCTCTACTCTCCTCTTGGGTGAGGGCTATGCCCTCTTTCTCACCACTCAGGGAGACCCGAGGAGCTGCTGAATCCTCTAGTTTCCCCATGGGTAAACAGGGATAGTGTGAAGGTGAGGGAAAGCCCTGCTTTCCATCATTGAGATGAACACTAATATATAAAGAAGGACTTGAGGATTCTTCCAGCTGAGCAGGGCCTGAGCTGCAAAGGACCCCTTTGTATCACCTCCTCTCATAGGGACATGCCTGAATGGTGGCTTTGTGCTACAGATCTGGGTGGGCTGGCTTGATTTGCCTGTGAGGTGTCTTGCCCCCACAGGTAAACTTTCTAGAAGCCCCTCACCCCTGCTGTGCTTGGAGACACTAGCACCTCTTGGGCCGAGTGGCTGAACCCAGAAAGGCAGAGGCCCCATCTGAGAAGGGTCAGGGCCAGGAGAGCCTCTAATACCACTTGATTCCCCCCAACGTCCCTCAAGAAGGCAGAGGATTTCTGGACAAGGAGAACAGTTGGGTGAATTTCTGATGATGGGATTTGACCTAAAAATTTAAGGACAGGGTCATCAATCCCTCTGGGGACTAACATTGGACAGCTGGGTTCCTCTAAGCGGCCAGGAGGGTGCCTGAGTGAAGCCAAGCCTGCAGGCCAGAGTTGGGTGGGAAGGACCTGGCCTCATACAAACAGGTGACCCCCAAGTGCCCCGAGCCCTGACTGTCCCCAGACCCCAAGCCCTTCAGGCACCTAGAGTCCGTCCCACTGTGCGATCTGGGCTGTGGGACCTGGGACGCTGATCTGGCTCAATCCTGGTTAGACATGCAGCAGGGCGAGGGGTAGAGACTCGCCTTAGGTCTGTGGAGGAAGAGGAAGGGCAGAGGCTTGCTTAGGTCACAAGCATTAGCCGTGACCCACATGGTGGCTCGCTCACCCCCAAACCGCAGCGCACAGCCTTTCAGAGTGGAGCTTATCATGTGGGAAGCCTCCCTCTATGAGGATCCACCTGCCCTGAAACCAGACCCCACTGTGAATGGCCGCAGAGACCCCAGGGCGGCCTTGGCGCGGGCCCTGGGCTTGCCGCCTGTGGCATCTGTCCTGTGAGTGAGCGTCTCTTGGGTCAATCCATCTCACTCCCAGGCGGCTGGAAAACCCACATCACGAGGGACATCCCCCTGCATTTCCAGCAAACGCTGCTGTGGACAGCTCCCAAGGACTCAGTGACTGAGGCCTGGACCCTGCTCCTCCTGACCTGGATCACTCCCCTGCGGTCAGTCTGCCCTCCCCCTGGTTGTCAGGGAGTCTGTGCCCCCCCAACCCCCCCCCGTGCCGGGTATAACCACACAGCCACGTCTCGTGACCCATAGGCCACATGTGGCCGTGGGAGCCCCTGGGTTTCATTCATTTTGGTTACCTCTTGTTCGTGTGCAGTGAACAACCAGCCCAACTGGACCCTCTGACCCTCTTGTTCTGCCTCACCCCTCCACTGCGAACTCCTGGTTGACCACCCATTTCTGCGCTTCTCTGGAGTACAGGCCCAGCCTGCTTCCAAACTGTCAATAAGCAGTGGCACAGAGGGGGGCCAAGGGTCCCCCGCATTGTTCCTCTTTGCTGTAACCCCCGATCAGGAGGTGACAGCGCCCAAGAGTGGTGCTCTGAGCCAGGTGCGGATGGCTCCCACTTGTAATCCTAGCTACTCAGGAGGCTGACAGCCAAAGGATGGAAGCTTGAGGCCACCTGGGAAGAAAAGTCCACAGGGACTCCATCTCTAAAATAGCCAGAGAAAAGCCTGGCTGGAGGCATGGCTCGAGTGGTAGAGTGCTGTTAACTGAGCAAGCAAGCAAGCTGAGCTACAGCAAGACTGTGAGTTTAAAACCCTCGTCCCAACAAAATAAACAGGGCTGCTCAGGGATCAATCCTGACTCTGCTACTGAAGTGTGGTGAGACCTGGGACCTATTTCCCATCTGTGAATCCTCCTGGGGCCCGGCTAAGGATGAAAGGAACTCAGACAGGTGAAGAAGGCAGGAGATGCCTGCCCAGCCAGGGCCTGGTATCTAATTGTTTCCCACCACCCTCTCTTTTCTTATCCAAGCCCTGCTTCCCCCAAAGCCCTCAGCACACTGAGCCCTTTCCCATCAACACTTCCTGTGGGTAGTGGGGAAAAATGGATTTAGGGAGCAGGAAGATGGAGTTCTTCAAAGGGGAAGTGAGCAGCCCCAAACCAGAGCAGGTTAGTGTTTGGAGCTGTCAGCCATCACATACCCCAGGCTCCTCACAGAACCAGGGGGCTTGCTGCTGAAGTTCCAAAGCAGGGCCATGATAGCCCGCCCTGGCTACAAGCTGCACAGCCCCACCAGCCCTGTGTGGGGTAGGTGGTTGGTGGGGGTTGGAGGGCTACCAGGCCCCTTCCAGTCAGGAGTTAACCACCTGCTGTTCTTGTTGGCCTTCTCTCTGGGTGGCTGGGGGAGGTGGCCCTGGGTCCCCAACCCAGAGAACTGGAGGGGAAGCATAGTGTGTGCTGGGCAGTGCCCTGCTCTCAGAGAAAATGACTCCCAGCCCCATTGCCCAAGATCTGATCAACTTTGGACAAATGACTTAACCTCTCTGAGCCTGAGTGTGCTCATGTGTAAGATGGAGCAGAGAAAAGGTATCTATCTGCCTGGAGACTGAGAATGAAATGATGTAATGCATACACACACACACACACACACACACACACACACACACACACACAGATATGCAGCAGAGAGCCAGCTCCAGAGCCTTCCACAGTGCTGGCAGCTCTCTCCTTTAGCATAGGCAGGTCCTCTGTTTCAGGGGAAACTGAGGCACAGAGGAGTCTGTGTCTTAAGCAAGTTCTCTGGAGCTCTGTCAAGTGGAGCCTGGACAGCATCAGTCCCATAGAATACCCCGACTGAGAGTGACCACTGCACCCAGGACCTCAGAACTCCCCACTCACGCCCAGGGCCCTCAAACACCGCCCGAGTGTCTTTAGACTAAGCCACTGGAATATAATACCACCCGCCACCCACTCACCCAGCAGGACCAGGTGAGGCCCAAAGAGAGCTCGGGCCCAGCCAGCCCCACTGGCTGCTCATCCTGGCTTCTCCATATGGCCACAGCCCCCCTCCCCCCCCCAAGAAAGGACTAGGCTGAAAGTACAATTTACCCACTTTCCATCGCTATCTGGCCCCATGCTTCCCTTCAGCCTTGTCTCTTGACCTTATAGTGGCATCCCCCGCTCCCCCAACCTTCACATCCTAAAGGATCCCTAAAGAGCACAAGTCGGGTCCCAGTGTTCACCCAGGCTTGAGTGGCAACTGTAGGGTGCTGGGTGCACAGTAGCCCAACTAGGGACCAAATGGCCTAGGACCAAGCATTGCCTCTGGAGCGGTTTCCCAGGGCGCCTGGAAAGGCATTGAAGCTGGCCCTGCCTCCCTCCCTCCCCGGCCTCCACCTTGCCAGCTAGGGACCATTATCCCCTTCCTCTCTCTCTCTCCCTGCTCCCCTCCTGTCCCCTCCCCTCTGTGCTCACTGCCCTGAGTGATGGTCCATCCATTATGCATGCTTCTTCCTGCTCCACTCCATTTCTCCAGTGCTCACCCCCCCCCCCTTGCACCACCCTGCACCTCCTCTCCCTCCCCCTTAAGGGCTTTTAACCAAGTACATTAGGCAGGGCCAGATGCCAGTCTGACAGATGTCTGTAACGTTAGCCTCCGATTCCCTCCTTCCTCTCTCTGCCCAGCCCAATTTACCTCCCACCACTTGCAGCTGCCTCAACTTCCCAGACTCTGGGGCACCCCCTCCTTCAAGTCTCTCCTCTAAGGCTCCTATTTCTGGCTAGGTCTTCACTACCCAACCCTCTGCCGCCCCCATTGGCCTGGCTAACTTTCAGCTTCAAGCTCCTGGAGAGCAGAGGCATGCTGAATGAATATTCCATCTGGGTGATTATTATTCACATGATATTAATTAATTATTAATTGCAATTAATCTCCTTCATCCCTAACCTTCCTCTGGGAGGCAGGAGGGGGGCCCAGCAGCTGAAAGGGACAGGACACAGGTAGAGCTGATGAGCTTGGGAGCCTCAAACCACTGTCCAGTGCCAGGACAGGAAGGAAGCAATGGCCTGTAGGTGCACCTTGGGAAACTGAGGCAGGAACAAACACCACGCTGTTACAAGAAAGCCTATTGAGGGCGACTTTGGGAGCCTGAACCCCTCACTGAGCACTTAGCTGCTTCTCTTGACCAAACTGTGCTTTAAGCAGGACCACTAACTCTGGCAGGGAGGCTAGCAGAAGAGGGACCCCACAACAGACTGAAAAACGGGGCTGCCCAGGGGCTGGGCTGGCGCGGGGTTCCCGCAGCTGGGCAGGCCCGGTGTGTCTGCACCGCTGGCCGCCAGCCCCACCTGATGGCCCATTGTACAGAAGGGGAAGCTGCAGGAGCTGCAGCTCGAAGGGGGGGGGGTCCCCGAGCCCTGGCTCCCCGGGGGCCTCCCGGGGGCCCCGAGGCCTGCGTGGGCCCCCTGGCCTCACCACCCGGCCCCACTCACCGGGCCTCCGGGCCGCTCCTGGCGGACCCTGGTGTCCAGCTGCTGCTTCCGGACCTCTCCCCCAGAGCTCTCCCCTACCAGCCGGCTGGGCTCCGTGACCTCTGGGGCTTCGGGGCTCCCCACCTGGGGTGGACCCCCCCAGTGCAAAGCTCCTCTGGGACCCTGGGCCCCGAGACCTGGGGAAGACAAGGCCGTGGCTGCAGGATGCCCTCCGCGGGCCACGGGGCAGGCGCCCCGGGAGCGGAGCGGGCACCCCCAGCCCCCGCTCCGGCGTGGCCGCGAGAGCCGGGGGTGGCGATCTGGGTGCCCCGCGGCGGCTCGGGCTCCACGGGGAGGGGGCCAGCCGCTCCCCGGCTGCCCGAGTCACGACCGCCCCCCCCCCCCCCGCCCCGCAGAGCCCGCAGAGCCCCGCAGAGCCCCGCAGAGCCCCGCAGAGCCGGCAGGGCGGCGGCGGGGCCGGACAGGTGGGCGGACGCGCCTTCTCCCCTCGCCCGCTGCCCACCCCGCCGCGCGCCGGACCCGCCGGCACCCACCGGAGCGGTGCCGCAGGATCCGCCGCAAAGCCCGGGGCGCGGGCGGCCGGGCCGGGCCGGGCCGGGCCGGGCGGGGGTCACTCACCGGGCGCGGGGAGCAGCGGCAGCAGCAGAGCCGCGAACGCCCAGCGCCGCAGCCGCCTCATGGTTCGCTCATAATCCTCGGGCTCCGGGGGCTGCGGCGGGCGGGCGGGCGGCGGCGGGCGGGGGCGGCGGCGCCGCGGCGGCCGGGCGGGGGTCTCGGCGCGGCGGCCGGCGGGGAGGCGCCCGGCTCAGCGCGCTCGGGCCGCGGCCATCCCGGCGGGGCGGCGGGGCCGGGTTAAGAGCCGAGCGGCGAGCACGTGAGCCGAGGGCCCGCCCCCCGCGCCCCCCAGCTCGGCGGGCCGGGCCGCCGCGGCGGGAGGACAAAAGAGGCGCCGCCCCGGACCCCCCTCCCCTCCCCCGTCGCTCGGCGGCACCGCGGCGGGGCCCCCGGGGCAGGTGCGCGGCGCGGGCGCACGCCGTCCCCGGCCCGCAGCCCCTCCGCGGCCACCCCCGGCTCGCGGATCTGCGGGGACCCGTAGATGTCTAGTGGGAGGGGGGCTGGGGGGCAGAGGGAGGGTCCCCATCCCCGGGAGGGGGAGGCTCAGCCTCGACGACAGCCCGCCTGGGGACCGGCTGCTGACCTGTCTCCCCCCCCCCCCCACTCCGTGTTGCACCCTGGTGTCCCTGCCAACCTAAAGCTCGGAGGGTGTGGTGTGAATGAGGCGCACGGCGGGGTGTGGGGGGGGGGGGAGGCAATCCCGCCCTCTGCCTCCGGGGACCGGCCCCGCACCAGCGCGTCCCGGGCCGGGCCGGGCAGGGCACCGCAGCCCTCCGGTACCCGGGCCAGACCCCCCTCCCTTCCTGCAGGCAGCTCCCTTCCAGACAAAGATGCCCCGCCACGGGGGGAGCTCCGAGGCACCGCTTGTCACCGCAGCCACCAGGAGGAACGTCCTCCTCCCTCCCTCCCTCCCCTCTCGGATCCGAGTCCCTCAAGTAGGGCATCCCAACCCTTCCTCCTAAACAAAACCATCCAGGTCGTTTACGTAGTTAGCCTGCCCCACTTCTGCTCCCCTGGCTGGTCCCAGCCTTTAAGGAGACACCTGGGGGAGCCCCCAGCCACTCCTCTGGACCAGGTTGTCATTGTCTTTAGAATAGGACACCTTCCAACCCACCTCCCCAATTGGACCCCCAAGCCCAGCTGTCCCAGCTGCTTCCTTAACTCAGTTCCTAGCCTTCCCCCAAGATGGATTCCGTGCCAGGGCTGGAACCTTTGACCTCTGCTGAGTTCCTAGGAGCCAGTGCCTGGGGTGGGGGCAGGGGGGAATGGCGGGAGGCTGATGCTGAAGCCCCCATGACCAGAGTATTTTTGTATTAACACTGGTGAAGCAGAGGTGGGGAGGTAGGGAACCCCTTCCTAGGTCCTCTTCTTCCAGGACCTCTGCAGGGGATGGGGAGCTGCCTCTGGCTTGTGACAGCCTTACTCCTCCCTGCACCCCCCCTCCCCAGCTCTATTTTAGGCCCAGGAGAGGTGAGAAGGCGATTTCCCAGGAGGAGCTGACATCAATGCTGGGAACGAGGTGACTCTCCACCCCCCCCCCCCAACCACCTGCCACTCCAGCCCCAGATGCTCAACAAGGCTGAGCAAACTCTTCCTTCACTGTAGAGATCTTGAAAAACCTCCTGCAGGATGCAGGGATGAGGAGGGCCTCAGGACTGAAGGCCTGGTATGCCTTTGTCACTGGAAAGTCAGTAGAGGCCCAGTGGGAGGGAGGCAGGGCGCAGAGGGGTGGAGAGGTGTGCTCCCATTTTACAGCTGGGGACTTCCTTCTCCGTCTTGCAGTTGCTTAGTGAGAAGTTGGGGCTCCCATCATCAGGGCTCCATTCCTCCCTGGCTGCCTCTACCCACACCTCCCCTTAGACCAGAGTGACTGCTTCAGCTGGCTCCTCACCCATCAAGCATCTAGCCCACCGCGCATCCCCATGCCCCAAGGCACATGGCTGAGCCCTGAGCAGAGGCAGGGTGAAGCTTGCTTCATAGTGGAGAGCCCGAGTCCCTACATGGCCAAGAACACACTGAGCTTGAATGTGACTTCGGAGACTGTGATGGAGGTAGACTCTTGTTCTACCACGTGATGTACTGACCTTTGCTTCCTCTTAGGGAGACTCTCCTAGTCTCCTGACTTTTCCCTTGGTGGCACTCCAGTGGGTTTCTGTTAGGGGCCCAATCATTTGGGTTGTCTGTCTCTAACAGCCTTTTCTTCCTGGGTCCCTCACTTGCAAGGACCTAGCTAGACATGGCTTCCTTGACCACGCCCCATTCCCAGCCCCACAGGTGCTATCTCCCTCCATCTGGTACTGGCTGGGCTCCATGACAGGTACCTGGCTGAGCAGGGAGCTGCCCCTCCCCACCTTCCCTGCTAGTCGGGAACTGCTATCAGTGGGAGACTTTATAAGAATAGAGGGCTAGGCACAGGTGGCTCATGCCTGTAACCTAGGTACTCAGGAGGTTTGGGTCTGAGGATCATGGTTTGAAGCCAGCCCTGGCAGGAAAGTCTGTGAATTTTTTTTTTTGGGGGGGGCAGTCCTGGGGCTTGAACTCAGGGCCTGAACACTGTCCCTGGCTTCCTTTTGCTAAAGGAGCCACAATGCCACTTCTGGCTTTTTCTGTTTATGTGGTACTGAGGAATCGAACCCAGGGCTTCATGCATGCTAGGCAAGCACTCTACCGCTAAGCCACATTCCCAGTCCCTGTGAAATTCTTTATGTCCAATTAACCACCAAAAAACTAGAAGTGGAACTGTGGCTCAAGTGGTAGAGCAGTAGCCCTGAGCAAAAAAGTTCAGGGGCGGTGGACCAGGCCCTGAATTCAAGCCCCAGGATCGGGGGGGGGGGGGTGGATAGGGAAAATCTCCCTCATTAGGCTGGCCCCAAGGACTGTTTCCCCCCTGGATTGGGGCAGAGGCTGTGATTTCTCCCTAGAATGCTCCCTGCCAGGTCCCCACTCCCACTCTACACGGGTGGCCGGCTCTGGTCTCTGTCACTTCCGGCTGGCAGCTAGTATTTTTGCTGGCATTACCTTTGTTGCGCTGCCCTCCTCCAAAGCTCTGGTTTCCACCTACAGCATTCCCCTACCACCACAAGGCCTGAGGACTTCCCTCCCTTGTGGAATTTCCTCCCGCCAGCTCTTCAAATTTTCCTGCTAAAGATAGCCCAGCTGGGCCGATGTGGGACCCAACCTGATCTAAGAAGCTGCAGGTTAGAGAAGGGTATTGGCTGGACAGTGCGATTCCTGCTAATGGAACCGCCCAGGCTTGGTGTCCCACGTGGGGCCTGCAGCATAGACCAGGCCTGCCAATGAAGAAGGATGCAGAAGTCCAGGCTGGGGTCCCGGTCCCAGCTTCCCTACCTGCATGATGTGGGACTTGGAGCACGCTCTCGGCCTCTCTGAGATTGCTTCTCATCCCATGTTGCTGAGGGAGGACTGGGTGCCTGAGCCGTGTACTTACAGCAGTGCACAGTGCTGAAGAGAAACTGGCTCCCTGCTCTGGCCCAGCACCCAAGACCCTTTGTGGCCTGGGAGCCTTGGTACCTGATCCATGCCCCAGTGATGCAGAGACGCCCGGTGACATGGGAAGGGGTGGGGGCAGAGAAGCTTCACAGCACTTGGGTGGGCAGAAGGCTCATCCTGCTTTCAGGTGCAGAGCCAGAGCAGAGGACCGTCCTCACTGGAGCACCTCTCAGAGCCTCCCGCAGCCCCACAGCTCTCAATCCTGCTCAGGGAGGGGCTGGGTGCCCATGGGATACCAGCTTCCCAGGCACACGGGCCCAAGGGCATTGTGGGACATGGATGTTGCTAGGCCCCCTAGGCCCTGCTGCCCTGCTCTCCTGGAGCCTGCAGAGCTCTTGGGATGAGGTGTCAGTCACAGAAGGACATTGCAAAGTGGGAGACTCAGAGATGAACTCAATTTACTCTCGGAGGGAGTGTACAGCTGTGTAGGGTGGGCAATGTTCAATCGGGACGCGGGAGACTCTGTGCCAGGTACAGCAACGTGTATCCGATTCCCGTTACTTCTTAGCAGGGCAAAACCACTTACTACTTCTACCTTTCCCACTCAGAAAACCAAGCTTCAGGAGTTTAAGAGCTCGGGGTTAGGTAGCAGAATATGGACTTGAGGAGGTAGGTGGGTGGCAGGCCAGATGTACAGAAGGGAAAGGGAGCAGGACTTGAAACTGGCTGGTAGGCAGGAGTTGGAGAATGGGGGAGAAATCCAAGGACACAGGGAAAGAGAAGTCAGGGTCTCCTTTTGAGGATTCCTTCCGACTGCCGGTGTGCCAGCGGGACAGCACAGGACAGGATGAAAGGATGTGACGGAGATCATGGTGATTTACCATTGTGTGTGTGTGTGTGTGGGGGGGTGGCCTTGAAAGCATCTCCTCCACACAGTTCAAGACTTGGAGCACTAAAGAAAGAGTGTACCCAAGTCACAGTAGGATTATGGGAGTGGCCAGACCTGTCCTGTGCCCTGTTTTTTTTTTTTTGAATGCTGGTCCTGCGGTTTGAAATCAGGGACTGGGCACTGTCCTTGAGCTTTTGTGCTCAAGGCTAGTACTCTACCACTTGAGCCACAGCTCCACTTCTGGCTCTTTTAGTGTTTAATTGGGGATAAGAATCTCATGGAAGCCAAGCATTGGTGGCTCACACCTGTAATCCTAGCTACTTAGGAGGCTGAGATCTGAAGATTACAGTTCGAAGCCAGCCCTGGCAGAAAAGTCCCTGTGAAGCTCTCTTATCTCCAATTAACCACTGAAAAACCAGAAGTGACTGGTAGAGAACAAAGGAAGGGGTGACAATGTCTAAAAAGAAATGTACTCCTTACCTGACTTATGTAACTATAACTCCTCTGTACATTACCCTTATATCTGTTTTTTAAAAAAACAACTGGAAGAAGAGCTATCACTCAAAGTGGTAGAGTGCTAGCCTCAAGCAAAAGTCCTCAGGGGCAGCACCCAGGCCCTGAGTTCAAACCCCATGACTGACAAAAAAAAAAAAAAAAAAAGGCTTATGAACTTTCCTGCCCAGGCTGGCTTTGAACAGTGATCCTCAGATCTTAGCCTCCTGAGTAGCTAGGATTACAGGTATGAGCCATCCGCACCTAGATTAGTTTAGGAGAGCTCCTGGTCACACCTGGAGAAGTGAAAGGACCAGTGTGGGGAGTGAACAAGTGTCCTGGAGTGGTTCTGGGGTGAGCCATAGGGCTGGAGGGCTCTTCTGGGGCTAAGCTGACTTGGGTCCTGTTGTATACACAGATGAGTGGCAAGTGGGCAGGCTGGGGGAAAGACACGGGATTGTTGGGGCTGGGGTTTCAAGAAGAAAAACCTGACTTGGTCTTGTGGAAGTATCTGATGCCCTTAGAATAGAAAGGCCCGGTGGAATGCTGCAGAAGGGGAGGAAGGCATGGAGGCAGAGGGCAGAGCCTGATCTGAGAAGCCAGAGACAAGGCTGCACCTTCTTCAAGCTGCTGAACCAACACAGGTATCTTCCAGGGTGGAAGAGCATCAAACTTTTTGGCAAAGGTGAGGTGTGGAGTCTGAGAAGGAAACTGGCAAGGGTGGCTGGGTAGGCCTAGGCCTGGCAGTCCTTCCCAGAAGGACATTGTTCCTCTGAAAAAAAGTCAGAGACCAAAATGGAGGGGGCTGATAGCCAAATGGTGCACTGCCTATTGAGGTAGGGGAAGTGGACTTGACATCACAATAGTCCTCAGGTCATTAAGCCAGAGGGGCCCAACTCATGTGAGTAGCACTTATTTGTCCTGGTCAGGTGTCCGGCGTTTGAAGCACAGAAGCTGGAATAGACAAATGACTACCACAGCAGATGTCGGAGGTCACAATCTGTGAGATGGGCCAGCTTGGGGGGGAGGAGCTTGTGATGGAGAAATAGGCATGAGAACCTGGGTTTGCAGGCTCCCCAGTACAGCATGTGAAGGTGCCAGTGAGGTCTGAGAAAGGGGGAGAGGAAACTTCCAGGAAACAAGTTTGCTTACATGTCACAAAAGGAAGGAAGGATCTCAACAGGGCCCCAGAGCAAGCCCTTGCCCATGGGTGGTGAAGGACCGGGCCTGGAGCAGAAATGTCTGTTGGGTGGCATGTTCTTGGCCTGGGTGACCAACACATAGGCGACTATTCAACCAGGCAGATAGGAATGGGAAGCCAGGGCAGGGCAGGGCAGAGCCCGCCCCTCCCCCCCCCCCCCCCCCCCGCAGGCCTGGGGTGAGCCCGAAAGAGGGTGGCAGGAGGGTGGGGACCATGGCAGGGCCCTCATCCCTGCCTTGGGTCACAGAAGGGCAGATTGGGGACCAACACACTGAACTCCTGGCCTACCTCTTTTCTATTTATTAACAAATTTATTTACATTTCCTGAACCAAGATCAATGGCGAAACTTCACAGGAATGGCATAAAAAGGCTAAAAGGGGCCTCTAAGGACGGTTGTGTACACAGATGCTCTATTTCCAAACTAACAACTCAGGTCCTCACCCGCAGCTAGCCCCCCCCTCTTTCCTCCAAAAGGAGACAGAATAGCACCAGGCTTCCGGCAGCTTCAACATTTAAAGAGACAAACACACAACAGAGGCAGAGAAGGGTGAGAAGAACCACAGGATAAATTATGATTTAAAAAAACAAAACAAAACAAAAAACACAAAGTGGTCAAAGAATCGATAGCAAACCCATTTCTGCTTCTAGATTAATGGCTTGGCAGAAAGAAATGGGGGGAGGTCCTTGGGGAAGGAGGGAGGGAAGAGGGTGATGTAGGAGTTGGCAGGTGAGACAGGAGCCCGGGGAACAGCAGAACCCCAGGTGGGCCACTGAGAAGAGCTGCAAGGGTCTCCCAGAGGGGGGCTCAGGCCACATCCGGGCTCAGGGGGAAAGGTCAGTGCTGGGCCCCAGTGAAGTGCGTGGGGGGAGGGAGCATGCTAAGTGCTGCAGCCGGAGCCCCTCCTCTGCTTCATATGTTCCTGAGGAACTGTGTGAGCGTGGGGGGCGGGGGGAGGGGACACAGGCGGTTCAGAAAGCAGGAGAGACCACATGCTTGTGGGAAAGGAGGCTGGGGTGGGGGTGGGGAACAACTAACCCTAGGTACTGCAAAGAAGCAAGTGCCTGGGGGACAGGGCAGGAAGCTAGACCACTCCTGCTTCTTTGCCAACTTTGCCTCTCTCCTGGAAAGGGCAGCTGGCTCTGGCTGGGCAAGCCCATTGCAGTGGATGCCTGGTGGCCCGGTTAGGATCTGATTGGAGGCAGGGAGAGGAGAGGGCAGCTTCAGGCTCAGACTCTTGTCCAGAGACCTGCTGGGCAGGAGACCCAGCCCTGTGGGTCCTGCGGAGCCTGGCTACTTCCTCAAAGGCCGGGCGGGGGCTCCTTCCGCTTCCCGGAGCGGCCCTGGCCAGGAGGCACACGGGGTCCATCTATAGCTCTGGACTTGGGAGCACCCAGGGAGTCACAGGACCAGCTCTCTGCTGGCCCTGGGTGGGGGCTCGGGCTGCAGGGCAGGGAGACAGGCCATTTGGAGAGGCTGGGGGACCCAGCGCCACCGGGAGCAGCAGATCCCTGCTGCCAGAGGGCCGGGGAGTGAGGGAGACTGACTCTCCAGAGGTTCTCCTGCCATGGAGGGCAGGTGGGCTGGTGGCTGGCCTGGGGAGCTGTGAGCCGGTCCATCTGTTGGGGAGCAGGGCCAGGACCCGGAGCTGCATAGTCAGGACCTTCAGACTCTGAGGGCCATTCTCCTCTCAGCCAGAAGGGCTGTGGAGTCCATAGCCGCACCTTGTCTGAGGGCTACAAGGGGAACAAGAGGTCTGAGAGGGAAAAAGAGAGAAGGTCCCTGTCCTCAGTGGTGGTGGCACCACAGGAGTAGAGGGCTCTTGAGATATAAAAGGAGGCATGTGGCCAGGAGGTCCCCGGTCTCTTCTTGGCACAGCCACTTGGGAACTGAACCTTCCGCTTGTGTCTAGCAAGTGTCCGATTGGGACCAGAGGAGAGGTTGGTAAAATCAGATTTGGTCAGAAGGCAGTGGGTAACAGGGGTTGGTGGCTGGGTCCCTGGGGGGGTCACAAGCACACCACCTGCCCCTGCCAGCTCCTGGCAGCTTGCGACTGACCCGGGCACATCGCCAGTCCCTGTGGGCTCAGCTGGTTCCTCTGTACTACCCACTGTCCTGTGCTGCTCTGCAGTCCATGGGGTTTGCCCATCATCTTCCTTCCTCATCTCAGGAGAGGCTGTCCTGGGCTGGCAGGGCTGGCTTGGTGGTGGAGTCTCAGGACAGAGGATGTCACAACGAGAAGCCGGGGAACCTGATTGCCTGTGGGGAGGAAAACACTCAGTGAGCTGCAGGCAGCAAGATGTGAGCTTCCGGGGTCGGGATGAGGATGGGAAGAGTAGCCTGTGTGATGCGACCCCTGCGGGTCTTGGCATGGTGAGATGTCTGCCGGGGCCTGATGCTGGGGACCTGCAACTGCTGTGTGCACCTCTCTTGGCTCTGCAGCCTGCGGTCAGGGCTGGCCAGAGGAACTGGGTAGTCTACTACATCTACTGACTTCAAAGAGGTTACAGAAAGCACAGAGCCCGGCTCGACACAATCTGCAGAGGTGGAGATCTGGGTAGCAAGGGACACCATGGTCCTTGGTAGGAGGCCTTGCTGAGCAACAGAGGGTAATGGGGTGCAGAGGGCCCTGAAATCCCCACCAAGCCCCTGCTAGCCTTTCTGAGACTAACTTCTGGAAAAGGAGAAAAGCTTGCTTGCCAGCCATCTGGGAAGGATCTAGGAACTAGGAACTAGCTGGCTACAACTGCTCATTCTGCAGGTCAATGGTCACCACTGAGATGGTGGGAAGAGAAAAATGCTACAGGTTGGTCCCCGATGCTGCTGAGAGTTTCTTCCCACCTGGACTGGGTAACAAGGCAGTGTGTCTGCAGCTGGGGGGTACTCACCTGGGGACGGTGGCCTGGGAGGAGATATCTGCAAAGCTGTGGCTGAGCTGGGCGATGATCCCATCGATTTCTGCATATGGATGGGCTTCTAGGGCAAAGCTCTGGTGCCGGGCACTCTGAAGATGCTACCCAGGACCAGAAGAGGCATGGGGCATTAGAAAAGGCTGGGGTGAGATAAGCAGAGCTCCCAACCTGGCCTTAGGCAAGACTCATCCTTGACTATCCTGTCTGGGGAGGGGCTGTCTAACAGCAGGGCTTGCTCACCACATGGAGCTCCCCAAAGGTCTCCTTGCAGCACTCGCAGTACCCCTTCTTCCTTCTGGGCAAGGTGTATGCAGCTGATTGCAGGCTTGGCTCAGGATCCCTGAGTTCTCTGGGGAGGAGAGTGGAGACGCTGGTCATGAAGGTGTACTCAGGGGAGGGGCTGCTGCTGACAGTCTGGCGCTCAGACCAGGAAGAGGACCAAGATGATCAAGGAGCCAGGCAGGCCTACCCTACACTTGGTACCACACACCTCAGGGTGGCAGGAGAGGCAAGGAAGAGGAGGTCCCTGCATCCTCCCTGTGTCCTCCTTGCCTCTACATTTCAAACCACAGGTGAGGGAAAATGGCAGTGGCTACAGAAGAGTCCTGTGTAGAAATCCACCTGTGTGCCTAAGACACAGCCATGTCCGCCTGACCTGTAAGATGGAAGGCAAAGTGCTCCATGGCAGGGAGGGGACCGTTCCGCCCTCATTTTCAAGCTGGCTGGTCCCTCTCACAGTTGCCCCCTCTCAAATCTCCTTTCCAAGGAGTCTTCTCATTGGAATTTCAGCCCTGTATATCACATGGCCTGAGGGGCATTGTGCTCTTTGGCATCCTAGACACGTCTAAACCTCCCATTTGTGCAGGTCCTGAATCCTATCCCTGAGCTTTTTGCTCAAGCCACAGCTCCACGTCTGGCTTTTTCTTAGTTAACTGGAGACTAGAGTCTTATAGACTTTCCTGCCTGGGCTGGCAGCAAATCTTGACTCTCAGATCCCAGCCTCCTGGGTAGCTAGAATTACAGTGCTTAGTTTCAAAATATTTCCCTTTTAAGGACTTGCTAATTTCCAAGTACAACAAAACATATAGAAAGCTGTTTAAATTGTGTTAAACTGAAAAACACACATCTAGTAACAGAGGGCGCAGGCCCCAAATATCAGGGCTCCTTACGCATCACTAAGTGATCAATGGTCATATAGAAAAATGAGCAAAGGATATGAAGAAGGGTCACACAAAAAGAAATTATCTCCAGCTGGGCACCAGTGACTCATGCCAGTAATCCTAGCTATTCAGGAGGCTGAGATCTAAGGATCATGGTTCAAAACTAGTTGGGGCAGGAAATTCAGGAGACTCTTATCTCCATTTAATGACCAGAAAACCGTAAGTGGCACTGTGGCTCAAAGTGGTAAGAGTGCTAGTCTTGAGTGAAAAAGCTCAGGGACAGCACACACACACACACACACACACACACCCCAAAAAAGCTGCGACAGCACACACACACACACGCGCAACACACACACACACACACACACACACAGAGCTGCGAATGGAGTTATGGCTCAAGTGGTAGAGTCTTAAGCAAAAAAGCCCAGATCCTGAGTTCATACCCAAGACTGGACCTCCCCCACCCCCCCAAAAAAAGATACAGCAAACTGTTGGATTGGTGGATGCTGACAATCTGACAGCATGCAGTACTAAGTGAGGAGGGGCTAGCAGTGCAGGGAGCATTAACCTCACTTCTCTGAAAAGCAGCAAATTTGGCCACATTGATGAAAATGAGAAATGCAGGCATCCCTGGACCCAAGCATTTCTGTCTTTAGGAATTTATCCCACAAATACACTTGAACTAATACAAATTTACTCTGCACAGCTAATCTATGCATGGATCAATAACAAACTGGTTAAATAAAGGAGAGCAAATCTATACAATGGTACATTGCACAGCCAAAAAAAAAGGGGGGGGATAAGAATGCTTTTTAGTCGTAATAAGAAATTAATTTAAAATATATTAGGTGGAAAAGGAATGACCCAGCAATAGACCCACCGAGATGTATGCCCATGCAATATCTCAGGACTAACAAGGAGGCTGGCTCTGGATGCAGAATTTTCACTTAAAGTACTTCATAATCGTGTGTGTGTGTGTGTGTGTGTGTGTGTCTTGGGGCTTGAACTCAGACTGTGAGCCCGGTCCCTGAGATTCTTTTGCTCAAGGCGTACTCTACTACTTGAACCACAGCTCCACTTCCAGCTTTTTTGGGGTAGTTTATTGAAGTCTCCTGGACTTTTATGCCCAGGCTAGCTTTGAACCGCAATCCTAAGATCTCTGTCTCTTGAGTAGCTAGGATTCCAGGTGTTAGATGTCTGTGCCTGGCATAATTCTTGATTTTGGAATCTAAAATACTTTTTTTTTTTGAGACAGCATCTAAGTAGTTCAGGTGGGCCTTGAATTTGGGATTCTCCTCTTTCAACCTCCTGTATGCTGAGATTACAGGCATGTGCCACCTGTAATTAATCATTAGTAATTAACAAAAATTTAAATGTGAAAAATCAAACTTTTTTTTTTTTTTTTTTTTTTTTTTGCCAGTCCTGGGGCTTGGACTCAGGGCCTGAGCACTGTCCCTGGCTTCCTTCTGCTCAAGGCTAGCACTCTGCCACTTGAGCCACAGTGCCACTTCTGGCCGTTTTCTATATATGTGGTGCTGGGGAATCGAACCCAGGGCTTCACGTATACGAGGCAAGCACTCTTGCCCTTAGGCCATATTCCCAGCCCCAAATCAAACATTTCTTCTAGTATAGATTTTCTTTATTTTATCTTCCCCATTTTTCCTCCCTTTTTGCTGGTACTGGGGTTTGAACTCAGGGCCTTGTCCTTGCTCATCTTCTGCTTGGCTGGCACTTGAACTATGCCTCCGGCCAAGCTTTTTTGCTGATTATTTGGATTTTTTGTTTTTATTTTTGTCTTGCCAGTCATGGGGCTTGACCTCTACACCTGGGTGCTGTCCCTGAGCTCTTCAGCTCAAGGGCAGTGCTCTACCATTTAAGTCCAGCACCACTTCAGTTTTCTGGTGGTTAATTAATTGGAGACAAGAGTCTTACAGCCTGGGGCTGGGAATGTGGCTTAGTGGTAGAGTGTGTGCCTAGCATGCATGAAGCCCTGGGTTCAATTCCTCAGTTCCACATAACCAGAGAAAGATGGAAGTGGTACTGTGGTTCAAGTGGTAGAGTGCTAACCTTGAGCAAAGGGAAGCCCCAGGACTGGCACACACACAAAAAAGTCTCACACAACCTTTCTTGCCTGGACTGCCTGTGAACCTTGATCCTCAGACCTCAGCCTCCTGAGTAGCTAGGATTACAGGTGTGAGCCTGATTATTATCTCTAGACTTTTTTTTTTTTTGCTCAAGGCTAGCACTCTACCACTTGAGCCACAGCACCCCTTCTAGCTTTTCCTATATATGAGGAATCGAACTCAGGGCTTCATGTATATGAGGCAAGCACTCTACCACTAGGCCATATTTCCATCCCCTATCTCTAGACTTTTCTGTAAGCTGTGCCTTGAACCCAGATCATCTGGATCTCAGCTTTTTTTTTTTTTTTTTTTTTGCCAGTCCTGGGCTTGGACTCAGGGCCTGAGCACTGTCCCTGGCTTCTTTTTGCTCAAGGCTAGCACTCTACCAGTTGAGCCACAGTACCACTTTGGCCTTTTCGGTTTATGTGGGGCTGAAGAATCGAACCCAGGGCTTCATGTATACAAGGCAAGCACTCTACCACTAGGCCATATTCCCAGCCCTTCAGCTTTCTTTTTGTTGATTGTGGGGCTTGAACTCAGAGCCTGAGCACTGTCCCTGAGCTCTTTTGCTCAAGGATAGTGCTCTACCACCTCTGGTTTTTGAGTGGTTAATTGGAGATAAGGGTCTCAGGGATTCTTCTGCCTGGGCTAGCTTTGAACCATGATCCTCAGCTCTTAAGTCTCCCGAGGAGCTGTGATTACAGGCACAAGCCACTGGTGTCCCACTTCAGCATGAGTAGTTAGGATTATAGGCAGGAGCTACCAGCCCACCCCCTAACACAGATTTTCTATACACATGCACACACACATGTACACACTTAGGTGGAACCCCACGTTTCACCTGGGCCAGAGTTCCTAGCAGGCAGATTCAAAGCTGCACTGCTTCCTTATCTCCCCTTTACAGCCTCTCAGCTCTTCTAAATTCCAAAGCTGTTCAGGACTGGCTCCCTTGCTGGCCTCCCGCTTAGGCCTCCTCCCAATGGGATTTTCCCTGCTATCTACCGATTCATCTAGAAAGGAATGAAGACATTTGGGAGTTACCCTCTGCTCATCTCCTTGCTCCCCACTCTACTTCCATATTTCCTTCCTCTACTCTCCTACCTTCATTAGTTGCTGACCCGCAGCCTTCATCTGCGGAAGGAATCCAGGGGTTCTCTGATTTTGAGGCTGAGTCTCCCCTAGTCTACTGTGCTGGTCCACTAAATTAACCCTGTGGCTCAGGAGTCAGAAAGTGCCAAGTATGGTGGCACACATCTATAATCTTAACACTCAGGGAGGCCAACACAGAGAGATAATAAATTTGAGGTTAGCCTGGGCTACATAGTAAGACCTTGTCTCCAAAAAAAGGAAAGAAGGAAGGGAGAGAAGAGGGGAGAAAGAGAGGGAAGGAGGGAGGGAAGAAGGAAGGAAAGAAGGCAGGCAGGCAAGGCGACTGGCTGAGCTGCCTGATCTTGGTTAGGAGGTTCAGATTCTCAAGCACTGAATGAACATACCTATAAGTCATCATGGCCATACAATGCAGTGAGTTCTTCCAGCCCCCTGCCCCTTAGTTATTCCTCAACTTCTATTGTGAAGTGAATCTGGGAGATTGTAAAAATGCAGCAATTAGGGATCCATCATCAAAGACGCTGATTCTGCACATGTGGGCTAGAGCCTAGGCGTGTTTTGGGAGGATGGTGGGAGCCTGCATTCTTAAGGAGCTCCAGGGCACTCTGATGGCAGTGGTCATACAGCTCTGAGCCCTCTGGACACAAGTTAAATTCTCCAAATAAAATGGATAAATACTCCTAGTCTCTCTTCTCTGGGCTAAGTTTCAAAAAAGATTTTGCCAAAGGAGCAAACAGATGGCCATTCCCAAATCTGACCAGCAGGCCCCTGAGGGGGAGGACTTTGGCCTGTACCCAGTTCTTGGTGCTCAGGAATTAAAGACTTACCTGGAATGCTGCAAGCTGCTGGGGGTTGTCAGAACCTCAAAAGGACTTGCAGCTTTGGGTCCCAGAAAAGAAATTTCAGGAAAGGATTTAAACTGACGGTGGAAAGGACGAAACTTCCTGCAACAAAGAAAACTTGGACTTTGACTACAGTGGGCAAGGGATAAGCTGGGAAGGGAACTAGGTCAGCTCTAGAATTCCCAACCCTGAGGTAAGTTCTCAATCAGAATGTTTATCGGCCTTTCTAAGTTAAACGACTACTATTAACTGTGCTTTTCAAATAGACTTACACGCACTCCCTAATCTGAATCATTCAAGCGCCCACTGGGCACGTGGTGAGCTAGGATCACTGGCATGGGCCACTGACGCCCGGCTTCCTGACCTACTTCTTGATAGTTGTCTCTTGAGCCTACAACGGCTGTCAGGTCTCTAGCTGTACAGAAGCTTAGTGGAAGACTGTTTAAACCAGAGTACTGTGGGCTTCCCATCCCGTGAAGGGAAGCATTTCTACACTGGACTGATCTCCCCACCCTGCCCCCCACCAGTGGAGAGGAGTGTTCTCAATAAAGAAGGGGGACACAGTGAAGGATCTCGATGGCTGGCCTTGTCTTGAGTAGCTGTGGCAATTTGCCTGAAGTTTCAAACACACAAGAGACTTCCAGAGCCTGATGTGTGCATGCTCAGCAAACCTTGCTGACTGAGGTCACTGCCAGGCCTGGCCTGCATGGTGGCTGTGGTGCCTATGGTCTGGGGATGGAGGCTGTGGATCCCTGGCAGCAGGGTGAGACCTGTGGCCCCACGAAGGAACTAACAAGTGAATCTTCTTGAACTCTTAAGGAGAGAAGGATGGCCACAACTCCAGCATCCCGCTTTCTTCCTCTTTAATGTTTTGTTTTTGCGCAGGATTGGTCAGGAGGCACCTGCTTCAGAATAGCTCATGAAAACATGACAAGAAAACTCAGCTCCTTTGGATTTCCTCTCCGGCCTACTGGATACCAGGAGCACATTCGCAAGGCGCCCTGCCATGTGACACTTCCTGTGCCTGCCATGCGCAGTGCAGACAATGAGGCACTACAGTGTCTCAGCTGTGGTTTATCTAGTTGTGAAGGAACTGAGGATGAAGAGCTGTGCTTCATCCCATTGGGAAGGAATAGAGTACCTCAACTTTCAGTTCTTTCTATTAGCTTTGGACCAACACAGCCAACTGTGTATTGTCCACAGGCACTGAGAAGGGAAGTAAGGCCCCCTGAGAGGCTGGTTAGGCTGCAGGCTCCAGGGTCGGGCTTTCAGATCCTCTGCCTGAGGAAGGAGGACAGAAAGCCCTGGTTCCAGTCGTCTCTGCTGAGCACAGATGCATCTATTTCCTGTCACTTTTGTGTTTTGAAACCACTATGCATTAACATGGACTTGTGATGTAGTAGCTATTGCAGAATCAGTGACAGCCAAGGTGGCTGCTAAGACCCATGAGGCTGACATTGTCGTGTGGCTCTCATGCTCTGGGTAAGAAGGACAGCGTGGAGGGAATACCTGGCAGGTTCTTAGCTTTGGACTAGCAAGATGGTGGGTGGTACAAGTCCTTTCTCAGACCTCAGTTTCCCTCACAAGGAAGATGGGACTGCATGCTTTTTTCACCCAACACTGGCATGAGATAACATATTACTGAAAAAGGGCTCTCAAAGCAAAGCACAGGACTTCATACAAGTACAAGGTGGTCTGACAAGGGATTCCCAATGCCATGCCCCACATCCGCATTCTAGCCAGGATGATGCCATAGATTGTACTAGTGTTGTGACTGGACCAGGGTCAGTAATGATTCAATAAGAAGTGTCAGTACAAACCCAGGGAGAGAAAGGTGGCAGCTCTTCCTGCATGGGACAGCACAAGCTTCTAAGAGGAGAGTTGCAAATCAAAGTAATGATCCTATAGGATCATTAACCTCTGACTCATTTCTAAGAGGAATATCAACTGCACAATGCTACCCTGAGTCTGCCCCTGGTCTGTTTAAGCCTTCTCCCTGACAGTAGGAGAAAGCAGCTCCTAGGAGGACAAAGGTACAGGGACTCGTGCCCTGCTGACAACTTGTGTTCCCTGAGTACCTCCCTCCATGGTGCTGGCCTGGTGGGGTGAACAGTGATGTGAGGCCCCACTTACCTGCTCACATCTTCAATTTTGAGGAATGGTGACTTCAGTCTGGCCGCTGCAAGGGGAAGAACGCACATATGAGCAATCTGGCCCAGTGCAAGAGCCACACATGGATAAAGTGGTCTGAGAAGTGAGGCTCCGCCAAAGCCCAGGAACCTGTGCTCTTTTCATTTGGCAGGGTAAGTCACCTAACCCTCTGCTGGAACCCCAGGGGGACAAGAGTCACATCCTTTCAGGGAAAAAGGTTACAGACATGTCTTCCTACCTTAGGACATAGGACCCCCCCTTGCCTGTGGGTTCTGGAGGCTGTCAACCACATACGGATGCCACCACCATTAGAAATCTGGCTGACAGAGAAAGCTAGGTTCTGCTGGTCTGGCTAAAAGCAGGCTGAGGTCCCACCAAGTCCCAGGTCTCCCTGTATCTTGGCTCCTGGTGCCTCAGAATCCTGATGGACATGAGAACATTCCCTGGGCAGAAGATGCTAGTGTTTGGAGCCACAGTAGAGAGGAAGGTTAGGTAAGGAGTGTTTAGTAGGGGGGGGGGGGTGGGCGGGAGGGAGAGGGTCCTGTCCTGCCTGTAATCTCAGCTACTTTAGAGGCTGAGAGCTGAGGATTACAGATTGAAGCCCACCTGGGTAGCAAAGCAGTGAGATCCTTATCTCCAGTTAATCAGTCCAAAAATGTCAAAAGTGGACTTGCAGCTCAAGTGGTAGCCTTGAGTGAAAAACTCAGGCAAGAATATAAGGCCCTGAGTTCAAGCCCCAGTACAAAGAGTGTTTCATGATCTTAATAGGATAGAAAAGTCTCCCAGGGGGCTGGGGATATGGCCTAGTGGCAAGAGGGCTTGCCTCCTATACATGAGGCCCTGGGTTCAATTCCCCAGCACCACATATACAGAAAATGGCCAGAGGGGGCGCTGTGGCTCAAGTGGCAGAGTGCTAGCCTTGAGCAAAAAGAAGCCAGGGACAGTGCGTGCTCAGGCCCTGAGTCCAAGCCCCAGGACTGGCCAAAAAAAAAAAAAAAAAAGTCTCCCAGGAGAGATCTGGTTATTGAAAAATATAGGGCAAAGAGGAGCAAAGGAGGCAAATTTGGACTCAATCAAGACAGTTACCCCCTACCAACAAGTTGTTTGCATAATTTACAAAATCTCTCAAGCTAAGTAAGGATCTCTTCTATCCCTTCACTGTGACCAGTTGTCAAAGGCAGAGCAGACAGGCTGGGAGCTGGGTAAAACCAAGAGGCAGCCACTAATTCCCCCAAAGAGCCTGCTACCTCAGTCCCAACCCCGCAGGAGGCCATTGTAGCACCCAAGCAAAATGTAGCCTCTTCTCTTTGGGTAGCAGCTCCTGTTAATTACCTTTTGGGGACAAGTTCTTGTCTTTCTAATTAAGTAAGACAGTGATTAAAGTCAATTCCCCTACAGACTTCCCAGAATTTCAAGCATGAGGTGGTGCCAAGTAACTTTTCTTAGATCCTGCTTGGGCAGGAATAAATGCCACTTAAAGAGCAGCTCTGGGAGAAACATCCAGGGGGAAGAAACTCTCCTGCTGTCCAAGAGGAACCAGGAGACAGAGTCCATCAATCTGCCTGTTTGTCAGTTTCAGGGAGTTTGGCATTTCTGAAAACGGTAGGCAGCTGTCAAACTGCCCACCCCAAACTGCTACTGAATCAGATGGAAAAAGACCGTGAACTTCAATCGATGCCCGGGAACAGGCAGAGGACACACACAGGAGCCAGTGCACCTGCATGGCGTCCTGACTCTTGGGGAGAAGCCTGACCCAGCAGCTCTACACTGGTACTTGGATGGACTTCTCTCACCCCAGAGATCTGAGGCACAGGCCTTGGAAACATGAGGGGGCAACACAAGCTGGACTTGCTTCCTGCCACAGAAAAGCGAGCAGATGCTGCCTCAGAGGGAGCCATGGGGAAGTGTTTATAGAGGGAGGGATAGCAATTAGATGAAGAAAAGCTTCCACGCTGACCTTTCCGTGCTCTTGACTCCACTCCTGGATGTGTTCCCTAAATGGAAAGGGAAAATAGGTTAAGGATGTGAGAGAGCCACAGGGGTCGAGGAACTGGGCCTGGGAGGCCCAGTTGCTCTGATTTTGTCCCACTTTGATTCCTGCTGTTGGAAGGTCTGCAAAACTAGACTCTCAGAACTGGACACCGGTGGCTCACACTTATGATCCTAGCTTACTCAGGAGGCTGAGACCTGAGGACCATGGTTCACTGTCAGCCAGGCAGATCAATCTGTGAAACTCCAACTAACCAGCAAAAAGCCAGAACGGAAGGTGTGGCTCAAGTGGTAGAACACCACAAAAAAAGCTAAGGGACAGCGTCCAGTACCAGCACAAAAACAAAAATTAAACTCTGGGACTGTGAGCTGGAACAAACCTGAGCAGAGGCGTCCTCTTCCTGCCCAGGACCATGAGGAAAGAGAGGACAGCTGCTCAGTGAATCTCCATGGAAATGGACTTTCGGCAGGAGATGCAGGGTGGAGCACAGAGCAAAGGCTTTGCAGTTGCTCTGGCCCAGGCAGGAAGTGGAACTGTAAAGTGAGGAGCATCTACCTACCTGACAGGCTAAAACTGAAGCACGTGAAAGACCCAACACACTAGGTGATCACTAGGTACTGGCTTGAGCCATAAAGTGCTGCTTGTGGCTTTTCCTGAGTAGTTTGTTAGAAATTAAGACTCATGAACTTTTCTGCCTAGGCTGGCTTCAAACTGTGATCCTCAGATCTCAGCCTCCTGAGTAGCTAGGATGATAGGCATGTGCCACTGGCGCCTGGCTGTGGTAGCAGCTTTTATCTTTGAGGCACTGCTGGCTTTCCAGGTCTCCTTATGGATGAGGGAGAAGAAAACGGCTATTTGCTTCTCAGTGCTCATTTTGTGTACCCTAGCAGTATGGGTCAAAACCAATATTTAAGACAAGGTCAAATAAAGCTGTTACAAAAAACCAAATAGGTTAAAATGAAAGGCAGGCTGGGCACTGGTGGCTTACGCCTGAAATCCTAGCCACTCAGAAGACTGAGATCTGAGGATTGTGGTTCAAAATCACCCTGGGCAGGAAAGTCCATGAGACACTCATCTCTAATTAGCCATCAGAAAATAAGAAATAAGAAGTGGCGCTGTGACTCAAAGTGGTAGATGGCTAGCCTTGAGCTGAAGACCTCAGGGATAGCACCCAGGCCGATCAAAGTCCCATGACCAACAAAAAATAAGAAAAAAAAGGCAGCCCAAGAGCTGGGGTAGGGGCAGGATGGGAAAGCCGAAGGGTCTAGAACTGTCTGTGCATCTGGGCCCCAAGCAGCTTGATTCCCCTCCAGTTGCACCTCTAGGGCAGACAAACCAGATCAAACTGCCATTCTGGAAGACCCAAATACCTACTACATGGGTTACTGAGGGAAAGCAAAGCATAAATGCTGTACAGTCACATAAAGGAAAGACATTTTTCTTTGGTTTACAATGCTAAGATGGAACCCAGGGTCTCATGCATGCTAGCCGGAACTTTTCTTGAGCTAAACCCTCAGCCCAAAACAGGAGGATTTCTGACATTTGCCTGTATGTGTGTGGAATTCTAGAAAGGAATGTGTTCACACTGTTTATGTTGGGAATGGAGGCTGAGGGACCTAAGTTGGAAGGATAACAGGGAGACTCTTCGTTGTAAACCTTTCTGAATTTTGAACACAAATCTATTCATTAGCAGTATAACTCCCCTAGTACATAGCTGGAGATGTAGAGAGGGGGTTATTAGAATCTGAGCATGCCAGCCACTTTGGATGCACTTTGCTCCTCCTGTTCGTCCTATTCCTCGATGCAGAGCCTAGGTGGGATCTGCAGGTTCAGTCCTTCCTAGTGTTTAGGCTTGGGTGCAGACACTGTGGCTTTAAATGAGTCTAGGCTCCGTTGATGGGGCATGTGCAGTTTTAACCCCAGCAGGAAGGAAAAGCCAGTAAGGACTTGGAAGGTGACAGCTACTCGAAGCTACAACTCCCTCTCCCTCATGCAATCTGTAAGTTCATTTCCCAGGCCAAGAGCTGTCCCTGGAATGGCAGGCTGGATGCAGGTCATGAGCATTTGCACATTTATCTAGGCCAGGCTCATCCACAGGCAGCCCCTGGCCCAGACTGCAGTAATCACAGGAAGAGAAAGGAAAGGGCCATGCAGAGCAGGGGACACTAAGAATAAAGGAGGAAGTGGGTGCCCGTGGCTCACCTTTTGAATCCTAACTAGTTAGGAGGCTGAGATCTGAGGGTCAAGATTTGAAGCCAGCCTGGGTAAGAATGTCTGTGAGACTCTTATTTCCAATTAAATACCAAAAGCTGGAAGTGGTGGCATGGCTCGTGGCAAAGTGCCAGCCATGAGTGAAAAAGCCAATCAAGAGCATGAGGCCCTGAGTTCAAGTTCCAGGACTGGCACACGCACCCATGTGCATGCACACGCATGCATGCACACACACGTACATACACAGATTCTGAGAGATCAAGTTGCTGTGTCTGTCCCACTTTGCCTCCTGCAAATGAGATTCTCGGGCCATCTAAGCTACACTGTCAGGTTTTCCAGAATGGCTAGGAAACAATGATTTAGGTGGGTCACAGACGAACCAACATGTCATAGATTTCACTGATAACCATGAGCTGCCCTGGGTTTAGTGGGATGACTTACGTCTGGCTTCTTTGGTTCTTGTTTCTTTACACGTGAAGAACCACGAAGAGACAGCTGCCGCACGTGCATCACCATTTCTGTGGAGAATAGAGGGCAGTGGTGAGGCTTTCACAGTTCCTTCCTGGGCTCCAGGACTAAACTTGTCACCTAGCTTAGCCAACTGTAATATCAGCCTTGCCTGCCACCTTGTGGCTCCACGTCACTCAGCACCTCCTGACAACAGGTAAGTACTTCATTAAGCAGGCTTCCTGCTCTTTCCTAGTACTGAATACAACTTGGTTTTGGATGGAGGTGCCGTACAGCTCACCAAGGATGGTACAGTACAAGCAAAAAGTGGCACCTGCAAGGGAAACCAACCCTCTGAACCACACAGGTATAGCCTCTAGAGAATTCCAAATAAGGGCTAACAGGCCAGAGCTTCTCTAGCACATAGGCAGGGAAAGAAATCAAGTTCAGGATTGACTGATGTTCCAGTGAGATGGAGTCCCCACTCGTCAGATCAAACAACTTCCTCAGCACAGGATGGGGTAACATCTGCAGGCCGTCCATCTGAACCTACCCTCTAAAATGGATCCGGGAAAACCTGGCACCAAATGAAATTGAAAATGAGATCGGTCATGGCTAGCTAACCAATTTGTGGACAACTATTCTAGTATAAATTTATCACAATAGCAAATAGGTCATTTATAGTGTTAGCCAACCCTATGGAAAAAGAGAGAAGCCAAAATTGACAGTTTGATCAAAATGGGCTGGAATATAGGTCATGGTGCTCACTCTGGTGAGACATGGCCAGTTACTCTAATCCTTCTGAGACTCAATTCTCTTACCTGAACAATGGGTTCAGAACTATGGTGAGAATAAGTCAGGTAATTCTTAGCAATGCCAAGATACCTGGTGAGTGGATCTAAGGATTACAGCTTTATTTTATATACCTCACCATCACCACCATCACAACGGCTTGAGGAGTGCTGTTCCAGAGGCTGACCACTCTGCTATCTGCGACTCTGCTTTTCCACACTTTGACCTTGTGGAGTCACTGAGTAACTGAGAGCTCTGGCTCCTGCTACCACAGCTTATATGACCATGATCCTCTAAAAGGTGACGTTCCAGGTGGGTCACCTGTATTCACCCTTAGAGGCAGCCAAGACAGAAGCAGTACCTTCCACATGCAGGACCTTCACTCCCCAGGAACGGGCATTGGTCAGGAGGCTGCTGCTACTCCCCTGCAATGACAAGAGCAGATTCCTCAGGGCTAGAGCATGATGGGGTCAGGTAGACCTTGCTCTGGGAGTCCTCCGAAAGGGGTACCTGTGGGGTGACATCCCATCCCCTAGGGAAAACACACCCTGCTCTCCACATGGATTGGCCAGGACAGGGGGAGACTGCTGATGTACCCATATGTTCTGGGTAGGCCACCTCGTGACCATAAAGGAACATCCACTTCTAAGAGAGGTGTCTGTCAGCAGGGCAGCTTTGAAAGCTGACAGAACACATCAAGTACCCACAATGAACACCAGTGATGATTGTCAGCACCAAGCAGGAAGCTATGCTGCCTCAGTCCAGCGATATCATCTCCTTTGCTCATTCTAGCCAAGATACCCATTGTTTAGTTATTTATTTACATGCGGTCATGCTATGCTACCCAGGCTGGCCTTGAACCTTAAGTTCTTGGGGCTAGCAATCCAGCTTTAGCCTTCTAAGAGGGAACTGCAGGCATGGGCCACTGTACCAGTTGGACACATCTTGATTCTGTTTTTTTTTTTTTTTGCCAGTCGTGGGCCTTGGACTCAGGGCCTGAGCACTGTCCCTGGCTTCTTTTTGCTCAAGGCTAGCACTCTGCCACTTGAGCCACAGCGCCACTTCTGGCCGTTTTCTATATATGTGGTGCTGAGGAATCTAACCCAAGGTTTCATATATGGGAGGCAAGCACTCTTGCCACTAGGCCATACTCCCAGCCCTTGATTATGTTTTTTTTTTTTTGGCCAGTCCTGGGCCTTGTACTCAGGGCCTGAGCACTGTCCCTGGCTTCTTCCCGCTCAAGGCTAGCACTCCGCCACCTGAGCCACAGCGCCGCTTCTGGCCATTTTTTTTGTATATGTGGTGCTGGGGAATCGAACCTAGGGCCTCGTGTATCCGAGGCAGGCACTCTTGCCACTAGGCTATATCCCCAGCCCAATTTGTTTTTTTTTGTCAGTAGTGAGGCTTGAACTCTGGGCCTGGGTGCTGTGCGCTCTACCACTTGAGCCACAGTGACACTTCTGGTTTTCTGGTGGTTAATTGGAGATAAGAGTCTCACTGACTTTCCTGCCCAGGCTGGCTTTGAACTGTAATTCTCAGATCTCAGCCTCCTAAATAGCTAAGATTACAAGTGTGAGCCACTGGCACCTGGCTTGATTCTGTTTTAACCATTTTTCTCACATGATCACCTGAAAGCTTTCATTTACCACCGAATTTTAACAGCCCTTGGATCTCATAAAAGGGGTAAGCAACTACTTCTGAAAGATTTACAAAGTCTAGCTTATGTGGTGGGCAGATGTGTCCTCTATCTCGCCAAGGTTCTCTTGTTATGCTCTGTAATGGAGTTGATTGTGGCTTTTCATACACAATCCCTAGCTGGCTTTGGATAAATTACTAATCTTCTCTAAGCCTCATCCCCTCATTTGCAAGAAGGAACTAATGGTGTTACTAACATATCAGAGTATGGCTTTTGAGTTAGTTCTTCAGAAGTACTTGGAAAGACACCCTGTGCTGGAAACATCTACCCAATTACCCCCTATCACCCTTGTTTTTGCCACATTGAAGAAGGTAATATATTCCTTCAAGCTGCAACTTCTTAAAAGTTTTAAAATTGTGATAAAATAAGAGGTGCTTTTGGTCCTTTTTAAGTGCATGCTTTTATTGGCATTATCTTTACAAAATGGTGTGACCTTTCCTACTACCTGTTTCCATCTACTCAGCCCTGTTTTGCCTTAGCTTACCTGGTTTTTGATGGCCTTCTGCAACAGTTCCTTCCCTCTGCTCAAAGGCACCTGCCACGAAGAGAAGGGCAATGAGACGGATCACAATATATGCACAGGTGTTGACACATGAGCAGATGAGGGTGTCTTAGGTCATGGTTCTCAGAAAGCTGAGAGAAGAGACAACTGAGGCTGGCCTTAAGGAGAACCTTGAGGAAGTAAAGGCACAACTAAAGATCAGGTCACTTAGAGGGAGCTGCAGCCTGGACAGTCTGAACCCTGCTGAAGGGCACTCTCAGTTCACCCAAGGTCATTCCAAGACCTCTCTGTTCTCTCCTCAAACACAGGTGGCTCATACCTATAATCCTACTCAGGAGGCTGAGATCTGAGGATCATGGTTTGAAGTCAGCCAGGACAAGAAAAATACATGTGACCCTTAATCTCCAATTAACCAACAAAAAGCTGTGGCTTAAGTGAGAGAGCATCAGCTATAAGCAAAAAAGCTAAGGGGCAGTGTCCAGGCCTTGAAGTCAAGCCCCAGGACAAAAACAGCAACAACAAGAAAAGCACAGAAGGAATCATGAGGATGACATACTAATGAGGCACTTAGATCCAGAGCAATGATAAATATCCTCAGTTTCTGAATTCAAGTACGATTAAACTAAAACCAGAGATTGCCTAAAAGGGCTCACCAATGCCCTCTGCCTTCATTTACAGAACATACCTCTCCTCTCACACGAGGTGCTTACCGTGTCTACAGGTGACTGTGAAGGCCTGGCCCGGCAGCCTTTTGGATTAGCCATGGAGGCCGTTTCCACCCTGGCCTTGCTGGGGCTGGGGCAGCATCTGTGGCTTGTGCCACTGCTCTCTGCTTTGGCTTCTCTGCGGCTGGACACAATGTAACTTACTTCTTTGCTCAGAAAACCCTCAATTACCTGAAACCAGATCACAGACATGGCTGAAAATCAAAAAGCAGATGTAGAATTGTCAATACTAAGAAGTTGAGAAAGCAAATCTTGGCTGCCAAAAGTTTCAAAAATCAATGCCTTTAAATAGACTAAAATGCAATTCTGTACCAAATCCCCAGGAAGACGTTATCCTGAAATACAATAGTGGGTGTGTGCGCATATATATATATATGAGATACAGGTTTTGCCTCCAGGAACTGCTGCTCCTGATCCAGCAGCAGAAAGCGACATGCTTTGAGGTCTTTGACAATCTGACACTGAACACAGAAGAAACACATGAAAGGGGTAAGGTAGGCTTAAGAACAGCCTGGTTAGGACACTATGTTTTCTATAAGACACACCAGGATGTCCAACAGTGGACTTGTAACCTTGATCACAATATATATGTATAAAAGGAGCCTAAAACAATTAGGGAAAAAAAAGATTTGGTGGCTGGGTGTTGGTGGCTCATGCTTGTAATCCTAGCTAATCAGGAAGGTGAGATCTGAGGATAACAGTTCAAAGCTGGAAAGTCCATGAGATTCTTATTACTAGTTAATCACCAAAAGCCAGACATGGGGGCTGGGAAATGGCCTAGTGGCAAGAGTGCTTGCCTTGTATACATGAGGCCCTGGGTTCGATTCCCCAGCACCACATATACAGAAAATGGCCAGAAGTGGCGCTGTGGCTCAAGTGGCAGAGTGCTAGCCTTGAGCAAAAAGGAAGCCAGGGACAGTGCTCAGGCCCTGAGTTCAAGGCCCAGGACTGGCCAAAAAAAAAAAAAAAAGGCCAGACATGGAGCTGTTGCTCAAGTGTTACAGCACCAGTCTACTAGTAGGACAGCACCTAGGCCCTGAGTTCAAACAGAATGGGAGCTGGGAATATGGCCTAGTGGTAGAGTGCTTGCCTCATGTACATGAAGCCCTCGGTTCGATTCCCCAGCACCACATATAAAGGTGGTGATGTGGCTCAAGTAATAGAGTGCTAGCCTTGAGCAAAAAGAAGCCAGGGATGGTGCTCAGGCTCTGAGTTCAGTCCCCAGGACTGGCAAAAAAAAAAAAAAAAAAAAGGCAAACAACAAAACAAAACAAAAATCCAAACCACCGCCAAAACTGGCATTAAAAAAAGAAAAAAGTTATAGCTTAAAGGAGGAGTATATCTATTTTCTTCAACAGGCAAAAACAAGTACCAGGGGCTGGGGATATGGCCTAGTGGCAAGAGTGCCTGCCTCATATACATGAGGCCCTGGGTTCGATTCCCCAGCACCACATATACAGAAAATGGCCAGAAGTGGCGCTGTGGCTCAAGTGGCAGAGTGCTAGCCTTGAGCAAAAAGAAGCCAGAGACAGTGCTCAGGCCCTGAGTCCAAGCCCCAGGACTGGCCAAAAAAAAAAAACAAAAAACAAAAAACAAGTACCAGAGGGTGCAAGTTGGACAGCTATTGGTCTAAGTAAATGGGGCAGATTGCTCAATGGCCACACATTCCTCCTGTCCAAGCATCACAATGTGATTTTGCTATTCCTGTCTTCAGGAGGTAGAGCACCTACTTTTCTATTTCTCTTTTGTTTTTGATGGTCATGGGGCTTGAACTCTGGGCCTAGATGCTGTCCCTGAGCTCTTCAGCTCAAGGCTAGTGCTCTACCACTTGAACTACAGCACCACTTCCAGTTTTCTGGTGGTTATCTGGAGATAAGAGTCTCAGACTTTTCTGCCCCAGCTGGCTTTGAACCGAGATTCTCAGATCTCAGCCTCCTGAGAGGCTAGAATTACAGGTGTGAGCCACTGGCACCTGGCTTCATCTCTTCAACCTGACTCACTTTGACCAATAGAGTGTGGGCGAGGTAATATATTTCCCCTTCTAGAAAGGCTGCCTGTGACCACCGGAAACCAGTTGGTATGGTTTAATGTAAACAGATGCTATACTATACAGATGTGTAGTGTATATAAGAAGCTTTGTGTATATGAGCAAGAAGCAACATAGTGCTATGTGATCATTACTATCTTGGTCCTTTCAACCCAGCTGACCCTCCAGGTGAATGCAGCTGGAGCACAGAGGAACTACCAGCCAACCCCCAGCATGATTTGAAAGGATAAAACATTGTTTTAAATCCCAATTCCAGGGTGGTTTTTACAAGCAGAAGCTAAATGAAAGAAGAGACTTAAAAGTTCAGCCAGGCAATTGTAGTTCAGGATAATATTGATACAGTGTAATTCTTTTTAAAAATATTATATTGTTCAGGGAATAATAAAGAGATTAAAACCACGGGCTGGGAATATGGCCTATTGGCAAGAGTGCTTGCCTCGTATACATGAGGCCCTGGGTTCGATTCCTCAGCACCACATATACAGAAAATGGCCAGAGGTGGCGCTGTGGCTCAAGTGGCAGAGTGCTAGCCTTGAGCAAAAAGAAGCCAGGGACAGTGCTCAGGCCCTGAGTTCATGGCCTAGGACTGGCCAAAAACAAAAGAGATTAAAACCGTACAAATTCAGTATAGGTGCAATTTCTTTTCTTTTTGGCAATACTGGAGTTTGAACTCAGGACTTCCCATTTAGTAGGCGGGTACTCTACTGCTGAGCCACACCTCCAGCACTTTTTTTTTACATGGGTGTGTGTGTGTGTGTGTGTGTGTGCGCGCGCACGCGCGCATTCTCACACATGTTCCTGCTGAAGACTGAACTCAGGACCTGGGAACTGCCCCCAACTGTTTGTACTCATAGCAATATACCACTTAAGCTATAGCTCCAACTTCAGCCTTTTGGTGGAGATGAGTCTCACAGGCTTTCCTGCCCCAGCTGGCTTTGAACTGTGACCCTCAGATCTCAGCCTCCTGAGTAGCTAGGATTACAGGCATAAGACATCACCATCTGGCTACATGGGCTAAAGACATGGCTTGCTTCTTGCCTAGACACACATATGGACTGCAATCCTCCTATTTTTTACTTCCCACTGTTGTTAGGAAGCCACCTCTATGTCCCACTTTTGTTGAGAAGGGGACTTGTGTGTATGTCTGGGCTGACCTCAATGTGAGGTCTCCCAAGAAGCTGGTATGAGAGGCATGAGCCATCAGCACCTGGCTAGACATAATTTCTTTCCCTTAATATTTCCAACCTGCAGTTAGGTGAAATCATGGATGCAGGACCCATGTTTATGAAGGGCTGACTTATACTAAAAACTGTGTGATTGAAATAGGTAGATTTTATGGTGAGTGAATCGTACTTCAATAAAGCCATTATGGGAGAAAGAAGGAAAGGGAAGAAAGGAAGAAAGAAAACTTCAGATTGTTACTAAGAATGGTTCCTACTCTCTACCTCTCTGGAATCAACAGATGTTATTTTTCCAACTAAGAAAATAATTCACCTTATTTGTAAAAAAAAATGGTTCATACTTAAAACTGCTCTTGAAAATGAAGTGGAAATACATGAAAAACCACAAGCACAAACCTTCTCCAGTTCCTGCCCCACATCCCACCAAGCTGTGTGGTATCCCAGAAGTAAAGCACATCACATACTCCACCCAGCTGCTGGACGGCCCTCGTCAAAAACTGGAGATTCTTGCCAGCAGGCAGATCTAAATAAAAAGATTTTCCAGAAAAGGGCTGCCTTCCAGAACCTGGTGTGCTCTTCTGGCATTTTCTCAGACAGCAAGAAACTCCTGGGTGAGCCCCTGGAAAAGAGTAACACAAAGAGGAACAAAGTAAGAAGCTTGAGGTGTAAGAGGGTTCTCCGGGTCAAGCAATCCTATGACAACTCAGTCCAGGTTGCTGGGTCCTGAGCTAGGGGCCTTGGGCACACAAAGACAACATTAAAGCTAGCGGCCCTACCCTCAAGACACTTAGATGAGGAGAAAATGGAGCTCTATAAACCTAGCTCTGAGCAGCCAGGGTCAGAGGTATGAGCCACCAGTGCCTAGGTAAGATGTTGGTTTCCTAATCAATTAAACAGAGAATTATGTATGTTTTTTTTTTTGTTTGTTTGTTTTTTGGCCAGTCCTGGGCCTTGGACTCAGGGCCTGAGCACTGTCCCTGGCTTCTTCCCGCTCAAGGCTAGCACTCTGCCACTTGAGCCACAGCGCCTCTTCTGGCCGTTTTCTGTATATGTGGTGCTGGGGAATCGAACCCAGGGCCTCGTGTATCCGAGGCAGGCACGCTTGCCACTAGGCTATATCCCCAGCCCCAGAGAATTATGTATGACACAGCAATTCTATTCCTTATATACAACTATAATCTTGAAAGCATGAAAAACTAGTGTTCATGAAAATTGTCGTACACAAATGTCTATAGTGATATCACAAATATTAATCAACTGATGAATATGTATGCAAAATATAATGGATATTAAGCCATAAAAGGTTATAAAGTAATGACAACATGCTTAAAAAAAAAACTGGGGCTGGGATAACACTCAGTGGTAGAGTGTTTGTCTAGCATGCACAAGATTTGATCCTTAGCGTTAAAGGGGGGAAAATCCAACTTTCTAAAAACTTTAAATTCAATGAATTCTTATATCTCTATTAACTACAGTCAGACTTTAAATTTCCTTTCCTCTCTGAGTGCCTTGGTATTTCTCTTTCTCTAAGTTCTATATTACTTGTCTCATTATTTTCTATGTTAGACTTTCACTGAGAAACTAACTTTTTGGCTAGACTAGGAATTATTTAGGACAGGTATATCACCCTCAAATGCTTAAACCACAGCTTGCTCTCCCATCTTTAGCTGGCACCCAATCTACAAGTTCTTTCCTTCTAGTCCCATGAACCCCCACCTCTGAAAGTCACTGGAAGCAGTTTGGCATTTTCCAGAAAAATGTTTTTCCTTGTGAGCCCTATTTCTGCCTCTTACTAGCTGTGTAACCCTAGGCAAGTCACAATCTCACTTAGTATCTGTTTTCTTTTTTTTCTGAGAGCAGGATTCAAACACTTGATCTGTGGGTTTCGTTCACTGGCTGACCCTCTACCACCTGAACCATGACTCCAACTCCAACTCTATCACTTAGTATCTCTGAATCTGTATTTCCTCACTTCTAAAGTGGTGATAACAACATGCACCATCATCATGGGCAGTTCGGGCAGACTAAATAAAATACAGTAACTTAAGTCTGTCAGGTAATATTGAGGGGAAAAAGTAGGCTGTAGGAAACATTAGTGTACAAATACCCTCCTAAAAAAAAAAAAAGGAAAGAATTAGTGCTAGTAGATATTTAGAAAAAAATAGTGTAAAAACCTCAAATAGGAGGCTGGGAATGTGGCTTAGTGGTAGAGTACTTGCCTCACATGCATGAAGCCCTGGGTTCGATTCCTCAGTACCACATAAACAGAAAAGGCCAGAAGTGGTACTGGGGCTCAAGTAGTAGAGTGTTAGCCTTGAGAAAAAGAAGATCAGGGACAGTGCTCAGGCCCTGAGTCCAAGCCCCAGGACTGGCAAAAAATAAAACAAAAACCTCAAGTAGGCATTGAGGCATGACTCAGTTGGTAGAACACTAACCAGTGAGCCAAAGCATCAGATACTGAGTTCGAGTCTCAGGCTCACACTTAAAGAAAAAAACCAACCTCCAGGCTGGGAATATGGCCTAGTGGCAAGAGTGCTCACCTCATATACATGAAGCCCTGAGTTCAATTCTTTAGCACCATATAAACAGAAAAAAAGCCAGAAGAGGTGCTGTGGCTCAAGAGGTAGAGTGCTAGCCTTGAGCAAAAAGAAACCAAGGAAAGTGCTCAGGCTCTGAATTCAAGGCCCAGGACTGGCAAAACAAACAAACAAACAACAAAAAAAAACAAACCCAACCTCCTCAAATAGCTAGGTGCTGGCTCACACCTGCAACTCTAGCTACTCAGGAGGCTGAGATCTGAGGATCAAGGTACAAAGCCAGCCTAGGCAGGAAAGTCAATGAGACTCTTATCTCCAATTAACCACCTAAAAACCCAAAGTGGAACTGTGGCTCAAAGTGGTAGAACACTAGCCTTGAACACAAAAGCTCAGGGACAGCGCCCAGACATTAGTTCAAGCCCTAGGACGTGCACACACACACACACACACAAACACACACACACACACACACACACATCTCAAACAGTAAAAAGACAAATTAGACTAGGGATGTGTTTGTGGTTCAGTAGTATAAGTGCCTGTATGTGTGAGCCCCTGGGTTCTGTTCATTACCAGCTCCTCCCTCAACTAACAAATAGTCTTGCTTAAAGAAAAAAGACATAGGAATGGTGGATAAGCACATGAAAAGATACATATCATTATCAGCCACCAGAAAAACGCAAATCACTATTACAAAGAACCCCTGATTTGCAGGAGCCTCACAGCCAGGTAAGTGCTAAACACGGTTTCAACCAATATGACATTGATGTCACTATTTGGTGCTGGGACGGCAGGAGTCATCTAATTCAATATGCAATGGGAGCTGTTGCATCAGCTTTGGCCTCAGCTGATCTGAAATCAGAGCCATAACAGTGCTGGTTTCACTGATGAGGGCAATCAGAGCTTGCAGCTTATTGGGAAAATATTCTCCACGTTGACAACCTTCTTGGGTATCTCAATTGTGAGATTTACTGTTAGGCAATTTTAGGCAACAATAATACTGGTATTCCAGATTTGTATTTGACAGACCACTTTCTATGTATCTCTTGAATCTCTAATTGGAAACAAGACTTAAGATACCAACAAGATTGCGTGAGACATATGGGCTATTTACGAGCTCTTACATCTTCCAAACCTACCCATCTGCTATGAGCTATGGTATTAAGACCTATTTTCAATTAGATTGTACTTACTTAGAAAGACATATGTCTAGGTTTGTGAAGTCCAACTTAAATGAACTAGCTAAGCTGGACATGATGGCTTATGTCAGAAATCCTAGAAACTAGGAGACTAAGACAGGTGAATTGCAAGTTCAAAAACTAGCGGCAGGGGCTGGGGATATAGCCTAGTGGCAAGAGTGCTTCCCTCCTATATATGAAGCCCTGGGTTCAATTCCCCAGCACCACATATACAGAAACTGGCCAGAAGTGGCACTTTGGCTCAAGTGGCAGAGTGCTAGCCTTGAGCAAAAAGAAGCCAGGGACAGTGCTCAGGCCCTGAGTCCAAAGCCCAGGACTGGCAAAAAATAAAAAATTAAAAAAAATTAAAAATTAAAAAATAAAAAAAAAAAACAAAACTAAAAATGACAGGCTGGGAATGTGGCCTAGTGGTCAAGTGCTCACCTTGTATACATGAAGCCCTGGGTTCAATTCCTCAGCACCACATATATAGAAAAAAAGCCAGAAGTGGAGTTGTGGCTCAAGTGGTAGAGTGCTTGCCTTGAGCAAAAAACCAGGGATAGTGCTCAGGCCCTGAGTTCAAGCCCCAGGACAAAAAAAAAAAAAAAACTAAAAACTAAAAAAGAAGAAAAGAGAACTAGTTAAACATGGCCTTTATGCCTTAAGAGATACTTTCCGAGCCAGGTGCCAGTAGCTTGTGCCTATACTTCTAGTTATTCAGGAGGCTGAGATATGAGATATGAAGTTTGAAGCCAGCCTGGGCAAATAAATCTGAGCGACTCTTATCCTCCATTAATTAGCAAAAAGCTGAAAGTGAAAGCTGGGTAATTTAGGAGTTAAAAAAATGTTCAAAACAGCAGGCACTGGTGGCTCATGCTTATAATCTTCCTAACTACTCAGGAGGCTGAGAACTACGGATTTCATCTGGGTAGAAAAGTCCGTAAGACTCTTATCTACCATATACCACCAAAAAGCTGGAAGTGGAGCTGTGGCTCAAGTGGTACAGTACCAGCCATGAGCAGAAAAACCTAACACAGCACTCAGGCTCTGAGTTCAAACTGCAATACCAAAACAAAAATAAATGAATACGTACATACATACTACGTAACTAGCAAGAAACACCACCAACACAAAAAACTATGGCTGGAGCCTGACTCAAATGGTAGCGTCTGCCTAGGAAGCATCAAGCCCTGAATTAAAAGTCTAGTATTGCCCAAAAAAACCTGAAAACAGAAATAATGATCTAGACTTCTCAATGTATGTGCAAGAAGAATATAAAAACTTCAGTTTTCATCCCCAAATGTTACCAAGATGACAGAAATAGAATTAAAATGGACTGAGACACTGGCAAGAAGACAGCAAGAAGACAGCTGTTATATATATAAAAAAAAAAAAAAAAAGTGGAAGTTAGAAAATAGATGGGTGAGTGAAGAACAGGCTGGAGACCAGAAAATGCCGAATCCAAAGCCAATGAAAAGCAAGCTATATCAGTTTGAATACACAATGTCTCCCTCAGGCTCATGTGCTGAAGGCTTGGTCCCCAGCTGGTGAGTGCTATTTTGGGAGGTGATAGAGACTTAGGAAATGGGGGCTACTTAGAGGAAAGAGGTCAATGGGGTATGCCCTGAAGGACAGACCTTGTCCCCAGATCTCTCCTTGTCTCTTCTGCTTCCTGGCTACATGAGTTACATAGCTCTGCTTTCCCCCACGATGTCCTACTTCCCCACAGGCCCAGAAGCAAGGCAGCAAACCCATCAACAATACGCTGTGACCTTTAAAGCCAAGAGCCAAAGTAAATCTTTCCTTCTTTAAGTTTTTGTTTATTTGTTTTGTTTTTGTTGCCAGTCCTAGGGCGTGGACTCGGCCTGAGCACTGTCCCTGGCTTCTTTTTGCTCAAGTCTAGCACTCTTACCACTTGAGTCACAGTACCACTTCCCACTTTTTCTGTTTATGTGGTACTGAGGAATCAAACCCAGGGCTTCATGCATGCTATGCAAGCAGTCTACTGCTAAGCCTCATTCCCAGCCCTCTTTCCTTCTTTAAACTGTTTCTCAGGTATTTGTCACAGCATTAACAAGCCTAAGACACAAACCTAGTTAGAGCCAAAGGCTCCGAAGTCAGAGATTCATGAGCTGTTAGAATGCTGGCAATCATGCCTTATACTTACTTACCAGGCAGAGGGTCAGAAGACTGTTGTCTAGAGAAATAACCAGTCGGGCTGGGAATGTGGCTTAGTGGTAGAGTGCTTGCCTAGCATGCATGAGAAGCCCTCGGTTCAATTCCTCAGTACATAGAAAAACTGTAAGTAGCACTGTGACTCAAGGGGTAGAGTGCTAGCCTTCAGCAAAAGAAACTCAGGGAGGGCTAGGAATATGGCCTAATGGTAGAATGCTTGCCTCGCATACATGAAGCCCTGGGTTTGATTCCTCAATACCACATATATAGAAAAAGCCAGAAGTGGCACTGAGCCTCAAGTGGTAGAGTGCTAGCCTTGAGCAAAAAGAAGCCAGGGCCAGTGCTCAGGCCCTGAGTTCAAGCCCCAGGACTGGCAAAAAAAAAAAAAAGAGAGAGAGAGAGAGAGAGAAGAAGCTCAAGGATAGTGCCCAGGCCCTGAGTTCAAGCCCTAGGACTGGTGAAAGAGAGAGAGAGAGAAAGAGAGAGACAGAGAGAGACAGAGACAGAGAGAGAGAGAAGGAGGGAGGGAGGAAGGAAGGAAGGAAGGAAGGAAGGAAGGAAGGAAGGAAGGAAGGAAATAACCAGTCCAAGACAAAAACAACAAAGGTTGTTCCTTTCCTACAAAGTTGGAACAATCATGTACAATGAAGTCTCTTAGCAGCTGGGTACCAGTGGCTCATGCCTCCAGCTACTCAGAAAGCTGAGATCTAAAGATTACAATTCAAAGACAGCTGGGCAAGTAAGTCCATTATCCACCAAAAAGCCCAAAGTGGAGCTGGAGCTCAATTTGTAGAGTGCTAGACTTGAACAAAAAAGCTCAGGAACAACACCCAGGTCCTGAGTTTAAACCCCAGAACTGGCATAAAAATGAAAGAGAAAGAAAAAAGGGAGACAGGAAAGAGGAAGGAAGGAAGGAAGGAACGAAGGAAGGAAGGAAGGAAGGAAGGAAGGAAGGAAGGAAGGAAGGAAAAGAGGGAGGGAGGGAGGATTGAGATTCGTTATCTAGACAGTAACAACTCCAGAAATAGAAAAGAGAAAAATAGAGAGGGTAAATATAGAAATAGTGGTAAAAACTTTCTCCAATCTAAACAAAGAAGTTTCAAACTGAAAATCTCCAGCAAGTGGCAGCTCATAGATTTTTTTTTTTAAAGGCCTCCATTGGGGCACAGAAAGGGAGGGAGGAAGGGGGTGAACAAATGCAATCAGTATATACGCTATATGCTATTCAGTATATATTATGTGGCAGGGATGGGAGGGGGAAACTGGGGAAAAGCAAAGGAAGGGGTGACAACTGTAAAAAAAAAAAAAAAAAAGAAAAGGAAGAAACGCACTCATTACCTGAATTATGAGATGGTAACCCCTCTATACAACACCTTAACAATAATACTATTGTTTAAAATTTGTCATATGTTGTTATTGTAATTACAAAAAACACAGTATGGCCAACATCATCTATCATTAGGAGAAACTCGAATTAGGGTTTTGTTGTTGTTGTTTTGCCAATCCTGGGGGTTGGACTCAGGGCCTGAGCACTGTCCCTGGCTTCTTCTTGCTCAAGGCTAGCACTCTGACACTTGAGCCACAGCGCCACTTCTGGCCATTTTCTGTATATGTGGTGCTGGGGAATTGAACCCAGGGCTTCATGTATGGGAGGCAACCACTCTTGCCACTAGGCCATATTCCCAGCCCCGAAAAACTCAAATTAGATATAACTAAGAAACAGTTACAAACTAAAGGAGACTAAGGAGATATGGTTCTCAGTGACAAGGATCTTAAAATGGTCAAGCCAGTCTTTTTTTTTCTATTATTTATAGATGAAGGGATCTCACTGTGTTACCCAGGCTGGATTCAAGCAACCCTTCCAAGGACTACAGATTATAGACATATGCCATAAACCCCAGCAAGACAAACTAGTCTTTAAAAATATGCTTGCCTACTGCTAATGACATAACATCTTACAATCTACAGATGACGCAAAATTTTACCCAGATGTTGAAATGGTTAGGATTAGAATTGAAGGACAAATACTTCAGAAAATATGTAGAAATATAACCATGGATATCTTCTAGTGAGCCTCCGATGAAAGTGCTATACATTGCATTGTTTCTCAAAATGAAATATTATTACAATGAAAATATATTCATGACCTCAGTAATATGTATTTTTTAAATTCCGCAGGAGAAACAATGAGAATAAGATCTCAGGATCTGGGGCTGGGGATATGGCCTAGTGGCAAGAGCACTTGCCTCCTATACATGAAGCCCTCGGTTCGATTCCCCAGCACCACATATACAGAAAATGGCCAGAAGTGGCGCTGCGGCTCAAGTGGCAGAGTGCTAGCCTTGAGCAAAAAGAAGCCAGGGACAGTCAGTGCTCAGGCCCTAAGTCCAAGGCCCAGGACTGGCAAAAAAAAAGAAAAAAAAAAAAAAGATCTCAAGTTTTTGTTTTTTGGTGTGGGTCCTGGGGCTTGAACTCAGGGCCTGGGCACTGTTCCTGAGCTTCTTTTCCTCATAGATAGCATTCTACCACTTGAGCCACAACATCCCTTCTGGCCTTTTCTGAACAGGTTATTTCCAGGTCAGGCTAGCTGTGAACCTGATCCTCAGATCTCAACCTCCTGAGTAGCTAGGATTATAGGCGTGAAGAACCACCAGTGCTGGGCTCAGTCTTTTATGTTTTTATATGAATTCACTTTGAAAAAAGGAAAACAAGCCACTTTAGAAACTAGAAAAAAAATCACTGGTGTATTAATACAGTTTCTACAGAGCTGAATCTACATCAAATAGACACACACACAAATAGCATAGACAACTTACAAGAAGACTAACACATCTCCTCGAAAGCAAGTCAAGGGACTTGAAGACCTCACTAACTATAGGAGTGAATGGGAAGCAAGGTAAATCCGTCCCCAGGGGTATAAATAGAAACCAACCTGTGTGACCAAAAAGCTATTTTCCTTGGGGCTGGGAACATGGCTTAGTGGTAGAGTGCTTGCCTAGCACTCATGCAGCCCCCGAGTTCCATTCCTCAGCACCACATAAAGAGAAAAAGCTGGAAGTGGTGCTGTGGCTCAAGTGGTAGAGTGAGCACTTGAGCAAAAGGAAGCCAAGGACAGTGCTCAGGCCCTGAGTTCAAGCCCCAGGACCAGCAAAAAAAAAAAGAAAAAAGAAACTATTTTTCTTCATAATTTAAGAGCTTGCCTCTAGTCCAGGCTCAGATAAAGATCCTAGTCACTTAAACTGGTTGTCAATCAGGGTCCCCTTCATTTTTGATTTCTTGGGTTCCAGTTGAGTCAGCTCTTGGCTCCACCTCTTGCTCATATCCTTGCCCTCTAATTGTTTTTCAATCACTTTGGCATTTTGTGCATAGTAGTCAGCAACTTCCCTAGCCTCAGTCTCTTCTTGCTCTTCATCAACGGTAGACACAGTAACAGAGCTGAACTTGCCCATGTCTTTAGTCCTCTTGGTCATCATCACCTTCTTAGGAGGCTCTTGTTTCTGAGTGTATATATTGGTTTTCCCAAAACCCTGACCAAACTTCACCACTACCCCATCCACAATAAAAACCACAGGAACATTCTTCGGTTGGGACTGGTGAAGAGTGGTAGTCCACACTTGGCACACTTCATCCTGTAGTGTTGTTTAATGCTTTCAGGTCTCCAAAGGTATGTAGTCTCATACTCTGTATTACAAAACTTGTGGGCATGTTTGACAGTATCAATCACAAGAGATCAGTCCCAGGGCTTCAAGGGTAAGTTCTCTGACAGTCTAGCACCAGGACCATCTGGCCACACAAAGGGTAGTAGATTTGGAGAGGCTTCTTGCCATCGACATATTCCTCTCAGTCTCTGGTGTTAGAGCAGATGAGGGATGGGGACACTACTTTTGGCGTGGTTCAGAGGAGCTAACAGAAAACTCCACCGTAACAATAAAATTATATATGTCCTCCATTAAGGAGCATTATCATGGAATTCCAGAACAAGAAAGATTAGTTTTCAATTTCATTGTGGGCAAAGGACATCAGGTAAAAAAGCCCTCTTAAACAAAATATCAAGGCCAGGTGCCAGTGACTCAGGCCTGTAATCCTAGCTACTCAGGAAGCTGAGATCTGAGGATCTCAGTTGGAAACCAGCTCAGGGAAAAGAGTCTGTGAGATCCTTACTACAAATTAACCTCCAAAAATATGGAAGTGGGGGTATGGCTCAAGTCAGAGTGCCAGCCTTGAGCAACAAAGTCAAGGGAGAGCAGAAGATACCGAGTTCAAGCCCCAGGACAGGTACACACAAAATACTGGCTAAACACAAATCCTATCTTACCTAACTGCTGGGACCACAAGATAAACAAGTAAGTGGATTCCACAAGTGCCAAAAACGAAAAACAAAACCACAGTGGTGAGTGAGCAAATGCTGACTGGCCTTGAGGGTTTTCAGGTTTAAAAAAAAAAAAAAAAAAAGCAGAGTTTGCAAGGAAAAAAACAGATGACCACAGGAGATAAGGTCTTTGTGCTGGCCTAAAGCCAGAAGTGAGAGCCTAGGAGAAAGGTAAAGCAGACAACAATCCATGCCACAAGAGAAGGAATAGTCTTTTTTTAGACCAGGCTCTACATCAAAGTCTTCCATGAGAATTCAAAACCTCAAGTCTCCCCAAATTTTTGGAATTTAAGTTAATAGAAACTGGGCATATGCCTGTGACTTAGGAGGCTGAGGCAGGAAGTTCACTTGAATCTGGGAGTACAGGGCCATCATGAGCACCATAGTAAGACCCCACCTCAAAAAAAAAAAAAAAAAAAAGAGGGTGAAAGAAATAAAAATTACAAGCTGGGCACCAGTGGCTCATGCCTGTAATCCTAGCTACTCAGGAGGCTGAGATCTGAGGATCAAGAGCATGGTTCAAAGCCAGTCTGAGAAAGTCAGCCAGACTCATTTCCATTTAACCACCAGAAAACTGGAAGTGGCGCTGTGGTTCAAGTGGTAGAGTGCTAGCCTTGAGCTTAAGAGGTCAAGAACAGCTCCCAGGTGCGTCAAGCCCCAAGACTGACCAAAAATAAATAAATAAATAAATAAAAATTAAATTGTTAAGTTAAAAAGTAGTGTAGTTGCAACTGGATAGCTACAAAGCAAGTACCCAAAATGTCACAAAGAAAAAAATAAAAGGAAAATATTATAAACCCAACCTGAAGCTGGGGTGGCAAGAGAATAAGCTACTTAACAGGCTGTGGTTGAATGGTTGCTTTAGCCCAGGATTAAAAAAAAGAAAAAAGATAAATGTTTGTATCTAATGAGTGGAAAACAGGCCTCATGAGAGAAAGGAGGACCCAGGCCTCCTGTTTCTGTGATAGACTTTGGCCCTTTAGAATATATAAGCAGAAAGCTATAAATAAAAACCTTTAAGTTTCACACATCATGTTGGTGATTTACTCCCCCAGTGCTGGGGAATGAACTCAAGGCTTCCTTGATCCAATGGTTACTCAAATGCTGTACATCTCCAGCATCTGCTGTTTGCTTAAAAAAAAAAAAACTTTTTTCGTTGTGTTGAATTTTAATGAAGATGAAATAGCTTCATGCTTTCAAGCTTTAGCTCATAGAAAACCTACCCCATTGAAAAATACTCTCCAGCGAAAAGAGAAAGAAATAGATACACAAGTAAGCAACCAGATATGAAGAGAACAAATACAACACAGATGGTGTTAGAAGACACAAGAGTACCGAGGGAAGTGATACATGCTAAAATGATGTGCTAACTGGGTATTGATTAGTATGGATAAAATAACCATGAGTATACATAGATTGATAACTCCATACTGACTTTGCATCTGTCTGTTATTCTCATAATAGTGCTCATTTGTTTTTTACCATAAATTCCTAAGTAATCTATGTATACACCTCCCCCAATCGCCAACCCCCGCCCCCCCCCAACAAAATCCAATAGCAAACTCCAACAGGGCTCAAATGTTCACTTCCCTAGCTGTGACTTGCTATTACCCACCTCGATCTGGAGCTCGGAGCCTGCGCTCGGCCATGGAACGCTCCAGTTCGCGGTATCCGTAGCCTGAAAAAGAAAGAGGGAGAAACGGGGCTCAACCACCAACCCCTCCGTCCTCGCATCTCTCCTCCCATCTCCATGCCCCGCAAGTAATTTCCCAAAGCGGTCCCAGGAACAGAGCAGGATCCACTCTGTTCCTCACCTCATCCCATCTCTAATCCCGCGTCCTCGACTCCGGCCACTCCTTCCCGGCTCCTCCATCTACCTCGGCTTCGGCCCCTCGGATCCCCGGTCCACGACGCTACCCGGGCCTAAGGACCACCCCCCCACCCCCCAACCTTCCTTAACGCTCTACCCGCTTCCCGGCACCCGTACCCTTCCCGGGCTCACTCTTCAAAGCTCAGGCCCTTCCCGGCTGCCGTACTCCTTCCTCCAGGACTTTGTGCTGTGTTCGCGGGCTCTCAAGAGTTCTTTGACATTCTAGAATCCGCGAGCAGTCAGTCCCCGGGCAGCCTCGGCTACGGGCCCCAAGGCGTCCACCGTCCGCGCGTTTGGTTTAAATTTCCGGGCAGCTCCGCCCCTGAAGGAATGTAGCACCCGCGAGATTTGCTCTACGGTGTCCCCAGAAGGACAAACTAGCTCCACGCCCTCCTACCTCTGCCACGCCCCCTACATCTGCCACGCCCCCTCCTGGCTCGGTCACGCCTTCCTTCTGCCTCCGCCACGCCCCCTCATGTCTCTGCCACGCCTTCCTCGGGGAGTGCCGCATCTCTCCGCTCCTCTTTGGCGGGACGGCTCTGCGTCTTAACGACCTCGGGGAACTCGTGGTTTCCTTTTTGTGACTTTCAATCGAGCCACTTTGATATCCGAGCAATAAACTGCAAGGTAGTAAGGTTTCACTTGCACGGTATTTCATCTCCTTACAGGGTCCCCTCCCTTTTCTCTCCCCTTACCCAGACTTCCCAAAAGAGGTGTCACCATTTCTAATTATGCTTTCACCCTCACCTTTCTACTTACAAAGCTGTACTTGTCCAGGTGAACAGTGACCTCCACGTTCCCCAGTACTGTGGTCACACTTCTAGACATGGAATAGACTACTGCCTCCTCTTTGTTTCCATGAAGCATTATGAGTTTCATATTATCCCAAGGGCGCCTCCACTGTTTCCGTGGTTGGATTCCAGCCATCATTTCCCTCGACTCACTGGAATCAGCCAAAGCTGATTTTTCAGTCCTCCTTATCTCCCTAGGAATCTCCAATTCAGCTCTAAGCTCAAGTTTTCAGAATCTATTTATTTTTATTTTGGTGGTACTGGGATTTGAACTCAGATCTTGTGCTCGCCAGGCAGACACTACTACTGGAACCATGCTTCCAGCCTACCCCAGAATTTCTTCTTTTTTTTTTTTTTTGGCCAGTCCTGGGCCTTGAACTCAGGGCCTGAGCACTGTCCCTGGCTTCCTTTTGCTCAAGGCTAGCACTCTGCCACTTGAGCCACAGCGCCACTTCTGGCCGTTTTCTGTATATGTGGTGCTGGGGAATTGAACCCAGGGCCTCATGTATACGAGGCAAGCACTCTTGCCACTAGGCCATATCCCCAGCCCCATACCCCAGAATTTCTATCTTTGATTCCTGTCCCCACCCCCACAATCTTCAGACTTAAAACCAGTGTCAGTGGACATTTCAATTTGTATATCTAATAGACACTTAAAGCTTAGCATAGTCAAAACTGACCATTCATTCCACCAACCCTAAAAAGAAAAGAAGAAAAAAAATACCCATCTATTTTCCAAGTCATCTCAGTAAAGGTTACTCTCATCTACCAAATAACTCAAATCCCCAAACCTATAAAGTTATCTTTCAGTACTTTTTTTCATCCTTTTCTTTTCTTTCTTTCTTTTTTTTTTGCTGAGACCAAGATGTAATTTCCAGGTATGGGGTGGTCCCTCGGCTTCAGAATTGGTGATCAATCACCTGAGCCATACACCCCCAGTCTGAATTTTACTATTTACCTATTATTTATTTTGCCAGTCATAGGGCTTGTCCCTGAGCTCTTTACCACTTTGAGCCACAGTGCCACTTCCAGCTTTCTAGTGGTTATTTGGAGATAGAGTCTCACAGACTGGCTTTGAACAGCAATCCTCATATCTCAGCCTCATGAATAGCTAAGATTACAGCCGAGAACCACCAGCACCTGGCTGGAATTTTACTCCTGTAATCCTAGGTACTCAGGAGGCTGAGATCTGAGGATAGTGGTTCAAAGCCAGTCTGGGCAAGAAAGTCTGTGAGACTCTTATCTCCAATTAACCACCAGAAAACTGCAAGTGGTGCTATGGCTCAAGTGGTAGAGTGCTAGTGTTGAGCTGAAGAGCTCAAGGACAGCGCCCAGGCCCAGAGTTCAAGCCCCATGACAGACAAAAAAACAAAAGCAACAGGGCTGGGAATATGGCCTAGTGGCAAGAGAGCTCGCCTCGTATACATGAAGCCCTGGGTTCGATTCTCCAGCACCACATATCTAGAAAACGGCCAGAAGTGGCACTGTGGCTCAAGTGGCAGAGTGCTGGCCTTTAGCAAAAAAAAAAGGAAGCCAGGGACAGTGCTCAGGCCCTGAGTCCAAGCCCCGGGACTGGCCAAAAAAAAAAAAAGAAAATCTTGGGCTATTTTTTCTTGGGCCTTATATCTTAGTAGCCTATGATTACAAGTTTGAGCTACCTATACCAGCAGCAGTACTTAATAAATTATTATCGTTCCTGGGGCCTGAACTCAGGGCCTGGTTGCTGTCTCTAAGTTTCTTTTACTCAAAGCTAGTGCCCTACCACTTGAGCCACAGCAACACTTTTGGCTTTTTCAGGGAGGTTTACTGGTGATAAGAGTATCATAGACTTTTTGGTCTGGGCTGGCTTTAAACCTGATTCCTCAGATCTGAGCCTGCTGAGTAGCTAGGATTATATGTGTGAGTCACCAGTACCCAGCTTGCAGCAGTACTTTTTCTTAAGCCCTCTTCTAAACCAAGAACAAACCCTACTAGTGATGCCCCAATGTACATCTTCAAATTAGACCATTTCTACTATCATCATTCTATCAACTCTCTATCCTCCCCCTAGTTGTATAAAGAGGTTACAATTCCATATGTCGTTTCCACTATAATTTCTTTTTTGTTGTTGTTGTTTTGTTTTGTTTTTGTTGCCAGTCCTGGGGCATGGACTCAGGGCCTGAGCACTGTCCTTGGCTTCTTTTTGCTCAAGGCTAGCACTCTACCACTTGAGCCACAGCGCCACTTCCGACTGAGGAAGTGGTGCTGAGGAATCGAACCCAGGGCTCCATATATACGAGGCGAACACTTTCTTTTTGCTCAAGGCTAGCACGCTACCACTTGAGCCACAGCGCCACTTCCGACTGAGGAAGTGGTGCTGAGGAATCGAACCCAGGGCTCCATATATACGAGGCGAACACTTTACCACTAGGCCATATTCCCAGCCCCTCCACTATAATTTGACTAAAGTACTTCAGTTCATTCTTAACATTTCTTCTTCTCTTGAGTAGGTTCCTATCTCTCTCCAACATAATCCAGTCTTTCTTCAATCACAATCAGATTTTTTTTTTTTTGGCCAGTCCTGGGCCTTGGACTCAGGGCCTAAGCACTGTCCCTGGCTTCTTCCCGCTCAAGGCTAGCACTCTGCCACTTGAGCCACAGCGCCGCTTCTGGCCGTTTTCTGTATATGTGGTGCTGGGGAATCGAACCTAGGGCCTCGTGTATCCGAGGCAGGCACTCTTGCCACTAGGCTATATCCCCAGCCCCACTATCAGATTTTTTTTTTTTTAAGAGAATGCATTGTCTCACTATATAGCCTAGGTTAGCCTCAAACTAATGAGCCTCCTGTCTAACTCTCCCGAATGCTGGGATTACAAGTGAGCACCATCATTCTCGGCTAGAATATATAAACACCATGACAGAAGTGTATATATAGCACACAGACTTCGTATCCCTTCCAGTGGGGCCTCAGTCTGCAGTAAAGATATCCCAATAAAACTATATCTAGATTTTAAATCTCGCTCACTCCTTCAATAAAGGAAAACTACAAACTAATGCTTTTGCCTGTTGAGGAAGAGATACTGAAGAAGGCTCTGCTATATCCCACAAATGGGAAGCCTATTAAGGATCCTTAGGACATCCTTTAATTCATAGCTTCATTCACAACTCAAAGTCGTATGGGATGGCTCACACTTATAATACAAGCTGCTCCTGAGACAGAGATCATGATAATCACAGCTAGAAGAAGCCGGTCCTTCCCAAAGCAAACATGTTCCTGTTAGGTCCTCTCCCTGAGGGCTACATGCAGATGCCCCCACCTCATTAAGTCTCCACCCAGTTACCTGGGTAACCTGCAGACCTGGAGGCAGTTACCACCCCTTTCCCTGAGGTCACCTCCTAATCCACCTGGCCACACCCCTTGCCCCAAATAAAGCAGGGCTGAGTGGGGGTCGCTCTCTCTCTCTCTCCCTTCTCTCCGGCCATGGATCACCTTGGCCACAGGCCAGCAGTTCGGTAATAAATTTTCTCTCCTGCCTGAATACCGCGTGGCGTTCTCCTTTACCGGCTACCTACTTTAAAAACCTAACAGTTCCCAAAAGTCCAGTCCTCTTCTCACCAGGGTGCTGCATTGTGGAAAGGCCCATCCCAGAGGATTCAGGGAACACAAGAGAGGGCAAAACCTTCACTCCCTCCTCTCGCTGCCCACCACCCCCCACCACTGTGATAATTCCACGCACGCATACAATTTACCCCCCACCACATTTACCAAACCTTTTCTCTTCATAGGTTGGTACAGGGATGGAAGGCTGACTAACACAATCATTAAAATATGCACATACAAAAAAAATCATTAGAGATTCTCAATGTGTGTGTGTTTGTGTGTGTATGCGTAAAGGGGCTCGAAACCAAAACCTTTACATTTGCTGACCTAGTCCACCCTGACCACTACAAATGCCAGATCAAATCCCCGGCGCTCCGCACGATGGAGGGTTCTCCGGGCATGCGCAGTGGGCCCGTGTAGCGCGACCCGTCAGGCACTGCGGTAGGCGCCCCGGGCGCTGGCAGGACCCTGGCCCCAAGATGGCGGCGCCCAGCGAAGAGGCCGCGGCAGCCTCCGGGGAAGGCGATGGAGGGGGCGGCGGTTTTAGATCGTGGCTGGACGGACGTTTGGAGGCGCTGGGAGTGGACCAGGCCGTTTACGGCGCCTACATCCTCGGCGTCCTGCAAGAAGAAGAGGAAGAAGAGAAGCTGGATGCTCTGCAGGGCATCCTCTCTGCTTTCCTGGTGAGTTGCCCGGACCCATTCCTTCAGCCTTTGACGGCGACTGAGAACCTCCGGCGGTGTTTCGCGTCCTCCTTTCCGTGCCGGGTGTCCGTGCCTCCGAGCTCCGGGCCGGGGGAGAGGCGTTACGTCCCCCTCCGCGTCCCCGCCGGGCTTCGGGCCGCGTGGTGGTTGCAGGTGTGGAGGGAGGAATGGCTTTCGCGGATTCCGAGGAGCGAGGCCGGTCCGGACGCCTGTGGGAGGGCCAGAGAGCGCCCCCGAAGGCACTGAAGTACCTCCGTGAGTTTTACCACACACACCTGACACCCTATTCTATTCCCACCCGCTCAAATCGTGCAGAGGGAGGAATGACAGGCTCTTGGAACGGTCCGCCCCTTCCCGAGGTAGTCACTCGGGGCTGTCCTACGAGAAAATTCTGTTGGAAGTTCCTTCTCGGTTCCTATTTTGGAAGTGAGGTTGTGGGGGGGACGTCCTCAAGCTGGTAAGCGGATGGTCAAGGTCTTAACACAGTAGGAGGAACTGTAGCAAATGTGCTTGTTCTTTTCCAATGTTTAGAAATTTAGTATTGGGCTGATTGATGGTAGAGGACTGCAAACACCAGCCAGCCTAGCAAGAATGAGGCCCTGAATTCAAACCCCACTGTCGCAAAATCAAAAATAAAAAAGGAAAAAGAAATTTTGTAATCATTGGCATGAGAGGGTGAAGATGGAAGATAGGAAGACAGATCTGTTATTTATCTTTTTAGAAGCAGATTCTATAACTCAGAAGCGTGTATTACAAATTGTATTTTTGTAATAAGTGACCAAGATGCTTTTCCAATGCATTGTGTCCACTTCCTCCACCTCGAACACACACAGTTAAATTGGTTACTGTAGATAAGATTGGTTACAGGTGTTCTAAGGTAATTCGATGAGAAACAGAGAAGCCACATTTTGAGAGGTCAAATTGGGAGTCTTTATTGGAAAGTAGGGGTCTGCAGGTGGAACTCCTGTCTCAAAGACTTGCAGCCCTAGCACAAAGCTTTTAAAGACAAAAACCACATGTTTGGGTGGAGCACCCAAGCCCAGCAAAAGCAGATCTTACATGGGAAGTAACTCAGGTACCATCAAACCCTTTCCAGCTAGAGGAGTAGCTCAGGAGTCCACTTAAACTTTCCATATAGTCAGTATGCCTCAAACCTTCCACAAAGGGAGATAGTCTCAGAGTAAGGCTAAAGAGCATGACATTTACAACTCAATGAATGGCCTTTCTCACCTCTAGGCTTTTCAGAGCTGGGTGGAAAGCCCCCCACCACCCAGCAAGGCACCAGAATGACTGTGAGGAGTTACTTAAACCCAGCCTCCTTACTTTACTTCACAGGTACTTGTCCAACAAGTTCCTTTTTTTTTTTTTTTTTTAAGTTGTGGGGCTTGAAGTCGGGGCCTGGGCACTATCCCTGAGCTCTTTGTGTGATAGCGTTCTATCATTTTGAGCTATAGGCCACTTCCAATTTTCTGGACTGCAGTCCTCAGATCTCAGCCTCCTGAGTTGCTAGAATCACAGGCATGAACCACCAGCTAGCTCCCAGATAGAAATTCCTTCAAAATGCAAGCTCAAAAATAAAATTTACTTGCATCATTACTAAATACTATACAAACAAGTTGTTTCTGCGTTTGTGACTTAGAGATCTTGGAAACTAGATTGGTCCTATGAAAGTTGCCAGGCCATCAAAGACTTTTAGCATCTGTCATAATGAGTAGGTTTGGAGAATGGGATCATTATCATTAAAATAAAATTTCAGTGGCTATTAAAGAGAAAAAGTAAGATGAATAGATATGAATACACATACTTTGTAGAGAGGTAGAAGATAGAAAGGACATTTTCAAGAGCAAAAACATTTTGTGTGTGTAGGGGCAGATTCTAGGAAAACACACTTGATAGAAATGCAGTTCATTGATTTAGGTACATGCTGTAATATTAACACTAGTGTAGCTGTCTCACATGCCTTTGGCAAGAACCTCAAAGCCTGCTCAGGCAAGACTGGCCTATAAATGGGAAAGTTTGATATAGCTTGTGAGAAATTGTTGAAGTTCAGAGGAAATCCAAAACAATGGAATTGATTTTTCTCTTGGACCCTACCATGGCAAATTTTAAAGGAGGAAATTTTGAATAAGGGACAAGAAACTTGGGTTTTTAAAGCTTCCATAAAGGAATTGTATTTTAAAACAGTACTTCTTGTTACCAGCTTATAGCTAGTCCTTTCTATGGTGTTACTACCTAAAGCTATGTGTTTGTGGATGAAAGGAAATGTATTTGTCAGACTCTTGTTAGACAAGGCAAAAATTATCCAGAGGGGAAAAGGGGGAAATGAGGGAAGAGGTAACAAATTGTACAAGAAATGTACCCAGTGCCTTACATATGAAACTGTAACCCCTCTACATCACTTTGACAATAAATAAATAATTATTCAGAAAAAGGTTATCCAGAAACAGATTTGGCTCTTTATTTTATTTTTTGTCAGTTGTGGGGTTTGAACTCAGGGCCTGGGCACTGTCTCTGAGCTTTTTTTGCTCAAGGCTACCACTTTGAGCCACAGGGGGCCACTTCTGGTTTCTGGTGGTTAATTGAATACGAGTCTCACGGACTTCCCTGCCCAGGTTGGCTTCCAAATATGATCCTCAGATCTCAGCCTCCTGAGTAACTAGGATTACAGCTGCAAATCATTGGCAGCCGGCTCCAACATCATTTTTGATCTACCATGCTGGAGGAGGAGATTGGTGGCATGTAGAATATGTATGTTGATGTAAAATGGACAAAGGGATGGTTGCATAGGTTCTCATTTATCTCTTCTGATAAAGATATATGTCAGCAAGCTCATAGATATATTGCAGCATGGAAGCTAATAAACCTTGGAAAATATTTAGTCAGCCAAGGAAGATTTTACAAGGACAATTTTGGTGTAGCCAACAAATTTTTGCATTGAAAGAATAAGGAGAAAGCTAGGTGCTGTTTGCTCATGCTTATAATCCTAGCAACTCAATGGGTAAAGATCTAAAAATCACAGGTTTGTTTGTTTTTGCCAGTCCTGGGGCTTGAACTCAAGGCCTGGGCACTGTCCCTGGCTTCTTTTTGCTCAAGGCTAGCTAGCACTCTGCCACTTGAGCCACAGTGTCACTTCTGGCTTTTTCTATGTATGTAGTGCTGAGGAATTGAACCCAGGGTTTCATGTATATGAGTCAAGCACTCTACCACTAGGCCATATTCTCAGCCCCAATGATCACAGTTTGAAGCCAGCACAGGCAGGAAGATCCATGAGATGAATATCTTACTCAAAACCCAGAAATAGAGCTGTGACTCAAGTGGTAGAGTGTCAGCCTTGAATGAAATAACTAAGAAACAGCACCCAGTCTGAGTTCAAGCCTCAGTACCAGCATAGACACCTCCCATCCACACACACACAAAATAAGGAGAGAGGTGGAAAGGGAGGAAAGAAAAATTGCTAATCAAAGGGCACATAGTTTCTTTTTTCTTTGTTTGTTTGTTTGTTTCTTTTTTTTTTTTTTAACCTTCCTAGGGCTTAGACTCAGGGCCTGAGCACTGTCCCAGGCTTCTTTTTGCTCAAGGCTAGCACCCTACCTCTTGAGCCACACCACCACTTCTGGCTGCTTTCTATATATGTGGTGCTGAGGAATCGAACCCAGGCCTTCATGTATGTGAGGCGAGTACTCTACCGCTAGGCCATATTCCCAGCCCAGGGCACATAGTGTCAGAGATATAAGTTTTAGCAATCTGTGGTACAGGACGGAGACTATAATAAACAGTAATGCATTATATATTTTCAAAACTCCTAAGGCAGTAGATTATTCCTCATCGTAAATATGTAAAACTATCACAGTGTGCTGGACAGTGGTGGGTCATGCCTGTAACCCTAGCTACTCAGGAGGCTGAAGATCATGGCAGCACAGGCAGGAAAGTCCTTGAGACTGTTGTCAGTTGTGGGGCTTGAACTCAGGGCCTGGGTGCTGTCCCTGAGCCTCTTTATGCTCAGGGCTAGAGCTCTACCACTTGAGCCACAGTGCCACTTCCAGGTTTTGAGTGGCTAATTGGAGATAAGAGACTTATGGGGACTTTTCTGCCCTGGCTGTTTTCAAACAGTGATCTTCAGATCTCAGCCTCCTGAGTGGCTAGGATTACAGTTGTAAGTCACTAGCGCCGGGCTTCCTTGAGACTCTTATCTTCAATTAGCCACCAAAGTCAGGAAGTGGAGTTGTGGCTCAGTGGTAGAGTTCCACTTGAACAAAACTGGTCAGGGCAGTGCCCAGGGCCTGAGTTCAAACTCAAGAACTGGCGTGCTCTCTCTGTCTCTGTCTCTCTGAATGGAGAAGACTTTCCTAAGTTGGTGAGGATCTTTTCTGCTAGATTTTGGGAGGTTGGATTGGCTGCTTCTGACCTTAGAGAGAAGCACTCTGATGACTCCCAAACACTTCCAAGATTTCTTCTCATCTCCAGCAGGTGGAGCTGTTCCTCTTCATAGGCCTTTCTTAGGTTAGGGTTGTGTTTCAAGATTCTTTCAGGAAACTAATTGGTTTAACATTTCCAACTAGGAAGAAGATTCTCTCCTGGACATCTGCAAAGAGATTGTGGAACGATGGTCAGAAACACAAAATGTCATCACCAAAGTGAAGAAAGAAGGTAGAGTTGGTATTTCTGTATCTAACCTCCAAAAAGCCTATACCTTTCAAGCCGTTGGGGAGTGATTCATTCTTCCTAAGGTAATTTACATTGGTACATAGCCAACAGCTTGCTTTATCTTTTTGCCAGTCCTGGGGCTTGAACTCAGGGCATGAGTGCTGTCCTTGAACTTCTTTGTGCTCAAGACTAGCACTGTGCCACTTGAGCCACAGTGCCACTTCCAGCTTTTTCTCAGTAGTTTATTAGAGGTAAAGAGTCTCATGGACTCTTCTGCCCTGACTGGCTTTGAACTTCGATCCTCAGATCTCAGCCTCCTAAATAGCTAGGATTATAGGCATGAGCCACCATTGCATAGTTTTCTTTTTTCTTTAGCATTTTTCCATTTCAGCCTGACCACAGACATTCTCTGTTCCTAGTAACATACATGATAAACAATAGCTCAGCTCTATTATTCTCACTTCTAATCTTTTTCATGTTCTCAGTTCAAACTAATTATGACTGGGATTTTGCTTCATTTGACTTAATTCTTCATCCTTTTAAAATATAAGAAGAGCTAGCACCACACTTAGAGCCACAGAACCACATCCAGTTTTCTGGTGGTTAGTTGGAGATAAGAGTCTCATGGACATTCCTGCTTGGGCTGGCTTTGAACCATAGTTCTCAGATCTCAGCCTCCTGCATTGCTAGGATTACAGTCATGAGCTACTGGAACCTAGCTTTTTTCCCCTTAGTTACACGGGTAGCTGATTGAAGATTGTATCCAGCCCGGGCAGGGAATTCTGTTAGTTTCTTATCACCAATTAACCACCAAAAATAAAAGCTGGAAGTAGAACTATGGCTTGAATGGTGGAGTGCTAATCATTAGCACAGTTCCCAGGCCTTGTTCAAGGCCCAGTACCAGCACCAAAGGGAAAAAAAAGGCAGTAGAGCTTCAACATATAATCCAATTGTAATCAGAACTACTCTGAAGAGAGATGTAAGCCCTAAACCCTGGCCTGTACTGCTTTTCCTTGGCTTTCTCATTGGCCTGTGAGGCGTGTCCTTTGAGTTCCAGACTTCTAAGGAGTCCACCTATGTCTGGGTGGAATAGTGGTTCCATAGCAGTGCACTCATATAGCTTTGTGTCCCCCTTCTACCACCTCCCAGATGAAGTGCAGGCCATCGCCACCTTAATTGAGAAGCAGGCACAGATGGTGGTGAAACCCAGGATGGTGTCAGAAGAGGAGAAGCAGAGAAAAGCTGCCCTGCTGGCCCAGTATGCTGATGTGACAGATGAAGAGGAATATCCTTTCAGGAGCCTCGTTCTATAAAGGGGGGTTGGTTATGGAGCTTGAACTCAGGGCATAGGTGCTGTCCTTGAGCTCTTTTGCTCAAGGCTAGAGCTCTACTAGTTTGGGCTACTGTTCTACTTTGGGTTTTCTGGTTGTTGATTGGAGATAAGAGTCTTACTGACTTTCTTACCCGGGCTGGCTTTGAACTGCAGTCCTCAGATCTCAAGCTACCTGAGTAGTAAGGATTATGGGGGTGAGCCACCAACACCCAGCTACTAAACCAGAAATGTAGTGGTTTACAGTGACTTTTGGAAAGTGGGCAGTGCCTCTCTCTACCTTAATTTTCGTTTCTAAAATGGCAGTGATATTGAGTCCATGAGAATCATGGTTCAAATCCAGCCTGGGAGGGAAAGTCTGTGAGATTCTTATCGCCAGTTAATCCTCAAAAAGCCAGAAGTGAAGCTGTGGCTCTAGTGCTAGAGTGCTAGTTATGAGCCAAAAAGATGAGTATGAACAAGAGGTCCTGAGTTCAAGCCCCAGTACTAGCACAGAACAAAAGAGATGAATGGGCAGCCAGAGACATTCAGAAAGTTAGTGCCTGTCCCTAGACTAGAACCTTGATGCTTCTGAGTAAAAGTTACCCTAAAAATTAGGGCAGCTTAATCATTTTATATGACCACATGGTTAAAAGGCGAACCCCCAAGAATTAATCTGGAATTTGAGTGGGAAGTGTACAAAAGAGTTGTTAGCAGGGGTACGTTTAATTCTTGGAGAACTTGAAGTTATTTAGGAAATGCTCAGCTTACTGAGCCTCCTTGAATGAAGTATGTGGCACATTATATACTGGACATCATCCCAGAAATGTTGGCTGTCTCATTACTAGGAAAGAATTCTTTGAGTGCTTTGGGGCTATTTTTTCTTCTGGTTTTCCTCATTTTTTTTTGTCATAGTTGGCAGTATTACAGTTCCAATGACAAACATATTAGTTCTTAGGCTAGAAAAGATAACTTTTCTTCTCCTGTACTTTGGAAAAGAACTTTGAGTGTGCATGTGCATGCCTGCATATTTACATGAGCACTGGTACAATGATTTGAACTTAGGACCTTACATTTGCTTGGCTTCCTAGTTCACAGTTGGTGTTATACTACTTGAACCATGCCTCCAACCCGACTTTTGCTGGTTAATTATAGGTGCACTCTCATGGATTTTTCTTCTAGGGTTGGCTTTGAACCTTCATCTTTCAGGTCTCAGCCTGATTTCTCAACATGAGTCTGCCTTTCCTACCAATGTCTGTCTCTCTTTTTTTTTTTTTTTTTGGCTGTCACTGGAGCTTGAACTCGGGGTCTTAGACTCTCCTTGGCTTGATCCATATATCCACTTTTAGCTTTTTCTAGTGTCTGTACTGGAGCTTGAACTCAGGACCTATCCCTTAGCTTATTTCACTCAAGGCTGCTGCTCAACCGTTTGAGCCACAGCTTCACTTTTGGAATTTTGGTGGTTAATTAGAGACGAGTCTCATGGTCTTTCCTGCCAGGGTTAGCTTTGAACCTCTATTCTCAGGCTTCAGCCTCCTGAGTAGCTAGGATTACAGGTATGAGCCACCAGTGCCTGGTTCCATGTCTTCTCCCTATTCCCCCCATAGAATCTTTCTATGTAGCTTGAAATCCTTTTGCCTCTGCCTCTTGAGTGTAGGAATTATAAACATAGTGCCATCATGTCTGGCTTACTCATGTTTATTGGTTGTATTTTAGTGCCAGGTCGGGGTATACAGAACATTGTTTTCCATCTAGTTTTCCTTAACATCATTCACTGAAGCAGATGAGAAGGAGGATTCAGGTGCCACCACGACGAATCTTGGTTCTGACAAATGTATCCTTTCCTGGGTCTCTCTCCATCATTCACCACCGAATCTTGGGAATTCATTTTTGCTTTTGCATTGATAAGGTCTCCATGCCAACATTGAGAGCCCGTTCACAGCACATTCCCAGACAGTCCATTTGTTTTCAAAGAAAACCAATTAACAAGTACTCTGAAGAGATGAGCTTAGAAGATAGGTTCCTAAGGGAAAATAAGAATCTCTACTGCTTGTATACAGCTGGGTTGTCTGGCCCTATGAAAATAATTAAAATAATGTTTTGTCTTTTGTCAAATTTTTTCCAAATTTTAGAACAAAAACACAAAGATTGAACACTTCAGACTAAAAGTATGAACATATTGAAATATGTATTGAGGAAATTTCTTATTAATGAATCACTTTGACATACTTTCTAGGGGAGTTACGTTTAAAAATCCACCTCAAAGGTGAGGAGGGAGACTTGTTTTTGGTCTAGGTGCTCTTCCACTGAGCTCCACCTCTAGCCTAAGACTCACTGAATATTTTATGGCCTAAAAGCAGAAAAAGGTCATGGTTAGAATGGAGAGGTGGAGTGCTGGTGGCTGAGGCCTATTCCAGCTCTGAGAATTTCAGCTCAAAGCCAGCCAGGGTAGGAAAGTTCTGTGAGATTGTCTCCATATAAACTGAAAGTGGAGCCACAGCTTTTCTGAGTAGTTTTATTGGTGATAAGAATTTCCTACCTGGGCTGGCTTTCCTCAGATCTCAGCCTCCTGAGTAGCTAGGACTACAGGCGTGAGCCACCAGTGCGAGGCCCTCATTTAACTTTTAAAACAAAACAAAACCTGGAACCAGGCAGTGGCTGACATCTATAGTCCTAGCTTCTTAGGATGAGATTAGAAGGATTGAGGTTGCCTGGGCAAAATGTTCCTGAGATCCACCACTTAATAAACTGCATATGTTAGCATACACATCATCCCAACTATATGGGAGGCATAAATAGAAGCACCAGCAGTTCAGGCCAGTCCAAGCAGATCTTATTTGCAAAAAGATCTGGAGGCATGACTCAAATGATAAGGTTCTTGCTTAGCAAATGCCAGGCCCTGATTTCAAACCCCAGTACTGTAAAAAGCAAACAAACAAAAAAACAGCTAACAAAACCTTATTTTTTTTTTTTAAGTACCAGTTCTGGGGCTTGAACTCAGGGCCTGGGTGCTATCACTAAGCTTTTTTGTTCCAGGCTAGTTCTCTACCACTTGAGCCACACCTCCACTTCTGTTTTTTTTTTTTTTTTAATTTATTTTTATTTTTGCAAGTCCTGGGGCTTGAACTCAGGGCTGAGCACTTTCCCTGAGCAAACCCTGAGCTTTTTGCTCAAGGCTAGCACTCTACCATTTGAGCCCAAGTGCCACTTTTGGCTTTTTCTCTTTACATGGTACTGAAGAATTGACCTCAGGGCTTCATGCATGCTAGGCAAATACTCTACTAATAAGCCACATTCCCAGCCCCTACTTCTGAGTTTTTAGTAGTTAATTGAAGAGTCTCATAGACTTTCCTTCTATGCTGTCTTTTGAACTGAAATCCCCAGATCTCAGCCTGGAATCACAGGCATAAGCCACTGGGTCTGGAAATAGAGCTGTGGCTCAAGTGGTAGAGTGCCAACTTTGAGCACAAAAACTTAGGAACAGTGCCCAGCCCCTGAGTTCAAGCCCCAGGAGGCAAAAATAAGAATAAATAAAATTTAGTTAACTACAAATGAGAAGTATATTTAAACATTCTATAATAATATCTTTAGGATTTCCCATTAGACAAAGGTAAATACAAGTTTTATTATTTTCTAGTAAGACTGAGGTTTGAACTCAGGTCTTCAAGTTTATGAGGCTGTGGCTCTTATCACTTGAACCATGCCTGGAGCCCTTTTCCTTGCTTTTAGTTATATTTTAGAATGAGGTCAAGATTTTTTTTCTCTGGGGGTGGCTTGGACCATAATCCTTATACTTATACCTCACTTTTTCCATGGGTAGTCTTTAACTTTCATTCCTTCTGATTTCTGCCTTCTGAGTAGCTAATAATAATTTTTGACAGTACTGCAGTTTTAACTCAGGGCTTTATACTTGCTAGACAGGCACTTTACCACTTGAACTACTTCCCCAGCCATTTATTTATGTATTTATTTATTTATTGCTTTAGTTGTTTTGAAGTAGGGTATTGCTTTTGCCTGGGGCTGGTTTCAGACCTCAACCTTACTGTCTTTAATTTCCCAAATAGCTAGGTTCACAGGTACGCACCACCTATACCCATGTCCAGCTTCTTGAGATGGGGTCTTGTTTTACCTAAATAGTCTCTGAACCTCAATCCTCCTGATACATTTGGCTCCTGAGTAGCTGAGATTACAGGTGTGAACCACCATACCCAGAAAAAAAGAGCATTCAACACTCATCATGTAGAGGAGATAGTCAGAATGAGAAAAGAACAGTGATTATGACCTGTGGAACTTGTACTTTAATCCCTTAACTCACCAGTAGCCCTGTTCCGAAATACCAACGTGGAAGATGTTCTCAATGCTCGGAAATTGGAGCGAGATTCACTTCGAGATGAGTCTCAAAGGAAGAAGGAACAGGACAAGCTACAGAGGGAGAGGGACAAACTAGCCAAGCAAGAGCGCAAAGAAAAAGAAAAGAAAAGGACACAGAGAGGGGAGCGAAAGCGATAACCTTGGCTTACTCTATTCTTTCCTCCATGAACTTGATCAAATGGAGGACTGGTTGGGAATATGTCTAAAAGCAACGAGAAACCATTGCGAAATGATTTCCCAAGGCATTTCTCCTTTTGTTATAACATGGTCAAAAGGAAAATCATAATAACTTTTAATTATAAAATGTGCCAAGTTTTGGTGATGTGGGCAATCAGATTATTATAGTTACTGTCTGTACCAAAGATCTGGAATCTTATTATTGCAGTCCTGTGCATTTGGCTTTTTTTTTTTTTTTGCCAATCCTGGGGCTTGAACTCAGGGCCTGAGCACTGTCCCTGGCTTCTTTTTGCTCAAGGCCAGCACTCTACCACTTGAGCCACAGTGCCACTTCTGGCCTTTTCTCTATGTGTGGTGCTGAAGAATCGAACCCAGGGCTTCGTGTACACGAGGTGAGCACTCTTGCCACTCTTTCCACATTCCCAGCCATGCTTTTTTTTTTTTAAAGGTCTTCCCTCACCTTGGTTAAATACCATGATTCAGAGAGGTAACAATTACATATTTTTCTTCTTAAAGGAGAGAAACTGATCACTCTTCTGAGATGAAAAGTGTAGTATAAATTGTGTCAGAAGCAATATTTACCCTCTAAATCTAGTATTTTATAGCCCAAATAGAAAACTAACAAAAAGTTTTACTGGGATCCAGATTCTATGTGGCATGGCAGCACACTAGAAAAATAGGAAGAAATTATTTGTGAGTGTTCTAAGTCTGAGAATTAAAAAAAAAAAAGCCTGGGCTTTACAGCTCAGTAGCTCAATGGTAGAGTGTTTGCTTAGTATGCGTTAGGCCCTGGGTTTGATCCCTAGCACCACAACACACACACACACACACACACACACAATTTTAGAAGGAAAAAATGTTTTTAAGTAGAATTACAGAATTTTGCTCAAGTCTGTGACTTTAAGAAAGATAAGTGTCTACTGAATTGCAAAGATATATATCATTGTTAGCTAGATTCTTTTTTTTTTTGCAGGTCTTGGGCCTTGAACTCTGGTCCTGGGCATTATCCCTGAACTGTTTTTTCTCAAGGCTAGTGCTCTACCACTTGATCCATAGCCCCACTTCAAGCTTTTTGGTGGTTAATTGTAGATAAAGGTCTCATGGACTTTTCTGCCCAGGCTAGCTTTGAACTGTAATCCTCAACTCGTTTCCTAAGTAAGTAGGATTACAGGCTTAGATTTTTTTCTATAATCATTTTTTAAGCTCCTTTGAGAGTTTTATTTATTATTATTATTATTTTTTGTCCTGGGGCTTGAACTCAGGGCCTCAGCACTGTCCCTGGCTTCTTTTTGCTCAAGGCTAGCACTCTACCACTTGAGCCACAGCGCCATTTCTGGCTTTTTCTATGTATGGTGCTGAGGAATTGAATTCAGGGCTTCATGTATGCGAGGCCAGTACTCTACTGCTAGGCCATATTCCCAGCAAAAATGAGTCTTAACAACTATAATTCCTAGCTTAGGAATAACTGGAGGAATTACTCTTATAAGAAACACTGGAAATTATGTGTATGTGTGTGTGTGTTTGTGCGTGCACATGCACTGGTACTGGGGCTTGAATTCAGGCCCTAGTACTCTGTTCTCCCTTAGTTTTTTTGTTGTTGCTCAAGGCTGGCACTCTACCAATTGAGCCATAGCTCCACTTCCAACTTTTTGCTGGTTAATTGGAGATAAGAGTCTCAGATTTGTCTGCCTGGGCTGGCTTTGAATCTTGATCCTCAGATCTCAGCTTCCTGAATAGCTAGGATTACAGGTGTGACCCACTGGCATGGAATTCTTGGTAACACAAAGATACTTAAAATACAAAGATATGTAAAGATCAACAAATTTATTGGCTGAATAGAAAAAATGCTTGAAAAGTCAAAACTGAACAGGAATCTTCATTTCTGCTTGTCATAAGTTATATTCAGTTGTAAATCAGGTCCTTTTCTACTCGAGGCAACAGTTGGCTAAAGAAAGTAATAATTACTCTGAAGAGAACAATTTCTCTGATAGGACAAGATGTGGGTATTTTGTACCAGTGATCAGCAAACCACCACCCACAAGCCAAATTTGGCCCAATTTCTTGTGCGATGCAAACAAAACAAAAAAAAAGTAAAAGAATGGATACAGCTTGCAAAACCTAAAATATTTAGCCCTTTGGAGAAAGTTTGCAGACCTCTGTTTTGTATCATTAACTATGAAATTAACAAAAATCTTTACCTTTGTGCAGAAGGTTAAAAAAAAAAGCATGGTTATGGAAAAGGAGATATACTACCTCTTCATACAGTCCTATAACCATGGCATTGCAGGAATAACCACTTTTTAAAAAAATAAACTTTATTTAAGTCACTATTGTCATCGTTGTCATCATCAGCATCGTCTTTGTCGTCGTCTTGTCAGTCACAGAGGTTGAACTCAGGGCCTGGGCACTGTCCCTGAGCCTCTTTTTGCCCAAGGCTAGTGTTCTACCACTTATAGCTACAAGTGCCACTCTGGTTTTTTTTGAGTGGTTAATTGGAGATAGTCTCACAAACTTTACTGCCTAGGCTGGCTTCAGACTAGTGCCTAGCTTAATGCATCTTTTTGTTTTAACTACAGACTTTTATTGTTATTAATGAGATATAGAGGGGCTACCACTTTATTTTATTTATTTATTTATTAAAAAATTTTTTTAAAAAATTTTTTGGCCAGTCCTGGGCCTTGGACTCAGGGCCTGAGCACTGTCCCTGACTTCTTCCCGCTCAAGGCTAGCACTCTACTACCTGAACCACAGCGCCCCCTCTGGCCGTTTTCCATATATGTGGTGCTGGGGAATCGAACTGAGAGCTTCATGTGTAGGAGGCAAGCACTCTTGCCACTAGGCCATATTCCCAGCCCACGGGGCTACCACTTTATAAGACAAGTAATTATAACCTATGGAGCCTGAGCACCTTTCCTTTTTTGGACTATATCACACCTTCCTTCACTTTCCCCATTTTCCCTTCCCATCCCTGCCCACAAGTTACACAGTTCATTTTCCACATAGTGTATACTGAATAGCATGATTGCACTTGTTCACCCACCCTTCCTTTCTTTGCCTCTCTTTTACTCTAAGACGACAAATTCAAAGCAAAACACCACCACCACCAACACCCAAAAAGCCCACATGATGCATCTTGATCCGTGTCATCCAGATTCATTGTGGTTTGCCTGAACTAAATACACACAATGTAAAAATTTTATCTTTGAGGGTGATCAGGTGTGACCCAAGAGTATCTGGATTGCATTGTTCTGCCATGTTATTGCTTTGAATGAAATTTAGCACGGGTTCTTATCAGCAAATGAAATTCAGTTGGAAATTCTGACCAAAAAACTAACAGCCAGACACCTGTGGTTCATGCCAATAATCCTACCTACTCAGGAGGCTGAGATGTGAGGATTGCAGTCCAAAGCCAGCTTAGGCAGGAAAGTCCAAAAATCAAGAAGCAGAGCTGTTACTCTAGTGATAGAGTACTAGCATTGAGGAAGAAAGTTTAAGGATAAATTCACAGGCCCTAGTTCAAGCCCCAGGACCTGCACACATGTGTGCACACATGTACACACACAATACAAATATTAAAAAGTAAGACCAAATATTTTCAACAAAGTAATTTATTTCTTCTGAGAGACTAAATTCAGTACAATATTTGTTTTCATAACATCCAACATGTCTTAAGTCAAACTTAACCACTTTCTATGCAGTGACTGTGGTATAGTGATCTATTTTATTTGACTACCCTCAATGTAATTCATCCAGTAGTTCTAAGGCACATCAGTGATCAAAATGTTTGTCCCTACAGTAACTCCTGCATTCTCAATCAGTTTCTTCCGCACATCATCTGAACAAAATTTATGTGGTGTGATTACACTCTTTTTAATACCAGGATTTCTAAAACTAAAGAAAACACTAACATTTTAAACATCAGTGTTTCTAGCGAAGGATATTTCAATTAAATTTCATCAGTACATTATATTATAATTTAACTCATGCTAGAAATGTTAAAACCCAAGATCTTCTGAGTCACATAATACCAACATTTCATATTAATGAATAAATTACATTCAATACAAAGATATTAAGTGATGAGAAACAGAAAAGGCCAAGCTTTCAAGTGCTCTTTAAAAAAAAAAATAGAGAAGCAAACTAATGAACACAACTACCCAAAATATACACTAACCAATTGTAAACTAAACTAGTTAAAGATTAACCTTAAAAAATACATTTTGGAACTTCGTGATACCCTCATAAAAGACACCAAACTAAGGGTATTAAAACAATAGTCATTATTTTAGTTACTGTGCATAAAGTCTAAAAGATCCAGATAAAGGAAATGTTTTGTTTTGATTCAATTTAAATACTTTAAAATTGGAAATATTTAATAATTGATAGTATAATTAAATTTTAAAGAATATACACAAATGATTTGAACAGGTTTTATATTCAGTAACTTGCATGGTTTTTACAGTGGCACTTTTATCACTAATTTAGGAGAATCAGATGCATTTCCCTCCAAATACTTAAGCACTAAGATTTCAAATTTATAAATATGGTAGTATTTTAAACATTAAATTTTTACATGAATATTAGGTTTATCCCTGTTTTCCTTTGTTTCCCAGGTATTATCCAGTTTTGTAAGGAAAACACTTTTATATCACAATCAAAACTTGTCTTGGTTTCTAAACTGTAACCATAATTGGGTTACAGTCACTTAGATTCATTATTTGGAATTACACTTACTAAGGCAGAACTAAATGAAACTTATCTCCTAGAAGAATTTTGTACTTGCATATACCTGCACTGCAGAATGGATTTAAGCAATATTTGAGCTGTTAGGAAATATTTAATTTACCTTAAACTTGTTATCTTTGACTACTCAGAACTCTGGCTAGAGCAACTTTACCTTTGAGTTCACATTAAACTATATCTGATCCGTTCCAAGTAGAGTTTTAAATAGAAGTTAGACTTCATTAAGGTATTAACTTTAAATCTGAAAGAAAATTAATGTACTGAAAGTTTGACAAGTTCATTAAAATTCTTTAGCATGTCTTGATACATTTACTTATCGGCTTTTTAACTATATCTTCTACTGGCATTTCTTTAATGTTTGTTTGCTTCTCCTCTCTGGTTTGTTGGATTGCTACTACTTATGCTTTCATGGGCTTTATCTTCACAGTTTACAACATCTTGGAAAGTCTTTTCTACATCTGATTGGCCAGCTGTACTCGCTGTTTTTGGCAAGGTCATCTGCAGTGCACACCATAAGGTAGTACGTGCTTTCCGAGTAGCCACACACATCTCTTTAATTGCCGAAGCAAGGGCAAAAACGTCTGTAAAAGAAATATTTAGCATCATTTCATATTTGATACCATTTAAATATCCCTTAGCTCTTACAAAGCCCATTGTTATCTCTACTAAATGACTGAACACTGTTTTTATATAAAGGGTAGCTAATTGAGCTAAACAAAGTACTTTTTTTTTTTCAGGTACCTGAGCTTAAACTCAGGGCATCATTCTTGCTCAGTTTGCTTGCTCACAGTTGCCAGTCTACCATGTGAGTCTTCAGCCTGGCATTTTGCTGGTTGAGGATGGAGTCTTGTGGACTTTTCTGCCCAGGCTGACCTTGAACTACAGTCCTCCAGGTCTCAGCCTGAATAGCTAGGATTATAAGCATGAGTCACCAGTGCCTGGCAGTACTTTGTTTTTTAAATTTTATTTTAAAATATTGGTACTTTCTGATGTGTATGACAATGACTATGCTTTGAGTAAAATACAGACTATGTCTTAAGACAAGTATTCTAATTACATGCATAAAGTTATTTTTGGGAGCAAATAATGTGGAGATCATTTACCAGTTTTTTAGGAGAGTGTTAAACTTAGAAATCTAACCTTTTAATCCAAGAATCTGATTGTATTAATATTCAAATTATATCACATTGCTTTATCAAAAGAATTTACATTAATATGGAATATATACCTCTGTCATCTTGGCATCTAGGCACTCCTTGCCTTTGCCGATTTGAAGCATTAACAATTTCGTCTTTTCTACGTGACTGTACAATGTGAATGGACTCTAGGTGTCTATCAAGCGCAGTAGAGATATTAGCATGAAGGGGAGAGCTTCGGAGACGTTCCATTTTGCCTAATAAAGTCACAACCTGAGGGAAACATTTAAAATTTTGGTAAAGCATGTAACCACACTGTGCTGCAAAAAAACCCAAAACTCTTTGGAACAAAGATGAAAACAACAGCAATGATTCAATATACATGAATGCTTACTGTGTTGTAATATGCTGGGATAAAGAACTAGAAAAGATGGTTTGTTGAGTTTTGTGTTTTCTTTTGGGCAATACTAAGATGTGCACTGCTGGACCTTGCATTTTTTAGGTGCTCTACCATTTGAGCTATGTCCCTAGCCCTTTTTGCTTTTGGTAATTTTTGATAGGGTCTTAGAGGTTGTGGGGCTTGAACTCTGGGCCTGGGTGCTGTCCTTGCGCTTCAGCTCAAGGCTAGTGCTCTACCACTTGAGCCACAGTGCCACTTCCGTTTTTCTGGTAGTTAATTGGAGATAGAAGTCTCACAGACTTTCCTACCCAGGCTGGCTTTGAACTGTGATCCTCAGATCTCAGCCTCCTGAGTAGTTAGGATTACAGGTCTGAGCCACCAGTGCCTGGGCTGGTTCTTTCTTTTTATCTAGACCACTATCTTCCTATTTATGCTTTGAACATAACTATGATGACAGGTGTATTCTACTATGCTTAGTCTTGTGTGTGTCTGTGTGTCCTTACTGGGGCACTTGATCTCAGGACCATGGTGCTCTCCTGTAGCTTTTTCACTCCAGGCTGGCACTGCCATTTGAACCACACCTCTACTTCCAGCTTTTTGCTGGTTAACTAGAAATAAAAGTCTCAACAGACTTTCATGCCTAATCTGGGTTTGAACCAAGATCCTCAGATCTTAGCCTCGTGAGTAGCTAGGATACAGGCATGAACCACTGGTACCTGGCCTAGCCTTTTTTTTTTTTTTTTTTTTTTTTTTTGCCAGTCCTGGGGCTTGAACTCAGGGCCTGAGCATTGTCCCTGGCTTCTTTTTGCTCAAGGTTAGCACTCTACCACTTGAGCCACAGTGCCACTTCCGGCTTTTTCTATATATGTGGTGCTTAGGAATCAAACCTAGGGCTTCATGTATACAAGGCGAGCTCTTTACCATTACACCATATTCCCAGTTTTTTTTCTTTTTATTGTTTAAAATGTGATCTTGCCGTCTTTTTGCCCAACCTGGCCTAGAACACAATCCTTCCAACCTCAATCTCCTGAGTAGCTTGGATTTCATGCATGAGCCACAGCTCTGGTAGAAAGCCAATCTTTTATACTGTCTTATCTTAATTCTAAGTTTTTTTTCTAGAGCCGAGGACTAAACTCATGGCCTTGCACTTTCCAGGCAAGTATTCTTCCACTGAGCTATATCTTCAACCCCTCTAAAACTTTTTGAGAATTAAGCAGTAACGACAAAAGGTCAAATATTCAAATATTTCCTTATCTTTAACAGTCAAATAAGAGAATAGCCTGCAAATAGATTGTTAGGAAGTACCCCAAGCAAAAGAAGTTGAAACAGACCAAGCGCTAGGTTGATTAATCCTGGCCTCAGCATGTTCTTTTTTTTTTTTTTTTCTTTTTGTCAGTTACAGGGCTTGAACTTGGCCTGGGCACTGTCCCTCAGCTCTTTAGCTCAAGGCTTTTGCTCTGTCACTTGAGCCACGGTGCCACTTCCAGTTTTCTGGTGTTAATTGGAGATAAGAATCTCACAGACTTTCCTGTGCCTTTGAACCTTGATCCTCAGATCCCTCAGATTGCAGCTTCCTGAGTAGCTAGGATTATAGGCCTGAGCCACCAGCACCTGGCTTTTAGCATGTTCTTAAGCTTCCCCCGCCCCCCAAGTCCTGGGGAATGGACTCAGGACCTGAGCACTGTCCTAGCTTCTTTTTACTCAAGGCTAGCACTCTGCCACTTGAGCCACAGCGCTACTTCTGGCTTTTTCTGTTTAAGTGGTACTGAGGAATTGAACCCAGGGCTTCATGCATGGTAGGCAAGCACTCTACCACTAAGCTGCATTCCCAAGCCCTGTTCTTAAGCTTTCTAGGCCTGTAATGTTCCCTTTTGGAAATAATATTCAGGTTAAAGTAATACAAGGGACAATTATCAAGAACCCATTATATGGGAAAGTTTGATTATTAAAATTTACATTGAAATAGATATTCAGGAGGCTAAGATCTGAGTGTAGCTGTTCAAAGATAGCCCAGGCAAGAAAGTCCATGTGACTCTTATCTCCAATTAACCAGCAAAAATATCTGGAAGTTAAGCAATGGCTCAAGTGGTAGAGTGCTAGGCCCAGAGCAAAAAAAGCTCAAAGGAACTCGGGGACAGTGCCCAGGCCAAGTTCAAGCTGAAGGATGGGGTAGGCCTGCCCACAGGCACACACATGTGCACACGTGACCACACACACATTTACAAGGAAATTATTTTAAAAAATTATGTCAAAGCTGCTAGTGAAAATTAGGAAAGCTCTCTATCGTTTTGTTAATGAAGCTTTAAAAAGGGCACTAGACACATGAGATCAGTAGGACCATGTGGTTTTTTTGTTGTTTTTTTTGCCAGTCCTGGGGCTTGAACTCAGTGCCTGAGCACTGTCCCTGGCTTCTTTTTGCTCAAGGCTAGCATTCTACCACTTGAGCCACAGCGCCACTTCAGGCTTTTTCTGTGTATGTGGTGTTGAGGAATCAAACCCAGGATCTTCATGCATGCTAGGCAAGCACTCTACCAGTAGGCCATATTCCCAGCCCTAGGACCATGTTTTATATGTTGAAAATTTCAGATTATAAACTTGGAAAGTATAGAGAAGAGAACATTAGGATTGGAGTATCAGTTAAATCAAATAATGATCTTTGGGAATCAAATGATTTAAGAATTAAAAATTGGTGTACAGTTACTGGAAGATGTAGGCAAAAACAAAAACAAAGTCAAGTAATTAAAAGCCCTGGAATGAATGCTTCTAACTTTACATTCTTGACAACTTTCTTTGAAATCTGTCTATTCTGTCAAATATTTTCTTCCCACTGTACATCAGACAGATCTTTGAAAGGTGAACAAACAAGTTTAATGCAAAAAACCCTAGGTAGCTATAATTTATATATTTCTAACTCAGTAAAATAGACTCAGTATGTATAACTAAGAAATAGGACTTCAAACTGGGGGGGTGGTCTAAGCAGTTGAAAGCTTGCTTAGCAAGCTCAAGGCTCTGAGCTGAATCCCCACATTCCCACCCCACAGTGTATTTAACTGCTAGTACAATTAATGTGGAGGTGCTGGGAATGTGGCTTAGCAGTAGAATGCTTGCCTAGCATGCATGAAGCCCTGGGTTCAACTCCTCAGTACCACATAAACAGAAAAAATTAGAAGTGGCTCTGTAGCTCAAGTGGTAGTGTGCTAATCTTGAGCAAAAAAGAAGCCAGGGACAGTGCTCAGGCCCCGAGTTCAAGCCCAGGACTGGCAAAAAAAAAATCATAAAAATTAATGTGGAAGCTTAAAAATGGTCTCTAAAAGACTAAAAAGAGGAGACTTTGCCTATAAGTATCATTCAAAGGTTTTTTGTTTTCAATCCTTTCTCAAGGATTAGCTACATTGCCAATAGGAGTTTGAAGAGGAACTATTTAAATTGTTTAAAAAACAATTTTTTGTAGTGCTATGGATGGAACCCAGACTTTTTGCATGCAAGTGATCTCCTCCTAACCCATTCAAAAACCAGGGCTTCTAGCTTGCTTAGCAAGTGCCCTACCTCTTGAGCTATACCTACTACTCAGCCTCCTTTAAAAAAAATTAAAATATATAATTTTGTTGTTATTATTAAGGGTTTACCCTCTTTTTTTAAAACAGATTTTAGTAGCCAGGTGCCAGTGGCTCATGCCTGGGAGAAATCCTAGTTACTCAGGAGGCTGAGATCTCAGTGTCATGGTTCAGAGCCAGACTGGGCAAGCAAGTCTGTGAGACTCTTATCTCCAATTAACCACCAGAAAACCAGAAGTAGAGCTGTGGCTCAAAGTGGTAGAGTTCAAGCCCCAGGACTGGCAAAAAAAAAAAAAAATCACAATGGATGTTTTTACAGCTTACTCTGGCTTGTTCTCGAAGTTCATCCACAATTAAACGATCAACTCTAGATGGGTTGGAGGTCAGCCTTGGAATTGGAGTATTATTAGTACTGGAGACTTTTTTTCCTGGATAATTCTTGGCAAGGGCTAATTCAGTCTGTAAAAAATTATATAATTTTAATGTTGAATTTTGCAAATATGATTCAACTGCTAATATTTTTCACAGTTCTAAGAAATAGACAGTTGTTTCTTTAAATAGAAATTATCTTTGTATCAAAACAAATAGAAACCATAGTATTACAGTATTTTTCTTTCTTTCTTTCTTAGTTTTTTTTTTTTTTTTTTTTTTTTGCTAGTCCTGGGCTCCTGGGCCTTGGACTCAGGGCCTGAGCACTGTCCCTGGCTTCTTTTTGCTCAAGGCTAGCACTCTGCCACTTGAGCCGCAGCGCCAGTTCTGGCCATTTTCTGTATATGTGGTGCTGGGGAATCGAACCCAGGGCTTCATGTATACGAGGCAAGCGCTCTTGCCACTAGGCCATATCCCCAGCCCCTACGGTATTTTTTTTTATAATACCGAATACATATAAAATGTTAATCCTCCAACACTTTAATACTAAAAAAATTTCAAAGGTTTTTTTTTTGCCTGTTGTGGGGCTTGAACCTCTGGGCCTGGGTGCCATCCCCTGAGCTCTTCAGCTCAAGGCTAGTGCTCTACCACTTGAGCCACAGCACCACTTCCTCAAAGATTTAATTGAGTACGAAATCTATTTCATAGACCAAATAATCTAAAAATTAATAGATACGTTTTATTTTAAAGCCTCAACCTTTTAGTCCTAGCTAATTCCTTATGGCAATAAACTTAAAATACTGCACATTATAGAAGAATTCAGCTTGGAAATAAGGTAAATACTCTTAGACCATTTAGATGGAGCCATCTAAATGGATAGATAGCTTGTTACCTTTTTTCTCTCCTTTTCTAATGCTCTCCATTGTTCATAGCACTCTTCTAGACGAATGTGTAGTTCACTGGCTGGGCCACTACGGGTTTTAATTGGTCTTTGAAATCCAAAAGTTGGCACAAAACCAGAAAAGGAATTATCACCATACATCATATCATTAAAATAAGGGTATAAATGGCTTAAGTCATCATAAGAAAACAAATCATAGGAATCCAACAGTGGAACAACTGAATGGCCAAAAGGGTGAGCAGATCTTAGTGGAAACCCATTTGAACCAAGTTGTTGAAAACCCTGATTATGCCTTAAATCTCCCATCATATAATTATTAGAAAAGCATGAGGCCTGTGTGCGATTCACACGGCTATTAATATTGCTATCTCCACTTCCTTGTCTGTGGCTATTAAAATGACCCTGTGACTCCAACAGATCTTGATAGGTATTTTGAGATAAGGCTTCTAAATGCTTTGGACCCTGTTCCTCAGGATCATAATGTCCACTCTGGGGCTTGGCTTGAAAATTATGTTTGTTTACATTTTCAATGATCCCATACTGCTGAACTGAATAGTTATCACAAAATCCATTTGGCTGCTTTATTTTTTTATCCGTAACCGATTCAAAGAGATTTTCTTCTCCAGTCTTTGTCAGTCCTTCCATGTGATTGACAGATTGGATTCTTTCTGCACCATTGTAACTGAAATCAAAGCTAGCAAATGCTGAAGGGTTTTCTTGGCAATACTTTTGAAATAAATTGCTATTTGGGGTTAAATTTGTGGATAATAGCTGGGGGAAATCTGAAGAATGGTTAGAGCCTTTTGAAGCTGCACTTAAATGACTATTTAATTTCATCAAGTTACCTTGATTTCGGTAAGGAATAGGAGTGCTATTTTTTGTTTGAACATTCACCCAAGATGGTCTATTTAAATTGATGCCTCCTGAGGATATTGCTGAATTTGATAATAAATTCACTGATTTAAAATATTCAGAATTTGGGGGTTCAGGTTTAGCAAACTGTTGCTTTTCTGTGACATTAGCAAAATCGTTATTAGCTGGACAAGCTGTATGAGGTTTTAGTCCATATTCTGATTTTAAGCCACAATCAGTAGTGAATGCTGCTTCCTTTGCAAATTGTTTTTCTGTCAGATGTGGTGTGTTTTTTGGAAATGCAAAATTCTGCTGGTCAGGTATGGCCTCCTCCATTTTTTTCTGATTTGCTGGTTTAACCTGGAATATCTTTGTGTAGGCATCTGTTTCTACAGTTGGTGTTTCAGGTGTGCCATTAGATAATTTTTTACCATCTTGGATACTAAAACTTGAACATTTGTTAAGCTTAGCCTTATTAGGATGAGCATATTCTGGGTATCTACAGTATTCTGCATTTTCATTGTATCTACTAAATTGGGAAAGAAATATCTCAGCCCTTTTTTGCTGTAATGGTGCTTCAAGACTTTTAGCACATATTTTATCTCTTCCATAAGCATAAGTATCAATTCCTGATTCTTTCATGATATCAAACAGACCAGTTTGTGGTGTAAAACAGTTTTTCATAAATGGATATTCTTGGAATGTTGCCTTTGCTGTATCACTTGTCTGAATATTATAACAGTTAGAATGATCATTTCGTGCAGGGTACATCCATTGTTCTTCAAGGTCTAAACCAGTAAATCCATGATAAAGTTCATCTATTTTTTGTTGTGGTATGAGACTACTATTATGCAGGTATTGCTTTTCCACTGCTGACACAGATTCACCACTATAAAAAGCTTGCTGAGAGATAGCTTGATCTATTGGCCTTTTGGTTTCTGTTAAGAGGTCATGGTGATCTACAAATCTGCTTGTGTTCATTGGCCAAACTGACTTTAAATTGGAGGAGCAGGTCCTATAACAAACAAATATGTTTAATTAGCATTACAATTTAAGTTCTAAACACTTTAAATCTTCAATGGAAAGGTAAGAAACATTTTCAAAATAACATCACCCTACCTCACCATCCTCAGCTCTTTTCTAACCCTGACCATAAGCTACCATTATCTTCAAATAATTGTTTTATCAAAGGAAATGTGCTATACACTCTAAAGTTACAGTCATGCATTAAGTAAAGATGTTTGAATCAATAATGGGTCACAAATATGATGGAAATATAAGATTATAATGAAGCTGGAAAATTCCTGTTGTCTAGTAAGATCACAGATGTTACAACATCATTGTAAC